>NC_061513.1:115927980-116532410 GCF_022539505.1 Lolium rigidum | reverse complement strand
CTCCATGGACCAGAAAGAACGGAGTTTCCTGTGTTGCTGTATTGGGTGTCGTCCGTATGCTCCATAGCACGCTAGGCAACTCCTCTGGCCATGTGTGTCGAGCTTTTTCCAATGGTGTTAGCAGGCGCTTCTTGATGCCGTTGCAGATGATGCCGTTCGCTTTTTCGACTTGACCATTGGTTTGCGGGTGCGCAACTGAGGCAAATTGTAATTTGATGCCTACCTCTGCGCAATATGCCTTGAATTCCTTGGAAGTGAAATTGCTGCCATTGTCTGTGACGATGCTATGTGGAACTCCAAATCGAAAAACGATACTCTTGATGAACTTGACCGCCGATGCTGCATCTGGCAAGTTTATCGGCTTCGCCTCAATCCACTTAGTGAACTTGTCGACAGCTACGAGCATATACTCGTATCCTCCTGGCCACGCCTTATGCAATTTTCCCACCATATCAAGACCCAATTGAGCAAAGGGCCATGACAATGGTATTGGCATCAGCTCCGCTGCCGGAGAATGAGGTTTTGTGGGAAACCTTTGGCACGCATCACAGGTACGCACTATGTCCTTTGCATCTTCGGTTGCTGTTAGCCAGTAGAATCCTGCTCTGAAAACCTTGGCTGCTATAGCTCGACTGCTTGCGTGATGTCCACACACACCTTCGTGCACATCTTTTAAGAGTACTCGACCTTCTTCGGGTGTAACGCATCGCTGAAATACTCCCGATATACTTCACTTATACAGCTCGCCCTTAACCACGGTGAAGGCCTTGGATTGTCGAATAACTCGCCTTGCTTCTACTGGATCTTCAGGTATTTCTTTGTTTAAGATATATGTGATGTAAACCTGCATCCAAGGAACTTGGACCACCATCACCTCACGCGATTCCTCTTCATCTCCTGATGCACTTGCTTCCGATATTGCTAGAGCCCCCGAGTCTTTCTCGACCTTCTCTTTTTTTCTTTGTCTGTTTCTTTGCCTTAGTCGACCTTTCACTTATCTCCTCCCAAAATACGCCGAGTGGTATTGCTAAGCATTGCGACCCGATGTTTGCCAGAACATCGACTTCATTGTTGTTGAGTCTGCTGATATGATTCACTTCGCACCCGTCAAAGAGCTTCTCGAGTTCATTGTATACCTCCTTATATGCTATCATACTATCATTGACTGTGTCACATTGATTCATCATCTGTTAAGCCACCAATTGGGAGTCGCCGAAGATTTTTAATCGGGTTGCACCACAGGCTTTTGCCATCTTCATCCCATGTATCAGTGCTTCATACTCTGCCTCGTTGTTAGACGCGTTGGGGAACGTCATCCGCAGTACATATTTCAGTTTATCTCCTTGAGGTGAAACTAATATCACGCCTACTCTAGCTCCTTCTAACCTTTTGGACCCGTCAAAGTGCATGATCCAGGTTCTCGATAAGTCTGGGGGTCCCGTATTTTGCAGCTCCATCCACTTTGCGACGAAGTCTGGTAAGATCTGCGACTTTATTTCTTTTCTTTTTTCATACGTGATGTCCCGAGGGGAAAGCTCTATTCCCCAAAGGGAGACACGACCCGTAGCTTCCGGGTTATTCAATATATTGGACAAAGGCACCTCATTGACCACTATTATTGGATGTGCCGAGAAATAGTGTCGCAGTTTTCTTGCGGTTGTGAATACTCCATATGCTAACTTTTGGTACTGCGGGTACCGCTGTTTTGCGGGTGATAAAACTTCCCTGATGAAGTATACCGGCCGCTGGACTCCATGGAGTTTTCCTTCTTCTTCTCGCTCAACCACAAGTACTGTGCTGACCACTTGGGGTGTGGCCGTGATATATAACAAAAGAGGTTCCTTTTCCTTGGGTGCTACCAGTATTGGTGGTGTCGAGATTGTGCGTTTGAGATCCTGAAAGGATCTGTCTGCTTCTTCATTCCACTCGAACTTTTCTCCCTGTTTGATCAGGGCGTAGAACGGTAGCGCCTTATCTCCCAGCCTGGTGACGAATCTGCTCAAAGCTGCGACTCGCCCAGTTAACTGTTGTATTTCCTTGAGCTTTGTTGGCTTCCGCATCGTCCGATGGCTCGAATTTTATCCGGGTTAGCCTCAATTCCTCTTGCTGACACCAGAAACCCAAGAAGTTCTCCTGCAGAAACGCCGAAAGAGCACTTCGCCGGGTTCAGTTTGAGGCAGAATTTATCGAGGTTGTCGAAAGTTTCCTTGAGATCATCGATCAAGATTAACCCTTTCTTCGTTGTTATGACGACATCGTCATTGTACACTTCAACGTTCTTGCCAACCTGAGTGGCAAGGCATTTTTGCATCATCCGCTGATATGTTGCTCCCGCGTTTTTCAACCCGAAGGGCATTGTTCTATAGCAAAACACGCCATAGGGTGTTATAAAAACTGTTTTGACCTCGTCTTCTTCTTTTAATCGGATCTGGTTGTAACCAGAGTATGCGTCCAGGAAGGAAAGACGTTCACAGCCTGCTGTGGACTCGATAATTTGATCAATCCTTGGGAGGGGGAAGTGATCCTTTGGACAATGTTTATTGAGACACGTGAAGTCGACGCACATGCGAAGGACCTCTGTGTTTTTCTTCGGGACCAACACTGGGTTAGCTACCCACGTGGCCTCTGTATGTAGCTCTTTGATAAATCCAGCTTCTCTGAGTCGATTGATTTCCGACAGCATAGCTTTGCGGTTTGGTTCCGAAAAACGCCGCAAAGGTTGTCTGATTGGCCTGGCCAATGGATCAAAGTTAAGGGGGTGCTCGGCAAGTTCCCTGGGTACTCCTGGCATGTCAGCTGGACACCATGCGAAGATTTCCCAGCGCTCACGGAGGAACTCGACGAGCGCGCTTTCCTATCCGAGATCCATATTTGTGGCGATAGCTGTCGTCTTCTTGGGATCTGTCGGGTGTATCTGCACCTCCTTTGAATTTTTGGTTGTGTTGAAGTTGGCTCCTTTAGCGTCCTCCCTCCATCAGGCAACCAAAAATTCAAAGGAGGTATCGACTTGTCAATGCCTACAGATTGTAGACTAAGGTTTTCAGGAAAGTAAAGGGCAAGTAGATCTCGAAGGTTCAGCCGGAAAAGTACTCGGCTGCTATGAAACTAGGGTTGTGTTGACAATGAAATCGATCCTCTCTTTGTCCCTCGACTCCCCCTTATATAGGAGGCAGAGCCGAGGGTTTCGTGATGTTCAAGTTACAAAGTCCGGGAGACTCTTTGAGTTCGTCCCGTAATAGTTACAAATCAATATTCCTAATACAACTCTATCTTTGCAAACTACCTCTCGACTGGGCTTCCGGGCTTCATAAACTTCGGATCGTGGGCTTTCAGTAAACCCGGGTACAATCTTCGGCAGGCCCATTGGGGATGCCTATGTCAGCGCCGGCCGCGGCCAGGCTACCGCGCCTCCACCTCCACCTCCCACTCCACCTCCCCCGGCCGCGAGCTCCGACGACAGCACCGACATCCTCGACCCGGTCAGGGACGCCGCGACCCTGGCTGAAGCGGAGAAGGAAGTAGAGGAGGAGCGGGCGGCCCATGCGGCAGTCGACGCCGAGCTGGAACAACGTAGGGTGGCGGCCGCCGCTGCCGCATAGGACTCCAACTCCGACATATCATGGTCTTCCGATGACCCTGATGCGCCTACCCCGTAGGAGAGAGCGGCGGAGCAGAGAGCTATAGTCGAGTCATTCGAGATGCTCAAGGACGACACCGCCAACGCGAGGCTGCAGCAGTGCTTGGAAGAGGACGCGGCGGCGCACCGAGCCCTAGCGGCCGCACGTGAGGCGGCGGAGAAGCAGGCGAGGGAGCAACGCAACGACGGGGCCGGCCCGTCAGGCAGCAAGTAGTCTTGGTTCTAGAAATACTTTGTATAGTTCTATGCTATCAAATGTACTACTATATTTGCTTTCAAATATGTTGCAAATCTAAAAATGAGTCACCCCGGTAAAAGCACACTAAGACGCAAACAGACACGCAGACAAAATATGTCCACGACGCAGCGCAAACGAACGGTCGCGATCATTTTTAGGCCATGTACTACGTGTGTTCGATTCAAAGGAAATTATGTCAGACTTAGGAACCGGTGGTGTTCAGCTGCTATGTATGAATCACTTTATTTTTTGACCCGTACTACATGCATGCATCTCTCTATCAGCTTTTCTTTCCCTAGTTCTCTCCCTGCCATGTGGGCCAAACCTGCATGTGGATTCCTTGGAATCGAACCAACTAGTTGATTCGCTTTTCTTGTCAGATTGCATGGTGCGATGCCCTGCTATGTATGGAACCGATGCTTAGGTCTCCATGGTTCGCTTTTTTACAACATAGTACATGGTCTTAGACGTCCAAAATGCGTCGTCACGTTGGAGATGCCCTCACCACGGAGACCCATTGAACTGATCTAGACTTCGGACGTACGGAGTACTAATCTGGAGAAACCGATGTCTGACCTGGAATTGACACTGCTACAAGCAAGGAATCGAACGACCACAAAGCGACATGAGGGCCGACGTGACGGATGTATGCAGCACCTTCCATGTCTGACAAGCTGTGTGCAGCACGAAACCAAGCCATTTTTGTCTCCAGGTGGCAATAAAGACGGAGCGGTTTCCGCCTTTGCCAGCGGGCACCGGGCAGGACAGGACGATTCCGCCGAGGCCACGGCAAAGCCAAACCAAAGGAACCGCGTCTTCAAGTTCATCCATCGCACTAGTAGTAGTACCCAACCACCCCAAGCCGCACTCACTCTGTTGCCTCTACTGCTACCTCCCTTCTCCTCGGGTACAGAGGGAGCGAGGGAGGGAGATCGATCTGTGGATTTCTCCCATGGAAGAAGAGGAGGGGAGGCCTCGCTTCTTCAAGGTCCTCATCGGCGACTTCGCCCGCCGCCTCGTGCGTATTCCTTACTTTCCTTACTTGGGCCGCCCTGTTTCAGTTATTTTGGCATTTGCATGTGCGCACTTTTTGTCTCTGTTCTCAAAGGGGGAAAAGTAACGCGCTTTAGTTGGGTTCCTGCCCCAACTATTCACCTGAAATGTTATTGTGTTTTATCCGGCCGATATCCTTGCATTGTGTATGTTATTGGCCAAATGTGCTATCCCATAGGTGGGATCGAAGGCACTCAGGTCTAAATCTTTATACTGTAGATTTTTTCCTGTGTGGATTGGAGGCTTCATATGAAACTCATGTCTGTTATCTCAGATAAAAAAAGCCCATCGTTTGCATGTGCTTCTTCCTATAAAAATGGTTTGCATCTGCATGCGTGCGATTTGTAACATTTTTTAATTGATGCGATGTTGGCATATGCAGTTCAGAACTTCTAATGAGATGCTAAACATGTTTCTTGGAAAAGGCAGCAATCTGGGGATGTCTGACGACATGCTTGTTTGTAGGCCAATAAAGATTTCGGCTGCTCACATACTAAACTGATCTTTGTCTGCATGCATGTTCAACGAAATTGAAAGCAAAGCTTCACATTGTGAGCATAGCCTCGTGGTTTTCAGTGACACACATGGTTAAACAACATGTCTGTCATTTGGATCTAACCCTCTATTTGCAACAACTAGTCTTTTACATATAAAACTGTCATTTGCAGCAAAGTGGAAATAGCTTCAGGTATGCCCTGACATTGCTTTCACATGTAGGAGATACCTCGAGACTTCCTCAGTCACATTGCAGAGGTGGGCTTCAGGGGTTCCGGCATCTCAGCGGCATCATCTGTTAAACTCACCCTTAAGCGCTCAGAAGGGAAGACTTGGGCTGTCGAGCTAGAGAAGGTTGATCGTTGTGTATTTCTGACCACCGGATGGCCCCAGTTTGTGGTGGACAATACATTGAGGGGATATGAGTTCCTCCTCTTCACGTACGACAAGAATATGCATTTTACGGTTTCGGTTTTTGGGTGGAATGCTTGTGAGAAAGCGGTTCCACCTTCAGGAAGTGGTGCTCAAGCTACTGAGATGGATATATTCCCCTCTGGTAAGAGGGGGCATACTGGTGATGACGTAACAAAGGCCGCTAATAATCCGACGCGTAGTCACTCACTGGTTATGATGCCAGATCAATCTGATAAAGAAGTAATGTTCTGTTCTAATCTTGGGCAAATGATTGAATAAATTTTGTACAAGTCATTTTTCTCTGTAGTTGTCTACTCTCTTGTACATGTAGAGTCACTTCGTTGCCCAAATAGTTTATATAAGTTTATTTGCAATCGTGGTAAGATATGCTCATTTAGAACAATAGAACACAAGATGATAAAAAAAAATGTGATATTGTCTTTGACTAGAACACAAGAGAAGTTTTGAGATCAGAAGACTTATTTCTTCATGTCACTTTAGGAGGTTCTAACATCATTTAGTTATTTAATACTATATTTCACATTGGATTCAGAAAGGAGCGAAAGGTTAAAATTGTTGATTACCATCTTAGTTGTAATGTTTCTCTCCTTAAACTGATAATCTTGTATCAACTTTTAGATACCCCCCTTTCAGATGATTGCTCGAGGGAATGGGCATAGTTCATCACAGAGCTTTGTTGACCTGCATCTTCATCAAGTAGATGGTTCTAAGGACGAATTAAAGACATACTTATTGCTGAAGGTGCCGATGAATGACGATAGAGCTGTAGCAATAGCTGAAGTAATGAGAAGATTGCATCTTGACAAAGTGACAATTGACTTATTCTGTGCTACACTCTGTTTGCATAAGTGGAACTCGGATGCGGCTGCAGAGGATTTTGATGTATGTAGAGGAAAACCACAAATTCAGAACCAGTTTCTGAAGCAGAAACTTGTCCTGCAATGTAAGTATTTTAATTACCTCATTTTTTTTTATCATATTTGCATCTAGCACGCTGAAACACATTTTCTTATTGATCAGTTGATTTTATAAAGAGGAAACTACGATGCTTCTTCCCTCCAGAGGATGATTGTTCTACTCAAATACGTGATAGCAAGAAGAGCAGCCTTGAGGAGCCAAACTTGTCGAATCAGCCACTGCAGTTTGACCTGGCAGCAGTAAAGAGCAGGCTAGTTGGCGACCGTGAGTTATGTGATTTTTCTTACAAACAGAAGAGGAGAACAGGCAAGTCGCGATCACTGCACACTTCTGAAACACCACGAAGATCACCAAGACTGGCGCGCTTGAATAATTCCCGTGGCAGCACAGAGACTGGATTGAAAGAAAGACCTGGAGTGGTAGAATCATCAGTAGCTGGCACAATTGATCGGGTGGAGAACAGAGCAGCTCAAGCGTCTTTACCCTACGAGAAGCCAGACAGTGTTCCAGAAGGAGATTGCCAGCATATTGTTGGTATGCTTGATCTTGTCAGTTAGAACTTACAAGTGCGCTCTAACATCTGTACTGCAATTGAATCAATTTGTCTCTTTTTAGGTTCCTTATCTCAAGACTTCAAGAGACTCAAATCAACAAGAGGTGTGGTGGGTTTAAGTGAGAAGCCTGGACATAATCAAGGAGAAAATAAAGAAAAAATAGATCAAGGACATAAGGGAGAAACCCTTCAAGAGCAAATCGATAGAAATGCTGTAGAGACTTATGACTCACTCATGGACAGAGGTTGCATAGATTCATCACCAGCAACCAAGTCCGAGGTGTCATCTTTGAGACTAAATGAGCTATATTTGGCATGGAAGCCCTCGGTACATGACAATCCCCATGAGGAAATCTTACTTCATATTCAACGGGACAACTTTACAAGGACCATCTCACATGTTCAGGGGATTATTCGGAGTGGTCCTTCAGATCTACTGTGTGCAGCTATAATTGAAGCTGTTGTGCAGAAAGAACTTCTTAAATGGGATCCATGCCTTGAGGATGTTGGTGCTCAAAGGATAGTGATTGCATTACTAGAGCATGCTAAAAAAATCAAGGAGATTCTCAATTTCAATATGGATAGCCGGAAGGAAGAATTTTCCACAAAGCTACATGATCAGCTGAAGTGGCAGCTCAAAGAACTGGAAAATGTATACACTTCCTCGGAAGTAGATTACAAGAAAGTGACACTTGATGGTAGCATAGCTGTCTCGACTTTGCAAGAACAGAAGAAAAAATTGCATGCCCTTCAGGGTGAGATCAAAGACTCGCGGCAGTCCGTGATGATAGATGATGAAATGCAGAAATTGGTGCATGAAGTTGCTGAGCAGGAAAGTTTAGTCCAGAGGTCTCTAATGGAAAGAGTAAGGGTTAAGACAGTTTTGAAGAGCTATGAGCAGATTCTTGTTGAAGTAAAAGAGCGGCTAGCCTTAAGTGAACTTGGATTAATTGATGTCGAGACATTGGTTAAGGTAGAGATGGATAACATGAGGAAGGAGCTTGAGATATCCAAAAGAAGCCTCCTAAATATCGTTTTCAAGTAATAGTAGAAAGATGATCTTGTTCAGTCGTAGGTATTTCTTCTTCTGGCTATGCTCCGCTTTGCTGTAACCCTTTAACATTGTTCTAGAAGTTAAAATCCGCAGCATGTTTATCAGGAGTGGAGGAAAGCATGAATCTCAAATTCTCAATGTGCATAGCCCTGCTTGTTTTCTGTTGTTTTAGTGAAGACTCCTAAATTAAGCTGATGATTGAAAAAAATGTCTCCTGAATTGAGCTGATGATTGAATTTTTTTGGCTCAAAACATGTCGATGGATGCTGATCTTACACTATAATTAGGCTATGATATTACTTATTGCCGTGGTTACATTATACAATCAATCTACTTCTGAAGGGTTGCCAGGTTATAGAATGCTCCCTTCTTGTTCATGAGGTGTGGATAAGTACCACGCTCAATCACCTTGCCCTCTCCTAAGAAGGCTATTGAGTCTGCATTCTTGATTGTGTTTAGTCGATGTGCCACCACAATTGTAGTCCTCCCTGACATGATTCGATCAAGTGCCTCCTGCACCACTTGCTCTGACTGTGCATCGAGAGCACTTGTTGCTTCATCAAGTAGTAGTATAGCTGGATTGCGGATTATTGCCCTCGCAATTGCAATTCTTTGCTTCTGTCCTCCTGATAATTGTATACCATGCTCTCCACAATCAGTGTCATATCCGTCCTTCAGAGATCTGAAAAGAAGCAATAAAGCTTTAAATTCCATGTATGTTGGATAGTGGGATTACATAATTTAATGTATATGTCCAAGCCAGAGATATAACTAAGACTTACGAGATGAATTCATGTGCATTTGCCGATTTAGCAGCTTCCACAATCTCTTCTTCATCAGCTTCTGGCTTACCGAAGGCAATGTTGTCCCTGACGCTACCAGAAAACATCGCAGGTTCCTGACTGACTAGAGCGGTAAATCCTCGAAACCAAAGAATATTCATCTCCCTCACATCCATACCATCAATCCTTACAGCACCTCTATCAACATCGTAGAACCTCTGGATCAAACCTATGATAGTAGATTTGCCACATCCACTTCTACCCACCAGGCCAATACTTGTTCCTGCTTTGACGTCCAAGCTAAAATCCTGCAGGATTAGGCATTCTGGTCTTGTTGGATATGCAAAATCTACCTTTTTGAACTCTATTCTTCCTTGTATTTTGCTCTTTGGATCGTCCTTTTCCACCTGCAATGTAGCTGTGTTATTTTCCCTCTTACAGCAATCTAGCATTGTAAAAATAATTGTTTTTGCAAGGATGCCATTCTACACAATGCTCATGAGAGTGTGAAAATGTGTTGTTACCTGTGAATTTTGCGGAGAGATAGATTTCCTATCTAGCACCTCGAACACTGAAGCTACAGCGTTTGCTCCCTTTGCCAGGTCGGAAGTCATGCTGCCAGCATCAGCAATCAGCTTTCCTGTGCTTACCAAGACGAAAAAGGTTTTGAATACATCACCCGCTGTGATCTCCCCGGACTGTGCCAATTTCCCACCATACCAGAAGTCCAGTGCCCATGATAAGAATGTGAGGCAAGGTGACAGCCCTGTGGTTATCCCCGCTACCCACGACTTCTTCCTTGCTTTCCTCAGTGGTCCCTCTTGCGTATGCTCGAAGAGCTGAAGAATCTTTGATGAGCATCCAAATGAGGTTACCATCCTGTGGTTGTAAACAGCTTCTATGGCAATCTGAGTACTTTGGTACTGGGCCTTTGCCAAGTCCCTTGACACATTTGAGAGAACTATCTTCTTGGCATAGTAGCAGATCATCGTACAGGGCTGCACAGCAATCATGACAAGAGCAAGTTTCCATGCTACTACTAGGCCCATTGTCACTGCAATTACAATACCACAAGCTGTTTGAAGTAGCAGGGATATTCTGTCTGCAACAAGGGTTTTAACAAGAGAAGACTCATCACTTAGCCGAGAGCACAGTGAACCACTTGAGTTAGTGTCTTCATCAAACCATGCTGCCTCGAAGGTTAAGATTTTTTCAAGTACTTGGACTCGGATGCGCCTAACTAGATGCTCCCCCATATAGGCGAAATTGTAGTGTTGCAATAGATTAACAACTATGGATACGACGGACAATGAACAAAAGATCATTGCGTACCGGCTGATAATTGCATTCATCTCATTGCGGTCCTGAACAAAGAATGCAGCAATCATACCTCCGATGGTCAGAGCATAGATGGGCTGTAAGGAACCATATACCAATGCAGACATGCTGCCTATGACTGCTTGTTTCCACTCTGGTGCATTCATTGCAAGAAGCCTGGAGAAAGATGGCGCGGGAGGGGAAACATGTGACCCAGTTTCCTTTAAAACACCTGGCGTAAGTGGCATGGGACTTGCTCTGGACATGCTGAGACGGCTGGCACTGGTCCTGGCTGCAGAAGAGGCCCTAAATTGGTCACTTTCTTGATCAATGTAGCTCACCATCTTCTGCAACTTCACAAGTCGTGAATATGGGCCACCCTTGTTAATCAATTCCTCATGTGTGCCAATTTCAGCTATGGTACCCCCATCAACTACTGCAATCTGATTGGCATTCTTTACGGTGGAAAGCTTGTGAGCTACAACCTGATCAGTAGTAATGTACAATGAGTGCTATAGTGCCAAAGGATTTGAGAAATTCTAAGCCTGGCATTCTAAAGAAGGAAGAGCTTACCAGTGTTGTTCTTCCCATAGATGCTTGATCAAGTGCATGCTGCACCAGCTTTTCTGATTCCGAGTCAAGTGCGCTTGTGGCTTCATCAAGCAACAATATAGCAGGGTTCTTGATGACCGCCCTTGCGATGGCAATGCGCTGCTTTTGACCACCTGATAGCAATGCTCCACGCTCACCAATCTACAAGGACAGTAAAAGCACCGTTAAGACAGGGAGTTAAGGCGCTTGAATGTTTGTTTCCTTACGATGAACAAACATACCTTGGTCTCATATCCCTCTGGAAGCCCCCTTATGAAGTTGTGAGCGTTTGCTGTCATGGCTGCTGCATACAGTTCATCCATGGTTGCATCTGGCTTTCCAAATAAGATGTTCTCCTTTATGGACGTGCCGAACAGTGCATGATCTTGGCTGACAAGTCCCATCTTGCTCCTGATCGACTTGAGCTTCAGTTTCTTAATGTCGACGCCATCGATCTTGACAGTTCCTTCACTGGCATCATAAAAGCGCTGCACCAGTGCTATTGCGGTAGACTTGCCGCTGCCACTAGACCCGACCAAAGCAATTGTTTGGCCAGCAGGAATCTGGAGGTTGAAGTCTTTGAGGATTGTCATATTAGGCCTCGATGGGTACACGAAGCGGACAGATTCAAACTCGAGCTCGCCGCGGACTTGATCCAAAACAAGCCCCTCTGGGTCATCATCGTTGATCTGTGGCACACGGTTTATCCGTTCGAGAATTCTCGTGGCAGCAACGGAAGCCTCAATGAAATGTTTCAGCTCTGGGATTGCCATTCCAAGGGCTCTGCAACATTTCAGGTTTTTTATTGTTAAGCTTCTGTTCTACATAATCAAATGTAAGTCAGTAGGGGAGGAGGGAGGGGTATGACGAACTTACAGGCCACCCAGAACAAAGGAGATTCCTGCAGCATATATCCTTCCTCCACTTTCATGGTGGTACATCACCAATCTGCTGCCGTACCAGGCGAGGAAGGCCCAAATGGCAAAAGCAAGGCCAGTGAATCCTACAGCGAGACCTTTGGCAATGCCCTGCTTGATCCCCAGGTTGATGGTCCTGTCAAGGATTGCTGTATACTTCTGGATTATTCCTTTCTCTGCGGTGAATGAATAAATGGTCTTGATGGAGCTGAGTGCTTGCTCGACCAGGGAGTTTGCCTTGGCGTACTCACGGCGCGATTCGCGGGAGAGATACAGGAGGTACTTGCCGTAGATGAGACCAGGGATGATCAGGAGCAGGACTAGAGGGTAAGAAACCAGAGCCAACCTCCATGAGAAATAGGTGGAGAAGGCCAGCCCAGAGACAAAGACTGTAGAGTGCACAAGAAATAGAGGAACCTGTTCAAGATCAAAGAAAGAAAATCAGTCAGATCTGCTGTTAGCTCATGAATTAAAGGTTGGTAACTTTTGTTCTTGTTCTCTAAATTTCCTTTTTATCAAATCCAGATCAACTAACTCCGGCCAGTCTCATTGTTAATTGCTTCACCTCCGGTAGAGCTAATAATGCATCTATGCACTTGTTTAATGCAGTGGTTGTCTTAGGAAGCAGTATGTGAACATTCCATGCTGAGTTCGTCATGTGCTCCCATATTTCCCTGTTGGTCCACCATTACGGTGCACGCGTTTTTTTTTCTTTCCAATTTCTTATGGCAGAGCCTGACAGTTTAAACATCCCTGTCGTCTAGATAGACTAGATTCCACACCAAGATCATGCGATGGTCTGGTATCATTAATTAGTCAAACTACTATTGTGATGGTTCGGAGTATTTGATAAACTACGGATTCAGTGACGACCTACAGTTAGCGAAGCAGGGTAGGTATGCCACCATCAGTCACAAGGAACGTTGCTCTTGTCCTTGGTTCATCTTAAACAAAGCACCGCCAGTCCTAATTAAGCTCAGATCAACCAAGAAGGAACAAGGTTCCAACTTCCAAGGTGGATCTATGGACTGAATAATCATATAAAATTAGGTAGGTGTTACCTGAGAAGACTAGATCCTATGATAATTAAGGTAATTGAAAATCAAATTAACCAGCAAAATTTGGGGTTGGACATGACTGGGTTGGTGTGTACCTTCTCGCTGAGGACCTCCTGGATGAGTGATGCGTCCTTGGAGATGCTGTTGATGATCTCCGAAGTGGTGGCCTCCTGCGAGTCGAAGAAGGCCACCTCCTGCCGCAGGATGGCCTGCAGGTACAGGTGCCTGATTCGGAGCACTTGCCTCTCGCTCGTCCGGCTCCAGCAATACCCTTCTGCGTGTGTCCACACGGAGTACAAGATTGTAAGGATACTGGCAAGCTAGAACATGGATCTGTGTATGTATATTCGCTGCAGCAAGTTCGAAGGTTACCCATGGACGCCACCACCAGGATGGCGAAGGCCAGGTAGACAAAGTTGAGGCACGACTGCACGAGGCGGGCAACAACCACAGTGTTAGTGTCACTGGCACTGGGAAAATGAATGATAAAATGTGCACAAATTCATGTGTTCCAGCACTAATTAAGAACCTTCTCGATGTCATGCATGAAGTCCACGCTGCCGGCACGGCCCTGCTGCTGGGCGTGGCCGCGCCCCAGCGAGTTCATCACGTCGCTGGCGAAGATGAGGAGGAGGTTGGTGGAGCACCCGTCGCCGATGGCACCCAGCGTGCCCAGGACCATGAGCAAGACATCCACCCGGTCCGCGAACTTGAACAGGCCGCGGATGCTCCGGCGCTCTCCGCCGCCAGTGCTCGCCGGGGCGCTGCTCATCTTTGAACTGCCCGGGTGTAGCACAGTAGTGGTACCAGTAGCACTGCCCACAGCACCGATCGCTACGCTACCTTTGTTGTGTTTGCTGCAATGGACTTGGCACTGGGGCTTTATATAGCACAGGAATACACGCGCGTGTGCTCTTGGGTCGTTGTTAACTTTGGCCTTGAAAAGTTGGTCGGTTAGAGCGTCCTCAGTCGCAGAAATATAAGCATGATATGATGTTTCGAAAGTAGTACATAATAAAAAAAACAAAAAATACACTATACCAACATCATACCATGAGGCATATCAACATGAATACAGTGTATTTCTGGGGTTTTCTATATATAATTTCAGAACATCGGACGATGTAATTTTTGCACCATATGCATATGTATATTATGTCCTCTACTCGCCAATGAGGGTTGTTGTGTCATGTGTGCCGCCTAATATTATAGACATCGTATTTTTTTTTACTTTTCTTATGTGTGATGTTGCATATATAGTAATCTTAGTATAAAAGATTTATCTTATCTTTACTAATTAATGCAACCTTTTTGCCAATTGGGCTTGTAGTGTAGTGTAGGGTTTGGTCTCTGATAAAGCAAGAAGGTTGCTATAATTGCTATCTTCGTCAAGTGAAATTGCTTTCTGGGTATAAAGTTAACGGGACAAAAGAGATGTCGTTTCGATCCTACTATACCAACATATGCGGTGGTATTAATACCGTGCCAGACTCAAATACTGCCGGTTAGGAGGTTGTCCATCACAAAATTTATATGCTTTCTCCGGTCCTAATTTTTTTTTGAGAAACACAGTACAAACGCAGACGCTTACATACATGCGCATACATTCATCCCTATGAACGCATACACGCACACCTTACACCAACGAGCACCTCCGGAAGACTGAGCCGACGGATCAAATCTTGAAATTGACGAAGTCACCACAGACGCCTCGTTGTCGACGGGAACGTCGTCTCCCACTGAAAGAATATTCCATCTTTTATGAGACACACAGATGTTAAACCTGAGATTTGAACTCTGGTGGTTGGGAAACAACCACCCTTCTTACTAGTACACTTGTATTAGATATAGTATATAGGTGCGCGGATTAATTTGAACCGGATGGAGTAAACCAAGACACAGTCTCGTACCCGGTTTATGTCGTAGTGTGCTGTAAAAATTCATAAATAATCTTGAAAGTGTATAACATTATTTCATAATGTATCACATGCGGTTCAAGTTTTTTTTCTTCAGGTTTTCACATGGTTTTCACATATTGTTCATTTTAGGTAAAAAGTGAATCGAGGCTACACCATTGCCTTCTCCATCACCTTCTGTACTCTCGCTCTCCACTAGTCGGAGGTCAGTTACTCTCTGACTCTGTTGTCGTTCTCACCAATTATCTCCATCTCCATCCTCAACACCTCACCTCCTCCCTCCTCCCATGACTCTTTTCTTCGTGGACTTTCTGAACACTCCCCATCCACACATGTTCACTTGCCTGCTACGTATGATGCTTTCCGCATACTTCTACCTACAGCACATCAAACCATCTCGGAGGCGACCAAGGACCGGTGGATCAGGGTATCGATGCATACACAAATTCTCGAAATGAATCCAGTAGGTGAGATAATGTTCCGATTTGTCTTTAAAATGTAAGACATTCTTGCTTCCTAATCACAACTTACTATTGTTGGGTTAACACATTTTCCTTGACTTGCATTCGCAAATCGCAATGAATGCACAACTATAACATGATGAGCTCATCATTTCCAAATTGCGATGCAATGATGCTGCCGATCGAGTAAGCTAATCACGAAAAGCTGTACCATAACCTTAATGGAAGCGCTTTACGTTTACCGAAAAAATTACTTACTTTAAACACACATCTGCTTCTTTACCCAACCCACTAATCCATTTTCCGGTTGCAGGCAGCTGCAAATTTCAACACATGATGTACATCGAAAGCAACTAGCTAGTAGCTCTTGTTTTGTTCTTTAGCTAGGACATGTTCCATAGAAAATTATGGGTGCCAGACAGGTCAGTGGTACAACTACTATTAAACTGATCGATCAAAAGCTATTTTCGTACCGTTTTGCACGCCCTAATTAAGCTCTAGGTTTGAATAGCGCATGGCGGTCAATGTGAGTAGAGTTTTTTTTTTTTTTTTGTGTGAGTAGAGTACTTCTCTTGCTGCTTCACTTTTGACGCGTCAAAAATACGCATGCACGCGATGTACATGTCACATTTTAATATAAGTAGTAGAGCAAGGTTACAGCCACCTCATCTCCCTGGCAAGAACTAGATTTTGAGCGAGGGGCTAAAAATCTTTCACCAAAAATACTCAAAAGCCTTCACTTCCATACAATGGTTACGTCTAAGCTAGCTGAATGCCCGTGTTTTGCTACGGAAAAATACAATAAATAATAAATAAATCATTATATTTCACAAACACTCAGTTCGAGTGTGGTTATTCACCTCTTCAAATCTTCGTCACCTATACAACCACGATTGAGGATAAAATACCGTATGATCGAACTTGGACATTCAGTACGAGGGTCGTGTAGTGTTGGCTGCCCATTTGGCTGCCGCCATTGTTACCAAACCGAATCACGATTGTTTGGTACTACACGATGTTGCTTTGTTTATCAGTTGTTGCTTGGAGATGGAATGTGATATGGATTGCCCTTGATTTACCGGGGTATTATATGTGATATGATCGTCTTTTTTTCAAATAGAGATTTGTAAGAAACATGTGGATGTGTCGGCTGGTGATTAGTTTTTTTTTATTTCGATAACAAGGCAAGAACTAATTGATTTGATAGCTCGTTAACGGAATAGGAAAGAAAGAATTTGATTTTTTATTTCAATAACAAAGAAAAAAACTACTCATTTGACAACATGCTAACGAAATAAGAATGAGATTATTTGATTTGATCTAGCACTTAAGACTAACAAGAAAAAAAGTTCAGCTAGGGAGGAACCCAACTGATTTTTTTATTAAGAGGGAAGATGAGCACTAGGAATTGAACCTCGACGAGATTCGAACCCTAGGGGTGCTACTGTGTGCCCTACCACTGAGCTACTGCCCTATTCTCATGGCTTTGCAAAACTGTTAGCCAAAATCCAATCTCATCGCCTGCAGCCAAAGATGTGCCACCTTGTTTCCCCTGGCAAAACGCATTCATCAGAACAGACCGATCCTGGACAATTTCGCATATGTGCAAACAATGACCAAGCATATGAAGATGAAGAAGTGTAGCGCCCTACTCCTAAAGATTTATATCCCAAAGGCTTTAGACACTTTGTCCTGGGACTTCTTGACCGCCATCCTGGTGCACCTAGGCTTCAGAACCAAGTGGGTTGACCTCATTGACTGCCTACTGCACACTACCGGCACAAGAGTCTTGATCAATGGCAACTTAACAAATCATATTGACCATAGGCGTGGCTTGAGACATGGTAACCCCTTTCCTTGCTCCACTTTGTCATTTCCATGAACACACTCGTAGCAATCATCGATGTTGTTGTCTTCCTCGAGCCAAGTGCAACTGATCTTGCAGCCACCATGAAGCTATTTGACATCTTCGCATTGGCTACTAGTCTATAGGCTAACTGGCGCAAGCGTGATGTCTCGCCTATCGCCTGCACCAAGGATCAGATTGCGGCTCCATTGATGACACAGAATGCCCAGTGCAATAGTTTCCCATCACCTACCTAGGCATGCCTTTGTCTAATTCCAGGCTCAAGAGAGTGGATTTCCAACCAATCGTTGACAACATGCTCAAACATCTATGTGGCTGGAAAGACAAGTTCTTCTCTCTTCCTAACGAGTTGAACTAGTGAAGACTTGCCTCTCTGCCATGGCCATCTATCAAATGATGGCAATTGCGCCACCGATTTGGTTGTTCAAAAGCCTGGACAAGCTCGGAAAGGGGCTTTATTTGGGCAAATGAAGAAATAGCTATCGGTAGCAAATACCTAGTTCGCTGTCCCTTGGTTTGTCAACCTAAGGAGAATGTTGGCTTAGGCATGACTAGCCTCCAAAAGCACAGTTGTCAATTGCGCATGCGATGGCTATGTCTTCTTTGTATTGATCACTCGAGGCCATGGCAAGGAATGCATCTACCTACTGATCATGAAACTGAAGCACTCTTCTAAGCCTCCACTCATATTATTATTGGGGATGGTATATTTTCTTTATGGTCCTCTCTCTGGGTGGCCGACTAGTGGCGAATTGATTGATGGCCCAACCTTCTCAATCCATCATGAGGCATCTCACCATCAGAGAAGCTGTGGAGAACAACAAGTGGATGAGGTGCACAAAACTAAGCCCCACGGTGTAGGTGTTGAGACAAATGTATGAACTCTGGGACTGCACTCAACACATTAGGTTCAACGACAACAACGAAGACATGGTGAGATGGAAATGAACTAATGATGGTGTTTATTCAGCTACAAGTGCCTACCATATTCCAGTTTGAAGCCGGGTTTCAGTTTGACGATAAGGAGCTGATTTGGTCCTCCAAAGCAACTCCGCAAGCTAAAACCTTCGCTTGGCTTGTCCTTTCAAGGGAGGTGTCTAAGTGCATATGTATTGGCCAAGAAAAAGATCCCTCACAAGTCAACTTGCCCTTTGTGCAGCATGGCACCTGAAACGGCAAACAACACATTGAGAGTTTTTGGTTATGTCCAAGATGTCGCCACCAAGATCAAGACAATAGTGGGGGCGCCTTTGAACAACCTTCCCCATGATGCTGAGAGCTCTCATTGCGGGAGAGGCTTGCGATGCAGCTTCAACTATTGTAGCCCGAAGATTAGCAAGCCTAGAAGACCATCTCATATCTTCTAACCTGGCTAATCTGGAAAGAACGGAAAGCACGGAGCTTCAACTGGACTCAAAGCAGCCCATATCAACTTCAGGGAAGAATTGTACACGAAGCTCGCACCTGGCACATGGCTGGAATCAAGGCAGTAACAATAATCTTCCAGCCACCATGAGCTTCCAAGCCGGTCTCCAGCGCCGGAAACATGTAGCCTTTTTTCAACTTTCATGTTGTAATTTGTAAACCCCTATTCTTCATCAATGAAACCAGAAACTCCGTTGGCTTTTTGTAAAAAAACACTAACAAGCAGGGTAGGTAAAAAAATGCGTCCAATTATATTATGGTTGATTAATTCCCATGTATTGGTTGCCGCATATTAAATATCGTGATTGTGATTAACTAAGTATCACTTGTTAAGTAATTATCGTGATTATCGTAGCTTCCAATTATGAAGGCAAAAGTATAAATTGCAAAGTGTAAAGTATGACGTGTCAACTCCAATATAATAGTATAGATTGTACCTTTAAATAGGGATGGCAATCCGGGAAGTGATGTTTTAGCACATGAGAGCACATGCTTCCTTTATTTTGAAATGCATCTTAGAAATATTTTGAAATTTTAAAAGTATTAAAACTAAAAGTTCACACGTACATCTTCACGTGCTACGTGCCAACAAAATTGTTCTAATGAAAAATCAACTTGTCCTATGGCGCGAGTAAAAAATACGAAAAATCAGTGTTAAAAATAAGGCTTTTGACAAGACAAAATTTCTCTTTTGTACATAGACCATAAAAAAGTATTAGTTTTTGGTGAAACTTGACAGACACATATATATTATGGAGATGTAAATGTAGATTTTTTTATCAATATTTTTTGGCACTTCAAAATATGTTTTTGTGGTACAGGGAACATATGCACCCGGGAGCCGAATTTAATTTCTGTGACAATCCGACAGGTTTGGAAGGGAAAGCTCCGCCAGATCCATGGGCATTCTTGCCTCTCCATTGCCTACCCGGGAAGATATCCATTGCAAGTAAAACCTCTATATTCCACCTACCAAAAGAATATCTAACTATCTATGTATATACAATATCCATGGATCAATGAAAACATGTAACAGCAGCAATGGTAGCAATTTTTTGTTTGTTTGAAAAACGGCAATGATAACATTGCAAAAAATCATTTCCCAATCAACAGAAAATTAAATTGTTTCGTTCTCACATAACACAATAAGGTCTTTTCTAAACCCTTGGGTTTTCAAGAAGTGGGATTTGGGCCAATTACATAATCGGTGCCACTGACATGTGAGTCCCACCCATTGGATGATTATCCAATGTATATCCTTGGTGAAAATCTGTGTCTGAGTCCTGGTAAAGCTCCCAAACGGCGTATTTTTTTTAAACGAGGTCCTCGATAACGGGACATGAAGACTCCTTTTTTATTTTATTGAAATTTCATTTTACACAATTAATTTCATTGTATTTACATTACAGAATACATCGAAATTAAAACTGAATTAAACTACAGGATAAATAGAGTAACATCAACTAGAGTAACATCAACTAAAGTACCACAAAAAATGGAATTTCATCAAAATCTGTATTTTTTTTTTATATATATTATTTATTTTATTGTTTTGTATCTAGCAAAATTGTAAGATAGAAAACATAAAAGATCCTGGATTTCCCATTTAATGTTAAAGATGTGAGTCCGTGAGTATCTGCCCCATGAAATTCATGGGAAGAACTATACCCTCTATACTCATGTCTAGCGGGACTGTTTTCAATGGATATGATTGCTAAGGTAAAAACTAGAAGATAAAATAGGTAAACGAAGCAATTGAACACGATCACTTGCCCAAAAATCTCAAATGGAAACCCAAGTTTCATGTAGCCTGACTTTTGAAACATTAGAAAACTTCATAGTTTACATTAAAAAAATTCTGAAAAACTTAATACATGTATGAACGTCTAGTGCTTACATATAAATTTCATCGAATTATATTTTTATTTGTGACCTACATAAAAAAGACAAATGAGAGGACTAAAAATGAACTTTGTAATGTCTACCTACACTCTAGAGCCATATTTTTTCCGATTTTTCTGAATCCAAAATACAAAGCATTTTTTCAAAGATTTTGTATATTCAAAATACTCAGATTGTTTGAAACATCTAAATAGGATTCCCCTTTTTGATAAATAAAGGGTTCTTGCTTAGCTCGGGAACCATACGTCGGAGCAGAATGTCCCTCTTGATGGATTGAATTAATCAACGTTTTTCCTTCTCTAGCACCCAATATTCTGTACTTCCTCACGGGTCCATGTTTTTATATGTTAAATGCACATAGTTCTTCTGCAGTTTCTACACGTTTTTCCTTTTTGATGAAGTATATATGGAAGCTTAAGGTACCACTAAAGATTCGAATTTTTATGTGGTTCCTTCAGCAGAAAGTTATTCTTACAAAAGATAATTTGTCAAAACGGAATTTGCATGGATGCAAGAAATACGCTTTTTGTGATCAAGATGAATCCATTAATCATTTTTTTATTGTCCCTTTGCTCGTCTTGTTTGGAGAGTAATTCGTTTTACTTTTAATATTGTCCTGCCAACTAATTGTACAAATATGTTTGGGAATTGGTTGAATGGGATCGATAAAGTTACAAAGGCACGAAATCGAGTTGGAACTTGTGCTATTGTATGGTCTTTATGGAATTGCAGAAATGATATAATCTTTAGCAAAAAAGGTAATGCTTATTTTCTACAGGTGATCCGTATGGCTACTCATTGGATCCATGAGTGATCTTTCCTGCTGCCGGAGACGCAACATGCACATATGGATTCTAGGTGCACCCGTCTGGAGATGGTTGCACAGGATATCTTCAACCAGGGTGGCTGGCGGCATACTAGACGAATACAAGATGCATATGCATTTTGTTCTCTTTTTTTCCGCTGGCTGATATATGTATCCGCATTTGTGATGTTTAAACTGTAAACTCTGAACTTGATCACTTCATAGTAAAATTAGATGTGCATTGAATTGATGCAGAGGCTGGGGTTTCTCCCCATATCGAAATAAAAAGTTTCGACACGTTTATATTCTGATCAATAACAAATCAAGACATTATCTGGTTTAAAAAGTTAAATGCACATAGTTCTTCTGCAGTTTCTACACGTTTATATTCTGATCAATAACAAATCAAAGGCATTATCTGGTTTAAAAATAACCAAATGCACCAGATCCATGCACACTGAAATCTCTACTATTTCGATTTGCATCGCAACCAAAATTTTCACTTGAAATTGACTGAAAAATCCAACAAAAATCCCGAGGGATTTTGAACTTATTTTAACTCATGTGTACATACAGAAATGATAGAAATATTCCGAACAAAGAGAAAAATATTTTGGCACCTACTGAAATTACTGGATTATCTCAAAGTTTTGTGAATTTTCATTCAAAGGGAGGGCAATCTTATATAAGTAAGTGTTAGAGCATCTCCACCGGCGCGCCCCATAGCGGCCTCAATAACATTTTGGGGGCCGGCGTGGTTTTTGGACTCACACCGGTGCGCCCCAAAAGGCGTCGGCTAGTTTTCGAGCTAAATAAAAGCGCCAGCAACCCCGTGCCGACCCCTTCGTAGAGGGCGTGGATCGAACGCGCCGGCGCCTCGCGGCATGTCAGAAACCGCGCGTGGGCTCCGCCTGGCAGCCAGACGCACCGCTTTCCCTACCTCCCACCCATGCTCGAGCCGACTCCTACCCCTCTAGATCACCACCGTCGCGGTAACTGTCGCGCCCCTGCTCGCAATAGACACCTCCGCCTGTCCAGGAACCGCCGTCCATCGACACGGCCGCCACCCCCTCGACCGACGCCTGCTATTTCGCCCGGAACAGAGCTTGCCGCAACCGACGCACAACCGCCCCGCCCGCAAGGTGTTCGTCGGATTGCCGCGATGGACAGTGATGACGAGATGATGGTGCAGCTATTCACGGAGGAGCGGAACGCTGAGGCTATCCAGCGGCAACATCAGCAGCTGATTCTGACGAGCTTGCTCTGCGTTCGCGAGCCTTTGTTCTCCGTGCCTCGACGCGGCAGCTCAAAGCCAGGAAAGAGGAGGAACATCAACCAACATCGTCAAGCCAACACAATGTTGCTTGACGTCGACTACTTCACCGACGACGCGACTCATTCGCCATAGGAATTTCGGCGCCGGTTTAGGATGAACAAGGATCTGTTCATGAAGATTGTCTATAGCGTCAGGGAGTACGATGACTACTTCATGGCCAAGCAAGATTGCACATGTTTGTGGGGCTTCACCTCAATCCAGAAGTGTACTTCTGCAATGCGTTGTCTTGCATACAGAGCTCCTCTAGATACATCCAATGACTACCTACGAATGAAAGAGTCGACATGTTCACAGACTCTCTACAGGTTTGCCGAGCCGTCAAAGCGGTGTTTGGTAAAGACTATTTGAGAGCAAGAAGGGCAGATGATACAACTCGGATCCTGGAAAATAATGCAGCACGAGGATTTCCTGGGATGCTCGGAAGCATTGACTGTATGCATTGGGGCTGGAAGAATTTCCCTTTTTCTTGGCAGGGACCTCTGGATTTGGCATGCTTTTTTTGGCATGGCAGGAACAAACAATGATATCAACATGCTGCAGTGCTCTCCGGTGTTTTCTAGGCTAGCCGAGGGACAAGCTGAACTTTGAGGTAAACGGTCACGCATACATCAAGGGGTACTATCTAGCTGATGGTATCTACCCGATGTATGCTACATTTGTGAAGACAATCTCGTCTCTAGCTACGGAGATGGATGCTTATTTTGCAACATGCTAGGAAGCAGCTCGCAATGATGTTCAATGTGCTTTTGGGGTGCTTCAGCAACGTTTCGCCGTTGTCAGGTATCCTGCTCTCACTTGGTCCGAGTCTCAGATGTGGGAGGTGATGAACGCCGGTGTGATCATGCACAACATTGAGAGCGAGCGCGACGAACCTGTGCATGATGATCAACCATTTGATTATCAAGTGCCTCTTGTTGACGTAGAGTATGTACCCCAAGAATTTTGCGCTTTCCTTCACATGCATCATGAAATCCGAGATGCAGGTGTTCATGCTCAACTCCAGGTGAATCTAGCTACGCATTTGTGGGCGAGGAGAGGAGCCGCTAATAATGCATAATTTAATTTCTTTGTTTGATTGTATGAATAATTTAATTTCTATTTGTTTGATTGTATGAATAATTTAATTTCTATTTGTGTGATTATATGAATAATTAAATATAGTATAAATAAAATGAGATTGATATGTTGTTTTAAAATATTGTAAAAAGGAAAAAAATGTTTTGGAGGCCGTCGTATGGGGGGCGCCGGTACGGAAACAGCATCCCCAAATAGAGGATGTAGTGCCAGCGCTCCCTATACAGCAGTGTCGGCGCTCCTGCCAGCGCCTCGTCTATTTGGGGAGCGCCGGTGAAGATGCTCTTACTATATTTTGTTGTTGAAACTTCCACTAATATTAACTATACATATATATCATGTGTCCTCGTCGTGGGCTCATGGCTTTGTCACAACTGTTATCTCCCGGCCAGATACATGCATAGTCCAGAACCTCTTTTGCATAGTTGCTTTTGCTTCTTTTGTCTTTTTTTTCCTTTTGCATATTCAATATATTCTTGAAAAGGACTGCAAAGCTCTCCTAGTATACGCCCTTAACTGCTTTAGAGGACACTTCCAAAGGGAGGAAGGAAAGAATGCTGTCAAATCAAATATTCAATTATCACAGGATCGATCGAATGAAGTTTAAAAATACAATAATCTGCATCAGCCAACAATCTGATCCTGAGATAAAGAAAGAGGCTACAGTCTTTTTTACCTGAACTAAGGTGGGCTTACGCCGGCCTGAACTTTCATATCAACACCACAAACAGTTATAGGGGTTCATTACAGGGTTTTAGAGTGAGGAGAGGAGAAACAGAGGACCATCAAGGTGGGTCAAAGGTGTTACACCAAGAATTAAGGAGGGAGGCGGAGGAAGGATCGCTACAACGGTTGGCCCAAAGCCGAATATCTTCGAGACATCTGCGGAAGACGATGGTCAGGTCCTTATCGACGGCATTGAAGACAAGCCCATTCCTTCGCTTCCATATTCCATGCAATATTGCAATGGCGGTGCAGACTGGCTTCCACCAGGTTGCGGCACCTAGAATTGCAAACAACACAATGCCGGTGAAGCTATCCTGGTCATATTGTTGGCGAAGAAGAGATCCCAGAGCTCACGGGCTCTCGTGCAGCGAACAAGAAAGAGGCTAGATCGTGGTTCACATGCTTCGATTTCGGTGATTTCGTCATGCTGAAGTGTTAGAATATTTTCCACATTTCCTGCTTGCCCGCTTAGCATATTAGACGAAATTGTGTGCATATGCACTTGACGTGAGTAGCTACAAATCCGCATGAATACTAGAAACAGTGTAACACAGCTCATTTTTCCTGATGAAATGGGATCAGGCATGTCCATCTCAGATTCTGAAGATAGTAAATAGTGTAAATCCTCAAGCGTATCTTCCCACCAAAATAGCGTTTCTTTTTCTTACCGAAACATAACACTGACCGGAAGATAAAAGAAGGTTCTGCACAAGAGCAATAACATAACAGCTTTTTGGTGGGAGGTGTGCTTCGGTGCGCACCCTCTCCAAACTCGCGACTTATCGCCGAAGGGGTACGGTGGTCCCGATTTTGTTTTTTTTGTGCTGCCCGCCGAAACCCATATCCAAGCCCAGTGCAAGACTCGTATGGGTATACAGGGCCTGGGCGTATCTATACGGACGACCCCACGTGGGTGGGTCCCACGTGCTAAGCTAATCACCGTGATTAGCTCCCATTGCATGCATCGTTTTCATCGGCACTGGAGATCTGATCGAACTATTCCACGCCGTCGCTACGTTGAACGCAAGCGGTTGTTGCCGGCCCGGCCGTCGGCGGTTGTTGCCGGCACGTCCGTCGCCGCCGGTGGTTGTTTCGCATGTCGACGCCGCCGACCGCGCGCGAAGCCCCCCCGCAGATCGACGACCTTGGAAAGGCGCGCCACCGGCTCGGCATCTTCCCCGCTAGGGTTTAAAATTACAGGTACCATGACTTCATCTTGTAGCATAGTAAGAGGACGCAATTCTGCCGGTTTTTCAATTGTAATTATGGTCCAATACTACAGAATATGGAGAACTCTATATCTGGTATGATTGAGGAACAAAACGAGTACGTCGGCTATAATTCTGATGACTCTGAAATGGAGGAAAATTTGCAGCACGAAGCCGGCTGGAGCGAAGACGAGTTTGATGTGAGCCACTATTTTTAATTTCGATTACCAGCAGTCCAGCATCATCAAATTATATATGGTTCCTCATGTCATAATTTATGCAGATTGCGTACGATGAATTTGATAATGTTGACAACCATGGCGAACACACAGACGATCAAAATGATGAGAACCATGGTGAACACACAGACAGTCTAAAATGATGCATGAAATGATGGCAACTGTAAAATTTACGGTTACTAAATTTCGAAATGCATTAATAAATTTCAGGCACAATTTGACACGCAGCTTGAGTACGACTATTACGGTGAATCTGACTTGGACACGGGCCACACTGATGATGTGGAAGGTGCATCAGTTCCTGAGGATTCTGTTGACATGAGCCAGGTTGTTATCTCTTTTTTATCAGTCTTATATAGCTGGAACACATAAATTTATAGTTTTAATTAATGCCTACGTTTTCTACTTGCAGGCGACGCCAAGCGCTAGTCAGCCTGAGAAACCACAGAAAGGTAGCAATGGCAATGAATATCCTGATAGTGATCGGGATTTATACTGGATGATAAAAGAGATGACTTTTATTTCTGAAGCAACAGCATATTCTTTCTACAACAGATATGCTAAAGATTATGGGTTCAGCGTCCGGCTTGACCAGGTTAAGCGGTTTGATGATGGAGTAATTCGGTTAAGGCGTTTTGTGTGTTCCGGACAGGCGGACGTCCCAAAAACCAACCGACCACGGAAGGCCGTGTATATAGGCACAGACCTGAGTCTCGCTGCGGCTGCAAGGCACGTTTGGTGGTCAAGTTTGATGGAAGAACTGGTTTACGGGTTGTTGAAGATTTTCGTGACAAACATAACCATGACCCGAGCTGAACCATGTCAGACTCCGTTTCTTCGGTCCCATAGGACGATCAACGACGCGCAGAGATCTGAGATATTATCAATGGGATCCATGGGAATCAGGAAGCACCTCATTATGAGAAAATTCATTGCAGGCTCCGGTTCATTTGCTGGTGTTGGATTCACAAAAAAGGATTTGTACAACATGTGCTCTAGGGAGAGGAGGAGGCTGCTTTTCGACGGTGACGCTACCACAGCCATCCGCATTATGTCAAAGAGGAAAAAGAGGGACCCTGAATTTTTCTTTGAATATGACGTTGATGAAAAAGGCCGTCTGAAGCACATGTTCTGGTGTGATTCCCAGTCACGTAGGGATTACCAGGACTACGGAGATGTGCTGGTGTTTGATAGCACATACAAGATGAATAAATATAAGATGCCATTTGTTCCTTTTGTGGGCTTGAACAACCACCGTAGGACAACGGTTTTTGGGTGTGCCATCCTTTCAAGTGAGAATGAACAAACATATGTTTGGCTTCTAAAGACTTTCCTCAAAGCGATGTGTCAACGAAGCCAAAGGCGAGTAATCACGGATGCGGATGCCGCGATGATCGCCGCAATCGGCGAAGTATTTTCCGGTGTGCCGCATCGCATCTGCAGCTTCCACATTGAAAAAAATATGGAGATGCATCTACCTAACAAGTCACCGAACGAGTTCGGGACTCTTTTGTATTACACCACCTCAGAGCAAGTATTTGAGGAGCGATGGCATGCATTTTACAGAAAATGGCAATCCCCAAAAACCAGAACATGGATGAAGAGGATGTACACCAAGAGGAAACTTTGGGCTGCGGCGTATCTCTCTCAAGGATTACTGGCTGGGTATGAAAAGTAACCAGCGGAGTGAAAGTTTAAACTCTTGTCCGCACCTGCACCTAGATGGGGAAATGACAATTGTTGATATGATTATGCACTACGACAACGCAATTGTCCGTCTCCGTGAGAACGAAGCCCATGACGATCGCACGGCTTCACGGACTACACCGGTGGCAATTACTAATTTCAGAGAACTAGAGGTTGCTTGCTGCAAAAATCTTCACTCTCGTCGTGTTCTATATTATTCAAGGTGAGCTTTCAAAGATTGGCGGCATAGAGATCTTAGAAAAAATGCAGGCAGGAGACTCAAACATCTTCATTGTGGCATGGAGGAATCATGTAAGGACCAGGTTCTACGTGGAATATAGACCCAAGGAGGCAGAAATTATAAGGTGCAGCTATCAAAGGATGATTAGAAAGGGGATCCCTTGCAAGCACATACTGCATGTGCTGCATTTCTTGAAATTTACTGAAATTCCACAATGTTGTGCTCTACGATGATTCACAAAAAATGCCAGGTTAGGGTTGCCAGCTAAACGCACCAGCGACATGTTTGGGTGGGGTTGGTGCAGGGCGAGAGGAGCGGATGAAATACAGCGGGATGAATATTAAGGTATCACGGGCTATGCATATTGCATTAAACAATTCGAGAGGAATATGATCTGCTGAACGAGTACCATTGATGGCATAATTTCTAGAAGAGAGGGGTATGCTAAAGGTAAAGCATATGGTCCCCTCAGGTCGGTGCATGAAAATGAAGATGCTAGTGGACCATGCGATATTGTTGTTGGTGATCCTTTGAAAGTGTCCACTAAGGGTGCACCTAGGCAAGAAGCGCAGAAATCTCCAATGACTAAAAATGGAAGACCACTAGGACACAAGGAACGCAGGGGTGCGGGTGTGCGGGGCATGCCAAGGAGAAGGGCATAACAGAAGAAACCCAATATGCATATTTCATCCGAAGTAAGTTTTTCTGCCATTTTGTTTCATATACTTTAAAAGATTCATATGAGTTGTTGTGTAATTTTATGTCTGTGAACATGTGCGGGAATGTGTCTGCAGCAGGAAGGGTAGTTCTTTCATAGTTATCTAAAGGGCAGTAAATTTCCTTAATTATGAATGGGACGACTATAGCTTTGTATTTGATGGAGTTGTTAATGTTTGCAACGTACTGATGTTTTTATTTTGTACTGATGTTCTTAATTCTCTGGTGTTCTTTTATAAAAATGGCAAAAGACATTATATATTGTGAAGTAGGCATTTCCTTATAATCATCATAGCATGCATGTACAAAGATAAAAATAATTGCATACTTTCGATAATGGGAAATAAAATCAATGTTACAAAATTTTGTAGATAATCTTAACCGAATAAATATTGTTTACAACCGAAGACAATTAAAAATTCAATATTACATGTGTCCGGAAACCTTACGTGGGAGCAAACCGAACAGTCACACTATCAAATTTATATTTTCCTGGTCTTTGCTAGCAATCTCACTTTGTTTTTCACCCTGTCAAGAATGTTGTGTGGTGATAAAACGATGTTTGCAACTGTACTTTCTCTCGATTCATCGATCGTGGCCTGCCAAAACATTATAAGGTGTTATACACATGGGTTGTTAACATTGTTAAAATTAACCGAGTGCATGGAACATAGTATAGCCAACCTGAGAAACCGGGCAAGTCATCTGATCTCCGTCCCAGTGCTCCATACATTGCAATACCCATAATCCGCATGAATTGCTGGTATATAATGTGACAAAATTTAAAAGTGTCCGCATATACAAAACCGACTTTCTTTATGTGTAATGCAATATAGGTACTTACTTATCGGTTTGCTTAGGGATGTCATATCTTTTAATAGGCCATTCTTCGACATCCGGATATTCTGTGTCACAAGTATTGTTTGCTTCTTGTATGTCCTGTGAAATTTGCCCAATCTACGAAACAACAAATATATTACTGCACAGACATGAGAAAGTACACAAAGACATGTATGTAGAGAGTGTAATACCAAGTCTTCCACAACTGATTTTGACACCCCTAAACCAAACAGAGGATCAAGGACCCGGAATTCCTTCTTCTTTGTATGCATGACAACGATTACGTAATGAGTTTTCCGTATGTTCGGTGCGAAAAATGTCTACAAGAGAAGGAAAAAACTTTGTCAATTATCATATTATTTTATTCTAATTTCGCATGAAACATTGAAAGAAAGTGTCTGTTACCTTCTCACGCTTGAAATATTCATCCATAACCCTACCTAAGGCTCCTGGTCTTGTAACTACCTCATCTATATTTCTAATAGTGTATTTTTTCTCGTATTGTTTTTCACGCTTGTTCAAGGAGATAGTTTGTCCTCCACGCAGGACATAACATTCGATCAGACCCAACACGGAGAGACAAATACCCAATAGCAGCATCAATAATCTGATAGCAACAACAATATTTTCAAATTCAAATAGTTTAATTACGAGTATAACTCAAACTTTTGGTTTTGAAGACTTACATCATCAGATAGCCATTCGTGCGCAAGAACGACGTTAAGCTTTTCTGAAGACAAGCTGGCGCTATATTCAGTCTTGTACACTCCTTTAGATGCTTCTTTTGGTAGCTTGGATATTGTTTTAACATATAAAGTGGCAGCTTCTATTTCCTGCTGTGTTGGTACTGCCGAAGATACCCCAACTTCATGTTCTGCAAACAAACCTGATGCACATAATAGTAATAACATATGTGTTACAGGTTGCAGCATCATTTATTTGCCAACAAAGAAATAACGAATAAATGGTGTTACCTTTCTTTACACGGCTTTGACGTTTTGCTCTAGGTTTCGCGACCACATATGGTGATCCATATTTTTGATTCGTCGTCCGTTTCCTTTTCCCTCCAACTTGTACCGCTGCTGCGTTTCTCCTTCTACCATTACTATTTGCACACTTTGATGTATTGCCCTTCTTCCTACTAGCCGCTCGTCCCATTGTTTCCACACTATGAGTACTCATAACTTCATGTTCACCATCATGTAGGTCATCCTTCTGTCCAGCATTCACCTTGGTGGTAGATCTTGCGAAAATGTCATCCGGTATACGTATATCCGAGGATGATGCCGGTTTTGTGGTATCATTTAAGATAAAAGGATTATCTTGTGTACCCTCCGTGTTACCGAGGTTTCCTGGTGTGACGTACACATTATCTCCTGCCTCCGGCACCCCATTATGCTTAGGAGGTGTGACAAACTTACCAGAAGTCTTTGTTACATTGCTAATTAAAGCATCTAACTCGTCAGAACTGTTCTTGTACATGAATTCTTTCTTAGATGAATCATCGATGTGAATAGAAGTGTCTTCTTCCTCATCTCCTCCTTTATCCGACTCCGATCCTTCACCGGTTTGTACATGACACCATTCTTATTTAGCATTTTTAGAACTTCCTGCAAAACAAGTAGTACCATAATTATTCATTGTGATAATGTAATACTTTCGTGTTCGTAAAATGTATGGCTCCTCACCTCTGCACATCTCTTTGGTACAAGTGCTAATTGTGTGTCAATGTGATCCGTCAGTTCCTTATTCAAACTTTCCAATAGTATGTCCTTGTTACTACGCCTCTGTCTCGAACGTGTCGAACGTGACTGTTCACCATTCTGCGATGTGTTCTGCTTTGTTTGCGCACTGGCATTGGCTTGAGGTGTAAGATCATTAATAATCTGCATGTCAAATTAGAAAACAAATGGCATAAATTAATATAACAACACAACATCGACTATAATGTAGCTAGAAGTAGTGATAAAAAAACAAAACCTTCACTTTGCCTCTCCCACGACCATTTGCATAGTCGTACTGCGACCTCCTTTCTGCTTCCGCTTCAGTCCAGTTTTTCATTAGTGGCCTAATAGACTTGTGTGGAATATACGTAGGATCATCCACGACTACCACCTTTTCCCAGTATAGTAGCTACAAACAACACATTTTAAATGAAATAAGTTTCAAATTGTCAGATACATCAAATATAGTGCTAATCATGTTTGCATACCTGAGTGAGACAAAGATTTCCAACCGGCCATCCCCTACCTTTTGCTGCTGATCTTGTGTAAGCAGACAAATTATCGAGGAGGTAGCGCAATGTGAAGTGATTCCGAGTTAATTTGAAATATTCTAGGAACATCCTCCACTAAACAATAGTGATCTCTATCGACTGTTTTTGGGCCAGATGGCGCCAGAACCGTGCCAATTAGCACAAGCACTGCTTTCCGCACAAAGTCATCATCGGAAGCTTTCTCTCTCTCTCTGTATGTCAGCAATCAAGTCGGAAATAACTAGATTTCCACTAGACTTGCTGAGATAACTAGGCGGTATTTTCCTTCTACTTGTTAGACATTCTTGATCAATTATATCAAAAGCGGAAAAACCCTCATTACGTAGACCATAAATGCATTCTATGTCTACAGAGGTTGCAGTTATCGCTCCTGCCTTGTCTTGTACGACGAATGTCTCAGTTTTAGTATCATATAGCTCTATCATAAATCTAATCATATTTGTGCGCGTGGCGAAGGCTGGCAGTTGCAACATCGTCCGCAAACTAGTAGAGCTAAACCTCGCACGTTGAGGTCCTGAGAAAGTGGCTACGAGATTCGTCCACAATGTGTGGTCACAATAGACCGGGCCATCTAATTCATCCATTCTGCAAATAACATATACAAACAACAATTATTGCCGACATAGAAAATCTCCTAACCATCTACAGCGTAAATGTCAACCTAAAACTTACACGTCCGGCAAAGAATGAAGGTTTAGATCAAGCGCACTCTAGATCAAGTGCGCGAAAGGATCGATGATAAACGAGATTGCAAACGCGCGCACTGGAAGGCTGGAACACGGATGTTGCCGTCGTTAGATTGAGCTGTAGGCTCCGCCGACGAAAGGACTCCTATCTTCTCCAGACGGCGATGGAAGGCGACGTTGACTTGAAGAAGAAATCGTGGGTAGTTACACGTTGTGCGTCGGACGTGCCGCTAACTAGGGCATCTGCTGTTAATACTATAATTAGGCAAGCTCTCGATGGATATCTGGGCCAGCCCGTTAGTACCCAGCCCATACACGGAGGCCACTCTATGCATGTGATAAGACACTGCTTTGCATTCGGCAGACGCATCGATAACTTACTTCTCCCTCTCTCTTTGGGAGCAAAAATATATACATGTTCAAAGGTGCTGATCACCTACAAGCATACCATGGTTCCGCATGGCACCACACAACAATGGCTTGTAGCTAGTACGACGGTGCAAAATATTTTTTAATTACGATTTCAATTGTTTGTAACGAAGAATTTTTACAAAAATATGGTCTTTTTTGCACATTACTAGATCCGCAATGCACATAATTGACATATCTATAGTGCCACCGTCGAGTGGGGCATCAACAAATTTCACAATGCTACAACCCTCATACAACACTTGTAGAGAAATAAGCTGGATATAATTAATAAGCATTCACGATCGAACTCTTCACACATTGTCATAAAAGTGAGAAACCATTAAAAATGACATAAATTTGCACCATACTAAAAGTGTACCAACGGACATGACATAAACAAAAAAATTTAGATAGCTATAGTAGTCTTCACGAGCGAAGTCTGAACCGGGCTGCTCTCACACACAGTCAAGCATAATCTTCAGACCACCTTCTCCTTGCTTACGGAACCAGTAACACGTATTTCTGATTTTTCTTCATGCCATTCCGCCTCACCACATCCATCCGAGTGTGATGTTATCATGGCACCTCCTTTTGGTACTCCTTTCACCGTTGACATGTTCATCACCATCGTAACTTCGTAACATTGGCACCTGGAGAGTAGAGCTTTATGGTTGCTTGGTAGCTGAATATTGGGCAGAATGTGCTTGAGGGTGAACCTCCTTGAGAAGTACTACACATAAATTTGACCAGTCAATTATCGGCATATCTTGGTTAGTAGTAAGAAATGATGGAAATCAAAATTAATTACCATCTTTGCTTTATTCTTCACGATTTGTGATTTCTTGATGGTGCACACGTACAATGGAATTACTGGTAGGGTTTTCGCAACTAGTCGTTCGAGTGCATCAAAATCGTCATAATTCATCTTAACTCGATTTGCATACTCTATGAAAGCTTTAAAATCATACTCTTCCTCTTCTCCAGGACCTACATGTAATATTAAAAAACATAAGGGACATCAATTAATTCTAAATTAAGTTGTTCATAACACTGTCTTCTCATTGAGTGCCATAAACAGACTTACCCCTTATAATAGGCCTTTTCCTCCAATTCGGTAAAGCACGAAGGCTGGGCAGGCGTAGCAAGGAATGGCTGATCAATGTCAATGTTCTCATATGTCATATACGTACGATCAAATTAACCACTAGATCTAATTAAGTCGGCCGATATTTTTTCCCAAGCGACCCAACCAAGGGAAGTAAGATTAGACGACCAGATCTAACTTGGGCAGATCAAAGTAAAGACGATCTACCGCGTCTACATATGTTGTCAGGCAAGAGTTCATAAAAAAAATTAGGTGCATGGCACGAGGTGAGCGAACTATACTTACATCCATGGCGATGAGATCCGAGTCAGCTCGTAACCAACGTCTTCGAGGACGCGATCGGCGTCCGGTCGTAGATCAGAGGAGGCGTTGAGGAGATAGATCGTTTGGGAATTAGATTTGAGGATTAGTACGGCAGTTAAATACCTAAATAAAAGGCTGGGCCAGGATGGGCCTCAATTGCGGCCCACGAGGAGCATAAAGAAGCATACCACAAACGAAAAGATGGATCCCTCGGCCCGTTATCTCATCGGCATCTCCATCCTGCCTCCACCTACGAGGTCGCCGCCGCCATGGTGATTTCGGCTATGGACGACATCGACCGCGTCGAACCCATGCACAACTCATCGGATGAGGTATGATTCTAAGTTAACGTCTTCATCTCATGGGATTCTAAATATCTTGAAGAGTCATCGGTATGTGCGGTTCATAAGTTATGTCGAATTTAATATGTTTTCACGTTTTATTGTAGGAATCAATATGTGAGTGTGGTATTCGGGATGGCTGTGCCCGGTTTCAACATTGTCTACAAGCAAAAATTGTTCTCCTAGAAGAACTAAATTTTAAAAGAGAGGAGAAAATGAAGATTGATGAAGAATTGAGGATTGTCAAAGAGAAGCTCGGGGTGGCTCATGAGACAATTCGGAAGATGGAACAAGCATTGATGACTACCAACAAAAAAATAGAAACACTTCGGAAGAGAAAGGCCGAATCGAGTTGATGATGGCTGATATCATCGATGAACACAACATTAGTAAAAACGAAACAAAGGCGACAACAAGGTTGAAGATAAATAAGGTCAAAAAATATGCTCTCCAACGGGAATTGTTTCTTCGATACGCCTTGTGTGCTATAATTATTCTAGTAGGCTGTTATAATCGCGATGTCGGGGCTTTTAAAATGCTCGGCCTAGATGTTATGGTTGGGCAACGAGTCAATTCACGTAATGTGATCATGTCCACAAATAAAAATTTCTTTTTCGACGGTGAAAAGCTGATGAGGAGAAGTACATAGCATAATTACCTCTTACAATAATTAAAATGCGAGAAAATATATGGTCCGCACACAATACTACAAATGCGGATAAAAATATAGAGGACATGCCTCGTCGTCTACTTGGAACGTTTGTACGACGACTACGCCTCGTCGTCGTCCGGGCGCCCCCGTTTGCGAGAAGCCTTCTCCGACGAGGAGCTGTCGTCCGACGAGGTGGACTCCGACGAGTCATCTTCTGACGAGGAGTACTCCGAAGAGCCGTTGTACTCCTCCTCCTCGTCCGTCACCTCGGCCCGCGCCCATGGATGGTGATGTAAGTGGTGTTTGGATGCCATGGTGAAGCAGATCCCAAAAGATGGGACCACCATGCACACGCGCCGTCAGACGATCCACTGTTTTGACACCTCGTTCTGACGAGAACCCTGTATTTCAGGGGTCTACACCACATGAACATGGACATTCACACATGCACAACCCTAAACCCATGGCTAGGAGTGGGTGGGGTGACATGGTGCACCAGTGCCCACCACATGGGGTCACCCAAGGGTTGTGGGCCCACTTTGTGGCTCTGGGTAGAGCCGTTTTGCACGTAAACCATGTGTGCGGGCTCCCGTGAGGTAGCTAGGAAAGGAGCACATGATTTCTTCCATGGATGGTGATGTAAGTGGTGTTTGGATGCCATGGTGAAGCAGATCCCAAAAGATGGGACCACCATGCACACGCGCCGTCAGACGATCCATTGTTTTGACACCTCGTTCTGACGAGAACCCTGTATTTCAGGGGTCTACACCACATGAACATGGGCATTCACACATGCACAACCCTAAACCCATGGCTAGGAGTGGGTGGGGTGACATGGTGCACCAGTGCCCACCACATGGGGTCACCCAAGGGTTGTGGGCCCACTTTGTGGCCCGGGTAGAGCCGTTTTGCACGTAAACCATGTGTGCGGGCTCCCGTGAGGTAGCTAGGCAAGGAGCACATGATTTCTTCCATGGATGGTGATGTAAGTGGTGTTTGGATGCCATGGTGAAGCAGATCCCAAAAGATGGGACCACCATGCACACGCGCCGTCAGACGATCCACTGTTTTGACACCTCGTTCTGACGAGAACCCTGTATTTCAGGGGTCTACACCACATGAACATGGGCATTCACACATGCACAACCCTAAACCCATGGCTAGGAGTGGGTGGGGTGACATGGTGCACCAGTGCCCACCACATGGGGTCACCCAAGGGTTGTGGGCCCACTTTGTGGCCTGGGTAGAGCCGCTTTGCACGTAAACCATGTGTGCGGGCTCCCGTGAGGTAGCTAGGCAAGGAGCACATGATTTATTCCATGGATGGTGATGTAAGTGGTGTTTGGATGCCATGGTGAAGCAGATCCCAAAAGATGGGACCACCATGCACACGCGCCGTCAGACGATCCACTGTTTTGACACCTCGTTCTGACGAGAACCCTGTATTTCAGGGGTCTACACCACATGAACATGGGCATTCACACATGCACAACCCTAAACCCATGGCTAGGAGTGGGTGGGGTGACATGGTGCACCAGTGCCCACCACATGGGGTCACCCAAGGGTTGTGGGCCCACTTTGTGGCCCGGGTAGAGCCGTTTTGCACGTAAACCATGTGTGCGGGCTCCCGTGAGGTAGCTAGGCAAGGAGCACATGATTTCTTCCATGGATGGTGATGTAAGTGGTGTTTGGATGCCATGGTGAAGCAGATCCCAAAAGATGGGACCACCATGCACACGCGCCGTCGGACGATCCACTGTTTTGACACCTCGTTCGACGAGAACCCTGTATTTCCGGGGTCTACACCACATGAACATGGGCATTCACACATGCACAACCCTAAACCCATGGCTAGGAGTGGGTGGGGTGACATGGTGCACCAGTGCCCACCACATGGGGTCACCCAAGGGTTGTGGGCCCACTTTGTGGCCTGGGTAGAGCCGTTTTGCACGTAAACCATGTGTGCGGGCTCCCGTGAGGTAGCTAGGAAAGGAGCACATGATTTCTTCCATGGATGGTGATGTAAGTGGTGTTTGGATGCCATGGTGAAGCAGATCCCAAAAGATGGGACCACCATGCACACGCGCCGTCAGACGATCCATCTGTTTTGACACCTCGTTCCGACGAGAACCTCGTATTTCGGGGGTCTACACCACATGAACATGGGCATTCACACATGCACAACCCTAAACCCATGGCTAGGAGTGGGTGGGGTGACATGGTGCACCAGTGCCCACCACATGGGGTCACCCAAGGGTTGTGGGCCCACTTTGTGGCCTCGGGTAGAGCCGTTTTGCACGTAAACCATGTGTGCGGGCTCCCGTGAGGTAGCTAGGCAAGGAGCACATGATTTCTTCCATGGATGGTGATGTAAGTGGTGTTTGGATGCCATGGTGAAGCAGATCCCAAAAGATGGGACCACCATGCACACGCGCCGTCGGACGATCCATCGTTTTGACACCTCGTTCGACGAGAACCCCGTATTTCGGGGTCTACACCACATGAACATGGGCATTCACACATGCACAACCCTAAACCCATGGCTAGGAGTGGGTGGGGTGACATGGTGCACCAGTGCCCACCACATGGGGTCACCCAAGGGTTGTGGGCCCACTTTGTGGCTCGGGTAGAGCCGTTTTGCACGTAAACCATGTGTGCGGGCTCCCGTGGAGGTAGCTAGGCAAGGAGCACATGATTTATTCCATGGATGGTGATGTAAGTGGTGTTTGGATGCCATGGTGAAGCAGATCCCAAAAGATGGGACCACCATGCACACGCGCCGTCGGACGATCCATCTGTTTTGACACCTCGTTTACGACGAGAACCCTGTATTTCGGGGGTCTACACCACATGAACATGGGCATTCACACATGCACAACCCTAAACCCATGGCTAGGAGTGGGTGGGGTGACATGGTGCACCAGTGCCCACCACATGGGGTCACCCAAGGGTTGTGGGCCCACTTTGTGGCCTCGGGTAGAGCCGTTTTGCACGTAAACCATGTGTGCGGGCTCCCGTGAGATAGCTAGGAAAGGAGCACATGATTTCTTCCATGGATGGTGATGTAAGTGGTGTTTGGATGCCATGGTGAAGCAGATCCCAAAAGATGGGACCACCATGCACACGCGCCGTCAGACGATCCACTGTTTTGACACCTCGTTCGACGAGAACCCCGTATTTCAGGGGTCTACACCACATGAACATGGGCATTCACACATGCACAACCCTAAACCCATGGCTAGGAGTGGGTGGGGTGACATGGTGCACCAGAGCCCACCACATGGGGTCACCCAAGGGTTGTGGGCCCACTTTGTGGCCTGGGTAGAGCCGTTTTGCACGTAAACCATGTGTGCGGGCTCCCGTGAGGTAGCTAGGCAAGGAGCACATGATTTCTTCCATGGATGGTGATGTAAGTGGTGTTTGGATGCCATGGTGAAGCAGATCCCAAAAGATGGGACCACCATGCACACGCGCCGTCGGACGATCCACTTGTTTTGACACCTCGTTCGACGAGAACCCCGTATTTCGGGGGTCTACACCACATGAACATGGGCATTCACACATGCACAACCCTAAACCCATGGCTAGGAGTGGGTGGGGTGACATGGTGCACCGGTGCCCACCACATGGGGTCACCCAAGGGTTGTGGGCCCACTTTGTGGCTCTGGGTAGAGCCGTTTTGCACGAAACCATGTGTGCGGGCTCCCGTGAGGTAGCTAGGAAAGGAGCACATGATTTCTTCCATGGATGGTGATGTAAGTGGTGTTTGGATGCCATGGTGAAGCAGATCCCAAAAGATGGGACCACCATGCACACGCGCCGTCAGACGATCCACTGTTTTGACACCTCGTTCTGACGAGAACCTCCGTATTTCAGGGGTCTACACCACATGAACATGGGCATTCACACATGCACAACCCTAAACCCATGGCTAGGAGTGGGTGGGGTGACATGGTGCACCAGTGCCCACCACATGGGGTCACCCAAGGGTTGTGGGCCCACTTTGTGGCCTGGGTAGAGCCGTTTTGCACGTAAACCATGTGTGCGGGCTCCCGTGAGGTAGCTAGGCAAGGAGCACATGATTTCTTCCATGGATGGTGATGTAAGTGGTGTTTGGATGCCATGGTGAAGCAGATCCCAAAAGATGGGACCACCATGCACACGCGCCGTCGGACGATCCATTGTTTTGACACCTCGTTCGACGAGAACCCTGTATTTCGGGGTCTACACCACATGAACATGGGCATTCACACATGCACAACCCTAAACCCATGGCTAGGAGTGGGTGGGGTGACATGGTGCACCAGTTCCCACCACATGGGGTCACCCAAGGGTTGTGGGCCCACTTTGTGGCCTGGGTAGAGCCGTTTTGCACGTAAACCATGTGTGCGGGCTCCCGTGAGGTAGCTAGGCAAGGAGCACATGATTTCTTCCATGGATGGTGATGTAAGTGGTGTTTGGATGCCATGGTGAAGCAGATCCCAAAAGATGGGACCACCATGCACACGCGCCGTCGGACGATCCACTGTTTTGACACCTCGTTCGACGAGAACCACGTATTTCGTGGGTCTACACCACATGAACATGGGCATTCACACATGCACAACCCTAAACCCATGGCTAGGAGTGGGTGGGGTGACATGGTGCACCAGTGCCCACCACATGGGGTCACCCAAGGGTTGTGGGCCCACTTTGTGGCCTGGGTAGAGCCGTTTTGCACGTAAACCATGTGTGCGGGCTCCCGTGAGGTAGCTAGGCAAGGAGCACATGATTTCTTCCATGGATGGTGATGTAAGTGGTGTTTGGATGCCATGGTGAAGCAGATCCCAAAAGATGGGACCACCATGCACACGCGCCGTCAGACGATCCACTATTTTGACACCTCGTTCTGACGAGAACCCTGTATTTCGGGGGTCTACACCACATGAACATGGGCATTCACACATGCACAACCCTAAACCCATGGCTAGGAGTGGGTGGGGTGACATGGTGCACCAGTGCCCACCACATGGGGTCACCCAAGGGTTGTGGGCCCACTTTGTGGCCTCGGGTAGAGCCGTTTTGCACGTAAACCATGTGTGCGGGCTCCCGTGAGGTAGCTAGGCAAGGAGCACATGATTTCTTCCATGGATGGTGATGTAAGTGGTGTTTGGATGCCATGGTGAAGCAGATCCCAAAAGATGGGACCACCATGCACACGCGCCGTCGAGACGATCCATTGTTTTGACACCTCGTTCGACGAGAACCCCGTATTTCGGGGGTCTACACCACATGAACATGGGCATTCACACATGCACAACCCTAAACCCATGGCTAGGAGTGGGTGGGGTGACATGGTGCACCGGTGCCCACCACATGGGGTCACCCAAGGGTTGTGGGCCCACTTTGTGGCCTGGGTAGAGCCGTTTTGCACGTAAACCATGTGTGCGGGCTCCCGTGAGGTAGCTAGGCAAGGAGCACATGATTTCTTCCATGGATGGTGATGTAAGTGGTGTTTGGATGCCATGGTGAAGCAGATCCCAAAAGATGGGACCACCATGCACACGCGCCGTCGGACGATCCACTTGTTTTGACACCGTATTTGAGGGGTGTACACCACATGAACAAGTGCATTCACACATGCAAATTGCAAAACTCATGGCTTGAAGTGTGTTAAATGACATGGTGCACCACTGTCGAAAATATGGGGTCATCCCGGGGTTGGTCAAAAAAGTGCCGTAAACAGTGCTCCAAAGGTAGGGTAAATGGCCTCATTTCTAAGCATGTTTTTTTCGACCTTGTCTAAACGACCCAAATAAATTTCCTAGACATCTACTTGATATGTATACACTTGTTTTTGAAGATTTTATTTTTTTTAGATTTTCTCTGAAATTTTTAGGAATATTTGAATATACGAGCAATCCGATTGGTCGGACTCCTTTTTTTTTCCCGAACACGGGTGGGGGTTCCGAGCGGGCACGCTAGATGGACTGTTGGGCCGTGTTGCGGTCCGGCCTTGTGCCCGTTGTGCAATGCGCCGGCCTAGGCCCGCATGCGCGGGAAGCGACGACGACGGCATGCATGCGCCCCGCAGCGGTGACTCAGCTATGCATGCATCGCCACGACGTCGCCATGAATGAGCCAGCAAGCCCCGTTTCAGTGCGGTCGATTCAGCTGATAGCAGACGCGCCGCCCCGTTTCAGTGTAAAACGACAACGACACGGGACACCCCCTCGATTAATGTGCGAAACGGCAACGGCTACATGCACGCGTCACTCGCGTCGTTTCATCGCCAAACAACAATCTTCGTCTCCCACACCACATTTTTCTAGCCTATTTATACGTCTACATTCCTCTCCCACACACCACCCAGCTCCACTCCCGACACGACGCCCTTCATCCTTTCCTAGAACGCCAAAGCACCACCGAGAAGATGCGGACGTCGGACCGACCTTCGTTCGGCCGCCTACCGTGCCGAGCTGCGCTACCCGCCGGGCGTCCTCGTCGAGCGCACGCTCCGTGTGTGGGCGCAATCCAGGTGGAGGAGCCCCGTCGAGCTCGCCGACGCATTCTTCACCGCCGGCTTCGCCCACCTCCCACCGGGATCGCCGCCGATGTTCCACCTCGACGAGGTTCGTGACGGCGTCACCCTCAAGTTGCTCACGGTCACCCTCACCAACCCGTGGGACGCGTACGAGCTCCTCGGCCAAGTGTTCTGGTGCGGCTGCGAGTCAATCTTCTTCACGACGTACAACATCTTCACCAACTCGCGAGTGCATCTTCCCCACCGAAAACCAGATGCACTGCCTCCCCTACGAGGAGTGAGGTGTTGATGACGTACGGTGGTCGAGTAGCGCGGCCAGGGTGGAAGAAAGTTGAGGAGGAATTTCGTGAAGCTTGTCATGCACGTTTCTCTACTTTTTAGTTTTATCGTGTTTATTTAAAATGCCGTGTTTTTATATATTGTACCGTGTCGTGTCCCTGGACTTATCTATGTAACGACGGTGGTACTTGTTTACATCCTTATTTATGTAAGTGACATATTTATGTAATCTAAGTGAGTCTCTATGTGTGTTCAAACCTGTTCGTCCTCAAATGACTACTATTTCTTGTACCAAATTGTTTACAAAACCCAACAAAAAACAAAAAAAATCTAATCCACTAAGACTAGAATTTTAGCTATTTTCAATTTTTTAAGTTGTTATTCATATATATTACAAATTTAGTGTTAAGATTCATATTGAATTATCTATTTCATATTCAATTAGTGAATTAGTGAATTGTATATAATAGACTACACAAAGATCTGTGTGTTGAAAAATGTAAAAACATGCATTTAATAACCTAACGGAAGTGATAAAATGACTATAGATACCTTTATTACTTGAGATGTCAATATGTATCTATCCGTCCCACTGGTTACCAGACTACCCCTGCGAGACGACTTCCCACGAGGTGTGCGGTTCGAGTTGCGGCAACACCCATTTTTTGCTTCATTTTTTTTGATATTTAATATGTACCACCTCAACTAGCCTAATGGGCCTAATTTGGTTGGAGATGGCCCATTAGTCAAATCTAGATTGGGCTATCCGCTGCGATTATTGTTGCTTCGTTAAATGAGATAGTTGTTCCTGTTTTATATGTAGCCTAATGGGCCTAATTGGATGGAGTTGGCCCATTAGTCAAGTCTAGATTGGGCTGCTCGTCTGCTTGTGAGTGTTGTGAAATGAGCTATTTGTTGTTGTTGACTGAGAGATTTGTTGCTGTCAAGTATCACATAAGATAACAACTCCACCCTACTGCCAACACGCCGTCTTTATTTTAGATTACCAGAGCTTTTCCCCCATTTCCACTGGAAAATACCGTATCAATTATGTACAAATCGTCTGCAACACAACTGAGCAAAACTGGCACATGATTTCCTATAATCAAACGCTTACTTTGGCAAAATCTTTGTCACTTGGTGAATTGAAGCATGGCTGTTGTGCTAGTGTGTCCTACCTATCTGTTTGACCCCATGTAATGGATTTAGATGGCGGTTGTTTTCGGTGTGTGATCATCGCTCTAAACCTGTTCCAGGCTATCCTGGTACATCGGAGTTGGTTGGGATGGCAGCCAATCTCCCCAGTAAACCCTGTTTTCCTTTTATTTTGTTGGTGTCTAGTTTTAATCCTGTAATAGACTTGGCTTCTTTTTCAATGAAAAAAAATAAATCTTTGTCACTACATCATGCTAACAGGCTAGATCAACAGCAGCAAATAGAACATGCTTACCTAGCATCCAAGCACACAACACGGCCAAGCATGCACAACACATCAGCATATGTAGTAAGCACATCATACACATGCTTAAACACTAAGCATACTTAATTAGAAACATAGTTCACACATACTTAAATAGAAACATAGTTCACAACAAGCATTAACCAAGTTTTAACACCACAAGCACGACAGAGTTTAACATAAACACACAACTAAAGAAAGAGGCATCAGGTAGGCAGGCAGGTCGGCAGGCAGGTAGGCAGGCAGGTCGGCACCATCCTCCGCATGCTCCTACTGCCGGGGGCGTACTTCTTGAGGAACAGGCCGTAGGCGGCATGCTTGGCCCTGAGGTGTGCGGGTGTCTGCCCGCTGCCAACACCAGTGTAGGTGGCATGCTGGTACATGCCGAGGAAGTCCGTCGGCATTTCCTTGCGGCTGCACCAGGGGCACTTGAACCTACCTGGGCCAAGAAGGTAGCGAATCTCCCCACACCTAAGCCTCGCGGAGAACATGCCTCGCTCTTCCGGTCCCTATCCTCCCGGTCGAACCGACTTCATCCGAAGGATCCTCCCGTTAGATGAAGTAAATTAGGTTAATTAGCTGCTATTGCATATAAACAATGTAATGACTATAAATAGAAAAGGAATGAAAACAATGCAAAGTAATTATTTGTATAAATGCACATTAGTTAGTAACTATACATACCATATCTAATTTAAACAAAAACTAGTGTTTGGAATGGAACAAGTGGCAATACCATCACAGAAGAAAAACACTATATATGTCTAGATGCTGGAAAAAGGTATACTTGATACTCGGAAAGGATCCAGAGGATCCAATCCATCAATATGCATGCTCAAATCACACCAATGAGCAGATGCTCAAAAGGTATTAGTCATCACTTCGTATAGACCAAGTGATGGTAGCAATATTTGAGGCAAACAAAAACTTGGAGTGCCCAGTAGATGAAGATATGCAAAATAGTATGAAATACAAGCATATCCAAGTATAAACCAGATACACACAAAGCTTTGACAGCCACATACACCACCTAGCACCACCTAGCTATTAAACCATCAGAAACCCTTATTTTCTTCATAAAACAATCATAGTGGCATTCATATGTATGATACCCTACTGTGAGGATCTCTATTAATAAAAACCAACGAGTTTATCCATCAAGGTGAGCAACCAAGAGTAGCAGTACCAAGAGCTACTGAGGTCACATCAAACCTAGTAAGCCACAGCCATAGCATCAATCATCATAATATGGACAGATTTAGATTGTGATGAATATTAATCCAACAATAGTTGGCATCCATCCATTCTTCTCAAACAAATTGAATCATTACCAATACACAGTTCATCAATAAAGAATTCCAGTGAATATCCTTACACGAGCAAGCAACCATAGTTCAATTATTAACAATAACAACACCAAATGATCAAGTTTACAGTAGCATGACTTGCACATGACACTCTAGTGAAGGCAAAGCTCCAGTCAAAAAATCAAGGCTTCCATGCAAGTGATTAACAGGCAACATCTGCTAGTATTGGAGCCACATTTATGATCAACTTCTTTGTCCATACAATGTAGTAGCAGTTAATCTAAAACCTGTCTAGACATCAATTGCAAGCAGGCACAAGTGATAAGTGAATCATCCAGTGCGTAGATCCATATAATTGCTAGGAACCAGTCATAATAGCAAGCTAATCAAACTAGATAGCCTTATTTATGAGCAGATAGGGATTACAGGGAACCCAACCAAGCAAGAACCTCAGATGAACACTTGAGCAAGCTCAAATTCATCTCTCGGAACTACTAGAAATATCAAAATGGCTTGGTAGTACAACAAATTCACAGCATATAGATTAGCCAAATCCACGGATTTCGTACAAGCTTGCGAGCGAGCAAGGCATTCATGCATGTCGTCGGGGTCGGCGGAGAAATTTACCTCGGACGGGTCGGCGGAGTCGGATTCGTCGAAGGTGGGCACGTCGTCGGGGCTGTTGATCTTTTGCCCGCCGCCTTCCTCTCCTGCCTCTCGCGGTTCTTCCGATTCTTCTTCTTGCGCCGCCGCTTCTGCCCCTCTGTCTCGTGCGCACGCTTCTTGCTCGCCGGTGCAGCCACCGTCCTCTGGCCCCAAGCGGAGCTCGGATCCGGGGCAGCTCCGCCCGCCGATGAAGCGGCCAACCGGGTTTCCTCAACCGCCGCCTCCTTGCCCTTCCCCTCCTTCCCCTTCCCCTCTCCATGGACGAGCGCGAACGAGCACGAGAGCGAGCTCTGCTGTTCTTGACCTAGGGTTTTTTGCCCGATTTGGGGATTGCTTTTGCTTTGGATAGATGTGGTGAAGAGGACAGGGGAGAAAGACATTTATATGTCGGCGGTTCCGTCGTGGCCGCGCGTGGACACGTAGGCGTATAATACATAGAGGTATGGGTCATACGGGCTTGTACGTGGGCTGATACGAACCCAGCCAAACCCGAAGTCCACAGGAAATGACGATCATGCCCCCAGACCCGAATCGGTATGACCGAATCCTAACCGTCCACGTGTTTTCGCGGTTTGGCGAGTTTGTGGTGGGTGCGTACGGAAGCAAAAACGTTTTGGTGGATGGGAGGATGATACAGTATTTTTTCAACATAATGCATGATACATTATTACACCTTGGATTCTTGGTCTTGATTGTGATTAAGCATGTGTCGTCTTCTTGTCATTATGACCTAGCTCCACACAGAATTATGCTCTCCGTTTATTTGTTATTTTCATTACTGTACCCCACAAGAAGCCCGTCATTTCAGAAGTTCAGATACAGCGTGAGCATTTGGGATGCAGTAATAATCCCTTGAATCACACAAAAGAGAATCTTAAGAACGAATTAAAAGAGCAGATATTGTACGTGTCACTTCACATAGTACATATGATAAGGATATAATAAACCAACAAAAGTAATAAGAATCTAAAGTATATCCACGAGTTTCCTTGCCTATTGGTCACCGGTACGCTTTCCTCGCCGTCAAACTACATTATGATGACTAGTGAAATCTGCCCGCCACTACGATTACTTGTTGCTTCAGAGTTTCAGGCAGAGATGCAGCTAAGAGATCTGGTCACCAGTTTTTAGGCCATCCGGAAGAAGAATCTATGCTTTCTTGCTGATGTAGGCAGAGGACCCTCCATTACTTCCTGTTGGCTTTGCTTTCACTAGTGGAGTACCAAACGGCAAAGTCAGCAAGATCGCCAGTGAGGATCTAACATTTGAGTCAAATCGGTGTGAGCCCTGTTGGTTTCTTCCAATTTTAAAGCGATATTACGCTCTCCTACAACTATTTTTTTTGGAATTCTAAAGCAAATGATGGGTTGAGATCCATGCAGAATCTAGATCTAATTTTGCATCTAATCACTGCTCCCCTTACTGGATCGGCATGAGAAAGTGCTTTAAGCGTCGAATCTAAAAGATGATTTATCTCGACATACTTGACTCTTTATTTATCTAGTATTTATTTATGTTACGAGAAACGAATACCGTATGTAGTATCTTGTGTTGTCCAAAAGACTAGTGTGGTTTAGGCATCAAGGATCTCGATGGAAAAAACACTACCCCCTTAAGAGTACTTTGAAGTTGAGGTAGCAATTTCTTCGCTTTGCAATACTTTCATAATTAAATGGTGGCCTATAATCTTAGAGAACAAATTATTTTTATTTGTCGAACAATGATCTAGGATAATGCAATAATAACATTTGATCCAGTGGACTAGGGACTTTTGGAGAAAGCAATTGACAAAATGGGGCCTTAATTAGTTGGATTCATTGACCAGGCAATGCGTGGGATCATTTGTCTATTTAGTCAATGTGATATCCTGGCAAGTGCTCAATAGGATTGATAGGATACTTATATCAACAAGTTGTAACTTATTTTCCAGAAGCTCATTCTAAAAAAAAACTTGAGGTTAAGCGTGCTTGCCCCGGAGCGATTTGAGAGGGTGACTGACCGGGAAGTCCTTCCCGGGTACTCATGCGTGGTCAGGGTGTTACATTTGGTATCAGAGCCGACCTTCGCGGTTACACGGCCGTGTGCAGGTTAGGGGTTCGAGCATGTGGTGCATGGCTGGTGTGGCCCGTCGTGGCACATGACATGACACATGTGCCGACACTGGATATGACGCACAGACGTGTGCCAAGAGGGGAAGTTCCTGGCTTTGGGTTGATCGACGTCCTGGACGTCGATCTTCTAAGGGCGATGAGTGTGACATCCTGGCCCAAGGCTCAACAGTATTGATAGGATACTCATATCAACAAGTTGCAACTTTTTTTTCCGAAAGCTCATTCCGAAAACCCTAGACCCTAGATAAGACTAGCTTCGGGCTCATTCCCAAAGAACTCTGTGGTTAAACATGCTTGGCCCGGAGTGATTTGAGGATGAGTGACCGGAGTGAGGATAAAGTGCGCAGATAACACTAATATTAGTCTGTGGGGCTAGTTTAGAAATCCTAGAGAGCTGCCAGGTGTAACACGCCCAAGCCTAGAGTGGTCAGGGTGTTACAGTCAAGTTTGATGGAAAAGTTGTAGAGAATTGTCAGCATCTAGTGGGCTTCGGCAAGGTGACATTTTTCACCTACTTTTTTTTCTTATTTGCTGTCGATGCTTTGTAGACTTTGATGCAACACACTACCCAAGAGAAATGACTACTACCCCTTAAGGTGTGACATAAGGCTCTGAGAATTTCCCACCACCTTTTCGGAAATGATACACTATTTTTCTCTAGTACTATTTCAGATCACACGCGAATTGCGAAAGATGTTTTGCACACCCTAAAAGGTGTATCATCTTGTTAAATGATCATTGTCCGAAAGAAGTATGCAGAGAAGACAAGGCTATTCTTGGCATTATATAATATATGTTATTTATTGAAATATTTAGTCCTTCCCGTGCCTGGAGAAATAGTGTTGAAAGGACGATATAAACACTTATTGACAAGCTAAGTAAATGCCTAATTGATTATGGAGAATTACGATTTTGGCATGCTTAAATCCATCGATCAAACTCTTCCCATATGTATCATAAGCCTGTTCAAATTACATGCTTCAGTTCCAGCGTGTAGTCTCCGGTGACGGTTAGACCCTAATCGGGGACAAAGTTGCCTCTATTTAAAAATAAGAAAAACCAGAAGTTCTTTCTAATTAAAAAGTGGTTATGTGGCGACCCTAGACGAGCGGCGGTGGATCCTCCTCCACGTCCTCCGGCAATGGATGGTGGCGGCATCTGTTGGATCTTGTGCCCATCGAGATCCATCGTCGGCTTCAGACATCGGCGCGAGGAAGGGGACGTCCACCGAGTCCTCCTTCGTCGCCGTTGGCCAGCGGATGGCGGCGTGGGGGCCTGTTCGTCTTCTTCGGGTTTGAATGTGGTGGTCCTAGAGTTCTTCTTCTACGAAGATGAAGACCTACCGGATGCCGATCCTTTTTCATCTAGTCAGAGTGTTGAGTTCCGGAAGGCTCCGCCGGCGAATGGAACAACGCATCTTTTGCCTGGAGTTTGCTGGATCGGGTGATATTCGGTAGCGCTCACCCATACTTTTATTCTGACCTTTTGAGTCTGGAGGGAGCGGGGCACGAAGCTCTTTTCTGTGTTGACACCAAATGACATTTGATCTATGGTGAAAGTCAGAAGAAGAGAATATCATGAAGGCCGGATGAGAGGACTAGCTAAGAGAGGTTCAAGTCTCCGCGCTGTTGAGGGACTTGCTTGGTGTTCCGAGCTTCACAGCAGTGGTATGAAAGTGGGGGTGACAACACATGTGAAGTTCAGAGTCCTACCTTTCAGGGTGAAAATCCAAGGTCTGGGCTTAACTGGTTGTGTGTGGCAATATTTTTGTCGGAGGCATTGTTTTGAGAGCAGGGACTATCTCTAGGGTGAAAACCTAAGATCGTTGGTCGGGCGACGACGGTGTTGGAGCACTGTTTCCTTCTTGGAGGCGTCGCTTTTAGAGAGTCTGTATTTCAGGTGTTGCCTTGGTGATGGATGTATTGTTGTGGGATTCTGTAGCGGGACTTTGTTTCTTAGTTTTTCTCTCTCTTTTTGGCTATATGCATCCGTACTGTTATTAGGGTGTTGCGTTGTTGCAGAGGCTGGGTGCATTTGGTATCTTTTGATGTTAATATATTCCCTTTATCGGAAAAAATGTGAATATCAACTTTCTGGATAGGTAATTCAATGAATTTTGCATCACACCATTCGTATGTGCGTGTGTGGGCACCGTGGGCACGTGTGCTTTTGAGATAATCCATCTTTTAGCTTTGCTGAATACTCTGTTTCCTTTTCTCCTTCCAAATTTTCTTGAAAAGAAAATCTCGATCGTGCATGGCATGCAGTATATTGGTTCCTTTGGACTCTGTGATGAAGACTATGATTGAAAAGCAAAAGGTACATAAGATGTCGCCCAAATGAAGTTATAGAAAAAAGAAGAATTGATTAGAGAGTTTCCCCCTGCTAGTACATACAAAGCCGGCATTTGTTGGATCTTTCAAAAAAAGTTGAAAATCTAAATGTTTCATCCTTCTCCCCTGTGACATGGGAATCATCTTAGGAGACCAAAGAAAATACTCATCTGTACCTGACCACTGGTCCACTAATATTCTGTGCTAGAAATAATGTCAAATCCTCTCCTTGGAAACAATGTCACAAATCAGTCATGTTCAGTTCAAATTTTTGCACCGTCTCATACAAACATAACATAAGGAGATCATTAAGGTTCCTTAGAATACAATGCCTCTCCAACGTAGTCCATTCCAATTTCCCAGCAAATTATTAAAAACAAAAATCCGTACGGAGTATAAAATATCAGGAAGGGTGTACTGTATTTTCCGCACGTTAACTGCATGGGCCTATCTGAATGTGATGTGTATCCCGTAGAGAATAAAGCGAGATAGGCTTGTGAACAAATAATGTACTTGTATGAGTCATGTTTCTTTTCCAACCAAGGCTACCAGCACCAGCAACGAAACAGCAGCGTGCTAGCGCAGAAATCCGCAGCCAAAACTCAAAAGGAGACCAACAAGTGTGTACACGATTACTATGTGCTAACCTCCACGGCATTAATCCGGGCGCCAACAAGGCCGTGGATAATCGAAGTGCTTCTGCTTTTTGTGATGCATTAGAGCGGCCTCTCCACGTCGAAATCCGGACGAAACAACCGCCGGATTGGACGAAATTAATTCGTGGGGAGAACCATATTTCCAGTCGTCCACCTGGAGTTCGGCGGACAAAGTCGAAATTCAAACAAGTCGTCGTCCCGCTACAAATTCGATCGGCAAAAGGATCAGCCACAGATCGGCGATCGGAGGGAAATTACACTGAAACAGGGGCGTCGGCAGTCCCGTCTGGCACGGCGGTGTCACACGCCGTGGTCGAAGCGGCGGCCGACGCCGCGGCCGCAGTCGACGTTGAAGCAGCGGCAGTCGACGTCGTAGATGGTGAGGACGACGAATAAGGCGCCGGAGATGACGAAGAACTGGCCGGAGCGGGTCGGAGGATGTCGCTGCGATGTCCCTCGTACCAATTCCTCGTCTCCTCGTCCATCAGTTCCGTGTTGCCGCCCATCAGGAACGCCAAGTCTGTGTTCCTTTTCTTCGCCGCGGGCGTCGTCTTCAGCAGGGCGATCCGAGCGCCTTGGTTGGCGAGCATCTCCCTCCACCTGCCGTCGAACTTGTCGTCCCTCCCGGCGGCATGCGTCCTCGCGTCGGCCCAGCACTTGTCGAACGACGCCTGCATCCTCTCGGCGGGATGACCCATCTTTTTGAGATCTTTGAGCTTTTTCTGGCCGAGTTCCGAGCGGCCATCCGACGAGCCTGGCGCCGGAGCGTCGGGGTTGTACTGTTCGGTTTTGCTCTTCGAGAGGCTCGCGTGTGTTTCCGTCCACTTCTCGCACTTCTCGAGGCGGGAGTAGACGTTCAGAAATTTGAACGTCAGGCCGGTGTCGTCGTGGTACATGTCGAAAGCACGGCGCATCTGGGAAAAAATAGGGCGGCGATATGGGTCAGCTCACGGCGATCAGTACATGCAGGGTCGACGGAGGAGGCACGGCGTATGCATACCTTGGCTTCAAAGTCTTCGCCGCTCACCGGCGTTTTTTTGAGCTCCTCCTGTATGCCGTACCATTTGCTGCACGCCGTCTGTATGATCCCCCAATGGGTGGCCATGGCCTTGTCTCCCCGGTTCATGATCGTCTTGTTGAAGTAGGGATCGATGAGCTTGCGCTCGTCGAACGCCGCCTTCACTCGGAGCCAATACGTGTCGGAGGACTGATTCTCCCCGGTTATGCTGTCCATGGACACGGTCATTGATACGTCTCCGACGTATCGATAATTTCTTATGTTCTATGCCATATTATTGATGATACCTACATGTTTTATGCACACTTTATGTCATATTCGTGCATTTTCTGGAACTAACCTATTAACAAGATGTCGAAGTGCCGGTTCCTCGTTTTCTGCTGTTTTTGGTTTCGTAAATCCTAGTAACGAAATATTCTCGGAATTGGACGAAACGAAGACCCAGGGGCCTATTTTTCCACGGAGCTTCCAGAAGACCGAAGAACATACGAAGTGGGGCCACGAGGTGGCGACACCACAAGGCGGCGCGGCCAAGGGGGGCCCGCGCCACCCTATGGTGTGGCCCCCTCGTCTGGCCCCCGACTCTGCCCTTCCGCCTACTTAAAGCCTCCGTCGCGAAACCCCTGATGCGAAAAACCACGATACGGAAAACCTTACTGAGACGCCGCCGCCGCCGATCCCATCTCGGGGGATTCTGGAGATCTCCTCCGGCACCCTGGCGGAGAGGGGATTCATCTCCCGGAGGACTCTACACCGCCATGGTCGCCTCCGGAGTGATGAGTGAGTAGTTCACCCCTGGACTATGGGTCCATAGCAGTAGCTAGATGGTTGTCTTCTCCTCATTGTGCTTCATTGTCGGATCTTGTGAGCTGCCTAACATGATCAAGATCATCTATCCGTAATACTCTATGTTGTGTTTGTCGGGATCCGATGGATAGAGAATACCATGTCATGTTAATTATCAAGTTATTTCATATGTGTTGTTTATGATCTTGCATGCTCTCCGTTACTAGTAGAGGCTCTGGCCAAGTTTTTACTTTTAACTCCAAGAGGGAGTATTTATGCTCGATAGTGGGTTCATGCCCGCATTGACACTCGGGACGAGTGACGTAAAGTTCTAAGGTTGTGTTGTGCTGTTGCCACTAGGGATAAAACATTGGCGCTATGTCCGAGGATGTAGTTGTTGATTACATTACGCACCATACTTAATGCAATTTTCTGTTGTTAGCAACTTAATACCGGAGGGGGTTCGGATGATAACCTCGAAGGTGGACTTTTTAGGCATAGATGCAGTTGGATGGCGGTCTATGTACTTTGTCGTAATGCCCAATTAAATCTCACTATACTTATCATGTCATGTATGTGCATTGTTATGCCCTCTCTATTTGTCAATTGCCCGACTGTAATTTGTTCACCCAACATGCTTTTATCTTATGGGAGAGACACCTCTAGTGAACTCGTGGACCCCGGTCCATTCTTTAATACTGAAATACAAATCTGTCTGCAATACTTGTTTTTACTCGTTTTCTCTGCAAACAATCATCTTCCACACAATACGGTTAATCCTTTGTTACAGCAAGCCGGTGAGATTGACAACCTCACTGTTTCGTTGGGGCAAAGTACTTTGGTTGTGTTGTGCAGGTTCCACGTTGGCGCCGGAATCCCCGGTGTTGCGCCGCACTACATCCCGCCGCCATCAACCTTCAACGTGCTTCTTGGCTCCTCCTGGTTCGATAAACCTTGGTTTCTTTCTGAGGGAAAACTTGCTGCTGTGCGCATCATACCTTCCTCTTGGGGTTGCCCAACGAACGTGTGAAATACACGCCATCAAGCATATTTTCTCGGCGCCGTTGCCGGGGAGATCAAGACACGCTGCAAGGGGAGTCTCCACTTCTCAATCTCTTTACTTTGTTTTTGTCTTGCTTTATTTTATTTACTACTTTGTTTGCTGCATTATATCAAAACACAAAAAAATTAGTTGCTAGGTCTACTTTATTTGCTATCTTGTTTGCTATATCAAAAACACAAAAAAATTAGTTACTTGTTTTACTTTACTTAATATCATGCATGTTTTTATCTCACTAGTTAAGCATAATGGAAAACAACAAAAATATGAGAGATCTTTATGAACTTTATCTTGAATTAGGACATGATGTGTTTGAAGAGAGAATTAAAAAACCCATGGAACTTTATATGCATGCTAATGGGAATGTTATTACTATGGATGCTTTGAACACCATTGTTGCTAATACTATGGAAAATTCTAAGCTTGGGGAAGCTGGCTCTGATGAGCATGATCTTTTTAGTCCCCCAAGCATTGAGGAGAAAATTTTCTTTTATGATTACAATATGCCTCCTATATATGATGATAGCCACTTTGTTGAATTTGCTCCCACTACAACTAATAAAATTGATTATGCTTACGTGGAGAGTAATAATTTTATGCATGAGACTCATGATAAGAATGCTTTATGTGATAGTTACATTGTTGAGTTTGCTCATGATGCTACTGAAAATTATTATGAGAGAGGAAAATATGGTTGTAGAAATTTTCATGTTACTAAAACACCTCTCTATGTGCTGAAATTTTTGAAGCTACACTTGTTTTATCTTCCTATGCTTGTTACTTTGCTCTTCATGAACTTGTTTATTTACAAGATTCCTATGCATAGGAAGCATTTTAGACTTAAATGTGTTTTGAATTTGCCTCTTGATGCTCTCTTTTGCTTCAAATACTATTTCTTGCGAGTGCATCATTAAAACTGCTGAGCCCATCTTAATGGCTATAAAGAAAGAACTTCTTGGGAGATAACCCATGTGTTATTTTACTACAGTATTTTTGTTTTATATTTGTGTCTTGGAAGTTGTTTACTACTGTAGCAACCTCTCCTTATCTTAGTTTTATGTTTTGTTGTGCCAAGTAAAGTCTTTGATAGAAAAGTAAGTACTAGATTTGGATTACTGCGCAGTTCCAGATTTCTTTGCTGTCACGAATCTGGGTCTATCTCCCTGTAGGTAGCTCAGAAAATTAAGCCAATTTACGAGCATGATCCTCAGATATGTACGCAACTTTCATTCAATTTGAGCATTTTCGTTTGAGCAAGTCTGGTGGCCTAATAAAATCCATCTTTACGGACTGTTCTGTTTTGACAGATTCTGTCTTTTATTTCGCATTGCCTCTTTTGCTATGTTGGATGAATTTCTTTGATCCACTAATGTCCAGTAGCTTTATGAAATGTCCAGAAGTGTTAAGAATGATTGTGTCACCTCTGAACATGTGAATTTTTATTATGCACTAACCCTCTAATGAGTTGTTTCGAGTTTGGTGTGGAGGAAGTTTTCAAGGATCAAGAGAGGAGTATGATGCAATATGATCAAGGAGAGTGAAAGCTCTAAGCTTGTGGATGCCCCGGTGGTTCACCCCTGCATATATTAAGAAGACTCAAGCGTCTAAGCTTGGGGATGCCCAAGGCATCCCCTTCTTCATCGACAACATTATCAGGTTCCTCCCCTGAAACTATATTTTTATTCCGTCACATCTTATGCACTTTGCTCGGAGCGTCGGTTTGTTTTTGTTTTTGTTTTGTTTGAATAAAATGGATCCTAGCATTCACTTTATGGGAGAGAGACACGCTCCGCTGTAGCATATGGACAAATATGTCCTTAGGCTCTACTCATAGTATTCATGGCGAAGTTTCATCTTCGTTAAATTGTTATATGGTTGGAATTGGAAAATGCTACATGTAGTAACTCTAAAATGTCTTGGATAATTTGATACTTGGCAATTGTTGTGCTCATGTTTAAGCTCTTGCATCATATACTTTGCACCCATTAATGAAGAAATACTTAGAGCTTGCTAATTTGGTTTGCATATTTGGTTTCTCTAGAGTCTAGATAACATCTAGTATTGAGTTTTGAACAACAAGGAAGACGGTATGGAGTCTTATAATGTTTACCATATGTCTTTTATGTGAGTTTTGCTGTACCGTTCATCCTTGTGTTTGTTTCAAATAACCTTGCTAGCCTAAACCTTGTATCGAGAGGGAATACTTCTCATGCATCCAAAATCCTTGAGCCAACCACTATGCCATTTGTGTCCACCATACCTACCTACTACATGGTATTTATCCGCCATCCCAAAGTAAATTGCTTGAGTGCTACCTTTAAAATTCCATCATTCACCTTTGCAATATATAGCTCATGGGACAAATAGCTTAAAAACTATTGTGGTATTGAATATGTACTTATCCACTTTATCTCTTATTAAGTTGCTTGTTGTGCGATAACCATGTTTTCTGGGGACGCCATCAACTATTCTTTGTTGGATATCATGTGAGTTGCTATGCATGTCCGTCTTGTCCGAAGCAAGAGAGATCTACCACCTTCATGGTTGGAGCATGCATATTGTTAGAGAAGAACTTTGGGCCGCTAACTAAAGCCATGATTCATGGTGGAAGTTTCAGTTTGGACATATATCCTCAATCTCATATGAGAATAATAATTGTTGCCACATGCTTATGCATTAAAGAGGAGTCCATTATCTGTTGTCCATGTTGTCCCGGTATGGATGTCTAAGTTGAGAATAATCAAAAGCGAGAAATCCAAAATGCGAGCTTTCTCCTTAGACCTTTGTACGAGCGGCATGGAGGTACCCCATTGTGACACTTGGTCAAAACATGTGCATTGCAAAGATCCGGTAGTCCAAGTTAATTAGGACAAGGTGCGGGCACTATTAGTATACTATGCATGAGACTTGCAACTTGTAAGATATAATGTACATAACTCATATGCTTTATTACTACCGTTGACAAAATTGTTTCATGTTTTCAAAATAAAAGCTCTAGCACAAATATAGCAATCGATGCTTTCCTCTTTGAAGGACCATTCTTTTTACTTTTATGTTGAGTCAGTTCACCTATCTCTCTCCACCTCAAGAAGCAAACACTTGTGTGAACTGTGCATTGATTCCTACATACTTGCATATTGTACTTGTTATATTGCTCTATGTTGACAACTATCCATGAGATATACATGTTACAAGTTGAAAGCAACCGCTGAAACTTAATCTTCCTTTGTGTTGCTTCAATACCTTTACTTTGATTTATTGCTTTATGAGTTAACTCTTATGCAAGACTTATTAATACTTGTCTTGAAGTACTATTCATGAAAAGTCTTTGCTTTATGATTCAATTGTTTACTCATGTCATTACCATTGTTTTGATCGCTGCATTCACTACATATGTTTACAAATAGTATGATCAAGGTTATGATGGCATATCACTTCAGAAATTATCTTTGTTATCGTTTTACCTGCTCGGGACGAGCAGAACTAAGCTTGGGGATGCTTGATACGTCTCCGACGTATCGATAATTTCTTATGTTCTATGCCATATTATTGATGATACCTACATGTTTTATGCACACTTTATGTCATATTCGTGCATTTTCTGGAACTAACCTATTAACAAGATGCCGAAGTGCCGGTCTCCGTTTTCTCGCTGTTTTTGGTTTCGAAATCCTAGTAACGAAATATTCTCGGAATTGGACGAAACGAAGACCAGGGGCCTATTTTTCCACGGAGCTTCCAGAAGACCGAAGAACATACGAAGTGGGGCCACGAGGTGGCGACACCACAAGGCGGCGCGGCCAAGGGGGGCCCGCGCCGCCCTATGGTGTGGCCCCCTCGTCAGGCCCCCGACTCTGCCCTTCCGCCTACTTAAAGCCTCCGTCGCGAAACCCCTGATGCGAAAAACCACGATACGGAAAACCTTACTGAGACGCCGCCGCCGCCGATCCCATCTCGGGGATTCTGGAGATCTCCTCCGGCACCCTGCCGGAGAGGGGATTCATCTCCCGGAGGACTCTACACCGCCATGCTCGCCTCCGGAGTGATGAGTGAGTAGTTCACCCCTGGACTATGGGTCCATAGCAGTAGCTAGATGGTTGTCTTCTCCTCATTGTGCTTCATTGTCGGATCTTGTGAGCTGCCTAACATGATCAAGATCATCTATCTGTAATACTCTATGTTGTGTTTGTCGGGATCCGATGGATAGAGAATACCATGTCATGTTAATTATCAAGTTATTTCATATGTGTTGTTTATGATCTTGCATGCTCTCCGTTACTAGTAGAGGCTCGGCCAATTTTTTACTTTTAACTCCAAGAGGGAGTATTTATGCTCGATAGTGGGTTCATGCCCGCATTGACACCGGGACGAGTGACGAAAAGTTCTAAGGTTGTGTTGTGCTTGTTGCCACTAGGGATAAAACATTGGCGCTATGTCCGAGGATGTAGTTGTTGATTACATTACGCACCATACTTAATGCAATTGTCCGTTGTTAGCAACTTAATACCGGAGGGGGTTCGGATGATAACCTCGAAGGTGGACTTTTTAGGCATAGATGCAGTTGGATGGCGGTCTATGTACTTTGTCGTAATGCCCAATTAAATCTCACTATACTTATCATGTCATGTATGTGCATTGTTATGCCCTCTCTATTTGTCAATTGCCCGACCGTAATTTGTTCACCCAACATGCTTTTATCTTATGGGAGAGACACCTCTAGTGAACTGTGGACCCCGGTCCATTCTTTAATACTCGAAATACAAATCTGCTGCAATACTTGTTTTTACCGTTTTCTCTGCAAACAATCATCTTCCACACAATACGGTTAATCCTTTGTTACAGCAAGCCGGTGAGATTGACAACCTCACTGTTTCGTTGGGGCAAAGTACTTTGGTTGTGTTGTGCAGGTTCCACGTTGGCGCCGGAATCCCCGGTGTTGCGCCGCACTACATCCCGCCGCCATCAACCTTCAACGTGCTTCTTGGCTCCTCCTGGTTCGATAAACCTTGGTTTCTTTCTGAGGGAAAACTTGCTGCTGTGCGCATCATACCTTCCTCTTGGGGTTGCCCAACGAACGTGTGAAATACACGCCATCAGTCATCCAAGCTTCGGGGAGGCACTCCTCTTCCCTCGGCGTCCATTTGATGCGCGGTTCGGCCGGCGGCGCGTCCTTCTTCCTCTTCTTCTTTCCCTTCGGCGGGTTGTCATCGGCGACCTCGACTTGGGTTGGTTCTTCCTCTTCTTCTTCTTCAATGGCTTGGCTTCCGTCGGCCACATCCTCCACCCACCGGTTGCGCTCCACGACAGCTGCCGCCGCCCTCGCCTCCTCTTGCGTGAAGAACCCCGGGCTCGCAGCGGCGGCCGCGGAGCTGGAGTCGATCATCTCGTTCATCACCTCGTCGTTCGGCGCCGCCGTCGCACCGAACGGGAGTGGCCCTCGTCGCAGGGCCGGCGAGAAGCCCAGGTTGCCGCCGGCGAGAAGCCCAGGTTGCCGCCGGTGAGATCGGGCGGCGACGGCGTCAACCTGGACGGTTGGCCGTAGGTCGCCTCTTGGGACATGGCAGGCGACGACGGGGAGAAGCTCGAAGGGGAGAAAGCCGACGGGGAACTGTTGGTACCTTGGATGGGCCACTGGCCGGGGACATGGCGGCGCCTCCGCCGCCGCGAGCATGGCCCATGCTCATGGCCATGGAGACCTTCCTCGCTTGTTCGTCCTCCGCCGCCAACGCCGCCCTCTTCGCGTTGAGTTTCTTCTCCCTCTCCGCCCTGGCGTTTGTTTCGACCTGTCGCCGGAGCTCGTCCGCAGCCCACTGTGTGTTGGACACACCCGGCGGTCGCTCCTTCTTCGCCCGCGACTTCCTCGGCTTCAGCGGCATGGTGGTGGACGAGAAAGAGGAGGAGGAGAATGGAGACGGCTACACAAATCCGGCGGGAGAGAATGGGGATATGCAAGCAAATTGGAGGGAAATCAACAGGATTTGGCGGTCCAGTCACCGACTACGAGGGTCCACACGACTCTTTCGCGCCAAATTCTTTCGTCCGGAGTCCCCGAGCGCGCCTCGGGGGACCGGGGATGGCGTGGGCTCGCTGGATGGATTTAGGCCCAAATCCGGACGAAATCGAGGAACCGGGGGCGCGACTGAGCCGAATTACGCCGTCTGGATGGAAAAATCGTCGCTCGGGGGGCTCGTCGGGGAGACGAGTGGGGATGCTCTTAGGGCATCTCCAGCGGCGCGAGCGTCCATTTGTGTCCGCGCGGACCGGAAATGCGTCTAGCACCACCTCCAGCGGGGCGACGCAAAGTGACCGGACCGTCTGTGGAGATGCAAACCTGGCCCAAATATGCGCCAGGTTTGCGTCTCCGCGGACGCTCGGCGGTCGCGCCTAGCGTCCGCTCGCTTCCCCACGGGCCCTCATGGAAGCGACCCAGGTTCGATCGGCCTCGAATTCACAACGCCCGCCGGTGTGGCAACCGCGCCGATCAACCGCCGCAATGGAGCGCTGAACCACCGCGGAAGAGCAACCGCCGCCTCTTTGTTATACGCGCCGCCGTTAATCCCCGCACATTATAACCCCTGCGTCTACGGTAATTCAAGTTCAACCGCCTCCTTCTTCTTCCTCTTCTTCTTCTTCTCCAACACCGGCACGCCATGAGCGACTACACGCTGTCGTCCGACTCGGAGAGCGAGGACAAGTCGCCCGGATTTGTGCATTGGTGGGAATCTCCTGCGACGCCAAGCGATCCGGGCTCCATGCCCAGCGACCCTGCCTCCACGCCGAGTGAGGAGGAGGAGGACGGAGGCGGCAATGCCAGCGAAGGCCAGGAGGAGGACGGAGGCGGCGCTGGCAGCGACGCCGAGGACGAGGAGGAGGGGCAGGAGGAGGAGGAGGACTTGATACGTCTCCGACGTATCGATAATTTCTTATGTTCCATGCCACATTATTGATGATATCTACATGTTTTATACACATTATATGTCGTATTTATGCATTTTCCGGCACTAACCTATTAACGAGATGCCGAAGAGCCAGTTGCTGTTTTCTGCTGTTTTTTGTTTCAGAAATCCTACAAAGGAAATATTCTCGGAATTGGACGAAATCAACACCTAGGGTCCTATTTTTGCACGAAGCTTCCAGAAGACCGAGGGGGAAAGGAAGTGGGGCCACGAGGTGCCGCCACAACAGGGCGGCGCGGCCTGGACCCTGGCCGCGCGGCCCTGCTGTGTGGGGCCCTCGTGTGGCCCCCCGCGTTGCCCTTCCGCCTACTTAAAGCCTTCGTCGCGAAACCCCCGAGCACCGAGAGCCACGATACGGAAAACCTCATCGAGACGCCGCCGCCGCCAATCCCATCTCGGGGGATTACGGAGATCGCCTCCGGCACCCTCGCCGGAGAGGGGAATCATCTCCCGGAGGACTCTTCACCGCCATGGTCGCCTCCGGAGTGATGAGTGAGTAGTTCACCCCTGGACTATGGGTCCATAGCAGTAGCTAGATGGTTGTCTTCTCCTCATGTGCTTCATTGTCGGATCTTGTGAGCTGCCACTACTAGGAAAAGGCTTACCGCCGGCGTCCTAAAATGGCTTACCGCCGGCGCCTTCGCATTCGCCGGCGATCACCTCGCCGGTGGTAATGCCTCATCGCCGGCGCCTTGCAATTCGCCGGTGGTAAGTAGCCGTTACCGCCGGCGTTTTACCCAATTCGCCGGGGGTAAGCGTTTCCGCCGGCGCCTTCGCATATCGCCGGGGCTTGGATGTTACCGCCGGCGCTTCCCGTTTCGCCAGCGATAACACTGACAGGAGCATCAGGTCCTCACCGCCGGCGCCTCCTATTTCGCCTGCGGTAATACTGACAGGACCATCAGGTCCTTACCGCCGGCGCCTTCCCATTTCGCCAGCAGTAATATGAACAGGAGCAAAAAAATAAAACTCGAATTAGACAATATATACACCAGAATTCATAGCATATACACAGAATATACATGCAAGTACAAGAATGACAGCAAGATATACATCAGATGCAAGATAAACATCATTGGCAGTACACATCATTTAGAAAGTCCCGAAATGTCCACAACATGCATGCATGCATCAATAACACAAGTGTCGACCATATGGTTCAACCATCACGACTCGAAGTAGCACAAGATACACAAATAGATATAAGTCCACTCGACGACCTAGCTAAACAACAATGACATAATAAACTAGAGAGACGATGGCGGCAAGCATCATCACGATGAAAGGGGTCCTCCACATCTCCCTCCTCTGTCCCGCTCGAAAGTTGGCGTATCGAGTTTCCGCCTCCTCCAAAGTGGTGTACCCCTTGTAGCTGTTGCCGCTGAAACGGTGGACCTGCCTCCTACAGTCTTCCCGGTCCTCGTAGACTCCGGGAACCCTGCCGTGGTAGACGACATAGTACGTCATCTATGCAAACACAGAAAAAAGAAATGAAAGTTGTTAGTACATTAGTAGAGAGAGATATAACATAGAGTAGTGCAAAGAAAAAGCATGGAAATTACTTAAGTAATTTTATGACTAACATTTGCAAAGGACAAAAGTGTTTGAGTCAAGTTGGCTTCGGCGGGAAGGGACGGATGCCCTCGAGCGTGTTGAATGTTCTGTCGTCATATCCATCTTCTAATCGGCCTTCTATCTCGGCCTTAGAAAGTTCGGGACCATAGTGAAACAAGCCACCATTACCGCAGACATCCCTCCACAGTATTGTGCAAATGGTCCGCTGGATGGCACGGAACTCGGCTCTCACGTTTTCATCGGTGGTGTCTGCCATGTTCACGGACATCCGCTGAAGACTGGATGGCAACAAGAGATCGTTCTGAGACCTTACAATCGACCTCATCTGTAGGATGGCAAACCAGGCCTCCATCCCATTGTCATGCGCCGATTGCTTGAGGCAGGGGAACTTGGTTATGTGGTTGCACACATAGCAACCTTTCACTTTCTTCTCATGCCTGATTTTGTCGATGCCAACCTCGGCTATGAAGCCGCTGAGGGCTTTATCAAGTGTAGACTTAATGTCGGTGAAGTCCTTGTCCGGATCAAGCCCGGAGTCGAGGTAACCGACATCCGAATGATACGGGTAAAAGAGGAGGAGGGTGCAGTACTTGAATCTGCGCAAAATGGAAATAAACCATCATACTCGATCAACTATGAAGGAAATTCATGAAAGAATGTAATAGAGGGTACTCTAGTAACCAAATACTTACTCGCGGAAATATGGTATGACAAAGCATTTCTTATCCTTGTTTAACACCAAGAAATCCTTGATGTACTTCGCTAGAAACGCTTGTTCGATTCGGACGACAGCTGGAGTCATGTAGAAGGGGTCCATGATAGCGATGTGCGCTGTGTTCTCCATGGCGATATCGTGCGCCATGCTGAGCGATAGGAGGCGGACCAAGTTTCGGTCGAGCTGTTGCATGTTCAAGAGCTCGAAGATGTCTTCATATCGAATGAACATCAAGTCCGCAGGGTATGTGGTGACAAAGCCAAAGCCGGTGGGCACCTTCGCCGTCAAAACCGGGTACGAGGGATTTCTATCTCGAAGAAGTAGGTCCTCCTTCATTAGAACAAGTATCATGCAAGCTCCTCATATCCGGCGTCACCCGCCGGACAATGTGTGCCGGCAGCATAGGCTGGCCTATGTGATGCATCTTCCTCCACGGGGTCGGCAACTTGTCATTAACCACTTTCTTGCTTGCGGCAACATCTCCGGACTTCTTCCGCTTCCCGGCCTTCTTCTTACCGCAACCGGGAGTGGCGTTTTGTTTCATACCCTCCGTGGTCGCACCAAGGAGTGTCCTCGGGGTAAGCCCAACTCGGGGTGGAGCGGTGAAGGCGGTAGTGTCTTCCTGCTCGGGAGTTTCTTGTGAAAGGAACAACTTCTTCTTTAGCGTACGATCGACGGGTGGCTTGTAAGGAGAAACCCCGTCGCCCTCCATCTCAGCCGATGAACGTATCGATTGGAGCTTGATCGATGTCCAACGCGTTTCCGTGCCGACTCTCGGGCTGACCGTCGGGCTGGCTATCGGGCCCAAAAGGACCACCAGCCGGTGGAGGACTCGGGGCAGCCGTCGCATCCCGAGGAGTGACCATGCCATAGCTTGCCTCCGAACCTGAGGCGGCGGTGTTCAGCCGAATTAGGGCTTTCGGCCATAGAAGGATGTGATTCTTGAGGTCCCCGAGAGTGAGCGGGGTTTCCGTTTCCGGGGTTGATAAGGAGGATGGAGGTCTTGGCATCCCGGTAACGACCGGTTCACGCGAACCCGGCTCAAGCTATCATCCATCCCGACGCAGATGGAAAATCCGCCGTGTTGGCGAGGATGACATCGCCGCTCGCTACAGCCTTCAACTTGTTGTCCACATTCGAGTAGCAAGGTGCAAGGAGTCGCGTTCGCCTGTGAAAACATGTGTAGGTCGAGAGAGGGCGACGACAAAGTAACTAATTTGTAGAGCTTCGGAGACTAAATTAATTACCGTGAGGGCGTCGAGCTCGGCTCGCGTTGAAGGACCGAGGCCAGGCGTGCAGGTGACTGAGGGGCTAGTACTGGGGCCCCCAGGTCCGGCGAATCCTCTCTAGCGCCGACATTGCCGGCGGGTGGAGTCACCAAGTTGGGTGTGCATTGAGCGTGTCTAGTTGGAGGCCGGTTGTCCGAGTTGCTGGCGCCTAGGCTGATAACCGGCATCGGTCCCTTACCGCCGGCGTCGAAGTAATTCTTCATCGACAGCACAAGATCAGGGATGATTTCATTGACCCTGTTGGCCAGCGCGTCATCGACCTTGCTAGCAACCTCGACACTGACGCGTTGCTGAACCTCGGCACTGACTCGTTGCTGAACCTCGGCACTGACGCGTTGCTCCATGGTTGCTTCCAAGTCGGCCACCTTTTTCAGAAGAGCCTCGTGCTCCCGGTCCTTCTGCGCCTGCCGCGACTCCCTAGTGCTTGCGGGCACGTCCAAGCCATAGTCGGCAAGCTTGCGACCTCCTCCGGCGCCGGGGACACGGTGGGGCTTGTCCAAAAGCGGCCGCTCCTTCACGGTGTTCAGACCCCTGATAAAAGGCGTGTCCCACGGGACTTTGCCAGTCGACGTCTGGGACGAGGAGCCAGCTGATTCGGCGGCTGCTTGTTCCGCCAACTGCCAGAAGTAACATGAACAATTTTAGAATGTAATGGACTTGGTGAGCAGTATCAAATTAATAAGCTGGTAAATTGCTTACCACTCGCTTTCTCAAGTGCCATCACCTTCGCGTCGGCGACCAACTCAACTCCCACCACCACATCAGGTTTCGTGACACGTTTCCCACCCAATTCTCGATGGTATCGGGACCTGAGATATGCCCCGAAGAGTGGGTCTTTGTACTTGGCAAAAGGGGGCTCGAGGCCAGCATTTATGTAGGCCTGGTCCTCCTTGTCCCATACCGGCTGCTTGCCTTCGAAGCCACGGCAACCGAGATTGTGGTGACCGATGTTCTTTTCCGCCAGCTCCTTCCCCCGGGTCGATTGTCTTTTGGTGTACTCGAGCTCCTCGTTTTCCAAGAATTTATTATACTCGCTCCAGGCGTCATCCGCGGGAAGTGGCGCTGGATCTCTTCCCAAGTCTCATTGTCACCAAGCATCCCCCTCAGCATGGTTTTATAACCGCCGAGGTTCTTGGTGAACTTAGAGAGGGCTCGTCTGTTCACGATGTTATCCTTGGTATCCTCGTTCCTGTATTCCACGAGGAACTCATACCGTGCGTGCAGCCGCGCAAGGAGTTGGGCCTGCGGATGCTGCTTCTTCTTGGTTCGGAGTTTCGTCTCGTTGACGTCGACGACGTCCCGAAGGATTGCTCCCGGTTGGAGGCCGTACCCCTTCGCCACGTGCTTGGGCTCGGTAGGAATACCGGTCTTGGCGTCCACCGCGGTGATTATCTCGCGAGTGGTGCCGACCCCGTTTGGGCGCCGCTGCTTCCGTTTCCTCTTGGCCTCGGTAGTAGTATCCGAGCTACCCCGGCAACGCCACTGTCGGTGGTCTCGTCGGCAGCGGCCCTCTCATCCTCACCATCGTTGTCCATCTCATCATCCCCCTCCTCCGAGGACTCGTCATCGCTGCCCCTTGGAAGGTCCTCCAGCTGATCCGAGACCATGAGCCTGTAGTGCTCATCCAACTTCCGCTGAGAAGACCCGTCGGCGTCTTCGTTGGGGTCGCAGGAAGACGACATGCTAACAAAGGCAGATGTGACAGCATTAGGTAGCATGCAACAGTTCGTCCACCAAACTTGAGAAACTATCAAGGAGAGTATGAAAGCCAACCCTAACAGTATCAATGTCCAAGAATTAAGAAAATCACTTGCATTACAACACATACGACTAGCATCAGCAGGTAACAAAAAAACCATAGAGATGGACAGTACATCATCATGTTAAATCACAAAGAGGTACCTCACTCATGCATATAGTACTAATACTCACTGGACAGATAATTATTAGAACCAATCTAGTTGATAAAACATATATCATGCTTAATGTTCAGATAATATATATATCATGCATATCATATTCATTCGTGAAGATTAATATATCATGCTTAATGTTTGTAGATAGATCAAGGTACACGTGTCTAACAGAAAGTTTGTTTTTGATAATGAAGGCTCTACCCCGAATCTGCTTTCTACCGCTGCTAACTGAACACAAGCAACTCTACATGATTAACACTGGTTCATCAAATACTTGGACAATTTACAGTACTATCTTGGTTCATCAAATACTGTGCAAGCAGTAAAATATAAGAATTAACAATTTGTGGTTAACTTTGCTTTAAATTGCCAGTGTCAGTACTAGTTGTAAATCCACCGCGAAAATTCGGCATGACCTGTGCTAAAAATGGTCATGCCAGAGTGCCAGAAATTCGCCGGAACGGAAGTTAATCAACATTCCGGCGAAACATTGGCACTCAATGTACCTGCAGAGACATATCTGGGCAACAAACTGCATGCAGAGATACAGAATTTTCAATACATCTGGGCCATTTCACAGCTCATTTCACAGGCATATGCACTCAACTAATTACCTTGAGCTTCTGCAGGAGTGAGCGGTGAAGACGAGGTCGGAGAGGCGGGCAGCTTGTTCCTGCGGCGGTTCCTGCGGCGGTTGGCACCTGGTCGGCGGGCTGGAGAGGCGGGCGTGAGCTGCTGCGATGGGAGCTGCACATAATGCACATAATGCAATTACTAGACTTGTTGCACAGCCGAAGCACATAATGATTTTTCAGAGAGTAGATGCATACTTCAGTCGATAATCAAAAGTAAAGATTGAAACTTTGAAACACAACTGCTGCTAAGAATGTCTCTTGTTGTTGCTAAAAAACTCACGATAGATCTAGCAACAGTTGTATATGTACCATGTATAACGAAACTCCAATATCACAATTCATCCAGTCTCAGTATCTGGTATAACCCAATAAAACACAGATCTAAACGACAGACATTACACACAATCGTTAGAGTCAAGAGCGATGGAAAATAAAAGTCTACAATCAAGAACCAAGCACTCGCTATCAAAGAATAGTGGCATATTATAAGATGTAGAGGATACAATGGCAAGAATCAAGCACTAGCCAACAAGATGGCTACATCTTCCATACTATAGGATTCTAATATCCCTCTCTCTGTGAACCTCGTTTGTGCCTGACAAGCATGAATATTCCATCTCGTCTTTCTACTCTTTCTTCCCCAGCGCCACACCCAATATTTATTATGGAGAGTAGCAAGTAGATAATCCAGGAACAAAATTACACTAAATAATAATTAAAGCAGAAAACTAGTTCTTAGAAAGTTGAACAATTGAACAGAGCACCCAATATCATAATTAAATCATAATCCAGGTTCACCTGACCATACTAGCAATCAGTTCATAACTACAGAAAACAACATAGTGCTCACCTGACCTCCAACAAGGTGACGTTAACCCCAGGTCTTAGCAACAAATAATCTATCTACCACAAGACTATATATAAAACTATGCTGACAAGCTAGCAGATCAAAAATTGTAACCCAGAAAAACTACCTCAAGGCAATATTTTGCCAATAATAACTACCTCAAGGCAAGACAATTGCTTGTAAACAGAGACTCTTAAGAATACCGAATACATAGATACAGAACCCAGATGAGCATGCCATAACCAAATGAATTGGAACCAAGCTGAACTAGCACCATAAAGGTTAGAACACATGAGCCAGAAACATCCCAAAACACATGGAGCGGACCTAGACAGCATTGGGCAATTAACGAATCGACATTCTGGATCAAGCAGTAGCAATTTTTCTAGGAAAATGGTAGAACAGGACATATCGATCCCATAGTAAAAGCACCATCCACAGAGAGCAGGGGAGGAGGAACCGACAGACCTACCCGATTCGTGGAAGCAGGCGAGGCGGAGGCGGAGGCGCGCGGGAGGCCACGGCACAGACGCGTCGACGACCCGAGCGCGGCTAGGTTTCGCTGCTCGAGACGTGTCGGGGCGGGCAGGGAGCTAAAAGAGCGGACTCTCGCCGGCCGTCGTCGGAGGCGGAGTCGGAGGCGGCGGCGTGTGGTTGTGGGGTGGGAAGGAAGAGAAAGGGGATTTGGGGGAGGCGGCAACGGCGACGTGCGGTGGGGGATTTAGGGGAGGCGCGTGGCGACGGCGGATCGACGACGGCGCAGGGGATTTGGGGGAGGCGGCGACGGCGACGTGCGGTGGGGGATTTAGGGGAGGCGCGTGGCGACGGCGGATCGACGACGGCGCAGGGGATTTGGGGGAGGCGGCGACGGCGGCAGGTCGATTTGGGGGTAAACGCGCGGCCACCAAACGACTAAGTCCTTCACGCGTGACCCCCGGCGTTTTGCCGTAAACGCCGGCGGTAAGGTTTGAGCCACTAACAGGTGGGCCCACGTGCATTTACCACCGGCGAAATCGACCTATTCGCCGGGGATAACATGTACACCATTAATGCTGTAAATCAGGTTCATTATACAAAAACGATCCTCTACTGCAGTGGTTGCGGTCCGTTCCGCACAGCCGAAGCACCCGGGGTTCGAATCCCCGTGGGTGCAAAAATGGCACCCTTTTTTTCTTTTTTTAAGTTTTTTTTATTGTTTCTAGTTATTTAGATAAATTGTCCTTTGGCAACATCCGATAAAATAAATCAATGAAGGATAAATTGCAAGACATAAATTGATGATTTTAATTCTTGAATGACTTCAAAGTCCTTTCGAGGATATCCGATAAAAAACCGAGACATAAATTCAGGATACACTTGAGACGGACAAATGGTTGTTCGAGAGATAATTATTAGAAATACACAAATGACTTCAAAGTCCCTTCCGCTTGGTCCTTGTGACCCCACCGGTATCGTCGCGACTCCTTGTGTACGGAGGAACACTTGACCTAGGTAGCGTCGTCCTTCTTCTTCTTAGTGTGTAGGTTCTATCGTCTTCATCGGGTTCTTCCATCATTGGGTCTCCGACGAGGCCGTCGAAGTCTTGCTCGTCGGCCACTCCATCCATTCCGACGAGGGCCCTTTTTCCTCTCCTTACGACAACACGGCTGGGCCTTGACGGGTCGGTTATGAAGAAGCATTGCTCGACGTGCTTAGCCAATACCCAAGGCTCATTTTGCGCGGTGGGGTTCTTGGTCTTGGATTTGGGGGCAGTCGCATGGTGGTGACATACGCATCTTCTTTTGTGACGTCCGTAGCCCATCCGACACGAAACATCGGTAGCTTCTCCCCGACGTAGTCGAGCTCCCAGATTTCCTCGATCCTTCCGTAGTACCTTTTCTTCTCTTCACCCGTGTACGATTCCATCGTCACACCCGAGTTCTGGTAGTCGCTTTTTTTGTCTCTCTCCTCTGTGGAGAATGTGTAACCGTTGATGTCGTACTTCTGATAAGTCATGAGGTTGGGGGCGGGCCCATAAGACAAGGCCAATATCATTTTGTCTACGTCGCTTGCCATTGGTGGGGGATTGGCATCAATCTGGTCTTTGAACCAGCTCGCGAAAGAGGAGTTATGCGCTCTAAATACCTCTTCTTCCGTCATCGGCTTGTCAGCCCTGCTCTTGATCATGTTTATGTGCTGATCCACCCAAGGCTCTACCTCGTTCATGTGCTTGTAGTGCTACTAAGTGGGCCCTGTTAAAGTCCGTTCTCCTATCATCTTGATCAGCGTCGAGTTCCCTCCTGCCGGCCGTTGTGGCCTACTCCCTCGAATCTGCCGAGGTGCTTGTTGGCGGGCAATCCAACCGGACGTGGGTCGTCCTCGTTTAAATAATTCTTGCGGAAAGAGATGCACTCCTCGGTGAGAAAGCCCCGGACGATGCTTCCATCCGGATGTGCCCTGTTACGAACATATCCTTTGATGAAGCCGTTCATTCTTTCTAACGCCATCATGTTGTGAAGGAACGCGGGCCCAAGATCCTCGATATCGTCCACTATATGCACCAGCAGATGGACCATGATGTCAAAGAATGCGGGCGGGAAGTACATCTCCATCTCGCATAGGATGGTGACGATCTCTTCCTGCAGCCTCCCGAGTTTCTTGACGGTTATCGACTTTCGAGTGATGACGTCAAAGACGTTACACAGGTCAGTCAGCGTCGCACGAACGTGCGGTTCCATTATCCCTCGGATAGCAACCGGAAGTATCTGCGTCATCATGACATGACAGTCATGAGACTTCATCCCGCTGAAGATTTTTTTCGTCGGGTCCAGCCATCTGCGTATCAGCCCCGCGTAGCCTAGGGGAAATTTGACTTCTAGCAGGCACTTGAAGAATTGTTCGAGCTCATCGGGATTTAGAGTGAAGCGAGGAGGGGCGAGGAGTTTCGCGCTGCTTGGCCACCCTTTTGCGTTTGCGACCATCCGTCTCCTCCTCCTCGGTTTCCTGGTCAACCTGCGCAAAATGAAGCTCTTTTCTGATATCAAGGGCCATCAGGTCGTGTCTTGCTTTCGACCCGTCTTTGGTCCTCTCCGGCATGTTGAGCACAGTGCCAAGCAAGCTCTCGCACACGTTCTTCGTGATATGCATGACATCAAGGCTATGAGGCGTACCGAGGATCTTCCAATGACGGCAAGTCCCAAAACACGGACCTCCTTTTCCATACCCCCAAGAGCGGCCCGGGTTCCTTTTTCTTTCTCTTGTCTCCTTTCTTCCGCTTCGGATCTTTATCTTACCCGCCGGAGGGCGGTCTTTCCAGTTTTTCAACAGAGTATCTATCTCTTCGCCGCTTCGCCTAGGTGGAGGTCCCTCGACCTCATCCTTCCCATTGAACAGGTCTCCACGCTTCCTCCACGGGTCATTCTTGGGAAGCCACATTCGATGCCTCATGTAGACGGTTTTTGAAGACCCGGGATCCTTACCCAGCTGTAAAAATGGCGTCTTTTCCATGCACCTCACACATGCCTTGTGTCCGTGGCACACCTGGCACGCGATATATCCGTATCCAAGATAGTCCCTGCACCGTCGTCAACGAGTGCGGCTTTCATACGGAAAGTTTCTTGTCCGTAGGCGTCCCAAGTTTCTGTCCCTTCCTCCCACGAGTGACTAGCTCCTCCTTCAATAGCTCCGGATACAGGTTGATATCGCTCCCCGGCTGCGTCGGCCCTTGGATTAGCATACTCATGTGTATGTACTTCTTCTTCGGGCATAGCCATGGAGGGAGGTTGTACATCCATACAAACACGGGCCAGGTGTCTGTGCTTGCTGCTTTGGTTCCCAAACGGATTGAGTCCGTCGGTGCTCGCACCCAACCTCGATGTTCCTTGGTTCTTTCCCGAATTCTTCGTAATACTCATCGTCTAATGTTTTCCACTCGGCTTGCATCTCGAAGGGTGTGTTAGCACTCGGGTTTTCAACCCGTTCTACATCACGCATCACCGCCTCCTTTCTTTCCGCGTGCCGGCGCATGAGCTTTGCTTCCTTGGGGTCCACGAGTACCGCTGCGGACGGGGCGTGAGCGGGAAGTACCACACAACTTTTCGAGGAGATTTTTTTGTCCCTCTCTTGTATCGAGATTCGCCACACTGTGGGCATGTATCGAGATTGGCATGCTCGTTCCGATATATTACGCAGTCACTGATGCATGCGTGGTATTTCTGGTGCGGTAAATCGAGAGGGCACACGATTTTCTTGGCCTCCTGTAGGCTACCGGCACACGTGTTATCTTTAGGAAAGTGGATCTTCAAGTATCCGAAGAGTTCGTCCACGCTAGTGTCCGTCCATTTGTGCTTTGCCTTCATCTCCATAATATCGAGAGCGTATCTCAGACGGCTCTCCTCCGTCCCACGAGCTGCATCGTACAACGGAGTTCTCGAGTCTACCTCGAGTTGATCTAGCTTAGCCTTCCGTCTACCAGCGATTTTGGGGTCGGTCGATGTGTTGCTGAGAAGAAGTTCTTGAACATGACGGTCTCTGCACGGCCGCGGTTAGCGGGGTATTTCTACTCATGTCCTCGTCGGCCGCATGCTCTTCCCGGCCTTCTTGATCACCATCAACGTGTGCGCCATCCTCTTCAACCTCGTCTCCATTGTCGTGTGGGGCATCCTCTCCATCACCTTCGTTATCATCATCTCCACCATCATCATCTCCATCACCATCGATATCATCATCTCCATCATCACTCATCCACTGAGTATGCCCCTCCATGAAACTATACCTGAGCAGGTGTTGATTCACTATGCCTGATAAGGGGTCAAACAACGATCCTAGCTTGCATCTTCGACAAGGACACATGATATCCTTTCGCTTTTTTCGATACATGTCGGCCGTCGCGCGTTCCACGTATCTATCCACGACGCTTTCCCTCATCGCGATGACCATCGCCGCCTACAAGACAAGATAATTGATTACACCGCCGTCTCGGTTTTCACGGAAAAAATTCGGCATGACCTTTGCTAAATATTGTCATGCTGGAGTTCCAAAAATTCGCCGGAACGGAAGTTAATCAACATTCCGGCAAAACATTGGCAACTCAATGTTCCTGCACACGTCAACAAATGCAAAACAATGCATTTACATATATGGAACCGCATCTTTTGCCATCACTAGTGACATAAAACCGTGAATTTTCACCAACTCATGAACATTCCACTCATTAGCTATATACCTATTAGTTGACGCGACGTCCAAAAGCACCGGAGAGACGCCACACGTCGACTTTTATGCTCGAGAGATCTAGAGATCTAGAAATAGCTAGATCTAGTGGAAAAGGTGGTGGGAGGAGATAGATCTAGATCTAGATCATGCAAATCATGCTAGAGGGGCTAGGTAGTGCATGATTTGCTCAAATACATCATATTTTGTTGGTTGAAATAGCTAAAATGGGTGGGGGAATGAGATAACAAGTGCTTGGGTTGATTTTCCATCACATATGAGTGTGTGAGGGTGGTGGTAGGTGGCTGGTCGGGCTAGCTAATTAAATGGCAAAGCCCAGGTTACCGCCGGCGCCAACATGCGTTTGCCAGCGGTAGGGCCCATTACCGCCGGCACCTACGGCCCACAAACGCCGGCGGTAAGTGCAGGATGGGTGGCCCACCCAGCCACTTGTTACCCCCGGCATTTGCATTCTCGGGTTCGCCGGCGGTACAACCCGCTACCCCGGCGATTTGGGCATAAAACGCCGGCGGTAAGGGCAGGCTGGGTGGCCCGCCGAGCCACTCATTACCCCCGGCATTTTCGTTTTCGTGTTCGCCGGCGGTAAAGCCCTCACCCCCGGCGCCTTACGTTCAGCTCGCCGGCGGTAGTGTTAGGCCACCCTGGAAGGTCTTACCGCCGGCATTTTCAAACCGTACTCGCCGGCGGTAAGGAGTGCTGCTATAAGGCTTTCCCTAGTAGTGTGCCTAACATGATCAAGATCATCTATCTATAATTCTATATGTTGTGTTTGTCGGGATCCGATGGATAGAGAATACTATGTTATGTTGATTATCAATCTATTACCTATGTGTTGTTTATGATCTTGCATGCTCTCCGTTATTAGTAGAGGCTCGGCCAAGTTTTTACTCTTAACTCCAAGAGGGAGTATTTATGCTCGATAGTGGGTTCATGCCTCCATTAAATCTGGGACAGTGACAGAAAGTTCTAAGGTTGTGGATGTGCTGTTGCCACTAGGGATAAAACAGTGATGCTATGTCCGAGGATGTAGTTATTGATTACATTACGCACCATACTTAATGCAATTGTCTGTTGTTTGCAACTTAATACTGGAAGGGGTTCGGATGATAACCTCGAAGGTGGACTTTTTAGGCATAGATGCATGCTCGGATAGCGGTCTATGTACTTTGTCGTAATGCCCAATTAAATCTCACAATACTCATCATATCATGTATGTGCATTGTCATGCTCTCTCTATTTGTCAATTGCCCGACTGTAATTTGTTCACCCAACATGCTATTTATCTTATGGGAGAGACACCTCTAGTGAACTATGGACCCCGGTCCTATTCTTTACATCTGAAATACAATCTACTGCAATACTTGTTTTACTTGTTTTCTGCAAACAATCATCATCCACACTATACATCTAATCCTTTGTTACGAGCAAGCCGGTGAGATTGAAAACCTCACCTGTTTCGTTGGGGCAAAGTACTTTGGTTGTGTTGTGCAGGTTCCACGTTGGCGCCGGAATCTCCGGTGTTGCGCCGCACTACATCCCGCCGCCATCAACCTTCAACGTGCTTCTTGGCTCCTCCTGGTTCGATAAACCTTGGTTTCTTTCTGAGGGAAAACTTGCCGCCGTACGCATCACACCTTCCTCTTGGGGTTCCCAACGGACGCGTGCTGTACGCGTATCAAGCATATTTTCTGGCGCCATTGCCGGGGAGATCAAGACACGCTGCAAGGGGAGTCTCCACAATCCAATCTCTTTACTTTATTTTTGTCTTGCTTTATTTTATTTACTACTTTGTTTGCTGCATTATATCAAAACACAAAAAAAATTAGTTGCTAGCTTTACTTTATTTACTGTCTTGTTCTCCATATCAAAAACACAAAAAAATTAGTTACTTGCATTTACTTTATCTAGTTTGTTTTATTTACTACTGCTAAAATGGCCACTCCTGAAAATACTAAGTTGTGTGACTTCACAACCACAAATAATAATGATTTCTTATGCACACCTATTGCTCCACTCTGCTACTACAGCAGAATTCTTTGAAATTAAACCTGCTTTATCGAATCTTGTTATGCGAGAGCAATTTTCTCGGTGTTAGTTCCGATGATGTCGCTGCCCATCTCAATAATTTTGTTGAATTGTGTGAAATGCAAAAGTATAAAGATGTAGATGGTGACATTATAAAATTAAAATTGTTTCCTTTCTCATTAAGAGGAAGAGCTAAAGATTGGTTGCTATCTCTGCCTAAGAATAGTATTGATTCATGGATTAAATGCAAGGATGCTTTTATTGGTAGATATTATTCCCCTGCTAAAATTATATCTTTGAGGAGTAGCATAATGAATTTTAAACAATTGGATAATGAGCATGTTGCACAAGCTTGGGAAAGAATGAAATCTTTGGTTAAAAATTGCCCAACCCATGGACCGACTACTTGGATGATCATCCAAACCTTTTATGCAGGATCGAACTTTTCTTCGCGGAACCTATTGGATTCAGCTGCTGGAGGTACCTTTATGTCCATCACTCTTGGTGAAGCAACAAAATTTCTTGATAATATGATGATTAATTACTCTGAATGGCACACGGAAAGAGCTCCACAAGGTAAGAAGGTAAATTCTGTCGAAGAAACCTCTTCCTTGAGTGATAAGATTGATGCTATTATGTCTATGCTTGTGAATGATAGGACTAATGTTGATCCTAATAATGTTCCGTTAGCTTCATTGGTTGCCCAAGAAGAACATGTTGATGTAAACTTCATTAAAAATAATAATTTCAACAACAATGCTTATCGGAACAATTCTAGTAATAACTATAGGCCATATCCTTATAATAATGGTAATGGTTATGGTAATTCTTATGGGAATTCTTACAACAATAATAGGAACACACCCCCTGGACTTGAAGCTATGCTTAAAGAATTTATTAGTACACAAACTGCTTTTAACAAATCTGTTGAGGAAAAGCTCAATAAAATTGATATTCTCGCTTCTAAGGTTGATAGTTTTGCCTCTGATGTTGATCTTTTGAAATAAAAAGTTATGCCTAATAAGGATATTGAAAATAAAATTGGTACTACAGCAAATTCCATCCAAGTTAGAATTAATGAGAATATAAGATTGATGGCCGAATTGCATGCTAGGTGGGAAAAAGAAGAAAATGAAAAACTAGCTAAAGAGAATAATGTAGCTAAAGTTTGGACTATTACCACCACTAGTAATGTTAATGATTCACATGTTGCTGCACCTCCTACTATCAATGGTAAAATAATTGGTGTTGGCAATGTTACTACTCCTAGTGCAAAGCGTGCAAAATTGCCTGAAACTGCTAAAACTGCTGAAACTGCCTGTGATAATACTGCTGAAATTTTTTCCAACATTGGGGATGATGACCCCATTGCTGTAGATCATAATGGTTTGGATTTTTATGATTTCCACATCTCTGAAGTTATAAAGTTCTTACAAAAACTTGCTAAGAGTCCCAATGCTAGTGCTATAAATTTGACTTTCACAAAACATATTACAAATGCTCTCATAAAAGCTAGAGAAGAGAAACTAAAACTTGAAACTTCTATTCCTAGAAAGCTAGAGGATGGTTGGGAGCCCATCATTAAGATGAAGGTCAATGACTTTGATTGTAATGCTTTATGTGATCTTGGTGCAAGTATTTCCGTTATGCCTAAGAAAATCTATAATATGCTTGACTTGCCACCATTGAAAAATTGTTATTTGGATGTTAATCTTGTTGATAATGCTATAAAGAAACCTTTGGGGAAAGTTGATAATGTTCGCATTACCGTTAACAATAACCTTGTCCCCATTGATTTTGTTGTCTTGGATATTGAATGCAATGCATCTTGTCTCATTATATTGGGAAGACCTTTTCTTCGAACTGTTGGAGCTATCATTGATATGAAGGAAGGTAATATTAAATATCAATTTCCTCTCAAGAAAGGTATGGAACACTTCCCTAGAAAGAGAATGAAGTTACCTTTTGATTCTATTATTAGAACAAGTTATGATGTTGATACTTTGTCTCTTGATAATACTTGATATACACTTTATGCGCCTAGCTGAAAGGCGTTAAAGAAAAGCGCTTATGGGAGACAACCCATGTTTTTACTACAGTATTTTTGTTTTGTATTTGAGTCTTGGAAGTTGTTTACTACTGTAGCAACCTCTCCTTATCTTAGTTTTGTGCATTGTTGTGCCAAGTAAAGTCTTTGATACTAAGGTTCATACTAGATTTGGATTACTCGCGTGAAACAGATTTCTTTGTCTGTCACGAATTTCGACCTGCCTCTCGTAGGTAGCTCAGAAAAATATGCCAATTTACGTGCGTGATCCTAAGATATGTACGCAACTTTCATTCAATTTGGGCATTTTCATTTGAGCAAGTCTGGTGCCTCTATAAAATCCATCTTTACGGACTGTTCTGTTTTGACAGATTCTGCCTTTTATTTCGCATTGCCTCTTTTGCTATGGTGGATGGATTTCTTTGTTCCATTAATGTCCAGTAGCTTTGTGCAATGTCCAGAAGTGTTAAGAATGATTATGTCACCTCTGAACATGTGAATTTTTATTGTGCACTAACCCTCTAATGAGTTGTTTCGAGTTTGGTGTGGAGGAAGTTTTCAAGGATCAAGAGAGGAGGATGATACAATATGATCAAGGAGAGTGAAAGCTCTAAGCTTGGGGATGCCCCGGTGGTTCACCCCTGCATATTCTAAGAAGACTCAAGCGTCTAAGCTTGGGGATGCCCAAGGAATCCCCTTCTTCATCGACAACATTATCAGGTTCCTCCCCTGAAACTATATTTTTATTCCATCACATCTTATGTGTTTTGCTTGGAGCGTCGGTTTGTTTTTGTTTTTATTTTGTTTGAATAAAATGGATCCTAGCATTCATCGTGTGGGAGAGAGACACGCTCCGCTGTTACATATGGATAAATATGTCCTTAGGCTTTACTCATAATATTCATGGCGAAGGTTGAATCTTCTTCGTTAAATTGTTATATGGTTGGAATTGGGAAATGCTACACGTAGTAATTCTAAAATGTCTTGAATAATTTGATACTTGGCAATTGTTGTGCTCATGTTTAAGCTCTTGCATCATATACTTTGCACCCATTAATGAAGAAACACCTAGAGCTTGCTAAATTTGGTTTTCATATTTGGTCTCTCTAAAGTCTAGATAATTTCTACTATTGAGTTTTGAACAACAAGGAAGACGGTGTAGAGTCTTATAATGTTTACAATATGTCTTTTATGTGAGTTTTGCTGCACCGGTTCATCCTTGTGTTTGTTTCAAATAACCTTGCTAGCCTAAACCTTGTATCGAGAGGGAATACTTCTCATGCATCCAAAATCCTTGAGCCAACCACTATGCCATTTGTGTCCACCATACCTACCTACTACATGGTATTTCTCCGCCATTCCAAAGTAAATTGCTTGAGTGCTACCTTTAAAATTTCCATCCTTTACCTTTGCAATATATAGCTCATGGGACAAATAGCTTAAAAGCTATTGTGGTATTGAATATGTACTTATGCACTTTATCTCTTATTAAGTTGCTTGTTGTGCGATAACCATGTTCCTGGGGACGCCATCAACTACTCTTTGTTGAATATCATGTGAGTTTCTATGCATGTCCGTCTTGTCTGAAGTAAGGGAGATTTACCACTTTATTGGTTAGAGCATGCATATTGTTAGAAAAGAACATTGGGCCGCTAACTAAAGCCATGAACCATGGTGGAAGTTTCAGTTTTGGACATATATCCTCAATCTCATATGAGAACATTAATTGTTGCTACATGCTTATGCATTAAAGCGGAGTCCATTATCTCGTTGTCTATGTTGTCCCGGTATGGATGTCTAAGTTGAGAATAATCAAAAGCGAGAAATCCAAATGCGAGCTTTCTCCTTAGACCTTTGTACAGGCGGCATAGAGGTACCCCTTTGTGACACTTGGTTAAAACATGTGTATTGCGATGATCCCGGTAATCCAAGCTAATTAGGACAAGGTGCGGGCACTATTAGTATACTATGCATGAGGCTTGCAACTTGTAAGATATAATTTACATGATACATATGCTTTATTACTACCGTTGACAAAATTGTTTCTTGTTTTCAAAACCAAAGCTCTAGCACAAATATAGCAATCAATGCTTCCCTCTGCGAAGGGCCTTTCTTTTACTTTTATGTTGAGTCAGTTCACCTATCTCTCTCCACCTCAAGAAGCAAACACTTGTGTGAAGCTGTGCATTGATTCCTACATACTTGCATATTGCACTTGTTATATTACTCTATGTTGACAATATCCATGAGATACACATGTTACAAGTTGAAAGCAACCGCTGAAACTTAATCTTCCTTTGTGTTGCTTCAATACCTTTACTTTGATTTATTGCTTTTTGAGTTAACTCTTATGCAAGACTTATTGATGCTTGTCTTGAAGTGCTATTCATGAAAAATCTTTGCTTTATGATTCATTTGTTTACTCATGTCATTACCATTGTTTTGATCGCTGCATTCATTACATATGCTTACAATAGTATGATCAAGGTTATGATGGCATGTCACTCCAGAAATTATCTTTGTTATCGTTTACCTGCTCGGGACGAGCAGGAACTAGCTTGGGGATGCTGATACGTCTCCGACGTATCGATAATTTCTTATGTTCCATGCCACATTATTGATGATATCTACATGTTTTATACACATTATATGTCGTATTTATGCATTTTCCGGCACTAACCTATTAACGAGATGCCGAAGAGTCAGTTGTTGTTTTCTGCTGTTTTTTGTTTCAGAAATCCTACAAAGGAAATATTCTCGGAATTGGACGAAATCAACACCTAGGGTCCTATTTTTGCACGAAGCTTCCAGAAGACCGAGGGGGAAAGGAAGTGGGGCCACGAGGTGCCGCCACAACAGGGCGGCGCGGCCTGGACCCTGGCCGCGCGGCCCTGCTGTGTGGGGCCCTCGTGTGGCCCCCGCGTTGCCCTTCCGCCTACTTAAAGCCTTCGTCGCGAAACCCCCAGTACCGAGAGCCACGATACGGAAAACCTTACTGAGACGCCGCCGCCGCCAATCCCATCTCGGGGGATTCTGGAGATCGCCTCCGGCACCCTGCCGGAGAGGGAATCATCTCCCGGAGGACTCTTCACCGCCATGGTCGCCTCCGGAGTGATGAGTGAGTAGTTCACCCCTGGACTATGGGTCCATAGCAGTAGCTAGATGGTTGTCTTCTCCTCATGTGCTTCATTGTCGGATCTTGTGAGCTGCCTAACATGATCAAGATCATCTATCTATAATTCTATATGTTGTGTTTGTCGGGATCCGATGGATAGAGAATACTATGTTATGTTGATTATCAATCTATTACCTATGTGTTGTTTATGATCTTGCATGCTCTCCGTTATTAGTAGAGGCTCGGCCAAGTTTTTACTCTTAACTCCAAGAGGGAGTATTTATGCTCGATAGTGGGTTCATGCCTCCATTAAATCTGGGACAGATGACGAAAAGTTCTAAGGTTGTGGATGTGCTGTTGCCACTAGGGATAAAACAGTGATGCTATGTCCGAGGATGTAGTTATTGATTACATTACGCACCATACTTAATGCAATTGTCTGTTGTTTGCAACTTAATACTGGAAGGAGTTCGGATGATAACCTGAAGGTGGACTTTTTAGGCATAGATGCATGCTGGATAGCGGTCTATGTACTTTGTCGTGATGCCCAATTAAATCTCACAATACTCATCATATCATGTATGTGCATTGTCATGCTCTCTTTATTTGTCAATTGCCCGACTGTAATTTGTTCACCCAACATGCTATTTATCTTATGGGAGAGACACCTCTAGTGAACTATGGACCCCGGTCCTATTCTTTACATCTGAAATACAATCTACTGCAATACTTGTTTTACTATTTTCTGCAAACAATCATCATCCACACTATACATCTAATCCTTTGTTACAGCAAGCCGGTGAGATTGACAACCTCACTGTTTCGTTGGGGCAAAGTACTTTGGTTGTGTTGTGCAGGTTCCACGTTGGCGCCGGAATCTCTGGTGTTGCGCCGCACTACATCCCGCCGCCATCAACCTTCAACGTGCTTCTTGGCTCCTCCTGGTTCGATAAACCTTGGTTTCTTTCTGAGGGAAAACTTGCCGCCGTACGCATCACACCTTCCTCTTGGGGTTCCCAACGGACACGTGCTGTACGCGTATCAGGACTCTGACAGCAAGTTCACCCGGTTGGAGGCGCAGGAGGCGGCGGACGTCAAGGCGGCAGCAACGAAGAAGTCTAGGGCCCGGGCAAGGGCGCTGGCGCGGGCGGCGCGTCGTCGTCCGTTCACCGACGACGACGACGAAGACGCCATTTCTTACAGTTTCAACTCCTCGACGGGTGCGTCGTCCTCCAGTTCCGACGAGGAGGTGACAAGCAAGAGGCGCAGGAATTTGGACGACGAGGCAGGGCCTTGTAACAAGAAGGCCAAAAATTAGTTTTAGTTTATATGTTTTAAAATTTATTCTTCTTTGTATGTTAAATATGTTTGAATCTATTCGATTGAAGTATCCGGTTAATTGTCGATTGGAGCAACATGAAATCATTGAGTACCACTTTTTCGCGTTTAAACTTGCTCATTCAATAAAAATAAAAAGAAGTAGCACAAAAAAAACACTTGCATGTCCAAAATGCGTTGGACCGCTGGAGGTAGCCCCCGACGCAAACGGATATTTCGTCCCTGGCGGTCATTTTGGCGTCCGCCAGGCGACGGAAGCGGACGCCAGCGAACAATTTAAACGTCCGAAATGCGTCGCGCCGCTGGAGATACCCTTATGCAACATGGCAAGAAAAACCTCTGTGCAGATATTGGCTTAGCCGTTCGGTGCAGAGGGAGTACCGGTGCAAAAAATATAGCTATTCCTTTTCGTTTCAAGAAAGGAGGGAACTCTGGTCGCAAGTGTCCAATTTGATATCCAGGCTACCGGGGTGCTGAATCTGTGCAGATATTGCTTTGCCGTTTGGTGCAAGTATGCATCGTATCAAACTGAAATTAAAATTTATTTTCAAAGATTGTCTCTCTCTAAGGGCATGAACAATGGTTGATAAGACCGTCTTATCTTAACTCCGTCACGTAGTTTAGATATAACAACAAAACATGATATACAATGGTTAATTTTTTAGTCTTATCTCTAGTAATGAGACATCCCTAAATATGGGGTGAGAGAGACTGTTGCATCTCTTAGCTAAGAGAAGACAAACCTCTTTTTCTATTTCTCTCTCCTCCATATCATCAATTATCCTACGTGGCATGCCTAAGATATAACCATTGTACATGCCCTAAGGAGATTCCAAATGGACATGTGGAGTATCCTGGATTCCAAATGAACATGTGCGTGGGTGGGCACCGTGCGCACGTGGGCTTAATCCATCTTTTAGCTTCGCAGAATATTCTGTTTCCTTTTTCCCTTCAAGATTCTCCTGAAAAAAAAAAAACTCAAACAAACTTGGTTCGTGTATGTCAGTGTGCTGGTTCCTTTGTACTCTGGATGAAGACTGTCAAAAGCAAAAGGTTTCATCCTTCTCCCCTGACTTGGGAATCATCTTACGAGACCAAGAAAATACTCATCTGACCACTAATATTTTGTGCTAGAAATAATGTCAAATCCTCTCCTTGGAAACAATGTCACAAATTAGTCATGTCCAGCTCAAGTATTTGCACCATCTCTTACTAACAAGTAACATAACATAAAGAGGTCATTAAGGTTCCTCAAAAAAATAATGTCTCTCCAACATAGTCATTCTGATTTCCGAGCAAATTTTCAAAAAAAAAAAACAACTTTCAGTGAAAAAGTATCGGAAAGGGTGTACTGTATTTTTCCGCACGTTAATTGCATGGACCTATCTGAATGGGACTTGTATTCTATAGAGAATAAAGCAAAGATAAGCTTGTGATGAACAAATAATGTACTTGTATGAGTCATGTTTCTTAACTCTAAAGGCGACCAACAAGTGTGTATACGATTACTATATGCGAACCACCACAAGATTACTCTCAAAGTGCTTCTACTTTTTGTGATGCATCATGCAACAAACCAAAAAAAAAAACATCTACAATGTTGCTTTGCAGAGAGTATCGGTGTAAAAAATATAATAATTATTTTTGTTTTTAAGAAATGAGAGACTCAAATCGTAAGTGTCCAATTTGATATATCTAGTGTTATATTTGATTCAAATTCATATACTAAAGAGAGGCTAACTTCTGACGAGCGGAGCGATGCCCGTGGCCGGTAAGCTTGGGCCGAAGCGTAGAGGATATACCGAGTCGTAACAAAGGTCCACATCCTCGTTTAATTGAAGAGTGTAATCTTGTTCATTATGCTTTGAGTTGTGCTGAACATGTGGAGCATGATACTGAACCTGCTACATATGTTGAGGCCGTTGCATCCATTGACCGCGAGAAGTGGATTTCTACTATGTAAGAGGAGATGCAATGACACATGGGATGTTGTGCGCTTTCCTAAAAAAAAGAAGGTTGTCCAAAAAAAAAAGGTTGTCTGCTGTAAGTTTTTTTTTCGAAATGTTGGAAATATCGTCCCAGCTTCTGCATCCATGGGATGCACACAGATTTTTTTTTTATTAGATTATTCACAACACCTTACAAGAGCAATACAAAAGATCAAAACTCGAAGCCACCTCGCTAAACCTACAGAGGGATGAAGGGGGTGATAATTCACCAACTCACATCAACCAAAAACCAAATGCCTTCCTAGACCGCCCAATAGCAGATGAGAAGCACATCCAGTCAAGCAGACTCCCAGCATACGCCAACGCACACGCCATAGAAGTTGCTACCGTCGTCTTCCTCGACTCCATCTTCAAGAGAGGTCATCGCATTGACCATGCCAGGCCTGCCATCGATGCCGCCACGGCGCCAGACGACTCCACCATCCTGCGCGAGTCCATCACACTGCATCCATCCCGAGACACCACTGCACCATGCCGCGGCGACTCGACGATGCTGACACGGCAAAAGCACACCGCTCCACCTCAGCACCACCGCCATCCGTTGTCTGCTCCAAAAAAGATGCCCCAAACAGGGAGAACGGCGTTGCGCGCCGCCATCATTCGATCCGGGAGACTCGGGTCTAGGGTTTCCCCTGGAGCAGCCCAGGGGAAGAACGCAAACTGCAGAGACAATGCCTTCAACAAGGTAACGACGAAACACGCCGCCTGATAGCGTGCAAGACACACGTCCGTTGGGAACCCCAAGAGGAAGGTGTGATACGTACAGCAGCAAGTTTTCCCTCAGTAAGAAACCAAGGTTATCGAACCAGTAGGAGTCAAGGAACACGTGAAGGTTGTTGGTGGCGGAGTGTAGTGCGGCGCAACACCAGGGATTCCGGCGCCAACGTGGAACCTGCACAACACAATCAAAATACTTTGCCCCAACGTAACAGTGAGGTTGTCAATCTCACCGGCTTGCTGTAAACAAAGGATTAGATGTATAGTGTGGAAGATGATGTTTGTTTGCGAAGAACAGTAAAGAACAAGTATTGCAGTAGATTGTATTTCAGATGTAAAGAATGGACCGGGGTCCACAGTTCACTAGTGGTGTCTCTCCCATAAGATAAATAGCATGTTGGGTGAACAAATTACAGTTGGGCAATTGACAAATAAAGAAGGCATAACAATGCACATACATATATCATGATGAGTTATGAGATTTAATCAGGGCATTACGACAAAGTACATAGACCGCTATCCAGCATGCATCTATGCCTAAAAAGTCCACCTTCAGGTTATCATCCGAACCCCTTCCAGTATTAAGTTGCAAACAACGAGACAATTGCATTAAGTATGGTGCGTTATGTAATCAACACAAATATCCTTAGACAAAGCATCGATGTTTTATCCCTAGTGGCAACAAGACATCCACAACCTTAGAACTTTACATCACTCTGTCCCAGATTCAATGGAGGCATGAACCCACTATCGAGCATAAATACTTCCTATTGGAGTCACAAGTATCAACTTGGCCAGAGCCTCTACTAGCAACGGAGAGCATGCAAGAACATAAACAACATATATGATAGATTGATAATCAACTTGACATAGTATTCAATATTCATCGGATCCCAACAAACACAACATGTAGCATTACAAATAGATGATCTTGATCATGATAGGCAGCTCACAAGATCTAACATGATAGCACAATGAGGAGAAGACAACCATCTAGCTACTGCTATGGACCCATAGTCCAGGGGTGAACTACTCACACATCGATCCGGAGGCGATCATGGCGATGAAGAGCCCTCCGGGAGATGATTCCCCTCTCCGGCAGGGTGCCGGAGGCGATCTCCTGAATTCCCCGAGATGGGATTGGAGGCGGCGGCGTCTCTGGAAGGTTTTCCATATCGTGGCTCTCGGTACTAGGGTTTTCGCGACGAATGCTTTAAGTAGGCGGAAGGGCGGAGTCGGAGGGCCGACTGGGGCCCCACACGCTAGGGCAGCGCGGACCCCCCTTGGGCCGCGCGGCCCTAGTGTGGCGGCGCCTCGTCGCCCCACTTCGTGATCCTTTCGGTCTTCTGGAAGCTTCGTGGAAAAATAAGACCCTGGGCGTTGATTTCGTCCAATTCCGAGAATATTTCCTTTGTAGGATTTCTGAAACCAAAAACAGCAGAAAACAGCAACTGGCTCTTCAGCATCTCGACAATAGGTTAGTGCCGGAAAAATGCATAATAATGACATAAAATGTAGGGATTTCTATTTTCGTGCCCCTGGCTCCTTAGTTGTGCTCAGTTTTCCCCAGCCCCTTAGTTTTTCCTCAGTTTTCCCCAAGACCTTGTCTGAAACCCGCAGAAGGAGCTCGGACGGAAGGAATCCCGTTTAGTTGACGTTGGTTGGTGCTGGCAAGCTAGTGGGGCCGCTGTTGGTGCCTGATGTCTACGGGAGCTTCTATTCTTGTAGACAGTGTTGGGCCTCCAAGAGCAGAGGTTTGTAGAACAGCAGCAAGTTTCCCTTAAGTGGATCACCCAAGGTTTATCGATCTCAGGGAGGAAGAGGTCAAAGATATCCCTCTCAAGCAACCCCGCAACCACAAAGCAAGAAGTCTCTTGTGTCCCCAACACACCTAATAGGTGCACTAGTTCGGCGAAGAGATAGTGAAATACAGGTGGTATGAATAAGTAGTAGCAACGGCACCGGAAAAGTGCTTTGCCCAGGACGAGTAAACAAGCAGTGAGTAACGCAGCAGTGAGTAACGCAAGTAAAACAATAAACAAGCAGCGATAGCGATATTTAGGAACAAGGCCTAGGGATTAGACTTTCACTAGTGGACACTCTCAACATTGATCACATAACAGAATAGATAAATGCATACTCTACACTCTTGTTGGATGATGAACACATTGCGTAGGATTACACGAACCCTCAATGCCGGAGTTAACAAGCTCCACAATTCAATGTTCATATTTAAATAACCTTAGAGTGCATGAAAGATCAATTCGACTAAACCAAGTACTAACATAGCATGCACACTGTCACCTTCATGCTATGTAGGATGAATAATACACATCAATACTATCATAACAATAGTTAACTTCATAATCTACAAGAGATCATAATCATAGCATAAACCAAGTACTAACACGGATGCACACACTGTCACCATTACACCGTGCAGGAGGAATAAAACTACTTAATAACATTGCTAGAGTAGCACATAGATAAATTGCGATACAAAATACATTGCAATCATAAAGAGATATAAATAAGCACTTCACTACGCCATTCATAACAGTGAGTAAGTATTCTGTGAAATATAGCCTAAGAGACCCACACGGTGCACACACTCGTCACCTTTACACACGTGGGACAAGGAGTCTCCGGAGATCACATAAGTAAAACTCACTTGACTAGCATAGTGACATCTAGATTACAAGCATCATCATATGAATCTCAATCATGTAAGGCAGCTCATGAGATTATTGTATTGAACTACATAGGAGAGAGATGAACCACATAGCTACCGGTACAGCCCCGAGCCTCGATGGAGAACTACTCCCTCCTCATGGGAGCAAGCAGCGGTGATGAAGATGGCGGTGGAGATGGCAGCGGTGTCGATGGAGGAGCCTTCCGGGGCACTTCCCCGCTCCGGCAGAGGTGCCGGAACGAGACTCCTGTCCCCCGGATCTTGGCTTCGCGATGGCGGCGGCTCTGGAAGGTTTTCCGTATCGTGGTTCTTCGTATCGTGGTTTTCGCGACGGAGGCTTTAAATAGGCGGAAGGGCAGCCTCGGAGGGGGCTCGGGGGCCCACACCATAGGGCGGCGCGGCCCCCTCCGGCCGCGCCAGGGTGTGGTGTGGGGCCCCCGTGGCTTCGCTCCGGCGGCTCTCGGGTGTTCTGGAAGGCTCCGGGAAAAATAGGACCCCGGGTCTTGATTTCGTCCAATTCCGAGAATATTTCGTTACTAGGATTTCTGAAACCAAAAACAGCAGAAAACAGAATCGGCACTTCGGCATCTTGTTAATAGGTTAGTTCCGTAAAATGCACGAATATGACATAAAGTGTGCATAAAACATGTAGGTATCATCAATAATATGGCATGGAACATAAGAAATTATCGATACGTCGGAGACGTATCAAGCATCCCCAAGCTTAGTTTCGCTCGTCCCGAGCGGTAAAACGATAACAAAGATAATTTCTGAAGTGACATGCCATCATAAACTTGATCATACTATTTGTAAACATATGTAATGAATGCAGCGATCAAAACAATGGTAATGACATGAGTAAACAAGTGAATCATAAAGCAAAGACTTTTCATGAATAATACTTCAAGACAAGCATCAATAAGTCTTGCATAAGAGTTAACTCATAAAGCAATAGATTCATAGTAAAGGCATTGAAGCAACACAAAGGAAGATTAAGTTTCAGCGGTTGCTTTCAACTTGTAACATGTATATCTCAATGATAATTTGTCAATGCAAAGCAATATAACAAGTGCAATAAGCAAGTATGTAAGAATCAATGCACAGTTCACACAAGTGTTTGCTTCTTGAGGTGGAGAGAAATAGGTGAACTGACTCAACATAAAAGTAAAAGAAAGGTCCTTCAAAGAGGAAAGCATCGATTGCTATATTTGTGCTAGAGCTTTTATTTTGAAAACATGAAACAATTTTGTCAACGGTAGTAATAAAGCATATGAGTTATGTAAATTATATCTTACAAGTTGCAAGTCTCATGCATAGTATACTAATAGTGCCCGCACCTTGTCCTAATTAGCTTGGACTACCGGATCATCACATACACATGTTTTAACCAAGTGTCACAATGGGGTACCTCCATGCCGCTGATGTCTACGGGAGCTTCTATTCTTGTAGACAGTGTTGGGCCTCCAAGAGCAGAGGTTTGTAGAACAGCAGCAAGTTTCCCTTAAGTGGATACCCAAGGTTTATCGAACTCAGGGAGGAAGAGGTCAAAGATATCCCTCTCATGCAACCCCGCAACCACAAAGCAAGAAGTCTCTTGTGTCCCCAAAACACCTAATAGGTGCACTAGTTCGGCGAAGAGATAGTGAAATACAGGTGGTATGAATAAGTAGTAGCAACGGTGCCAGAAAAGTGCTTGGCGTGTAGTTGATGGTGGTGGTATTGCAGCAGTAGTAACGCAGTAAACAGTAAACAAGCAGTAGTAACTCAGCAGTAGTAATGCAGTAGTAGTAAACAAGCAGTAGTAACTCAGCAGTATTTAGGAACAAGGCCTAGGGATTACACTTTCACTAGTGGACACTCTCAACATTGATCACATAACAGAATAGATAAATGCATACTCTACACTTTTGTTGGATGATGAACACATTGCGTAGGATTACACGAACCCTCAATGCCGGAGTTAACAAGCTCCACAATAATGCTCATGTTTTAGTAACCTTTAGTGTAAGATAGATCAACAGACTAAACCAAGTACTAGCATAGCATGCACACTGTCACCTTCATGCATATGTAGGAGGAATAGATCACATCAATATTATCATAGCAATAGTTAACTCCATAATCTACAAGAGATCATGATCATAGCATAAACCAAGTACTAACACGGTGCACGCACTGTCACCTTTGCACACATGCAGGAGGAATAAAACTACTTTAATAACACATCACTAGAGTAGCACATAGATAAATTGTGATACAACATGCTGCAATCATAAAGAGATATAAATAAGCACCTCACTATGCCATTCAATGAGTAAGTATTCTGTGAAATCTAGCCTAAGAGACCCACACGGTGCACACACTCGTCACCTTTACACACGTGGGACTAGGAGTCTCCGGGAGATCACATAAGTAAAACTCACTTGACTAGCATAATGACATCTAGATTACAAGCATCATCATATGAATCTCAATCATGTAAGGCAGCTCATGAGATTATTGTATTGAACTACATAGGAGAGAGATGAACCACATAGCTACCGGTACAGCCCCGAGCCTCGATGGAGAACTACTCCCTCCTCATGGGAGCAGCAGCGGTGATGAAGATGGCGGTGGAGATGGCAGCGGTGTCGATGGAGAAGCCTTCCGGGGCACTTCCCCGCTCCGGCAGGGTGCCGGAACAGAGATCCTGTCCCCGCATCTTGGCTTCGCGATGGCGGCGGCTCCGGCAGGTTTCGTGGGTTTCGTCAATTGGTCCCGGGTTTTCTGATCCAGGGGCTTTTATAGGCGGAGAGGCGGCGCAGGAAGGTCGAAGGGCTGGCCAAACCCTAGGGGGCGCGGGCCCCCTAGGCCGCGCCGGGTATGGTGTGGTGGGCCTGTGCCCCCCTCCGGTCCCTCTCGTGTGTTCTGGATGCTTCCGGGGATTCTAAGATCTTTGGCGTTGATTTCGTCCGATTCCGAGAATATTTCGTTACTAGGATTTCTGAAACCAAAAACAGCGAGAAAACAGAACCGGCACTTCGGCATCTTGTTAATAGGTTAGTTCCAGTAAAATGCACGAATATGACATAAAGTGTGCATAAAACATGTAGATAACATCAATAATGTGGCATGGAACACAAGAAATTATCGATACGTTGGAGACGTATCAGCATCCCCAAGCTTAGTTCTGCTCGTCCCGAGCAGGTAAAACGATAACAAAGATAATTTCTGGAGTGACATGCCATCATAAACTTGATCATACTATTTGTAAAGCATATGTAGTGAGTGCAGCGATCATAACAATGTGTATGACATGAGTAAACAAGTGAATCATAAAGCAAAGACTTTTCATGAATAGCACTTCAAGACAAGCATCAATAAGTCTTGCATAAGAGTTAACTCATAAAGTAATAATTCAAAGTAAAGGTATTGAAGCAACACAAAAGAAGATTAAGTTTCAGCGGTTGCTTTCAACTTGTAACATGTATATCTCATGGATAATTGTCAATGCAAAGCAATATAACAAATGCAATATGCAAATATGTAAGAATCAATGCACAGTTCACACAAGTGTTTGCTTCTTGAGATGGAGAGAAATATGTGAACTGACTCAACATAAAAGTAAAGAGAATGGTCCTCATAGAGGAAAAGCATCGATTGCTATATTTGTGCTAGAGCTTTGATTTTGAAAACATGAAACAATTTTGTCAACGGTAGTAATAAAGCATATGCATCATGTAAATTATATCTTATAAGTTGCAAGCCTCATGCATAGTGTACCAATAGTGCCCGCACCTTGTCCTAATTAGCTTGGACTACCTGGATTATCACCGCAATACATATGCTTTAACCAAGTTTCACAAAGGGGTACCTCTATGCCGCCTCGTACAAAGGTCTAAGGAGAAAGCTCGCATTTGGATTTCTCGCTTTTGATTATTCTCAACTTAGACATCCATACCGGGACAACATAGACAACGAGATAATGGACTCCTCTTTTAATGCTTTAAGCATTTGACAACAATTAATTCTTTTCTCATTAGAGATTTGAGGATGTTTGTCCAAAACTGAAACTTCCACCATGGATCATGGCTTTAGTTAGCGGCCCAATGTTCTTCTCTCACAATATGCATGCTCAAACCATTCAACTCGGTGTAGATCGCCCTTACTTCAGACAAGACGAACATGCATAGCAACTCACATGAAATTCAACAATGAGTTGATGGCGTTCCCCAGTAAACATGGTTATCGCACAACAAGCAACTTAATAAGAGATAAAGTGCATAATTACATATTCAATACCACAATAGTTTTTAAGCTATTTGTCCCAGGAGCTATATATTGCAAAGGTGAATGATGGAATTTTAAAGGTAGCACTCAAGCAATTTACTTTGGAATGGCGGGAAAATACCATGTAGTATAGGTAGGTATGGTGGACACAAATGGCATAGTGGTTGGCTCAAGTATTTTGGATATGAGAAGTATTCCCTCTCGATACAAGGTTTAGGCTAGCAAGGCTTATTTGAAACAAACACAAGGATGAACGGTACAGCAAAACTCACATAAAAGACATATTGAAAGCATTATAAGACTCTACACCGTCTTCCTTGTTGTTCAAACTCAATACTAGAAATTATCTAGACCTTAGAGAAACCAAATATGCAAACCAAATTTTAGCATGCTCTATGTATTTCTTCATTAATGGGTGCAAAGCATATGATGCAAGAGCTTAAACATGAGCACAACAATTGCCAAGTATCACATTACCCAAGACATTTATAGCAATTACTACATGTATCATTTTCCAATTCCAACCATATAACAATTTAACGAAGGAGAAACTTCGCCATGAATATTATGAGCTAAGAACACATGTGTTCATTCGAACCAGCGGAGCGTGTCTCTCTCCCACACAAGCATGATGTAATCCAATTTATTCAAACAAAAACAAAAATAGAAACAAACAAACAGACGCTCCAAGAAAAAGCACATAAGATGTGGCCGAATAAAAATATAGTTTCAGGGGAGGAACCTGATAATGTTGTCGATGAAGAAGGGGATGCCTTGGGCATCCCCAAGCTTAGACGCTTGAGTCTTCTTGATATATGCAGGGGTGAACCACCGGGTGCATCCCCAAGCTTAGAGCTTTCACTCTCCTTGATCATGTTGCATCATACTCCTCTCTTGATCCTTGAAAACTTCCTCCACACCAAACTCGAAAGAACTCATTAGAGGGTTAGTGCACAATATAAATTGACATATTCAGAGGTGACACAATCATTCTTAACACTTCTGGACATTGCATAATGCTACTGGACATTAGTGGATCAAAGAAATTCATCCAACATAGCGAAAGAGGCAATGCGAAATAAAAGGCAGAATCTGTCAAAACAGAACAGTTCGTATTGACGAATTTTAAAATGGCACCAGACTTGCTCAAATGAAAATGCTCAAATTGAATGAAAGTTGCGTACATATCTGAGGATCATGCTCGTAAATTGGCGTAATTTTCTGAGCTACCTACAGGGAGGTGGACCCAGATTCGTGACAGCAAAGAAATCTGGAACTGCGCAGTAATCCAAATCTAGTACTTACTTTACTATCAAAGACTTTACTTGGCACAACAAAACACAAAACTAAGATAAGGAGAGGTTGCTACAGTAGTAAACAACTTCCAAGACACAAATATAAAACAAAGTACTGTAGCAAAATAACACATGGGTTATTTCCCAAGAAGTTCTTTCTTTTTAGCCATTAAGATGGGCTCAGCAGTTTTAATGATGCACTCGCAAGAAATAGTATGTGAAGCAAAAGAGAGCATCAAGAGGCAAATTCAAAACACATTTAAGTCTAACATGCTTCCTATGCATAGGAATCTTGTAAATAAACAAGTTCATGAAGAGCAAAGTAACAAGCATAGGAAGATAAAACAAGTGTAGCTTCAAAAATTTCAGCACATAGAGAGGCATTTTAGTAACATGAAAATTTCTACAACCATATTTTCCTCTCTCATAATAACTTTCAGTAGCATCATGAGCAAACTCAACAATATAACTATCACATAAAGCATTCTTATCATGAGTCTCATGCATAAAATTATTACTCTCCACATAAGCATAATCAAATTTATTAGTTGTAGTGGGAGCAAATTCAACAAAGTAGCTATCATTATTATTCTCATCAAGTGTAGGAGGCATATTGTAATCATAATCAAATTCACTCTCCATAGTAGGTGGCACCAAAAGACCACTATCATTATAATCATCATAAATAGGAGGCAAAGTATCATCAAAGAAAATTTTCTCCTCAATGCTTGGGGGACTAAAAATATCATGAAAACCAGCTTCCCCAAGCTTAGAACTTTCTATATTATTGTCAACAATGGTGTTCAAAGCGTTCATACTAATATTACTACCAAGCATGCAAAGAAGATTTCATAGGTTTTTTAATTTTCGCATCAAACAATCCATGTTTTAAATCAGGAAATAGAATAAGAAGCTCACTCTTGTACATTATGCCAAACTAGTGTAAACAAGAAACAACAAGATGCAATTGCAGGATCTAAAGGAAATAGCTTCGAGCACACACACAACGGCGCCGGAAAAATACTTTACCTGAGACCGTGGTATGAGAGCCTTTTACCTTTCCTCCCCGGCAACGGCGCCGTAAAAGTGCTTGATGTCTACGGGAGCTTCTATTCTTGTAGACAGTGTTGGGCCTCCAAGAGCGAGAGGTTTGTAGAACAGCGAGCAAGTTTCCCTTAAGTGGATACCCAAGGTTTATCGAACTCGGGGAGGAAGAGGTCAAAGATATCCCTCTCATGCAACCCTGCAACCACAAAGCAAGAAGTCTCTTGTGTCCCCAACACACCTAATAGGTGCACTAGTTCGGCGAAGAGATAGTGAAATACAGGTGGTATGAATAAGTAGTAGCAACGGTGCCAGAAAAGTGCTTGGCGTGTAGTTGATGGTGGTGGTATTGCAGCGAGTAGTAACGCGAGTAAACAAGAAACAAGCAGTAGTAACTCAGCAGTAGTAACGCAAGTAGTAGTAAACAAGCAGTAGTAACTCAGCAGTATTTAGGAACAAGGCCTAGGGATTACACTTTCACTAGTGGACACTCTCAACATTGATCACATAACAGAATAGATAAATGCATACTCTACACTTTTGTTGGATGATGAACACATTGCGTAGGATTACACGAACCCTCAATGCCGGAGTTAACAAGCTCCACAATAATGCTCATGTTTTAGTAACCTTTAGTGTAAGATAGATCAACGGACTAAACCAAGTACTAGCATAGCATGCACACTGTCACCTTCATGCATATGTAGGAGGAATAGATCACATCAATATTATCATAGCAATAGTTAACTCCATAATCTACAAGAGATCATGATCATAGCATAAACCAAGTACTAACACGGTGCACGCACTGTCACCTTTGCACACATGCAGGAGGAATAAAACTACTTTAATAACACATCACTAGAGTAGCACATAGATAAATTGTGATACAACATGCTGCAATCATAAAGAGATATAAATAAGCACCTCACTATGCCATTCAATGAGTAAGTATTCTGTGAAATCTAGCCTAAGAGACCCACACGGTGCACACACTGTCACCTTTACACACGTGGGACTAGGAGTCTCCTGGAGATCACATAAGTAAAACTCACTTGACTAGCATAATGACATCTAGATTACAAGCATCATCATATGAATCTCAATCATGTAAGGCAGCTCATGAGATTATTGTATTGAACTACATAGGAGAGAGATGAACCACATAGCTACCGGTATAGCCCCGAGCCTCGATGGAGAACTACTCCCTCCTCATGGGAGCAGCAGCGGTGATGAAGATGGCGGTGGAGATGGCAGCGGTGTCGATGGAGAAGCCTTCCGGGGGCACTTCCCCGCTCCGGCAGGGTGCCGGAACAGAGATCCTGTCCCCCAGATCTTGGCTTCGCGATGGCGGCGGCTCTGGCAGGTTTCTGTGGGTTTCGTCAATTGGTCCCGGGTTTTCTGATCCAGGGGCTTTTTATAGGCGGAGAGGCGGCGCAGGAAGGTCGAAGGGCTGGCCAAACCCTAGGGGGGCGCGGGCCCCCCCTAGGCCGCGCCAGGGTATGGTGTGGTGGGCCTGTGCCCCCCCTCTGGTCCCTCTCGTGTGTTCTGGATGCTTCCGGGATTCTAAGATCTTTGGCGTTGATTTCGTCCGATTCCGAGAATATTTCGTTACTAGGATTTCGAAACCAAAAACAGCGAGAAAACGGAACCGGCACTTCGGCATCTTGTTAATAGGTTAGTTCCAGAAAATGCACGAATATGACATAAAGTGTGCATAAAACATGTAGATAACATCAATAATGTGGCATGGAACACAAGAAATTATCGATACGTTGGAGACGTATCAGCCGCCTGTACAAAGGTCTAAGGAGAAAGCTCGCATTTTGGATTTCTCGCTTTTGATTATTCTCAACTTAGACATCCATACCGGGACAACATGGCAACAGATAATGGACTCCTCTTTAATGCATAAGCATGTGGCAACAATTATTATTCTCATATGAGATTGAGGATATATGTCCAAAACTGAAACTTCCACCATGATTCATGGCTTTAGTTAGCGGCCCAATGTTCTTCTCTAACAATATGCATGCTCCAACCATAAAGGTGGTAGATCTCTCTTACTTCGGACAAGACGGACATGCATAGCAACTCACATGATATTCAACAAAGAATAGTTGATGGCGTCCCCGAAACATGGTTATCGCACAACAAGCAACTTAATAAGAGATAAAGTGCATAAGTACATATTCAATACCACAATAGTTTTTAAGCTATTTGTCCCATGAGCTATATATTGCAAAGGTGAATGATGGAATTTTAAAGGTAGCACTCAAGCAATTTACTTTGGAATGGCGGATAAATACCATGTAGTAGGTAGGTATGGTGGACACAATTGGCATAGTGGTTGGCTCAAGGATTTTGGATGCATGAGAAGTATTCCCTCTCGATACAAGGTTTAGGCTAGCAAGGTTATTTGAAACAAACACAAGGATGAACTGGTGCAGCAAAACTCACATAAAAGACATATTGTAAACATTATAAGACTCTACACCGTCTTCCTTGTTGTTCAAAACTCAATACTAGAAATTATCTAGACTCTAGAGAAACCAAATATGCAAACCAAATTAGCAAGCTCTAAGTGTTTCTTCATTAATGAGTGTAAAGTATATGATGCAAGAGCTTAAACATGAGCACAACAATTGCCAAGTATCACATTATCCAAGACATTATAGCAATTTACTACATGTATCATTTTCCAATTCCAACCATATAACAATTAACGAAGCAGTTTCAACCTTCGCAATGAAAATTAAAAGCTAAGAACACATGTGTTCATATGAACCAGCGGAGCGTGTCTCTCTCCCACACAAGCATTTATTCAAACAAAAACAAAAACAAAAGCACACGAGACGCTCCAAGTAAAGTACATAAGATGTGGCCGAATAAAAATATAGTTTCAAGAGAAGGAACCTGATAATTTGTTGATGAAGAAGGGGATGCCTTGGGCATCCCCAAGCTTAGACGTTTGAGTCTTCTTGAAATATGCAGGGGTGAACCACCGGGGCATCCCCAAGCTTAGAGCTTTCACTCTCCTTGATCATAATATATCATCCTCCTCTCTTGACCCTTGAAAACTTCCTCCACACCAAACTCGAAACAACTCATTAGAGGGTTAGTGCACAATAAAAATTAACATGTTCAGAGGTGACACAATCATTCTTAACACTTCTGGACATTGCATAAAGCTACTGGACATTAATGGATCAAAGAAATTCATCCAACATAGCAAAAGAGGCAATGCGAAATAAAAAGGAAGAATCTGTCAAAACAGAACAGTCCGTAAAGATGGATTTTATTAGGCCACCAGACTTGCTCAAATGAAAATGCTCAAATTGAATGAAAGTTGCGTACATATCTGAGGATCATGCACGTAAATTGGCTTAATTTTCTGAGCTACCTACAGGGAGGTAGACCCAGATTCGTGACAGCAAAGAAATCTGGAACTGCGCAGTAATCCAAATCTAGTACTTACTTTACTATCAAAGACTTTACTTGGCACAACAAAACTCAAAACTAAGATAAGGAGAGGTTGCTACAGTAGTAAACAACTTCCAAGACACAAATATAAAACAAAGTACTGTAGCAAAATAACACATGGGTTATCTCCCAAGAAGTTCTTTCTTTATAGCCATTAAGATGGGCTCGAGCAGTTTTAATGATGCACTCGCAAGAAATAGTATTTGAAGCAAAAGAGAGCATCAAGAGGCAAATTCAAAACACATTTAAGTCTAACATGCTTCCTATGCATAGGAATCTTATAAATAAACAAGTTCATGAAGAGCAAAGTAACAAGCATAGGAAGATAAAACAAGTGTAGCTTCAAAAATTCCAGCACATAGAGAGGCATTTTAGTAACATGAAAATTTCTACAACCATATTTTCCTCTCTCATAATAACTTTCAGTAGCATCATGAGAAACTCAACAATATAACTATCACATAAAGCATTCTTATCATGAGTCTCATGCATAAAATTATTACTCTCCACATAGGCATAATCAATTTTATTAGTTGTAGTGGGAGCAAATTCAACAAAGTAGCTATCATTATTATTCTCATCAAGTGTAGGAGGCATAGTATAATCACAATAAAATTTACTCTCCATAGTAGGTTGTACCAAAAGACCACTATTATAATCATCATAAATAGGAGGCAAAGTATCATCAAAGAAAACTTTCTCCTCAATGCTTGGGGGACTAAAAAGATCATGAAAACCAGCTTCCCCAAGCTTAGAACTTTCTACATTATTATCAACAATGGTGTTCAAAGCGTTCATACTAATATTACTACCAGCATGCAAATAAGATTCCATAGGTTTTTTAATTTTCGCATCAAACAATCCATGTTTTAAATCAGGAAATAGAATAAGAAGCTCATTGTTGTCCATTATGCCAAACTAGTGTAAACAAGAAACAAAAAGGTGCAATTGCAGGAATCTAAAGGAAATAGCTTCGAGCACAAACACAATGGCGCCGAAAAGTATCGTTACACTGGAACCGGAGTATGAGTGCCTTTTTACCTTTCCTCCCGGCAACGGCGCCAGAAAAGTGCTTGATGTCTACGGGAGCTTCTATTCTTGTAGACGGTGTTGGGCCTCCAAGAGCGAGAGGTTTGTTGAACAGCAGCAAGTTTCCCTTAAGTGGATCACCCAAGGTTTATCGATCTCGGGGAGGAAGAGGTCAAAGATATCCCTCTCAAGCAACCCCGCAACCACAAAGCAAGAAGTCTCTTGTGTCCCCAACACACCTAATAGGTGCACTAGTTCGGCGAAGAGATAGTGAAATACGGGTGGTATGAATAAGTAGTAGCAACGGCACCGAGAAAAGTGCTTTGCCCGGGACGAGTAAACAAGCGATAGTAACGCAGCGAGTAGTAACGCAACGATAGTAACGCAGTAAAACGAGTAAACAAGCAGCGATAGCGATATTTAGGAACAAGGCCTAGGGATTAGACTTTCACTAGTGGACACTCTCAACATTGATCACATAACGGAATAGATAAATGCATACTCTACACTCTTGTTGGATGATGAACACATTGCGTAGGATTACACGAACCCTCAATGCCGGAGTTAACAAGCTCCACAATTCAATGTTCATATTTAAATAACCTTAGAGTGCATGAAAGATAAATTCGACTAAACCAAGTACTAACATAGCATGCACACTCGTCACCTTCATGCTATGTAGGAGGAATAATACACATCAATACTATCATAGCAATAGTTAACTTCATAATCTACAAGAGATCATAATCATAGCATAAACCAAGTACTAACACGGATGCACACACTGTCACCATTACACCGTGCAGGAGGAATAAAACTACTTTAATAACATTGCTAGAGTAGCACATAGATAAATTGCGATACAAAATACATTGCAATCATAAAGAGATATAAATAAGCACTTCACTACGCCATTCATAATAGTGAGTAAGTATTCTGTGAAATATAGCCTAAGAGACCCACACGGTGCACACACTTGTCACCTTTACACACGTGGGACAAGGAGTCTCCGGAGATCACATAAGTAAAACTCACTTGACTAGCATAGTGACATCTAGATTACAAGCATCATCATATGAATCTCAATCATGTAAGGCATCTCATGAGATTATTGTATTGAAGTACATAGGAGAGAGATGAACCACATAGCTACCGGTACAGCCCCGAGCCTCGATGGAGAACTACTCCCTCCTCATGGGAGCAGCAGCGGTGATGAAGATGGCGGTGGAGATGGCAGCGGTGTCGATGGAGGAGCCTTCCGGGGCACTTCCCCGCTCCGGCGGGTGCCGGAACAGAGACTCCTGTCCCCCGGATCTTGGCTTCGCGATGGCGGCGGCTGCGGAAGGTTTTCCGTATCGTGGTTCTTCGTATCGGGGTTTTCGCGACGGAGGCTTTAAATAGGCGGAAGGGCAGCCTCGGAGGGGGCTGGGGGGCCCACACCATAGGGCGGCGCGGCCCCCCCTCTGGCCGCGCCAGGGTGTGGTGTGGGGCCCCCAGGGCTTCCCTCTGGCGGCTCTCGGGTGTTCTGGAAGGCTCCGGGAAAAATAGGACCCTAGGTCTTGATTTCGTCCAATTCCGAGAATATTTAGTTACTAGGATTTCGAAACCAAAAACAGCGAGAAAACAGCAATCGGCACTTCGGCATCTTGTTAATAGGTTAGTTCCGAGAAAATGCACGAATATGACATAAAGTGTGCATAAAACATGTAGGTATCATCAATAATATGGCATGGAACATAAGAAATTATCGATACGTCGGAGACGTATCGGTGCCCGCAGATGGACACGTCTTCACTTATCCGGATCATCGTGGGACCCACAACTTGTCCACGTTAGTGCGCCGGACCCACAGCTTACCCGGGTGACCGTTGCAAAATGGGAGCCCGAGCCAGCCCGTGCCCGTGCCATTGCTTCCCCTTTCTTTCCCCGCGCCCCATTGTTCTTCTTCTCCGCCGGCGGCAGCCCTTCTCCGGCGGGCGGGTGATGTCTAGTTTCTCTTCGACCTCCCGTTCTTCATGGCCGCGAGTATGGACCCGTGCCTTTGACAAGATGCCCCGACTCGCCCACGCCGGGAGCCTGCGAAGCGGTCGATCTGTAAGACGGACGAGAATGGCAACCGTGGACGTGAGTTCCTTGCATGCGAGAGCTTGCCATATAGAGAGGGGGATAAGGTTAGATCTCGCTCCAATTTCTCTGTTTTCTCTCTATTTTCTTGCTATTCCCTCGAATTTGGGATTTAGGGTTCCCGTTGTTGTTTTCGAGATCCTGAAGAAATGCGAGGCATTTCGAGTGGATCGATGTGTACGTTCGGAGGCTTCAATTGCAGGAATCAATTGGCGCTATTGGGGAGCGCAATTTGGGAGGGGGGACTTGCTGTAGAGAAGGCGGCGGAGAGAGGAGCCGTTCCGATTATGCCTAATGCTCCCAATGTAGGACTGGAGGAAGTGAAGGGAGAACTGAAGAAAATGAACAAGCGAGTTAAGGCAGCTGATCGAGTTGAAGAAGCAAGCTAATCTGATGGCTGGTTGTTTTTTCTGTTGTATAATTGCAATCGGATTCTTATCATTGCTCACCAGGCGCTAGAAGTTGTTACAAGGGATACCTTGTTACAAATTCATTATTCAGTTACATGTACTTGTAGTTGTTTTCATAGTTAGTGTGTGCATTCACCGAAATTACCAACTATATTGGAATGCTAAAAAAAGTTGATAATTATACCACTTTTGGGCCGTTTCAAATTACTAAAACGCCAAAACTATATGGGATCCCCTAAAAGAAAAAGGAAAGCGAAAGATAGTTGATAATTGTTAGAGGGGTGACAATAATGCATTCACCGAAATCCGCAAATATGTATGCCTCATGTTTATACCGAAATTATACCACTTTTGGGCCGTTTCAAATTACCGAAACTATATGCCAAAACTATATCCCCTAAAAGAAAAAGGAAAGCGAAAGATGGTTGATAATTGTTAGAGGGGTGACAATAATGCATTCACCGAAATCCGCAAATATGTATGCCTCATGTTTATACCAAAATTATACCACTTTTGGGCCGTTTCAAATTACCGAAACTATATGCCAAAACTATATCCCCTAAAAGAAAAAGGAAAGCGAAAGATGGTTGATAATTGTTAGAGCGGTGACAATAATGCATTCAACGAAATCCGCAAATATGTATGCCTCATGTTTATACCGAAATTATACCACTTTTGGGCCGTTTCAAATTACCGAAACTATATGCCAAAACTATATCCCCTAAAAGAAAAAGGAAAGCGAAAGATAGTTGATAATTGTTAGAGGGGTGACAATAATGCATCCACCGACAGAGAGAGAGAGGGGTGGCCACGAAGAGAGAGAAAGGGGTGGCCACTAAGAGAGAGAGAGAGGGGTGGCCACGAAGAGACGGGGAGGGGTATACTGCCCGTTAGATCAGTTGATCAACGGTTCGTGGAGTCGATCCGTGTGACAACGGCTCAACCAATCAGGATAAGTTTGGGCTTCGAGAGCATTTGTGACAGAACTTGAGGGCAAAACCGAGTAGTACTAACAATCCAAGGGCACATAAATAGTAAATAGACTAAGGGATTCAAACAAAAAGAATTACAAAATGAAAAATGCGTGTTGTGTACAATATAATTCATATTGGGCTACATCAAATTATTTGCAATTCAAATATACATGAGTGTGACAATTATGGCATCATTTAGACAAACTATGTTTTGGGGGAAGATGTTTTGCAAAGGGGTTTGAGTGGAAAACCATGCATCTTCATAGCTACACTAGTGATTCTGAGAAGTGGCAATTTGTGGTAAAACTTGATTTATATATGTTTGTTAAGGTTTTCTTGGTGGCAGGTTGCGTAGGAAGACTCCGTGAATAGGTGCCACTATGTTTTTATTTTTTTGAATTTTTTTGCGCATGAAATGCCTCAATTAGATATGTTAATCTCATTTGTTGACTCTCTGTTGACTAGCTACTTGAGGGTAAAACTGAGTATATTGCACTTGCCAGTCTAAGTACTCGAGGGGAAAACTAAGTACAGATAAAATTTCTGTATAAGGCCCGAGGTTATAACTGAGTACACCAAACGTCCCAGGGATAGACTCGTGTCGCGGTGCACGCTGCAGCCGTGCATAGCGGACGCGTTTTGCGGTACACGCCACCTTCGTCTTTATAGAGCCCTTTTCCTCTCCCTCGACGCACGTTCTCACCGCAACCGCCTCTCTGTCCCATCATCTTCTCCACAACCGAAGAAAAAACCCCGAAGAAAACCGCCGGCGATGGAGAAGAATGAGATGCCCATTGTCGGCGCATCAGCTGCCGGCGCATCGGCCGCTGCCCCCGTCCAGGCCCCTGTCGCTGCTTCCAACGTAGCAGCCGGCGCATCAGCCGCCGGCGCATCGGCCGCTTCCCCCATCCAGGCCCCTGTCGCTGCTTCCAACGTAGCAGCCGGCGCATCAGCCGCCGGTGCATCGGCCGCCGCCACCGTCCAGGCCCCCGTCGCTTGGGACCCGTACGAACCAGTGCCGTACGACGGGCCGGAGAACCCCTACGACACTAGCATCGTCGACGACGAGCCGGAGGTAACCCTTTGCTCCCTTGTTCTTATCCCATTTCAATCCTTTTGTGTTAGATCTAGCGTTATTAGGGTTCGTCTGTTCCTAGTTCAATCCATTTGTGTTAGATCTAGCGTTATTAGGGTGCGTACTGTTCCTAGTTCAATCCTTTTGTGTTAGATCTTGCGTTATTAGTGCTTGTGATTTGCTTTTGTTTAAGATTTGTGCCGATGATGATGAATATTTGGGCACAAATTGATTCAGAGGTTTGGTCGGTAAACAATTGGTGTGTTCAAATTTGTTGTGCATGATCTTTGGTTTACTCACTCAAATCCTGGATATAAGTGTGTCCAATGTAACTGAGGCTACCTCTTTTTTTCGAGCCCATATTATCATGCATGATCTTTGTTCACTCTCTGTTCCATCATCGTTGCAATTGACTCCGTGTTTTTGCACGATCTTTGGTGCTACGTGACAGGTGCGGAGCAGCGACGTCGACAGCCGACGACGAGTCCTTCCACACCAAGACTCGTCACGTCCTCGGGAGGCTGCGGTCCGGCCATTACGATGGCCCCTTTGCTCGAGGCATTTACAAGTGCCCCTTCGCAGCAGGAAGCTCCGCGCCACCGACTTCAACTGCACTGGTGAACCATGCTGAATCCATTGGCGGATGCGGCGCTAGAGTTGGAACGACGGTGAATGTGCATGCGTTCATGGCCAAACACAAAGCACTTGGGATTCACTGCGCAACCTCCGAGGCGAGTCACGGGCGCAACCCGGAGGCGTTGAACATGCCTCTCTGCACTCTCTGTATGTGACTTGCTCTATACTGTAGAGCAGCTTAAATTCATGTAAAATGTAGCTTATGTTGTAGGGTTCTATCGGTACTACTTGTTGGATCCGTCGTGAATATATCTATGCTATGTTGGGCTGTCGTATGCAGCTTATCCTATATTTTTTCGGATTTGTGCCCTAGATTTCCTACCTGATTGGGTAAAAACGAAGGCATAAAGAAATGAATATCGTTAAAAAATAGAAGGAGAAGCTGCTCTAGATTTGCTACCAATTTGGGCTATCAAATATGAATGAGATCGAGCGAGAGAGAGAGGAAAAAGGTACATTGAAAACTGCTAATCTGGGCGAAAGAGACGAAACCACTCGTGCCCACGTCCCGGACCCACACGGCTCCACACGCTACGGCTCCACACGCTACGGCCCCACACGCTACGGCCACACAAACATGGTCTCGTCCTGTCCCACGCGGTTCTTTCCTACCAGCCCCACACGACGCGGCCCCACAAATGACACGACCCCACTCGTCAGCACGGAACGGCCAACTTAACGGATTCCTTCCGTCCGAGCTCCTTCTGCGGGTTTCGGACAAGGTCTTGGGGAAAACCGAGGAAAAACTAAGGAGCTGGGGAAAACTGAGCACAACTAAGGACCCGAGGGCACGAAAATAGAAATCCCTAAAATGTATATAAAACATGTGAGTATCATCATAAAAGTAGCATGGAACATAAGAAATTATAGATACGTTTGAGACGTATCAAGCATCCCCAAGCTTAGTTCTTACTCGCCCTCGAGTAGGTAAACGATAACAAAGATAATTTCTGAAGTGAAATGCTATCATAATCTTGATCAATACTATTGTAAAGCATATGAGATGAATGCAGCGATTCGAAGCAATGGTGAAGACAATGAGTAAACTACTGAATCATATAGCAAAGACTTTTCATGAATAGTACTTTCAAGACAAGCATCAATAAGATTTGCATAAGAGTTGCTCATAAAGCAATAAATTCTTAGTAGAAAGCTTTGAAGCAACACAAAGGAAGATATAAGTTTCAGCAGTGGCTTTCAACTTCAACATATTTATCTCATGGATAATTGTCAACACAAAATAATATAACAAGTGCAATAGGTAAACATGTAAGAATCAATGCACACAGTTGATACAAGTGTTTGCTTCTAAGATAGAAAGAATAGGTAAACTGACTCAACAATAAAGTAGAAGATAGGCCCTTCGCAGTGGGAAGCATGGATTACTATTTTTGTGCTAGAGCTTTTCATTTTGAAAACAAGAAACAATTTTGTCAACGGTAGTAATAAATCATATGTGTTATGTATAAGCACTGTTCAAAAACTAGGCCGATTCAACGATTACTAGGCCGATTAATCGCTACTAGGGGCTTGACCGTGTCGATTACCATTAATCTCTTGTGTTAATCCTTTAGCCCGATTAATCAGTCCGAAAGTCCGATTACTAGGTATTTTCCCGATTAACTACCACACTTGGTCAAAAAAGTTACAATATTTTCAATGCATATCGCTAATACAGCGCTACCCCTCCCCAATAAAGTAGATTTTGCGAAGCTCCCGCTTGATTGCAGCCTCCAGTAGCTTCATTTCTATTGTTGCCAAATAGTTTCTTACCCTCCCAGAGCAGTGATGTCTACGGGTGCTTCTATTCTTGTAGACAGTGTTGGGCCTCCAAGAGCAGAGGTTTGTAGAACAGCAGCAAGTTTCCCTTAAGTGGATCACCCAAGGTTTATCGAACTCAGGGAGGAAGAGGTCAAAGATATCCCTCTCAACCAACCCTGCAATCACGATACAAGAAGTCTCTTGTGTCCCCAACACACCTAATACACTTGTCAGATGTATAGGTGCACTAGTTCGGCGAAGAGATGGTGAAATACAAGTAATATGGATGTATATGAGTGGTAATAGCAATCTGAATAAAATATGGCAGCGAGTAAACATGCAACAGAACAGTAAATAAACGGAGTTTCGATGCTTAGAAACAAGGCCTAGGGATCATACTTTCACTAGTGGACACTCTCAACATTGATCACATAATAAAACCACTCTACACTCTTTTGTTGGATGATGAACACCACTAATTGCGTAGGGCTACAAGAGCACCTCAATGCCGGAGTTAACAAGCTCCACAACATTCAATGTTCATATTTAAATAACCTTAGAGTGCATGATAGATCATTGCAATTACACCAAGTACTAACATAGCATGCACACTGTCACCGTCACACTATGAAGGAGGAATAAATCACATCAATACTATCATAGCAATAGTTAACTTCATAATCTACAAGAGATTACAATCATAACCTACGCCAAGTACTACACGATGCACACACTTGTCACCATTACACCGTGGAGGAGGAATATAGTACTTTAATAACATCACTAGAGTAACACATAGATGAATAGTGATACAAAACTCATATGAATCTCAATCATGTAAGGCAGCTCATGAGATCATTGTATTGAAGTACATAGGAGAGAGATTAACCACATAGCTACCGGTACAGCCCCGAGCCTCGGGAGAACTACTCCCTCCTCATGGGAGACAGCAGCGTTGATGGAGATGGCGGTGGTGTCGATGGAGATGCCTTCCGGGGCACTTCCCCGTCCCGGCGGCGTGCCGAAACAGAGACTCCTATCCCCCAGATCTTGGCTTCGCGATGGCGGCGGCTCTGGAAGGTTTCTCGTACCGTGGCTTTTTCGTATCGAGGTTTTAGGTCGAGGAGGCTTAAATAGGCGAAGAGGCGGAGTCGGAAGGCTGACGGGGCGACGACACAGTAGGGGGGCGCGGCCCACCCCCTGGCCGCGCCAGCCTATCATCTGGGCCCACCAGGGCTCCCCTCTGGTGGCTCTCGGGTGTTCTGGAAGCTTCGTGGAAAAATAGGATGTTGGGCGTTGATTTCGTCCAATTCCGAGAATATTTCCTTACTAGGATTTCTGAAACCAAAAACAGCAGAAAACAGGAACTGGCACTTTGGCATCTCGTCAATAGGTTAGTTCCGGAAAATGCATCAAAACGATATAAAGTGTGTATAAAACATGTAGGTATCATCATAAAAGTAGCATGGAACATAAGAAATTATAGATACGTTTGGGACGTATCAAGCATCCCCAAGCTTAGTTCCTACTCGCCCTCGAGTAGGTAAACGATAACAAGGATAATTTCGAAGTGACATGCTATCATAATCTTGATCATACTATTGTAAAGCATATGAGATGAATGCAGCGATTCAAAGCAATGGTAAAGATAATGAGTAAACAAATGAATCATATAGCAAAGACTTTTCATGAATAGTACTTTCAAGACAAGCATCAATAAGACTTGCATAAGAGTTACTCATAAAGCAATAAATTCAAAGTAAAGGCATTGAAGCAACACAAAGGAAGATATAAGTTTCAGCGGTTGCTTTCAACTTCAACATGTATATCTCATGGATAATTGTCAACACAAAGTAATATAACAAGTGCAATAAGTAAACATGTAAGAATCAATGCACAGTTGAAACAAGTGTTTGCTTCTAAGATAGAAAGAATAGGTGAACTGACTCAACATAAAAGTAGAAGAATGGCCCTTCGCAGAGGGAAGCAGGGATTAAATCATGTGCTAGAGCTTTTTAAGTTTTGAAATCATATACAGAGCATAAAAGTAAAGTTTTGAGAGGTGTTTGTTGTTGTCAACGAATGGTAGTGGGCACTCTAACCCTCTTGCCAAACAAACTTTCAAAGAGCGGCTCCCATGAAGGACGTTATCTCTACCAGCAAGGTAGATCATCCCTCTTCTCTTTTGTTTACACATGTATTTTAGTTTTATTTATGGTTGACACTCCTCCCAACCTTTTGCTTACACAAGCCATGGCTAACCGAATCCTCGGGTGCCTTCCAACATTCACATACCATGAAGGAGTGTCTATTTGCAAAATTAAGTTGCTTATCGATGAATCGAGCAAAACATGTGAAGAGAATCATTAATGAAGGTTGATTAATTGGGAGCTGGGAACCCCGCGCCAGCTCTTTTTGCAAAATTATTGGATAAGCGGATGAAGCCACTAGTCCATAGGTGAAAGCTGCCCAACAAGATTGAAAGATAAAACACCACATACTTCCTCATGAGCTATAAAACATTGACACAAATAAGAGATAATAAAGTTTTGAATTGTTTAAAGGTAGCACATGAACTATTTACTTGGAATGGCAGAAAATACCATGTAGTAGGTAGGTATGGTGGACACAAATGGCATGGTTTTTGGCTCAAGGATTTGGATGCACGAGAAGAATTCCTCTCAATACAAGGCTAGGCTAGCAAGGTTGTTTGAAGCAAACTCAAGTATAAAACGGTGCGGCAAGACTCACATATGAACATATTGTAAGCATTATAAGACTTTACATCGTCTCCTTGTTGTTCAAACACCTTAACCAGAAAATATGTAGACTCTAGAGAAACTAATCATGCAAACCAAATTTTAACAAGCTCTATGTAGTTCTTCATTAATAGGTGCAAAGTACATGATGCAAGAGCTTAAACATGATCTATATGAGCACAACGATTGCCAAGTATCAAATTATTCAAGACATTATACCATTTACCACATGCAGCATTTTCTGTTTCCAACCATATAACAATTAACGAAGCAGTTTCAACCTTCGCCATGAACATTAAAGATAAAGCGAAGAACATATGTGTTCATATGAACCAGCGGAGCGTGTCTCTCTCCCACACAAGCATGAATTTATTCAGAGAACTAACATAACAAACAAAAATAAAAGCACACAAACGCTCCAAGTAAAGTACATAAGATGTGACCGAATAAAAATATAGTTTCAAGAGAAGAAACCTGATAGTTTGTCGATGAAGAAGGGGATGCCTCGGGCATCCCCAAGCTTAGATGCTTGAGTCTTCTTAAAATATGCAGGGATGAACCACGGGGGCATCCCCAAGCTTAGACTCTTCACTCTTCTTGATCATATTGTATCATCCTCCTCTCTTGACCCTTGAAAACTTCCTCCACACCAAACTCAAAACAAACTCATTAGAGGGTTAGTGCATAATCAAAAATTCACATGTTCAGAGGTGACACAATCATTCTTAACACTCCTGGACATTGCTCAAAGCTACTGGAAGGTAATGGAACAAAGAAATCCATCCAACACAGCAAAAGAGGCAATGCGAAATAAAAGGCAGAATCTGTCAAAACAGAAGAGTCCGTAAAGACGAATTTTAAAGAGGCACCAGACTTGCTCAGATGAAAATGCCCAAATTGAATGAAAGTTGCGTACCTATCTGTGGATCACTCACGTAAATTGGCAGATTTTTCTGAGTTACCTACAGAGAATCATACCCAAATTCGTGACAGCAAGAAATCTGTTTCTGCGCAGTAATCCAAATCTAGCATTGACTTTACTATCAAAGACTTTACTTGGCACAACAATGCAATAAAATAAAGATAAGAAGAGGTTGCTACAGTAGTAAACAACTTCCAAGACACAAATATAAAACAAAAGTACTGTAGTAAAATAAACACATGGGTTATCTTCCAAGAAGTGCTTTCTTTATAGCCATTAAGATGGGCTCAGCAGTTTTAATGATGCACTTGCAAGAAATAAGAGTTGAAGCAAAAGAGAGCATCAAGAAGCAAATTCAAAACAAATTTAATCCTAACATGCTTCCTATGAAAAGGAATCTTGTAAATAAACAAATTCATGAAGAGAAAAGTTACAAGCATAGGAAGATAAAACAAGTGTAACTTCAAAAATTTCAGCATATAGAGAGGTGTTTTAGTAACATGAAAATTTATACAACCATATTTTCCTCTCTCATAATAATATCCAGTAGCATCATGAGCAAACTCAACAATATAACTATCAAATGAAACATTCTTATCATGAGTCTCATGCATAAAATTATTACTACTCCCAACATAAGCATAATTAATTTTATTAGTTGTAGTGGGAGCAAATTCAACAAAGTAGCTATCATTATTATTCTCATCATCAAATATAGGAGGTATAGTATCATCATAATTAAATTTATCCTCCATAGTAGGTGGCACCAAAAGACCACTATCATTATAATCATCATATATGGGAGTCATATCATAATCAACATAAACTTTCTCCTCAATACCCGGAGGGCTAAAGAGATCATTCTCATCAAAACCAACCTCCCCAAGCATAGAATTTTCTATATCATTATCAACAATGGTGTTCAAAGCGTTCATACTAATATTACTACCAGCATGCAAATAAGGTTCCATAGGTTTTTTAATTTTCGCATTAAACCATTCATGTCTTGACTCGAGAAATAGTACAAAAAGCTCACAGATGTTTTCCATTATGCCTTATTAGTGTTTAACAAGAAACAAAAAGATGCAATTGCAGGATCTAAAGGAAATAGCTTCGAGCACTCACACAATGGCGCCAGAAAAGTACTTTTACCTGGGACCGGAGTATGAATGCCTTTTACCTTTCCTCCCCGGCAACGGCGCCAGGAAAGTGCTTGATGTCTACGGGTGCTTCTATTCTTGTAGACAGTGTTGGGCCTCCAAGAGCAGAGGTTTGTAGAACAGCAGCAAGTTTCCCTTAAGTGTATCACCCAAGGTTTATCGAACTCAGGGAGGAAGAGGTCAAAGATATCCCTCTCAAGCAACCCTGCAATCACGATACAAGAAGTCTCTTGTGTCCCCAACACACCTAATACACTTGTCAGATGTATAGGTGCACTAGTTCGGCGAAGAGATGGTGAAGTACAAGTAATATGGATGTATATGAGTGGTAATAGCAATCTGAATAAAATATGGCAGCGAGTAAACATGCAACGAACAAGTAAATAAACGGAGTTTCGATGCTTAGAAACAAGGCCTAGGGATCATACTTTCACTAGTGGACACTCTCAACATTGATCACATAATAAAACCACTCTACACTCTTTTGTTGGATGATGAACACCACTAATTGCGTAGGGCTACAAGAGCACCTCAATGCCGGAGTTAACAAGCTCCACAACATTCAATGTTCATATTTAAATAACCTTAGAGTGCATGATAGATCATTGCAATTACACCAAGTACTAACATAGCATGCACACTGTCACCGTCACACTATGAAGGAGGAATAAATCACATCAATACTATCATAGCAATAGTTAACTTCATAATCTACAAGAGATTACAATCATAACCTACGCCAAGTACTACACGATGCACACACTGTCACCATTACACCGTGGAGGAGGAATAGAGTACTTTAATAACATCACTAGAGTAACACATAGATGAATAGTGATACAAAGCTCATATGAATCTCAATCATGTAAGGCAGCTCATGAGATCATTGTATTGAAGTACATAGGAGAGAGATTAACCACATAGCTACCGGTACAGCCCCGAGCCTCGGGGAGAACTACTCCCTCCTCATGGGAGATAGCAGCGTTGATGGAGATGGCGGTGGTGTCGATGGAGATGCCTTCCGGGGGCATGATACGTCTCCAACGTATCGATAATTTCTTGTGTTCCATGCCACATTATTGATGTTATCTACATGTTTTATGCACACTTTATATCATATTCGTGCATTTTCTGGAACTAACCTATTAACAAGATGCCGAAGTGCCGATTCTTGTTTCTCGCTGTTTTTGGTTTCAGAAATCCTAGTAAAGAAATATTCTCGGAATTGGACGAAATAAAAGCCCAGAGGCCTATTTTCTCACGAAGCTTCCGGAAGACCGAAGACGAGACGAAGAGGGGCCACGGGGAGCCAAACCCTAGGGCGGCGCGGCCCCCCTTGGCCGCGCGGCCTCGTGGTGTGGGCCCCCGTGCCGCCTCTTGACTTGCCCTTCCGCCTACAAATAGCCTCCGTGACGAAACCCCCGATACCGAGAGCCACGATACGGAAAACATTGCGAGACGCCGTCGCCGCCGATCCCATCTCGGGGGATCCTCGGAGATCGCCTCCGGCACCTCGCCGGAGAGGGGAATCATCTCCCGGAGGACTCTACGCCGCCATGGTCGCCTCCGGTGTGATGTGTGAGTAGTCTACCCCTGGACTATGGGTCCATAGCAGTAGCTAGATGGTTGTCTTCTCCCCATTGTGCTATCATTGTCGGATCTTGTGAGCTGCCTATCATGATCAAGATCATCTATATGTAATTCTATATGTTGCGTTTGTTGGGATCCGATGAATAGAGAATACTTGTTATGTTGATTATCAAAGTTATGCTTATGTGTTGTTTATGATCTTGCATGCTCTCCGTTTCTAGTAGAGGCTCTGGCCAAGTTTTTACTTTTAACTCCAAGAGGGAGTACTTATGCTCGATAGTGGGTTCATGCCCGCATTGACACCGGGACGAGTGACGGAAAGTTCTAAGGTTGTGTTGTGCTGTTGCCACTAGGGATAAAACATTGATGCTATGTCTAAGGATGTAGTTGTTGATTACATTACGCACCATACTTAATGCAATTGTCGGTTGTTTGCAACTTAATACTGGAGGGGGTTCGGATGATAACTCTGAAGGTGGACTTTTTAGGCATAGATGCGGTTGGATGGCGGTCTATGTACTTTGTCGTAATGCCCAATTAAATCTCACTATACTCATCATGATATGTATGTGCATTGTCATGCTCTCTTTATTTGTCAATTGCCCAACCGTAATTTGTTCACCCAACATGCTGTTCGTCTTATGGGAGAGACACCTCTAGTGAACTGTGGACCCCGGTCCAATTCTCTTTACCGAAATACAATCTATCGCAATACTTGTTCTACTTGTTTTCTCGCAAACAATCATCTTCCACACAATACGGTTAATCCTTTGTTACAGCAAGCCGGTGAGATTGACAACCTCACCGTTTCGTTGGGGCAAAGTACTTTGGTTGTGTTGTGCAGGTTCCACGTTGGCGCCGGAATCTCTGGTGTTGCGCCGCACTACATCCCGCCGCCATCAACCTTCAACGTGCTTCTTGGCTCCTCCTGGTTCGATAAACCTTGGTTTCTTTCTGAGGGAAAACTTGCTGATGTGCTCATCATACCTTCCTCTTGGGGTTGCCCAACGAACGTGTGAAATACACGCCATCAAGCATATTTTCTGGCGCCGTTGCCGGGGAGATCAAGACACGCTGCAAGGGGAGTCTCCACTTCTCAATCTCTTTACTTTGTTTTTGTCTTGCTTTATTTTATTTACTACTTTGTTTGCTGCACTAAATCAAAACACAAAAAAATTAGTTGCTAGTTTTACTTTATTTGCTATCTTGTTTGCTATATCGAAAACACAAAAAAATTAGTTTACTTGCATTTACTTTATCTAGTTTGCTTTATTTACTTATTGCTAAAATGGCCAACGCTGAAAATACTAAGTTGTGTGACTTCACAACCACAAATAATAATGATTTCTTATGCACACCTATTGCTCCACCTGCTACTACAGCAGAATTCTTTGAAATAAAACCTGCTTTACTGAATCTTGTCATGAAAGATCAATTTTCTGGAATTAGTTCTGATGATGCTGCTGAGCCCATCTTAATGGCTATAAAGAAAGAACTTCTTGGGAGATAACCCATGTGTTATTTTACTACAGTATTTTTGTTTTATATTTGTGTCTTGGAAGTTGTTTACTACTGTAGCAACCTCTCCTTATCTTAGTTTTGAGTTTTGTTGTGCCAAGTTAAGCCGTTGATAGAAAAGTAAGTACTAGATTTGGATTACTGCGCAGTTCCAGATTTCTTTGCTGTCACGAATCTGAGCCCACTGCCCCGCAGGAAGCTCAGAAAATTATGCCAATTTACGTGCATGATCCTCAGATATGTACGCAACTTTCATTCAATTTGAGCATTTTCATTTGAGCAAGTCTGGTGCCATTTTAAAATTCGTCAATACGAACTGTTCTGTTTTGACAGATTCTGCCTTTTATTTCGCATTGCCTCTTTCGCTATGTTGGATGAATTTCTTTGATCCACTAATGTCCAGTAGCATTATGCAATGTCCAGAAGTGTTAAGAATGATTGTGTCACCTCTGAATATGTCAATTTATATTGTGCACTAACCCTCTAATGAGTTGTTTCGAGTTTGGTGTGGAGGAAGTTTTCAAGGATCAAGAGAGGAGTATGATGCAACATGATCAAGGAGAGTGAAAGCTCTAAGCTTGGGGATGCACCCGGTGGTTCACCCCTGCATATATCAAGAAGACTCAAGCGTCTAAGCTTGGGGATGCCCAAGGCATCCCCTTCTTCATCAACAAATTATCGAGGTTCCTCCCCTGAAACTATATTTTTATTCCATCACATCTTATGTGCTTTTTCTTGGAGCGTCGGTTTGTTTTTTGTTTTTGTTTTGTTTGAATAAAATGGATCCTAGCATTCACTTTGTGGGAGAGATACACGCTCCGTTGTAGCATATGGACAAATATGTCCTTGGTTTCTACTCATAGTATTCATGGCGAAGTTTCTCCTTCGTTAAATTGTTATATGGTTGGAATTGGAAAATGATACATGTAGTAATTGCTATAATGTCTTGGGTAATGTGATACTTGGCAATTGTTGTGCTCATGTTTAAGCTCTTGCATCATATGCTTTGCACCCATTAATGAAGAAATACATAGAGCATGCTAAAATTTGGTTTGCATATTTGGTTTCTCTAAGGTCTAGATAATTTCTAGTATTGAGTTTGAACAACAAGGAAGACGGTGTAGAGTTTTATAATGTTTACAATATGTCTTTTATGTGAGTTTTGCTGCACCGGTTCATCCTTGTGTTTGTTTCTAACAAGCCTTGCTAGCCTAAACCTTGTATCGAGAGGGAATACTTCTCATGCATCCAAAATACTTGAGCCAACCACTATGCCATTTGTGTCCACCATACCTACCTACTACATGGTATTTCCCGCCATTCCAAAGTAAATTGCTTGAGTGCTACCTTTAAACAATTCAAAATTTATTACCTCTGATTTGTGTCAATGTTTTATAGCTCATGAGGAAGTATGTGGTGTTTATCTTTCAATCTTGTTGGGCAACTTTCACCAATGGACTAGTGGCTTCATCCGCTTATCCAATAATTTTGCAAAAAGAGCTGGCAATGGGATTCCCGAGTCCCAAATTAACAAACTAAAAATAGACACTCCTCCATGGTATGTGATTGTTGGACGGCACCCGAAGGATTCGGTTAGCCATGGCTTGTGTAAGCAAAGGTTGGGAGGAGTGTCATCATAATAAAACTAAAATAAAAAGGTACTCCTTCATGGTATGAGATTGTTGGCAGGCACCCGAGGATTCGGTTAGCCATGGTTTGTGAAAGAAAGGTTGGAAGGAGTGCCATCCAAAAATAAAATAAAATGGGAGCCGCTCTTTGAAGGTTTGTCTGGCAAGAGGGTTAGAGTACCCGCTACCATTCGTTGACAACAACATACACCTCTCAAAACTTTATTTTTATGCTCTCTTCATGTTTTCAAAATCAAAGCTCTAGCACAAATATAGCAATCGATGCTTTCCTCTTTGAAGGACCATTCTTTTACTTTTATATTGAGTCAGTTCACCTATTTCTCTCCACCTCAAGAAGCAAACACTTGTGTGAACTATGCATTGATTCCTACATATTCGCTTATTGCACTTATTATATTACTCTATGTTGACAATATCCATGAGATATACATGTTACAAGTTGAAAGCAACCGCTGAAACTTAATCTTCTTTGTGTTGTTTCAATACCTTTACTTTGAATTATTGCTTTATGAGTTAACTCTTATGCAAGACTTATTGATGCTTGTCTTGAAGTGCTATTCATGAAAAGTCTTTGCTTTATGATTCACTTGTTTACTCATGTCATCACCATTGTTTTGATCGCTGCATTCTCTACATATGCTTTACAAATAGTATGATCAAGTTTATGATGGCATGTCACTCCAGTAAATTATCTTTGTTATCGTTTTACCTGCTCGGGACGAGCGAGAACTAAGCTTGGGGATGCTGATACGTCTCCAACGTATCGATAATTTCTTGTGTTCCATGCCACATTATTGATGTTATCTACATGTTTTATGCACACTTTATATCATATTCGTGCATTTTCCGGAACTAACCTATTAACAAGATGCCGAAGTGCCGATTGCTTGTTTTCTGCTGTTTTTGGTTTCAGAAATCCTAGTAAAGAAATATTCTCGGAATTGGACGAAATAAAAGCCCGGAGGCCTATTTTCTCACGAAGCTTCCGGAAGACCGAAGACGAGACGAAGAGGGGCCACGGGGAGCCAAACCCTAGGGCGGCGCGGCCCCCCTTGGCCGCGCGGCCCCGTGGTGTGGGCCCCCGTGCCGCCTCTTGACTTGCCCTTCCGCCTACAAATAGCCTCCGTGACGAACCCCCCCGTACCGAGAGCCACGATACGGAAAACATTACTGAGACGCCGTCGCCGCCGATCCCATCTCGGGGGATCCTGGAGATCGCCTCCGGCACCCTGCCGGAGAGGGGAATCATCTCCCGGAGGACTCTACGCCGCCATGGTCGCCTCCGGTGTGATGTGTGAGTAGTCTACCCCTGGACTATGGGTCCATAGCAGTAGCTAGATGGTTGTCTTCTCCCCATTGTGCTATCATTGTCGGATCTTGTGAGCTGCCTATCATGATCAAGATCATCTATATGTAATTCTATATGTTGCGTTTGTTGGGATCCGATGAATAGAGAATACTTGTTATGTTGATTATCAAAGTTATGCTTATGTGTTGTTTATGATCTTGCATGCTCTCCGTTTCTAGTAGAGGCTCTGGCCAAGTTTTTACTTTTAACTCCAAGAGGGAGTACTTATGCTCGATAGTGGGTTCATGCCCGCATTGACACCTGGGACGAGTGACAGAAAGTTCTAAGGTTGTGTTGTGTCTGTTGCCACTAGGGATAAAACATTGATGCTATGTCTAAGGATGTAGTTGTTGATTACATTACGCACCATACTTAATGCAATTGTCTCGTTGTTTGCAACTTAATACTGGAGGGGGTTCGGATGATAACCTCGAAGGTGGACTTTTTAGGCATAGATGCAGTTGGATGGCGGTCTATGTACTTTGTCGTAATGCCCAATTAAATCTCACTATACTCATCATGATATGTATGTGCATTGTCATGCTCTCTTTATTTGTCAATTGCCCAACCGTAATTTGTTCACCCAACATGCTTGTTCGTCTTATGGGAGAGACACCTCTAGTGAACTGTGGACCCCGGTCCAATTCTCTTTACTGAAATACAATCTACCGCAATACTTGTTCTACTTGTTTTCCGCAAACAATCATCTTCCACACAATACGGTTAATCCTTTGTTACAGCAAGCCGGTGAGATTGACAACCTCACTGTTTCGTTGGGGCAAAGTACTTTGGTTGTGTTGTGCGAGTTCCACGTTGGCGCCGGAATCTCCGGTGTTGCGCCGCACTACATCCCGCCGCCATCAACCTTCAACGTGCTTCTTGGCTCCTCCTGGTTCGATAAACCTTGGTTTCTTTCCGAGGGAAAACTTGCTGCTGTGCTCATCATACCTTCCTCTTGGGGTTGCCCAACGAACGTGTGAAATACACGCCATCAGGGCACTTCCCCGTCCCGGCGGCGTGCCGGAACAGAGACTCCTGTCCCCCAGATCTTGGCTTCGCGATGGCGGCGGCTCTGGAAGGTTTCTCGTACCGTGGCTTTTTCGTATCGAGGTTTTAGGTCGAGGAGGCTTAAATAGGCGAAGAGCCGGAGTCGGAAGGCTGACGGGGCGACGACACAGTAGGGGGGTGCGGCCCACCCCCTGGCCACGCCAGCCTATCATCTGGGCCACCAGGGCTCCCCTCTGGTGGCTCTCGGGTGTTCTGGAAGCTTCGTGGAAAAATAGGATGCTCGGCGTTGATTTCGTCCAATTCCGAGAATATTTCCTTACTAGGATTTCTGAAACCAAAAACAGCAGAAAACAGGAACTGGCACTTCGGCATCTCGTCAATAGGTTAGTTCCGGAAAATGCATCAAAACGATATAAAGTGTGTATAAAACATGTAGGTATCATCATAAAAGTAGCATGGAACATAAGAAATTATAGATACGTTTGGGACGTATCAAGCAGTTACTCATAGTTTCCCAGACCTCAGAATACAGGAGCTCGATCACCATGAGGAGCTCGTCCAGGAACTGGAGGACGCCTTCAATAGGTTAGGTGGTTGAGGTGTAAGAGGGATCGTACTCTAGGTAGGTGGTGGGAGAATATAAACTTCAGAGGTGAGAGGAGAAGAAGTGGAAGGAAGGAACGCGACTTCGGCTAGTGGATCCTGATTCGCTCCTGACCTTAAAGATTAGTTCATGGAGGACAAGCGTACAAGTTTTTCTAGGATTTTAGGCTTTAAAGAAGTAGGGAGAGACATATAGAGGCTCATATACTATTATTTTTCTTATATAAATTATTTTAAGTGCTAATTTGTGTGGGTTGCACCGATTAATAGCCGACCGATTAAATCAGTTAATCGTCCGAATTCAGATTAATCGCTACTCCCAAGGCGGCCGAGCAGTTAACGATTGCTGATTTCCTTAACATTGTGTATAAGACATCCTATAAGTTGCAAGCCTCATGCATAGATTACCAATAGTGCTCGCACCTTGTCCTAATTAGCTTGGATTAACATGGATTATCATTGCATAACATATGTTTCTACCAAGTGTCACAAAGGGGTACCTCTATGCCGCCCGTACAAAGGTCTAAGGAGAAAGCTCGCATTGGATTTCTCGCTTTTTGATTATTCTCAACTTAGACATCCATACCGGGACAACATAGACAACAGATAATGGACTCCTCTTTAATGCATAAGCATTCAACAACAATTAAAATTCTCATAAGAGATTGAGGATTAATTGTCCAAACTGAAACTTCCACCATGGATCATGGCTTTAGTTAGCGGCCCAATGTTCTTCTCTAACAATATGCATACTCAAACCATATGATCATGAAAATCTCCCTTACTTCAGACAAGACGAACATGCATAGCAACTCACATGATATTCAACAAAGGTGTAAAAGTTGATGGCGGCCCCAGAAACATGGTTACCGCTCAACAAGCAACTTATTAAGAAATAAGATACATAGCTACATATTCTTCACCACAATAGTTTTTAAGGCTATTTTCCCATGAGCTATATATTGCAAAGAAAAAGGATAGAATTTTTAAAGGTAGCACTCAAGTAATGTATTTTGGAATGGCAGAGAAATACCATGTAGTAGGTAGGTATGGTGGACACAAATAGCATAGTTTTTTGGCTCAAGGATTTGGATGCACGAGAAGAATTCCTCTCAATACAAGGCTAGGCTAGCAAGGTTGTTTGAAGCAAACTCAAGTATAAAACGGTACAACAAAGCTCACATATGAACATATTGTAAGCATTATAAGACTTTACATCGTCTCCTTGTTGTTCAAACACCTTAACCAGAAAATATCTAGACTCTAGAGAAACCGATCATGCAAACCAAATTTTAACAAGCTCTATGTAGTTCTTCATTAATAGGTGCAAAGTACATGATGCAAGAGCTTAAACATGATCTATATGAGCACAACAATTGCCAAGTATCAAATTATTCAAGACATTATACCATTTACCACATGCGGCATTTTCCGTTTCCAACCATATAACAACGAACGAAGTAGTTCAACCTTCGCCATGAACATTAAGAATAAAGCTAAGAACATAAGTGTTCATACGAAACAGCGGAGCGTGTCTCTCTCCCAAACAAGGAATGCTAGGATCCGATTTTATTCAAACAAAAACAAAAATAAAAACAAACAGACGCTCCAAGTAAAGCACATAAGATGTGACGGAATAAAAATATAGTTTCACTAGAGGTGACCTGATAAGTTGTCGATGAAGAAGGGATGCCTTGGGCATCCCCAAGATTAGATGCTTGAGTCTTCTTAAAATATGCAGGGATGAACCACGGGGGCATCCCCAAGCTTAGACTTTTCACTCTTCTTGATCATATTGTATCATCCTCCTCTCTTGACCCTTGAAAACTTCCTCCACACCAAACTCAAAATAATCTCATTAGAGGGTTAGTGCATAATTGAAAATTCATATATTCAGAGGTGACATAATCATTCTTAACACTTCTGGACATTGCACAAAGCTACTGAAAGTTAATGGAACAAAGAAATTCATCAAACATAGCAAAACAGGCAATGCAAAATAAAAGGCAGAATCTATCAAAACAGAACAGTCCGTAAAGACGAATTTTTTAGGAGCACTTAACTTGCTCAGATGAAAATTCCCAAATTGAATGAAAGTTGCGTACATATCTGAGGATCATGCACGTAAATTTGCAGATTTTTCTAAATTTTCTACAGCAGGGGCGGCTCAATTTCGTGACAGCAAGAAATCTGTTCCTGTGCAGTAATCCAAATCTAGTATTGACTTTACTATCAAAGACTTTACTTGGCACAACAATGCAATAAAATAAAGATAAGAAGAGGTTGGTACAGTAGTAACAACTTCCAAGACTCAAATATAAAACAAAGTGCAGAAGTAAAATAATGGGTTGTCTCCCATAAGCGATTTTCTTTAATGCCTTTCAGCTAGGCGCAGAAAGTGTGAATCAAGTATTGTCAAGAGATGAAGCATCAACAAAGGGGTTTGGAGTTTTCTCAACTATGCATTGTATCTTATCTATGTAAGTTTTAGAGGCTCCTTTTTCATTACTCTTAGGCTTGCTATTCTCATCAAACAAATTTTCAGGAACAAGCCAACCATAGTTATTTTCTAGAGCTTCATGCATTCCTAGGAGCTTGCAAGGTATTGATGTCTTAATCTCCCCTTCACAATTAACTTTATTAGTGTACTTTAATCTAACTTTTTCCATTTTTTCAAGGGTACTAGCAAAGTTGGTATAAGAGCCAAGCATCTTATATTTAATAAAGACTTTTCTAGCCTCTCTTCCTACACCACCAAATTCTTTAAGAAGGGTTTCTAAGACAAAATCTTTCTTTTCTCCTTCCTCCATATCACAGAGTGTAAGAAACATGTGTTGAATTATAGGATTGAGATTAACAAATTTAGTTTCCAACATGTGTACTAAAGAAGCAGCAATTTCATAAGTAGGAGCAAGTTCTACCAAGTGTCTATCTTCAAAATCTTCAGCTGTACTAACATGAGTGAAAAAATCTTCTATATTATCTCTTCCAATTATAGACCCTCGTCCCACCGGTATGTCTTTTAGAGTGTACTTAGGAGGAAACATGATGAAATAAACAAAAGGTAAATAAAGTAAATGCAAGTAACTAATTTTTTTGTGTTTTTAATATGGAGAACAAAACAGTAAATAAAGTAAATTTAGCAACTATTTTTTTTGTATTTTTGATATAAGAGCAAACAAAGGGAAAATGCACTTTGGCTCATAGGAGCATATGCTCCCATTATGTGAATCCACATTTCAAAGTATTAAAAAATTCTAAACTAAATTTTTACATGTACATCTAGACATTTTATGTTGGTACACAAGTTTTCAAAAGAAAAAACATTTTTCTGTGGCTCCTGTAAAAAAGACAAATTTTAATGCTGTAACACGACTACGTACAGGACATTTTTTTGTCTTTTTTGTACACACCACATAAAATGTTATTTTTCCACGAAAACTTGTGAACGAACATAAGATGTCACAATGTATAAGAAAAAATTTATGTCAGATTTTTTTTAACATTTCTAAAATTGTTTTTTATTATTTTCTATAATGGGTGCATATGCACGCGTGTGCCAAAATGCCACCTCCCAAACAAAGCAGTAAATAAAGTAAAGTAAAGCAAGACAAAAACAAAGTAAAGAGATTGGATGTGGGAGACTCCCCTTGCAGCGTGTCTTGATCTCCCCGGCAACGGCGCCAGAAAAAGTGCTTGATAGCGTGCAAGACACACGTCCGTTGGGAACCCCAAGAGGAAGGTGTGATGCGTACAGCAGCAAGTTTTCCTCAGTAAGAAACCAAGGTTATCGAACCAGTAGGAGTCAAGGAACACGTGAAGGTTGTTGGTGGCGGAGTGTAGTGCGGCGCAACACCAGGGATTCCAGCGCCAACGTGGAACCTGCACAACACAATCAAAGTACTTTGCCCCAACATAACAGTGAGGTTGTCAATCTCATCGGCTTGCTGTAAATAAAGGATTAGATGTATAGTGTGGAAGATGATGTTTGTTTGCGAAAAACAGTAAAGAACAAGTATTGCAGTAGATTGTATTTCAGATGTAAAGAATGGACCGGGGTCCATAGTTCACTAGTGGTGTCTCTCCCATAAGATAAATAGCATGTTGGGTGAACAAATTACAGTTGGGCAATTGACAAATAAAGAAGGCATAACAGTGCACATACATATATCATGATGAGTACTATGAGATTTAATCAGGGCATTACGACAAAGTACATAGACCGCTATCCAGCATGCATCTATGCCTAAAAAGTCCACCTTCAGGTTATCATCCGAACCCCTTCTAGTATTAAGTTGCAAACAACAGACAATTGCATTAAGTATGGTGCGTAATGTAATCAACACAAATATCCTTAGACAAAGCATCGATGTTTTATCCCTAGTGGCAACAAGCACATCCACAACCTTAGAACTTTCTCGTCATCGTCCCGCATTCAATGGAGGCATGAACCCACTATCGAGCATAAATACTCCCTCTTGGAGTCACAAGTATCAACTTGGCCAGAGCCTCTACTAGCAACGGAGAGCATGCAAGAACATAAACAACATATATGATAGATTGATAATCAACTTGACATAGTATTCAATATTCATCGGATCCCAACAAACACAACATGTAGCATTAAAAATAGATGATCTTGATCATGATAGGCAGCTCACAAGATCTAACATGATAGCACAATGAGGAGAAGACAACCATCTAGCTACCGCTATGGATCCATAGTCCAGAGGTGAACTACTCACACATCGATCCGGAGGCGATCATGGCGATGAAGATCCCTCCGGGAGATGATTCCCCTCTCCGGCAGGGTGCCGGAGGCGATCTCCTGAATCCCCCGAGATGGGATTGGCGGCGGCGGCGTCTCTGGAAGGTTTTCGTATCGTGGCTCTCGGTACTGGGGTTTTCGCGACGAAGGCTTTAAGTAGGCGGAAGAGCGGAGTCGGAGGGCTGACAGGGGCCACACACGCTAGGGCGGCGCGGGCCCCCCTTGGGCCGCGTGGCCCTAGTGTGGTGGCGCCTCGTCGCCCCACTTCGTGATCCTTTCGGTCTTCCGGAAGCTTCGTGGAAAATAAGACCCTGGGCGTTGATTTCGTCCAATTCCGAGAATATTTCCTTTGTAGGATTTCTGAAACCAAAAACAGCAGAAAACAACAATCGGCTCTTCGGCATCTCGTCAATAGGTTAGTGCCGGAAAATGCATAATAATGACATAAAATGTATATAAAACATGTGAGTATCATCACAAAAGTAGCATGGAACATAAGAAATTATAGATACGTTTGAGACGTATCACCGCCATCATCCGCCATGACCGAAGTCCGGGCCGGCTTTCACCGGCAGCTGCGCCTCGCCATCGGGAGCTAGGCGACGGATCGCGAGATCCGCCACGGCTAGCCACACAACTAGCCAATCTCCTCCGGCGAGAGAGAAGACCACCACCACGATGGCACGGTCAGCGACACCAGACGCCCGCCACCTGCCACCAGGTCAACTCCGTCCCCGCCATCCAGGGCTGCCGCCCTTGGTGCCATGGTCCCAGACCTTGAGGAGGAGCAGTACGAGATCCATCCCCATCACCACCTGCCTGGCGATGCCGAGGCGAGGAGGGAAGGAGAGGACCGCGCCGCCAGGTCGGGGCTGCGCTGCCGCCCCCATCCCTGCCCGAGCGACGAGGCCGCGGCGAGGAAGTGAAGAGAAAACGCGCCACCAGACCAGGGCCACGCCGCCGCCATCACCGCCCGCCCGGCGAGAGGGCCGCGCCGCCATCATCCTCCAAGTGCTGGGGCCATCCCCCTAGTGCGGAGGTGATCCTCCATCCGTCGCACTAGGGGACCTCGCGAGGAAACCCCGCCGGCTCCGTCACCGGCCGCGCAGGCTTCGCCGGAGGCGGTCTCAGGGGACGACGAGGAGGGGAGGGGTACGGTGGGTCAGCGGCGGCGGCTAGGGTTTCCGCCCCGAGTCACCCTGGAGGGGGACGACCCGAGCTGTAAGTGGATATTTAAAAGAAAGAAATGTTTGTCTCCTAATGAGCCTTCGAGGTTTAAGACAAGGTTAGTAGCAAAAGGTTTCAGCCAAATTCATTATAATGATGTATTTCTCCGGTTGTGAAGCATAGTTCCTCGTGCATTTTTTGGTATTGTGGCTATGCATGATTTTGAGCTTGAGCAGTTAGATGTGAAGACTGTTTCTGCATGGAGAACTTGAGGAGGAGATATACATGGACCAGCCTAAAAAAATTGTTGTGCCTGGTAAGGAGAATCTTCTTTGCAAGTTAAAGATGTCCCTTTATGATCTGAAACAGTCCCCAAGACAGTGGTACAAAAGATTTGATTCATTTATGCTTTCACATGATTTTAAGAGATCTTAGTATGATAACTGTGTTTACATCAAGTTTGTTAATGGATCACCTATATACTTGTTGTTATATGTTGATGATATGTTGATTGCTGCCAAGAGCAAGAAAGAGCTCACTACTTTGAAAGCATAATTAAGTAGTGAATTTGAGATGAATGATCTTGGTGCTGCTAAGAAAATACAAGATATCTAAATTATAAGAGAAAAAAAATATAGTGTATTATTTCTCAGTCAGCAAAATTGCATTAAGAAAGTCCTTCAAATTATAAGAGAAAGAAAATATGCATGATGCAAAGTCTGTTAGTACACCTATTGCTCCTCTCTTCAAATTGTCAGCATTGCAATGTTCTACTATTGATGGAGATATTGAGTACATGTCACTAGTTCCATATTCTAGTGTTGTTGGTTCCTTGATGTATGTCATGGTTTGTTCTCGTCCTAATTTGTCATATGCTAGGAGTTTGGTCAGTCGATACATGGCTAATCCTGGTAAAGAACATTAGAAAACCGTTCAGTGGATTTACAGGTACCTGATACGTCTCAAACGTATCTATAATTTCTTATGTTCCATGCTAGTTATATGACAATACTCACATGTTTTATATACACTTTACATCATTTTGATGCATTTTCCGGCACTAACCTATTAACAAGGTGCCGAAACGCCGCCTCGTTTTCGCTGTTTTTGGTTTCGTAAATCCTACACAGAAATATTCTCAGAATTGGACGAAACAAAAGCCCACGGTCTTATTTTGCATGGAGCCTTCCAGAAGTCCGAAGAGGAGACGAAGAGGGGCGACGAGGCGGCCACACCCTAGGGGGGCGCGGCCCCACCCCTGGGCGCGCCACCCTATGGGGTGGGCCCCTCGAGCGCCTCCCGACTCTGCCCCTTCGCCTATTTATTATGTCCGTCGTGAAAGCCCTAGTACCGAGAGCCACAATAGGAGAAAAGTTCCAGAGACGCCGCCGCCACCAATCCCATCTCGGGGGATTCAGGATATCGCCTCCGGCATCCTGCCGGAGAGGGGAATCATCACCAGAGGGCTCTACATCATCATGCCCGCCTCCGGATTGATGCGTGAGTAGTTCATCCTTGGACTATGGGTCCATAGCAGTAGCTAGATGGTTGTCTTCTCCTCTTGTGCTATCATGTTTAGATCTTGTGAGCTGCCTATCATGATCAAGATCGTCTATTTGTAATGCTACATGTTGTGTTTGTTGGGATCCGATGAATATGAAATACTATGTCAAGTTGATTAATTGATCTATCATATATGTGTTGTTTATGATCTTGCATGCTCTCCGTTGCTAGTAGAGGCTCTGGCCAAGTTGATACTTGTGACTCCAAGAGGGAGTATTTATGCTCGATAGTGGGTTCATGCCTCCATTTCTGGGACAGTGACAGAAAGTTCTAAGGTTGTGGATGTGCTGTTGCCACTAGGGATAAACCATCAATGCTTTGTCTAAGGATATTTGTGTTGATTACATTACGCACCATACTTAATGCAATTGTCTGTTGTTTGCAACTTAATACTGGAAGGGGTTCGGATGCTAACCCGAAGGTGGACTTTTTAGGCATAGATGCATGCTGGATAGAGGTCTATGTACTTTGTCGTAATGCCCTAAGTAAATCTCGTAGTAGTCATCATGATATGTATGTGCATTGTTATGCCCTCTCTATTTGTCAATTGCCCAACTGTAATTTGTTCACCCAACATGCTATTTATCTTATTGGAGAGACACCACTAGTGAACTGTGGACCCCGGTCCATTCTTTTACATCTGAAATACAATCTACTTCAAACTCTGTTCTCTGTTGTTCTTCGCAAACAAACATCATTCTCCACACCATACGTTTAATCTTTTGTTTACAGCAAGCCGGTGAGATTGACAACCTCACTGTTAAGTTGGGGCAAAGTATTTTGGTTGCGTTGTGCAGGTTCCACGTTGGCGCCGGAATCCCTGGTGTTGCGCCGTACTACACTCCTCCACCAACAACCTTCACGTGGTCTTCATCTCCTACTGGTTCGATAACCTTGGTTTCTTTCTGAGGGAAAACTTATTGATGTGCGCATCACACCTTCCTCTTGGGATTCCCAACGGACATGTGCATCACGCGCCATCAGTACCTTCGTGGCATATCCAAAGTTTGCTTGAAGTTTGGCAAGACCGGTGAGGGACTCGCTGGCTATGTGGATTCAGATTTTACTGTCGACTTGGATAAGAGAAGGTCACTCACAAGTTATGTGTTCACTATTGCTGGATGTGCTGTGAGTTGAAAGGCAACGCTACAACTTGTTTGCCCAATCTACAACCGAATCAGAATATATGGCTATTGCTGAAGCCTGCAAAGAGTCTGTTTGGTTAAAAGGTTTGTATGCTAAGCTTTGTGAAGATGATTCTTGCATTAACTTGTTTTGTGACAGTCAAAATGCCATATACCTTACTAAAGATCAAATGTTTCATGAGACGACAACGCACATTGATGTCAAGTACTATTATGTTCACGATATTGTTGGTTAAGGTAAACTGAAGGTATGTAAGATAAGCACTCATAATAATCTTGCTAATATGATGACAAAGCCAGTTCATGTTGCCAAGTTTGAGCTTTGCTCGAGCTTGGTTGGTATAACTGTTTAGCGCAAGTGGCTGTTGGCGCCAGTAATGTTCAAGTGATCCAAATTCATATACTAAAAGGTGGCTAACTTCTGACGAGCGGACCGAGCCCCCCCCCCCCCCCCCGCCGCAGTACGGATCGATGCCGCCGCCTATATATACCTCTTCTAAACCATCGGCTAGAGTTTATCAGATTATAAGATAACCACCGGTGTTCATGCCTCGTTTGGTGCAAGCATGCCTCGTTTCAAATTGAAATGATTAAGAAATTTGTTCGCAAAGATTGTCTTTCTCTAAGGCTTTCTTCGGTTTGAGCTAAATCCCCTCCGTTTGAGGTGTATTGAGTGGTATTAGATCACATCTAAGTCAAAGAAAATCACAATAGTCCCTAATACACTACAACGCACTTGGCGTGGAGATTAACCGAACAAGGTCTAAAGAGGTTCCAAATGAACATGTGGAGTATCCTGGATTCCTGGATACATGATACGCCACTTTATACTTGGACTGGTTGTGCATATGTGCTGGCGGCATGGCCGCACCGCTCCCCGCAATAATTCCAAATGGGAATCCCCCTATCGTTCCAGTTTGATCATATCCTATTACCATCAGCACATTATTCCAACATCAACGCTGCATCAAGAAAAGGCTTGCGTGTGTTATGTGTGTAGATTTCAGAGCCTACGTACGTACAGCACCTTTTATGACTTTCACCAATTGGCACAAACGCTTGCTGAAAAAAAAACAAAGGCACAAACGATCTCGCGCTTCAGCAGCATGCAATTTCGCCTTTGAATTGCACACAAACATGGGCCGGGGAACGTGCGGTTTATGCGTCGATGGCGTTAGGGTGCCACCACGGCTGGGCCTCACTAGAATTCACAATCGGCATGCTGCCAATCATCTATTTCCTCACTACCCATATTAGCTTCATTCTCAAAAAAAAAAAAACTACCCATATTAACTAAATTAGCGACACTTAATATATAGATCGGAGGGAGTAATATTTTCTCCATAATTTTTTCAATAGAAGAAATATAATATCAAGCAGACAACAAGTACATCTGGTGTCTACAACAACACAATATTAAGAGCTTGCCAAGACATCAAAACGACCATGAACATCCACCACCATTGAAAACACCTAGAGTACGAAAATGTGATGTCTCCATGAATGGAACAATGCACAATCGCATCCTTCGTCCGGTCTATTCGATCTTGAGTTTTCACCACGGGCATCTGTAGCCGACTTTTGGGTCTTCTCGCCGATCATCGATGACTTCAGGGTCGCGTGTTCGATCCACCCTCACCACATTGTTTTGTTATGTTTATTTGCAACTTAAGATTTACTTTTCACTTGATGTCCCATTGATATGTAGGTCATGTATGTGATATATTGTGGGTGATTGCACCTTCCAAATCCTTAAAAAAATCTCTTATAAATAATCCCTTGTCACGAGTTCAAAAGAAATCCAAGCCTCTTATTAATTAATTGGGTCAACATAATTTAGGTATCTAGTTCTACCTTCCCAAAAAATGTAATTTATATGGTGTAACAAATATATCTCACTATTGATATTATTTCAATGGGGCCTCCCAGCTTGGTTGATTTGTGGGACGTTAGATCTACATCAATCTATTACCTTTTGACCATGCCTAGAAAGATTTTTGGTTAATTGTACCACCCCAAAGAAGGAAAAAAATGTACAAGAGTATAAACACAAATATTATGGAGCTATTAAACCTCTAGATGAAGATAATAATGTGAACGAACACATGCAACTACACAATAAAAGGTAAAGTTGCATATCTTTGAAACACAACATTTTTTTGGAATATGTGCAACCTAATAAACTAGTTTTTTTGAGAAAGACAAGCAAATACCATGGGACTAGTGGACACTTAGAAATACAATTTATTCAAAAACATGTAGCTGCACAATTTCTACATCAATATAAAAAACTAGTTTTTTGTGGGTCAAAAAGATCTGTCTTATGCATTTTGGGTTACGATAAGTTCTAGTGACGAACAACATCAGGTAGCAGATGCATACAAGATTTATCCCATACATCCAAGTATATCTAGTGGTTCAAATACTTCATTGGACCCTTGAAAATTCAAACACACTAACTCTACCTAAATTTTCCTTTACCATGTCCTTTCCACTAATATTGTAATCTTTTAAGTCGTCGGCTGTTTGTAGACAAAAAAACTCATCCACCAACGTTATCATTTGCTTTCTATTGTTTCAAAATATAGCAAGTGAATGCATATAACATAGTAAAACATTTATAGCCGTGAGAACTAATTTTTCATACGTTTTATTTACTTTCTCCACGTTTGAAGTTTTATTTGAGATTGCATGTAAAGATAAATATGTTTATATGGGAGCTCGAGATAATTTCTCAAGAGCTTTACTGCAAATATGACTACCAAAGAGGTCTATTACATGCGGTGAAATATAGCAAACCGTATTATACATTACACATGATTTTTCGTGTTTAGCATATTTTATGATGTTGAATTATTATTTCTTAATACTTAGTACTCCATCTGTTTCATAAAGGTTGTCTGAGATTTCTCAAAGTTTGGGGCGCTGGGAGTACGATAAAGTGGAACTGATCTATTGGTACGGTTCAAAGGAAAAAATAACTTAAAACAAGGGCATGAAGGCGGGGATAGCTCAGTTGGGAGAGCGTCAGACTGAAGATCTGAAGGTCGGGTGTTCGATCCACCCTCACCGCATTGTTTTTTTCATTTTTCAGAGTACTTGTACCAATAGTGCTACACTTTACGTACTTTCTGAACTAACGGATTCGAGGTACCTGCTCTGTTCACTGAAACTAGTTTTTAGTTATTTCTTTTTTGTTGCTGTCACTTCATTTTCAGAGTATTTGCGGGTGTTCGATCCACCCTCACCGCATTGTTTTTTTCATTTTTCAGAGTACTTGTACCAATAGTGCTACACTTTACGTACTTTCTGAACTAACGGATTCGAGGTACCTGCTCTGTTCACTGAAACTAGTTTTTAGTTATTTCTTTTTTGTTGCTGTCACTTCATTTTCAGAGTATTTGTACTTCCTGAACTCACGGATTCAAAGGCACTTGCTCTGAAACTAGCCGGGTGTTCGATCCACCCTCACCGCATTGTTTTTTTTATTTTTCAGAGTACTTGTACCAATAGTGCTACACTTTACGTACTTTCTGAACTAACGGATTCGAGGTACCTGCTCTGTTCACTGAAACTAGTTTTTAGTTATTTCTTTTTTGTTGCTGTCACTTCATTTTCCTGAGTATTTGTACTTCCTGAACTCACGGATTCAAAGGCACTTGCTCTGAAACTAGTTTTTAGTTATTTCGTTTTTTGTTGCCGTCACTTCATTTTCTCGACTATTTTTACTTCCTGAATTAGCTTTCCGTTTTCCTTGTTCTGAATACTGATATTTGGACCACCGCATTGTTTTTGTTACTTGCCAGTTTTCATTTTCGAGAGTACTTGTACCAATAGTGTTACACTTACGTACTTTCTGAACTAACGGATTCGAGGTACCTGCTCTGTTCACTGAAACTAGTTTTTAGTTATTTCTTTTTTATTGCTGTCACTTCATTTTCCTGAGTATTTGTACTTCCTGAACTCACGGATTCAAAGGCACTTGCTCTGTTCACTGAAACTAGTTTTTTTTTTTTTCTTTATCGAAAAAAGTTATTTCGTTTTTTGTTGCCGTCACTTCATTTTCCCGAGTATTTTTACTTCCTGAATTAGCTTTCCGTTTTCCGTGTTCTGAATACTGATATTTGGACCAGTTGATGATATAGCATTGATCCATATGCAGCTATGTCACTAATGACGCTACAACAAGGTTATCATCGCTGTTTGTCATTTCTGTCAGCAGGGACTGCAGGTATCATCATGGAGTATGTCAGAGCTGGGACCTTTAATTTCGATTTTCATATTGCACCAATAATCGACGTTTTCAGCTATCATCATGTTGCAACTATAAAAGCGACTACAGTTACAGTGCCACTTAACCACCAGTATCTGGCAGCAGCAGGCGTCGGAATATAATTTCAGGTTGCTCTCCATCGATGCTTCTCTTGTCCCCTACCAAGAAATTGCTAGACAATCACACTCAAAAATCATTGAACTCTTCAGCGACAGCGCTACAGCCAGAACCGGCACCAAGGTGCGCGCGGCTGGAACTCCTAAGATGCTCAGGCCTCTGCCAATTGGCTTCTTCTGCGCTCGTTTTGTTCCCGTCGAAGGATCCTACCGACACAAGCACAAAGAAACTTTCCAACTATCGGCCTATCATCTTCCATCGCCACACAAGGTGCAGTACTGTATTAGAGCTGTCATGCAAAACAACAGCAGCATATCCCGATCCGTCTAAGTCGCCCCAAACTAGCTGGGAGTAATCCGTCGACATCAGAACTGACGAATCCTGCCGGCCGATGTAGCAGCCGGCGTTTTCTAAGCGCGGATTTTGTTGCGTTCCCATTACTCCGGTAGCTAGGCTGATCAACCAACATATACACGATCGACCTCGAGGCGGGATAACCAACAGGTTGAACAAGCAAGGAAGGAAGAAAGGAAGGAGCACGCGCTCGCGCATGCTAGTGCGGCGCCGCCATGGACATGCTAAGTCGGAGCCTGCAGAGCATGGGGAGCCCGGACGTGAGCGTCTACTTCTCGGGCGGGTCTTCGCGGAACCGCAGCGGCGCCGAGAGCGATGACGAGGAGGCGCTGCGTTGGGCGGCGCTGGAGCGTCTGCCGTCGTTCGAGCGGCTGCGCACGGGCATCCTGCGGTCGGAGCGGCGGCGGGGCCCCGGCGTGGAGGTGGACGTGCGCATGCTGGAGCTGACGCAGCGGCAGGCGTTCGTGGAGAACGTGTTCAAGGTCGCCGAGGAGGACAACGCGCGCTTCCTCAAGAAGCTACGCGCGCGCATTGACCGGTACGTACGCTAGCTAGCTGTTTTCGATCGAGAATGGGTGCATGGGACATGCGTGCGTTGGGTCTGACGGTGTGTGGCGTGTTTTGGCATGCAGCGCCGGCATCCAGATTCCGACGGCGGAGGTGAGGTTCCGGAGCCTGAGCGTGGAGGCTGAGTGCCACGTCGGGGACCGCATGCTGCCCACGCTGACGAACGCGGCGCTGGACGCGGTGGACTCCATGCTGGGGCTCGTCGGGGCCAGCCTCGGCAAGACCAAGACGCTGCACATTCTCAAGAACGTCTCCGGCGTCGTAAGGCCGTCGAGGTACAGCTCTGAATTTAACTTGTCTGAACTCTGAAGTACAGCTCTGAATTTAACCTGTTGTTTCTCTCCAGGATGACGCTGCTGCTCGGTCCACCGTCTTCCGGCAAGACAACGCTGTTGCTGGCACTTGCTGGAAAGCTGGATCCTGGTCTAAGGGTGTGGATTTCTCTCATTGATTTCCTTTTCCACATAATCCAGTGGCAAATAAACAAAGCCAGAACTTTCGGATTTATAAATCCTGACAGTTGGTGGTCTTTCTTCGGCATAATGAACTGTTTTGTTTGTCCGGCTCTCAGGTGAGCGGAGAGGTGACGTACAACGGGTACGGGCTGGACGAGTTCGTGCCGCAGAAGACCGCGGCGTACATCAGCCAGAACGACGTCCACGCCGGCGAGATGACCGTCAAGGAGACCCTCGACTTCTCCGCCAGGTGCCAGGGGGTAGGCCAGAGATACGGTGAGCCCCTCGTAGCATGACCAGGCGTCTGCACTAGCAGTTCCTCTGACGTCCCGTCGTAGCAAACTGATAGTACATGCTTGGTGTGCAGAGTTGCTCCAGGAGCTGATGAAGAAGGAGAGGCAGCTGGGCATTTATCCTGATCCAGAGGTTGACCTCTTCATGAAGGTACGCGCGCGCGCCCCTGTATCGACCCGTGGTCTAACACGTAGTAACACTTCAGTCTATCATGCTGCTGATGTCTGAAGCTTCTCTTGTGTTGATCGGCAGGCCACTTCCGTTGAAGGGGGCACCCTGCAGACAGACTACATTCTCAGGGTAAGTCTGGAAATTAAGCAATTGGCACCAGCGGGTTTTCTCGACTGTCAAAGGGCAACGACTCATCTCTTATCCAGCCTATCTATACCTCTATTCGATCTAGACTCATCCATTAGCAACAAGATTAAGAGCACAGTTGAAATAAAAAAAGATTAAGAGAAAATTTGTTTCGAAACCGATGATCTAAACACTAATTACACTATCAATTTTGCTAGTTCTCAACCGACTATGAAATAACTACTTATAAGTCGACAACAAAACCATACGTTTTGACCATTGAGATTTGTGCAAGTAAAAGGTTGAGAAGATTTTTATGAGGCCACTATAAATATTTAACTTCGAAAACGACTAAGAAACAATCACTCTTAAACTATCTCCATCTATAAATAGGTGATGTTCTAAACATTCAGAAGTTCTCCAATATATATCTTTTACCATGCTGACATCATGATCAAAGACGGGTGCAATTTTCTTAACTACCTTGCTTCTACCTAAACAACACACAATTAAAGGAGGGAACTTCCCCCCTTTAATCAAGGTTTCTAGGATAGGCGATGTTTTAAACATTGGCATGGTCTCCAATATGTATCTTTGATCAAGATGACACCATGGCGAACACAAAGACTAAAATCCATGGACTAAAATGTTGGATTATGTGCTATCCAATAATCCATGAGACTACAGTGGCCAGAAGTGGGAGAGAACGATTCATTGGTTATGACCTCCTCAATCCACAGAAAAGCTCTGGCGATGACGGACACCAAGACCGACTGTTACATCGTAGACAGAAACAACGAAAACAACATGCACCTTTATGAGATTCATAAGATGCCAAACAAATTGTATAAAGTATGATGGATAGGGCCAACCACCAAGGATTTGGGTAACGGTGAGAAAAGAATCTCCAAAAAGGGGGAGGAGGATTTCTGGTAATCGTGAAATACCAAACGAGATTCTCAAATAAAAACAGAATTTAAAATTCAGTAATCTCTATTTTTTAATATAATGTTTAGAGGAGGAGGAATCAAAAGTTTCGGACAAATGAGTTCATGCGTGGGTTATAGTAGAGTGAGAAGACATAAGGTTTAGGTTGGACCCACCGATCACTTCAAATTCAAATCAAATTCTAATGATCTGATTTTTTTCCCACGATAAGCTCATTTACCGGTGCGAAATCCGTTTACCCCCTGGTAGCTACGGTATTTCAGTCGGTAGGCAAATCCCTAGTTGTCAAAAAAAAAAAATACGGAGTATCACTTTTACAGGCTTTGGACCCATCTGGATAGGGCCTGCCGAACTGTTTATTTTTTTGGGCCAAGTCGATGTACAGCCTGCTGCACAGCTCTGCTTGGCATGGCTTTCCAACATCGCACAAGCTCCGGACCAAAAAGAATCCGGATTAGAGCCAGGTCTCAAAGCGCGGAGCCGCAGACAAACGGGGTGGGAATAGAATAGCAGGGAAGTTGCACGCACGCACGCAAGTCGTTCGACCGTTTGCCGCTCCCGCGTAGAGAAACGAATGGGGGAACTCTTGCTTATACGCTGCTGCCGCAGGCCTCCACGCACTTGGCGCTGCTGTCCCGCGTCCCTAATGCCGCTGGTGTGTGCAGATCCTCGGGCTGGACATGTGCGCCGACGTCATGGTCGGCGACGAAATGCGGACCGGCATCTCCGGCGGCCAGAAGAAGCGCCTCACCACAGGTACGTAGTCTTTGCGCGTCCATTCCTCTACCTGAAGGCTCAAGTCCTCAATTTTAGTTGCACTCTTCCTCCCATTGATGACGCCGTACCGATGATTTGGTTGCAGGGGAAATGCTGGTCGGCCCGACCAAGGTGCTCTTCATGGACGAGATATCCACCGGCCTGGACAGCTCCACCACCTTCCAGGTCGTCCGGTGCATCCAGCAGATTGTCCACCTGGGCGAGGCCACCGTGCTGGTGTCGCTGCTCCAGCCCGCGCCCGAGATCTTCGACCTCTTTGACGACGTCATGCTGCTCTCGGAGGGGCAGATCGTCTACCAGGGTCCCAGGGAGTACGTGCTCGAGTTCTTCGAGAAGTGCGGCTTCCGCTGCCCCGAGAGGAAAGGCGCCGCTGATTTCTTGCAAGAGGTCCGTGCTATCAGAATTTTCAAGCCACTTATATAACTACTTGGCATGCCTATATGTGAACTTCTACTCTTTTGTAGAATAAGAATCATCATCTTCTAGTAGCTAGCATGTCTAGAAGTTCATGTGCTATGTAGTTGACAACTTGACATCTTAGAGTTTGCACGAAGATCTGTTTTCTTATAGCTAGTACATCCAATATATATTTCACCTGGTTCTGAGAAATGAATTTTTTTACAGGTTACATCAAAGAAGGATCAGGAGCAATACTGGATACGGGATGAAAAGCCTTATCGCTATGTAACAGTACCTGAGTTTGTTGCAAAGTTCAAAAAATTCCACATGGGGAAGAGCCTAAAAAAGCAGCTTTCGGTTCCTTTCAACAAGAGAAAGATCCACAAATCTGCTCTGGCTTTCTCCCAGCAGTCTGTTCCAGCTTTGGAACTTCTCAAGACCTCCTTTGCCAAGGAATGGCTTCTCATGAAGAGAAATTCGTTTATCTACGTTTTCAAAATAGTTCAGGTACCTAGATCCGAAATAGACCTATATTGCCCAATGTTTTTTCGTCTACTACAGATAACAACTTCTAAACATTTATAACAAGTCAGTCCATCTTTTAACTTCTATCTCTTCAGCGCACTCTTTCCTCTTAGTTGTCGTCAACAGATTTTTAACGGGAATCTGATTCTTTGTCTTTCTTTCTTTTGAAGGGAATCATAGTTGCTCTAGTAGCATCAACGGTTTTCTTGCGGCTCCGTCAAAATAATGAGGAAGATGGCCAAGTCTACCTTGGGGCACTTATATTTGTCCTGATAGCTAACATGTTCAATGGATTTGCTGAGGCAACCCTTACTCTCGCAAGGCTCCCTGTATTCTACAAACATAGGGATTTTCTATTCTACCGGCCATGGAATTTTACACTCCCAAATGTTCTCCTGAAAGTCCCTATGTCCTTGTTTGAGTCGCTAATTTGGGTTGTAATAACCTACTATCTCATAGGCTTTGCCCCTGAAGCTAGCAGGTGCGGCATCTCACTAATTTGTAAATAATATCGAATTATATGCTTGCTTTCTGGCCCTAACATGCTCATCTCCCCGCAGGTTCTTCAAGCATCTGATTACAGTCTTCTTGATCCAGCAGGCAGCTGGAGGATTGTTCAGGGTTGTGGCCGGCATATGCAGGACGGTTGTCATGACTAATACTGCAGGATCTCTTATCCTTTTGATCATGTTTGTACTGGGAGGATTCATCCTACCAAGAGGTAATCATCCATGCTTTCAATCACATTGTTACAGCGGTGCCATGGGTAAGCAACTCCAGAATTATCAATATTTTTGGAACATGAATACATGTAAGTGCAGGCAAGAGTGCCATTTGGGCCTCTTACTGTCATTCTTGAAAAAAGAATCAGAAATGGATCTGTTGAAATAAAATATAAGCACCTTATATCTCAAATGGCTTAAACTTTATATTTAGTTGTGACGTAGCAATCGAAATAAATCACTGTTAACTTAGAAATTTCAAATGTTCAAATATAAACCAATTCTCAATGTTACAGATGAAATTCCAAAATGGCTAGTATGGGGTTATTGGTCTTCACCTATGACTTATGCATACATTGCTCTTGCCGCCAATGAGATGCATTCTCCAAGGTGGATGGACCAATTGGTAAGTCTTGTCAAGATCATCCTAGTGCTTTGTTCTCATACAAGTTATATTGTGCTTGACTATTTTTGTTCTGTATCAGTAGACAGCTGATGGAAGGCCATTAGGAGTTGCAGTTCTAGAAAACTCAGGTGTCTTCACCAACAATGAGTGGTACTGGATTGGAACAGGTGCCCTTCTGGGGTTCACCATTTTGTTCAATGTGCTATTCACAATATCACTTATGATTCTAAACCGTAAGTCATGACTTGCATCTGAGAACTCCATCGTTCCGTAGTCTGGCAACTTTCATGTCTTTGGGTAAAAATAGATGTTGGCATTCAAAGACACAACTTTGTTGTTTGGTTGGTATCGATAATTTTATTCATTGTTTTGTACCTTGCATTAGCTATTGGAAAACCACAAGCCATCTTGCCTGAAGAAACTGATAAAAGCACGGAGAATGTCCACGAGCAAAAAAGGGAGACACATATAACACAGAGAACTACAGTTCCGACAATAGAATCTGCATCCCAAAACTCAATGATCACATGTAAGATTTTTTTCTCCAAAAGAATCATATTCGCTCTTCTCCCATGTTTGGAGAATGGCACACTACTTATATTGGCTATCTCTGATGAGTTCTTTGTTTGTAGTGGATAAGGTTCTTGAACAATTACGAGGCCATTCCCCAGATACTTCTAAGAGGTCATATGCGAACACAGCTGCCAGAGATGCTCCAGGGAAAGGGATGGTTCTTCCATTTGAACCTCTCTCCATGTCCTTCAACGAGATAAATTACTATGTTGATATGCCTGCGGTGTGTATGCTTGTCCTTGTATTCTTTTTAGTTGACTGCATTCTGTATCATTGACTATTGATGTATATTTGACTGTGAACTTTCCCTATCATGCTGCATCAAGTACATCATTATAGTCTGGAGTACATTTTGTAGCGCGAGCGAACTTCAAGTTCGGCATAATCATGTTTTCTTAGAACAATTACTTTTCGATGGTTGTTTTTTATCAGTCAATGCATGATCGTGGGCAGTCTGTGGGGACTTGGTGGTACAAATTACATATTTTCTTAGGACAACTATGCATGATACACGTCTTCCCAAAACTGAGATGCTATGTGATTTTATAACCTGTAATCTCATTTGCGAGATGTTAATCTGCCAGGAGATGAAGACTCAAGGAGTAACCGCTGATAAGCTTCAGCTGCTGTCAGGGATATCTGGTGCTTTTCGCCCTGGTGTTCTTACTGCCCTTATGGGTGTGAGTGGAGCTGGAAAGACCACCCTCATGGATGTCTTATCTGGGAGGAAAACTGGTGGCTATATTGAAGGTGAAGTCTATATATCCGGTTATCCTAAGAACCAGGCAACATTTGCAAGAATGTCAGGGTACTGCGAGCAAAATGACATCCATTCTCCACAGATCACAGTCAGGGAGTCACTACTCTTCTCTGCTTTCCTGCGCCTGCCTAAGGAGGTCACTGATCGAGAAAAGAAGGTTAGCTCTTGTCTCTACTTATAGAATCAGTTCTCAACTGTTGTCTTTAAGTAGTGAGTTTTATGGTTACTATCATACTATGGCGCTGTGGTATTTTCTGGGGTAAATTCGGAATGAAGATCCTTTTTCAGAGAGGGTGGAATGAAATTTATTAACTTCTTCAGATGTATTAACTCTGATTTCTGTCTGTAGGCATTTGTGGATGAAGTAATGGAACTGATTGAACTTACCGGTCTCAAGGACGCTATTGTGGGTCTCCCTGGTGTGAGTGGGCTGTCAACTGAACAAAGAAAGAGGTTGACAATTGCTGTAGAGCTTGTGGCAAACCCCTCAATTATCTTCATGGACGAACCAACTTCAGGTCTTGATGCAAGAGCTGCTGCAATTGTTATGAGAACTGTTCGGAACACTGTCAATACTGGAAGAACTGTTGTCTGTACTATCCATCAACCAAGTATTGACATTTTTGAAGCTTTTGATGAGGTAATGCATTTTTTAGGTACATTTCTCATATACTCTATTTATACTTTGGCACTTGATAATCTTCTGAGGTTTCACCATGCAGCTCCTATTACTGAAAAGAGGAGGTCAGGTCATATATTCTGGCCCTCTGGGTAGGAACTCCCATAAAGTTGTGGAATACTTTCAGGTTTGTGATCTGATATCCGAAGTACTTCTTATTATTCACACAACTTTCCATTTCCTGTTTTGTTGTGGTAGTACCTTGTAAGATATTCTATGTAGTGAATTCCATTTTTTACCCCTTGTCCATTTGTGACACATATTACCCCATATAGTGAAAATTCTACCAGAATACCCCATCTAAGGAACTTTGAACCAGGTTTATCCCATTTTTCTATTTCACGTGTTGTTTTAAATAGGACCGGCATGTTAGGCCGATGTGGCACGACAACAGTGTAAAGCTTGGAGGACATCATTGATAATCATTTCCAGCCTTTTCTTCTCCATCTGTTCCATTTCTCGTTATCCTCCTGATATTCTCGAACCTTGAACATCACCTCACACCTTGCCCAGTAGACACGCATCAGAAAAACAGGGTGCAAAGTTTCTTAAATTGGGTAACCTGGACGGCTTTTCATGTCACAAATGCACAACTAGGGGGTAAAAAGTGGAATTCTATATATTCTTCATTCCTATAATTATGAGAGTGCCTTCATACTTGGAATTCCCGTGTTTGAAGTTGCTTCTTAGATCACGGCATAATATTTAAGTTTTATATCTTACTGTACAAATCAGGAAATTCCTGGAGTCCCAAAGATCGTAGAGAAGTGCAACCCAGCTACATGGATGCTGGATGCAAGCTCTGCGGCAGCAGAAGTTCGACTGAACATTGACTTTGCTGAACATTACAAATCTTCGACTATGTATCAGTAAGTGCAATGTGCTACCAAAATTTTCCTGTAAATTGGATCGTCGTATTTTCAAAAGAATCAAACATCTATGCAGAAGTGCAGAAAGCATTACAATATCAGCATGCACTCCATAAAAATGTGTAATAAATTAGTTATACATCACTATGAACTTCGGATCCTGCAACTAATGGAAGAATGGACTTAACTCTTCCTGCACCTTGAACTCTTCAGTAACAACTATTTTCTGGCATGGATTAATATTTCAGGCGGAACAAAGCATTAGTCAAAGAACTGAGCAAGCCACCTCCTGGTACTAGGGACCTTTACTTCCCTACTCAATACTCGCTGAGCTCCTTTAGTCAGTTTAAAATATGCCTCTGGAAGCAATGGTGGACTTATTGGAGAAGTCCTGATTACAATCTCGTCAGGATGTTCTTTGCAATTTTTACGGCTTTACTTCTTGGGATAATATTTTGGAGGGTTGGTCAAAAGATGTATGTTTTATAATTCCAAGCTATTATCTGCGCATTCGCTCATTTCTTAAAGTGAATTTACTATATGCTAAGTCATTTTTTTATGTGGTGCAGGACTAGCTCGGCAGATGTTTTGGTCATTGTCGGATCAATGTATGCTGCTGTGATGTTTGTTGGTTGTGAGAATTGTATAACTGTTCAACCCCTCATTGCTGTGGAAAGGACAGTCTTTTACAGAGAGCGGGCAGCTGGAATGTACTCGGCTATACCCTATGCGCTGTCTCAGGTCAGTAACATTATCAGTTTAATAGACTTAAGCATAACTGTTTGATACCAATCCGCTGAATTTGTCTGTTCAGGTTATCGTGGAGATACCATATGTGTTCGTTGAGTCTGTGGCTTATACTGTTATTGTCTACCCGATGATGTCTTTCCAGTGGACGCTGGCAAAGTTCTTGTGGTTCTTCTATGTTTCGTTCTTGACCTTCCTCTATTTCACTTACTATGGCATGATGACTGTCTCCATATCGCCAAATGGTCAAGTTGCTTCTATATTCGCTGCTGCCTTCTACTCCTTCTTCAATCTCTTCTCAGGGTTCTTCGTCGCAAGATCGGTGAGTCACTTAATTTTTTTTCCTTTTACAAAAACAGATTCTAAGAACTCCAACCCACTCAGGTTGCTACCCGTGTATATTAAACCAATTTATGCCTTTTTTCTACATCAGAAAATCCCAAAATGGTGGATTTGGTACTATTGGCTTTGCCCGGTGGCATGGACGGTTTACGGGCTTGTCGTGTCGCAATACGGAGATGTGGAGGACATGATCAAGGTGCCTGGTCAACCCGATCAGCAGGTTGGGCAATTCATCAAGAGCTACTTCGGTTATGATCAGGACTTCATGGGCGTTGTGGCAGCGGTGCTGGCTGTCTTCACTGTCTTCTTCGCTATGATATATGCTTACTGCATAAAGGCGTTTAATTTCCAACAGAGATAGAAAGTACACGCGGACATTTTGTCATGTAGAATGCAATCTGCACTGCCTTGTAATTTTGGTGTTAGTTTTGGTGCCCATGGTTATGTCCTCGTGCTTGCACGAATGTGTAGATGAAGAACGCAAGTATTGTGCAAGTAAGGCCCTGTAACCTGTACGTCAAGCCATTTAGGCTTGAGATTACTGTAAATGAAACCGTGAATGTTAAGGATTCCAAGCTATAAGAACATTTTGGGCTGCAGAATCTTCTGAAGGCCAGTAGTAGTTTGGTGTTGACTGTCGTGCTCTTTTTCTTACTTTGCTGAATAATTGTTCTATTCAATCAGTAACATAAGCCCGTCTAGCTCAGTTGGTAGAGCGCAAGGCTCTTAACCTTGTGGTCGTGGGTTCGAGCCCCACGGTGGGCGAATGGTTTTTTCGTGCTGAGGATGGATCACTTTTTGTACAAACAAATCTACGCACATCTTATATTGTTTTACAATTTTTCTTACCATTTGTGCCGACAAATTAGTCGGATCATTTTTCTTTATAACAAATCTATGCACATCTTATCTACTATATTGTTTTATGATTTTTTTTCTTTGAAACCATAACAGCTCGTTGAGATATGGAAAATAACTAAATCATATTGTTACGTTTAACCTTAAATTATGTATTTCAATATTTGGTATTATTTCATGATGTGCAAATAAGTTGGATCATTTTCCCAATGATTCTTTTGTACAGAAAAATTAGTTGGATCACTTTTTTACGATTTTTTTCAGCAGCACAACAGATCTAGTATACTGTTTAGGATTTTTTTCAAACCATAACGGCTTGTTAAGATGTGGAAACATGGTGAACCAATGGTTTTTTTGTGCTGCAAAATTAATTGGATCATTTTTTTATAACAAATCTACGCACACCTAGTCTAATATATTGTTTTACTATTTTTATGAACCATAACATCTTGTTGAGATGTGGAAAATAATTGAAAGACTTTCTTACATTTAAACTTAAGTTCTTTCAGCATTTAGTACTATTTTACGAATTTGTGGAATCTTAGCTTGTTGAGATGTGAATAAAATGGATCATTTTCCACTAGAGATTTCTGGCTTCTAGGTATCAGTATACTATTTTACAATTTTTTCGAACCATAACAACTTGGTAAGATGTGGAAACACGGTGCGCCAATGGTTCTTTTGTGCTGCGAAATTAATTGATCATTATTCTTTATAAAAAATCTACGCATTACCGTGTTTTACGATTTTTATGCACCATACCATCTTGTTGAGATGTGGAAAATAATTGAAAGATTTTCTTACATTTAATCTTAAATTCTGTATTTATCATTTAGTATTATTTTGCGAATTTGCGAAATCATAACTTGTTGATATGTGAAAATAATTGGATCATTTTCCACCGGAGATTTCTGGCTTCCAGGTACCAGTATACTGTTTTACGAAAAAAATCGAGCCATAAAAACTTGTTAAGATGTGGAAACACTGTGTGTCAATGGTTCTTTTGTGCTACGAAATTAATTGGGTCATCTTTTATAACAAATCTACGCATAATTGTGTTTTACGATTTTTATGAACCATAACATCTTGTTGAGATGTGCAAAATAATTGAATGATTTCCTGACATTTATCCTTAAATTCCGTGTTTTAGCATTTATTATTTTTTACGAATTTGCGGAACCATAGCTTGTTGATATGTGAAAATAATTGGATCGTTTTCAACCAGAGAATTCTGGCTTCTAGGTACCAGTGATACCGTTGATTTAAAAAAATAGTCGAAAATCACATTTACGAGCTTCAAATAAATGGAAGAAAAAACAAGATGTAGCCAATGACCCACTCTTTTGTGCTGTAAAATAAGTTGGATATTTTTTTAATAAAAAAATCTATGCAGGGCTGATCTAGTATTGTTTTACGATTTTTCAAACCATAATAGCTAGCTTGTTAAGATGTGGAAACATGGTGGGCGAATGGTTCTTTTGTGCCGCGAAATTAGTTGGATCTTTTTTTTCAATAACAAATCTACGCACAACTGATATAGTATATTGTTTTATGATTTGTTTTTGAACCATAACAGCCTGTTGAGATGTGGAAAAATTGAATCATTTTCTTACATTTAACCTTAAATTCCGCATTTCAGCATTTAGTATTGTTTTACGAATTTTCATGACCATAACAACGTTTTGAGATGTGAAAATGGCTCGATCACATTTACTCATGGGTACAGCTGCTTGACAAAAAATAGAGGACCAAGCTAGAGTAGAGTAGAATCCTCGACGAGGGGGCTTAATGAGTATTTTTTTCCGGAGGACCGTTAGGGGCGACCAGGGGGCGATTCTGGTCGCTCCGACGACGGCAGGGACTCCGACAACAGATCTGAAGCTGAAGAATCGCCGCTCGGGCCTTCTCTCGAGGCGTTGGCGGCATACTGCAAGACACCGGAGGCGGAATGCTGCACGCTTTCGGCTTCTACAACATCTGCGGTTTGCCGGAGGGAGCAGAAGAGGCTTCGACAACGAGCAGCGGCGATTCAATTCATACCAGGTACGCCAGACAGTAGTGGAAGTTCAGATCGTCTTTGTTCGAAGTTCACAGAAACGGCGAGGAAAGTTCAGATTCATTCACCTGTTCTTTCTCCGACTACGTTCTTTCTCGATTCTTTTGATGCATCCGAGTGGGTGGTTGTTCAGAGGAGGCAACGAAGGAATCGATTTTGGAGACATCGGGGCGTATGGCCACCGGCGAGATCTGATGGATCCTTCACTAAACGATCAAATCATGATGATCGGATTTCAAACAATTTGCCTGTGGGCCAATTGGGCTCTGCCGTTTTTCAAGTTAATGCAAATTCAATGGATAATGGTCGTATGGGCCAAGGTCTAACACGTATTAGTCGTTCAACCGATCGCATCCCCCAATTTGCTCGGGGCATACGATACCGGTTAGGGTTCAGTTCCAATCGCTCCCAGGCTCCCTCTATCCCATCGCAGCCGCCACCCTCTGTCGCTCCTGCATCGATGGCCAACCGTGGAGGTGGTAACCGCGGCCGGGGAAGGCCACCGGGGGGCCGTGGAGGTGCAGGCTGGCAGGACAGCTTCGGAGGAGGACGCGGTGGAAACTTTTTTGAGGGAGGACCAAGCGGAACATCTGGCAATGGAGGTGAGGCCGGTGACGGCAATGGTAATCAAGGGAATGTCTTTGGTGATGGGGTGATCAGAGCTGGTCAAGGGCGACAATCTTTTGGTGGTGATCGCAGATACCACCATGGTTTCAACAATTACAATGGCGAACGACGCAATGCCGGGTATAATCAGAACTACAACTCCCGTCGTTTTGTTGCCAATACCAATTCAAATTCTAGGCCGGCAAACAGTGGGTATGGTGCTACTGTTCCTGGCCTTTCAGAGGCGCAACAAAAACTTGTTTCGGAGGCGGCTGAGGCTTTTGCGAAGCAGCTCGCTAGTCGGCCTGAGTTGCTTAGTGTGGATTCTCAATCAGCTCCTAGAGGTGGTGTAGTGCAGCCGACTGTCCCTCTTGTTACTTTGTTAGACAGCCGGGGCTTGCAAGGGCGCCACCAGCACCACAGCAGCCGGCGGCTCAGTCTCAGCCGGTGGCACACCCGCCGGTGGCACAACCTCAGCAGGCAGAATCTGTTCTTATGGTTGTGGCCGGGTTTGGGTCCAAGGATCAAGTTTTTGAGCATGATGGGATGTCAGAGGCAGAGTTTGTAGCGGCAAACAAGAGGAAGGGTCCGAGCTGTTTTCGATGTCGCAAAAATGGACACTTTCTCAATGACTGGGAGGCGATCTTGTGTGATTGCTGTCAGAAACCAGACCATGCTACAAAAGATTATCCTTTGCGTAAGGCTCCTCGTCCTCGAATTGCAATGTATGGGCTTGGGCACCCTGATTTGGCGTTTTGGGAAATGCCTCTGTCTACTTCAGTGAGACCACGTGTGGAGAATACTCGGTTGGGAAGGGTAGAGGTGTCTGGTGGTTCCCTTTCTTCAGACCAGGTGATCACACATTTGCAATGGATAGTGCCAGATCCTAGTTATCAGTGGGATGTGCAACAGGTGGAGGAGAATGTTTTCAAGGTTAACTTTCCAAGTAAGAATGAGCTGGTGAGATTTCAACATTTTGGGCATTTCCACGTTCATGATTCCACTATTATATTGTCTTTTGATTTTTGGAAGAAGGAGGTTGAGCCAGTTTAGTTTGGGTCCCTGAAGATGTTTGGGTACGAGTCTATGGCCTACCACCGGTGGCGCTTGATGATTTTCTTGCTTTATGGGCTTTAGGTGATGTGTTTGGCAAGACAAAAGATATTGATATTGTGTTTACATGACAACATAATTGGAACTAATTTTTTGCAGGTTATCCGGCGAGCTGCTCATTCAATCCAGCAATGGTTTTTCCTTCTCCCGGTGGAGCAGCGGGAGGGTATGGTTATTGTATGCAATCGGATGCTAGCGGTTGCTCAGGACTTCTTTTTCCAGGCTACTGGGTGGCGGCATCTTAATAGAATAGCAAATACACACTACGGGAAAACACGGCGTTGCCGTGCGACGAATCGCACGGCAAAGGAGCTTATTTGCACGGCAAAGCCTTCGCCGTGCGTAGACGCACGGCAAAGACTGCACGGCTAAGAAACCGACGGCAAAGGATTCTTTGCCGAGCGCTTCGCGAGTTTTGCACGGCAAAGCCTTTGCCGTGCGTTGCGTTCTTTGCCGTGCGGGAGAACTCTGCCGTGCGTCGACTTCTTTGCCGTGCGGCAAAACGTTGCCGTGCGCCCTATTCTTTGCCGTGTGACAATTCTTTGCCGTGCGCTATTCTCTGCCGTGCCTTGGACCTTTGCCGTGCGCCTGCGCCCCTTCCCGCACGGCAAAGAATCCTTCAGCCACACCCAGTGAGCTCCCAGGAGCACGAGTGAGCGCCACGTGGGACCTTTGCCGTGCGTGTGCACACGGCAAAGAGACCAAAAGTCCTTTGCCGTGTGCACACGCACGGCAAAGGCCCCTGCATTTTTCATTTTTTTGCTGTTTTTCAATTATCCCTGCATTTCAAATATTGCATTTCACAAATATAGCATATATAACATATATATCAACATATGATCACCAAACACATCAACAACACCACAAATACATCGAGCACACATAGTTCATGCATACAATCCGTTACATGGAGTCCACATCGAGCATACATAGTTCATGCATAGCAATGTCCATTATTACAATTCATAACAAGTGCGAACAATGCATTACAACGACGACGAGTGCACGAAGACCATGCCATCAACCTTGTCCTCCTCCGCTTCCGCCGGCCTCATCGTCATTGCCTTGTGACATATAATCTATAAGCATGTTGATGGAATGAACATTTGCATTTGCATATTGAACACTTGAACAAGTAGCGGGTTGGGCACCAGAGGACTCACCGCGGTTCATGCTCCGGATGATGTTCAAGTTGTTCACGGTGACAGGTGTCCCCGGGGTCTGAGTGGGCGGTGGCGGCATCCACGGCGTGGTGTAAGGTGGAGGAGCAGCAATACTCCCCGGTGGACTAGATAGAACCGTCCGGCTCATCAACCAGCTCATCCGTGCCTCATCGCGCTTGCATCATCTCGCTGCTGCTGTTGTATCCGCTGCATCATCCGTATCTCGTCGCTGCTGGTACTCCGAATCTGCTGCTCCATGTGCGCCCTTTGCTCCCGGGCCGCCTGCTCCTTCGCTGCCATCTCCTCCTACGTTGTGTTGCCGCGATGTCATTAACATTTCAATGGAAAGCATGTAAAGGAAATGTAGAGGCTCGAGGAAGAACATACCCGTAACCGCTCGACAGCCTAGATCCGAAGCCCGTGGCCGGGGCTCTACCTCAGGCTGGCCGCTCTTACGACCACGACGGATCTGGCGGAGAGAGGGAACCTTCGCTGGGTCGACGCACCCGTCACCAAACCATAGGCGGCCATGCTTCAAGCCTTCTCCCGCAAGCACCGCGACCTCAGGGTCAAAGTCCTCGGCCTCTGGGTTGGCCTCCTCGCCGTACTTCCGCTTGAACTTGGAGACATACGACGTGCACTAGGTCTCGCATTGCGGGTTAAGCCACACGGCGGACCCCGTCTCAGGATCGGCGTCTTCCTTTGCTTCATCTTCTTTAGCACGGCAAAGACGTTAGGCTTCGCTCCTCGTCCCGAGTTCCTGCAAAAGAGAACATGTAATCAAGTGAAGTGGCACACCCTTGCGGAGTTAACAAATATATAACATGAATTCAAAGAATGAAGGAACCATTAATTTGCTCACCTCGTTCTGCAGGTGAAGAGAGAGGGGGATGCTGCCTTGGATATGCGATCCACCTCGCATCTCTGCCCGCTTCTTCTTGCCCTCCTCGTGCTTCTTGAGGTACTGGGGGGCATGTCCACCACATGACCATCGCAAGAAAGCACCTATCGTCCTTGCCGACGTACTGAGGAGGGTTCTACATGCACAAGATAAACCCATTATGGTAAAATAAACTACATGGCGCTAAAGCAAATCAATAACACATAAATGCAAATACCCGCATGTACTGCCGCGGCTGCATGAGCGTGTCGCGAGCGTCCTCCTTAGTCATGTGGACGAAGCGGTCGGCGTGCCGCCGCGGACGCATTGAATACGTGCCTCGTAGTGCATGCCGCTCACCCTCTTCCTTGCAAGCTGGTGTAGGACATCATCGCACGCACGCTCCTTGCCCTCGGCCCTCTTGAAGTATTTCGCAACCATGCACATAGGTAAAACAAGGGGCATTAGTGCAATTATTGTGAACCAAGGAGAGTGTATGAATGGTAAGAAGTCAAAAGTCACGTACCCAGAATTTGGCAACAACCAAATCCGCCGCGGTGCCGCGGCCCATAGGATCTTCCGCGAGGCTGTAGTGCGCCCACCTCCAAGCTACGTCGCAGCCACCAGTAGGGAAACTGACTATCCCAGGGAAATACCATCTAAGTAGGCCCACAAGGATGTTCGAGTACCCACGTGGCGGTCTCTGCGACGGGTCTTCATACTTGAACGAGCTGCACCATGAAACGACAACATCAATATGTATGTCATAATAATTTTGATAATGACAAAATTGCGATAACGAAATGCCAAAAATTAACATGTACCTCCTTCCATAGGGCACTAGAACAACGTGCCTGTACTGCCAGGCCTTCAGCGAGGGGAGCTGTGTTATCCCACGCCGATATGGCTTCCTATCACGTGGCCTCAGCCTCTCCACAGCTCGGAACGTATCGGTAATCCGCCGGCTCTTCCCAATCTAGGCTTTGATCAGGATCGAACACTAAGTTCCCCAACCCCTCATCCTCCGAGAGGTCCTCCTCGTCCCCCTCCTCCTCCTGGTCCTCCCCACCCACCTCCTCCTCCTCGGTCCTCCCCACCCCCTCCTCCTCCCTGGTCCTCCCCACCCCCTCCTCCTCCTGGTCCTCCCCACCCCCGTGGTGCTCCTGGTCCTCCTCCTCGTCATCATCATCGGCTGCGGGAGGGGGGCTAGGACTAGGAGTGAGTACCCGCGTCGCATTCTTCCTACGCGGCCGTGTTGTGGTAGCGACAGGAGGGGGGCTAGGAGGGGGGTACTAGGTCGGCCCCGCCTCGAAGTCCCTACACCTACCAAGTCCTTGAGCTTCTTTTTAAGACCGCCACCCCTTTTTTTTGGCGGCATGCTTCAATCACCTGCAAACACAAATGAAGAGAGTGGTTTATTAGTACGCAATATTGTAAAGAGATAAATATTAGTGAAAGCAACAGTAAATATAAGTAGATGAACATTAATGAAAGCAACAATAATGCAAAAGGATGAACATTAATTAGTGGAAGCAACAAATAGCAAGCATAGAGTTCTCTCAAACATAGTACTGAGTTCTTACAAATAACCTAGCTAGACAATCTCTATTACACGGAGTTATTACAAATAACCAAGCTAGCCTCACAATTACTACTACATAGATCAGTAGCCTGTGTCGCCGTCCGTGATTGGACCGCGTGTCTCATCATCGTCATCAGGCTCGGCGAACCAATAATCATCAATGAAACCTGGAGGTGGTCCATCTGCATCGAGGTCAATCCCTGCTCTGAACGCCTCGAGCAAACTCAGGTCTTCCGGGGCACAAACATCCTCAGCTTCATCTTCTCGCATTGTCCCCATCCATGCCCGCATCTTCTTGTTCATCGTCTACGACCATGTCATCGATAGTCGGCAAGGCGATTGTGAAATGCCCGGGGAGCCCTTCTTCCCGATAGAACTCGACACTCTTTGCCGAGGGGTCTACGCGGCGGTAATCGTCCTTGTTTGGCGGGGGCGGCCTATTGCGTGAAGGCACCGTCATCACAACATCCCATCCATGTAGACGTTTTGTCGGGTTTCGCACGCGTACGGGAGATAGAATACTTGAAAGGCCCGGGTAGCCAAGATGTACACATCCTCTCCCTTATAAACAGAGTTCCTTTCAACTTCGACCAACCCAATTTCAGGATCCCGTCTCACCCGACGTGGGTCAAACCAATGACATTTGAAGACGACGGGATTTAGCCCTTTCGAAACCCGTAATTCAGCTCGTATATACCCTCGACTCTTCCATAGTAATGGAGCCCATCGTCACCTTGACATACCACCCCGCTATTTATTGTCTTCGCGTTGGGCCGGCTTGTTGTGTATTTATGGGTCTGGAAGCGATACCCGTTCACGTCATAGGAGTTGAACGCTTCGACGGAATGGTCAAAGCCCCTAGCAATTTTTCTTAGCTCTGACTTCATCTCTTTGTCAGTTCTTGCCTACAAGTTTAGCACGAGAAGTTTAGAACGAGAAATGACCGATAAATGTCGGAAGTGCTAGCTAATTTGGGATAGAAAAGTACCAAATTACAGAACCAGCTACTAAAACCGAAACCGCCGCCCTTATCGAAAATTTGCTTGGATTCTTCCGGGGTAGGCTCCCTGTGGGTATTCTTCCAATGTATAGCCTTGAATTGCCTATACCGATGAAAAGAGGAAGAGTTAGCCACGCAAATACGAGTGAATGTTTGCGAATAACTAAATGGTTCGCACTTACTCGATGTACGGCTTCACTTCGACCATGGTGTTCAAGACATACGAGTGGATCAAGGTCCGCTCATGCAGGTCCGTTCGTACGGCTTCGAGCCACTTGACTTGCCACCAAGCCCCACGAAGATGCTAAGCTTGGGTACTTCTTCATTGTTGGCGGCATTGTAACGGAGGACCGGGTTGTGCTTTGTGGGAATGTTGGGATCATAGTGCTTAGTGGTGAAGTTTGCCACCTCCACGTTCAGGATCGCTCGGCTATGGATGCTTCGATCTTGCATTTATTGCCGGTCATTTGACGAAGCTTTTGTGTTTCTCTCTCGGGACCAAACCGCCAACGGCCCCAATTCGGCCCCCTTTAAGCATTCCTCCGCGAGGTGCAGGATCATATGTTGCATCGGATTAAAGAACCCTGGAGGAAAGATCTTCTCTAGATCGCAAAGCAACACGGGTGCCTCTTCATCCAGCCTTCTCAATCACTTTAGTGTCTAACTCCCTAGCACAAATCTAGCGGAAGAAAAACTCAACCTCGCTAGCACTCGCCAAGTCTTCTCGGGGACATAGCCTCGAATCATCACCGGCATTATCCGCTCAAGCCATATGTGGTAGTCATGACTCTTCAGCCCTTGTACTCGCAACGTTTCAATGTTCGGACCCTCATCCAGCTTGGCCGCGAACCCATCGGGGAAAAACAAGGAGTCCTTCATCCATTGGAAGACCTCCCTTTTTGGGCCTTTGTGAGACAGAACGGAGCGTGTGGCTTAGTCCAAGTTTTTTTGGCACCATGAGGTGGCTGCATGTTCAACTCCGGCCTATCGCACCACATTTCTTGATCAATTCGAGCCTTTATGTTATCCTTCGTCTTCTCGGTGTCCACAATCGTGCTCCAAATGGCTTCACCGATATTCTTCTCGGTGTGCATTACATCAATGTTATGCGGGAGCTCGAGAAACTCAAAGTAAGGGAGCTTCCATAAGCACGGCTTGTGAGTCCATTGGTGTGTCTCCCCATATCCCAAGAAACCATTCCCATCGTGGCTAGGCTTAAGAGCATCTAACTCGGCCTTGATTTCCGTTCCGGTCTTCGGAATTGGCTTCGGGCCACGGACAACACGGCCTTTCTTGAAGCTCTTTACATCACTCCCGTATGCATGCCTCCGCTCAAGGAACTGTCGAGCTTCATCAAAGCATGAATACTTGCCTCCCTTGTTTAGCCGAAGAAAGTCACGGCTCGCCCGCACCGTGGGCAAGGCCACTTCCCATGTGTACACCACCCGCAGAACAAAGCACGTGCCGGCAGGTCATGCAGGGACGTGTGGTACCACACATACATATCGAAGTACTCCTTCTTTGATGCGTCATATGTTCGGATCCCGCGACCTTCCCAGCCACGAACCAAGTCATCCACCAGCGGTTCCGGGTACACATTCATGTTCTTACCCGGTATTTGGGCCCCGGGATTATCATCGACACAAACATGTTCTCTCGATCTCATGCGGACGCCGTGGGGAGGTTCATGGGAATAACAAACACCGGCCAACAACCGTATACCTGCAGCCGACATACCATATGGATTGAACCCATCGGTTGATATCGCAACCGCTACGCTCCTCGGGTCACCCGCTTTCAGTGGAAATTTCTTGACAAAGTTCTTCCATGCAGTACCATCCGACGGATGTATCATCTTGTCGGTGTATCTGTTTCCTTCCACGGCCCACCTCATCTGTTGGGCAGTATCCTCGGTCATGAAGAGCCGCTGGATCCTCGGTTGAACTGGAAGATATCGGAGGATATTCTTGGCAACCGTGGTCTACCTCTTCTGACCATCACCATTGCGGTCTACCTCAAAGTACCTAGAGGAATTGCATTTGATGCAATAATTTGTGTCGGCGTGCTCCTCTCTGAATAGCATGCATCCCTTTGGACAAGCGTGTATCCGCTGAGATGACATCTTAAGGTCACCGAGCAATTTGGTCGAATAGTAGAAGTTTTGCGGCAAGAGGTGCCCTTTCGGCGAAGGCTTCCTACGATGACCGAAGTTCATCGAACCCATCTCCGCACAAGTTCCTATGGCACTTCAAGGCCATAAGGCGAGCGATGGCATCTAGTTGGGTAACCTCTCGTATTTTCATGTAGGGGTTTCTGCGAAGCAAACAGAGCCTCATAATACTCCTTTGTGTTTTCCTCCGGGTCCTCACTTGTCTCCGCATCCCGAGGTGTCTCCACCTCTACATGAGGGCTTTCGTGCACATTACCATTAGCCAAGTTTTCTAAGCACCTATCAAAACCAGTGTCATATTCCCCCTAGGTTGAATCTGCCGCACCTCCTTCCTAGCACGTTTCTTTGCCTTTTCTCCATGGTAAGTCCAAATCCCGTAGGACGGTGTGAACCCAAACTTGATCAGGTGCATACTCATAGTTTCCTCGTCCTGTGCCTTTCGGTTAGCGCACTTACTACAAGGGCACCAAACACTTATAGGTCTGCTAGGTATGGCAAACGCCCTATCCACAAACTGCTCGGTCTTTTCTCCCCATTCATCAGTATAGTTCCACTGACTGATTCTGCCATCGTACATCCAGCCACGATTATCCATCCTCTAATCAGCAACAAAACAGACGAACATAGCATTTATATATCAAATACTCAATCTATGCATCATATATTTATTTATTTTACGCGTGCATCAACCTGAAACTCTACTAGGTGGGCTCCTAGCAGCCGCCGGATCCGTAGATTGAGTACGTTCTCCCAGCTCTACCCGATCCGAGACAGAATTTCGGCAGCACCTCCCCGCTGCTCTCCCGATACACGTCTCGGCAAAAAGCCGAGATGGGTGTGCATCCGGAGAACAACGGGGAGGCGCTACCGAAATCCTGTCTCGGATCGGGGTAGAGCACGGAGAACGTACCCAACTACGCATCCGCCGGCTGTCCCGATAAATGCCGTAAGAGTTACGGTTCATAATATGCGAGACCACTAATGCATATTTATCCGCGTAACCCTTACGGTCGGGAAGAGACGCCTAGGTATCGCCACAGACTTGGTGATCTAGACACAAAAAAAAACCTAGGTACAAGAGAGGCAAACGGATTCTCACCCTCGAAGCGTGATCGACTGCCGGTGAAGAAGACCAACGACCCTCTGAGAGAATCGTCGAAGAAGATCCGAAACGCCCCGTCAAACACCCCCGCGATGCCGCCTCTCGTGTCCACCTCGAAGCATCGCCTGCATAACAAAAAAAAACCAATTAGGGGCTATTAATAATTACCATGTATGCGCGTATATAGAGTATATGGAGCAGTAGAAAGCCAATGTTACTTTTGCTGCTTTGTGAATGAGGTAATGCAATGCTACATCTAAGAAGTTTAGTGGTGGAGTGGTGCTATCTATGGAGTTTTGATTGTCCAATTTTGTTTTATTTTGTCCTTGAAAAAAATGACAAAACCTGATATGTTTTGGAGATTTGAAAATGACAACTCACATCTACACTTTTGTTATTTTTGTGTACCTCAGAATTTAAAGTATTTTAAATTGATATTTTACATGTTTGTGGGATACATTATTGACTGTATGTAAATATTTTTTAATATCTTTTAGAATTTTTAAAAACTTAAAAATATGATTTTTTTTATAAAAAAAACGAGATTGTGTGGCCGCTCAGCCTTTGCATAAGCCGCTTGTACAGTTTGTTGTACCAGCACAAGCAGAGCGCTTGAGGTCGAGATGAGTAGGGTGTGAATCGGGATGGCGTGTATACGTGCAGTCACTCATGTGGCCAGGCAAGACAACGGTCGGTCGACACGTCCACCCTTAGTGCGAGTGCGCAGGAGGCATTAATGGTACTTGCCGTTGCAGACGGGGACCCACACAAAGTAAAGCACTATAGCAGTGGCAGTGCTCGTTCTTTTAACTCGGTGGCCTGACGCTGCTTCAACTATGGCTAGCTCAACAGCGGTGAATATGCACTCTATTCTTGCAAATTGGCGAGACAGGAGTACAGGCACGCACGCGGCGTCGGGCGCCACTTGCGGCCGTGCAACAGCAAGCTCGAGCAACGAGCAAGCTCGGTGTCTCCATCATTTTTATTTCTCAAGTAATCCTAGAACTAAATTAACAGTTTAGCCAAGTATGCAGAGTCAAATTCATTTGATGCTAGAGGAATTTAGGTAAACTGTTTATGCTCTAGATGGTTTCGTTTTTTATTTCTCAAGTAATCCTAGAACTAAATTTAAAATGGAACTTACATATATATTTACAAAAAAAAGATGGCCACATACCTGGGAGGGCCGGCGGCGGCGGCTACGTGGGAGAGAGGAGGGAGGCGGCGGCGGGGTAGGGCGCGGCGGCGTAGGGCGCGGCGGCGTCGAGCGAGAGAGGAGGGTGGCAGCGGCGGGGTAGGGCGCGCGGCGGCGTCGAGCGGGAGAGGAGGGGGGCGGCGGCGGGGTAGGGCGCGGCGGCGTCGAGCGAGAGAGGAGGGTGGCGGCGGCGGGGTAGGGCGCGGCGGCGTCGAGCGGGAGAGGAGGGAGGCGGCGGCGGGGTAGGCGCGGCGGCGTCGAGCGGGAGAGGAGGGTGGCGGCTCGGGGATGTGTGTGAGATGCGTTTGTGTGGCAGGGAGCATCCCGACCAGGTGTTATCCGCAGCCTTTGCCGTGCGCCGCCCTTTGCCGTGCGGCAAAGCAGCTTTGCCGTGCGGAAGGTCTTTGCCGTGCGCAGGCAGGGCTTTGCCGTGCGGCAGGCTTCTTTGCCGTGCGCCGGCGCACGGCAAAGGTTTTTTTTTATTTTTTCATTTTAATTATCAACAACATTCATTTCTATTTCTACATTATATTAAACCTGTTTTTTTCAATATGTGTATTAGTTAATAATGTATGTATCATGCTTTCAGTTTCAAAAAAATTCAGCATGCATTTCAAATATTTAAGTTGATTTATGTGTGCATTTATCAATAAAGGTTTGCACATAAATATATTACCCTAACCCTAACCCTAAACCCTAAACCTATACCTAACCATAAATACTTACCTTTAACCTAAACCCTAGCCCTAGCCCCTAAACCCTAGCCCTAACCCTACACTTAACCCTAACCAGTAGATCAGGCACACCCTCGATCATGTGATAATGGCTCGAGCTGCGGGTATGTATGTGCCAAAGGGTTCCAATCTTGGTTCTCCATGTGTATATGTCCTAAACAAACCTAAAAGAATGAAAAGTTACATTGGTGCACCCTCGCGGAGAAATCTAGGGGGTAGACCCGCCGGGGCACACGTTCCAGTTGTTTTGGGGGAGGAGGGGAGAACGACCGCCGGAGCACCGGAACCCCACCAAATCTTGCATGTGGGCCTATGATATGTGTCAAAGTGTGGTGCAAGGTCTAATGGTGCAAAAGTAGCTCCCCTAAACCCTAAACCCTAAACTGGGGAGGCTTCGAGCACTAAAACCCCTCTAAAACCCTAAACCACAACGCCTGGAGCTCGCAGAACCATGCATCATAAACCCTAACCCTAACCCTAAACCCTAAACCTATACCTAACCATAAATACTTACATTGAACCTAAACCCTAGCCCTGCCCCCTAGACCCTAGCCCTAACCCTACACCAAACCCTAACCAGTAGATCAGGCACACCCTCGATCGTGTGATAATGGCTCTAGCTGCGGGTATGTATGTGCCAAAGGGTCCCAATCTTGGTTCTCCATGTGTATATGTTCTAAACAAACCTAAAAGAATGAAAATTTACATTGGTGCACCCTGCGCGGAGAAATCTAGGGGGTAGACCCGCCGGGGCACACGTTCCGCCGTTTTGGGGGAGGAGGGGAGAACGACCGCCGAGCACCGGAACCCCACCAAATCTTGCATGTGGACCTATGATATGTGTCAAAGTGTGGTGCAAGGTCTAATGGTGCAAAAGTAGCTCCCCTAAACCCTATACCCTAGCCCTAAACCTACACCTAACCCTAACCAGTAGATCAGGCACACCCTCGATCATGTGATAATGGCTCGAGCTGCGGGTATGTATGTGCCAAAGGGTCCCAATATTGGTTCTCCATGTGTATATGTCCTAAACAAACCTAAAAGAATGAAAAGTTACATTGGTGCACCCTCGCGCGGAGAAATCTAGGGGGTAGACCCGCCGGGGCACACGTTCCGCTGTTTTGGGGGAGGAGGGGGAGAACGACCGCCGGAGCACCGGAACCCCACCAAACCTTGCATGTGGGCCTATGATATGTGTCAAAGTGTGGTGCAAGGTCTAATGGTGCAAAAGTATCTCCCCTAAACCCTAAACCCTAAGCGGGGAGGCTTCGAGCACTAAAACCCCTCTAAAACCCTAAACCACGACGCCGCAGCTGCAGAACCATGCATCATAAACCCTAACCCTAACCCTAACCCTAAACCCTAAACCTATACCTAACCATAAATACTTACATTGAACCTAAACCCTAGCCCTACCCCTAGACCCTAGCCCTAACCCTACACCAAACCCTAACCAGTAGATCAGACACACCCTCGATCATGTGATAATGGCTCGAGCTGCGGGTATGTATGTGCCAAAGGGTCCCAATCTTGGTTCTCCATGTGTATATGTCCTAAACAAACCTAAAAGAATGAAAAGTTACATTGGTGCACCCTCGCGCGGAGAAATCTAGGGGGTAGACCCGCCGGGGCACACGTTCCGCTGTTTTGGGGGAGGAGGGGAGAACGACCGCCGGAGCACCGGAACCCCACCAAACCTTGCATGTGGGACTATGATATGTGTCAAAGTGTGGTGCAAGGTCTAATGGTGCAAAAGTATCTCCCCTAAACCCTAAACCCTAAACTGGGAGGCTTCGAGCACTAAAACCCCTCTAAAACCCTAAACCACGACGCCATGCAGTGCAGAACCATGCATCATAAACCCTAACCCTAACCCTAACCCTAAACCCTAAACCTATACCTAACCATAAATACTTACATTGAACCTAAACCCTAGCCCTACCCCTAGACCCTAGCCCTAACCCTACACCAAACCCTAACCAAGTAGATCGAGCACACCCTCGATCATGTGATAATGGCTCGAGCTGCGGGTATGTCCGTGCCAAAGGGTCCCAATCTTGGTTCTCCATGTGTATATGTCCTAAACAAACCTAAAAGAATGAAAAGTTACATTGGTGCACCCTCGCGCGGAGAAATCTAGGGGGGTAGACCCGCCGGGGCACACGTTCCGCTGTTTTTGGGGGAGGAGGGGGAGAACGACCGCCGGAGCACCGGAACCCCACCAAACCTTGCATGTGGGCCTATGATATGTGTCAAAGTGTGGTGCAAGGTCTAATGGTGCAAAAGTATCTCCCCTAAACCCTAAATCCTAAACTGGGGAGGCTTCGAGCACTAAAACCCCTCTAAAACCCTAAACCACGACGCGCAGCTGCAGAACCATGCATCATAAACCCTAACCCTAACCCTAACCCTAAACCCTAAACCTATATCTAACCATAAATACTTACATTGAACCTAAACCCTAGCCCTACCCCCTAGACCCTAGCCCTAACCCTACACCAAACCCTAACCGAGTAGATCGAGCACACCCTCGATCATGTGATAATGGCTCGAGCTGCGGGTATGTATGTGCCAAAGGGTCCCAATCTTGGTTCTCCATGTGTATATGTCCTAAACAAACCTAAAAGAATGAAAAGTTACATTGGTGCACCCTCGCGCGGAGAAATCTAGGGGGGTAGACCCGCCGGGGCACACGTTCCGTTGTTTTGGGGGAGGAGGGGGAGAACGACCGCCGGAGCACCGGAACCCCACCAAACCTTGCATGTGGGCCTATGATATGTGTCAAAGTGTGGTGCAAGGTCTAATGGTGCAAAAGTATCTCCCCTAAACCCTAAACCCTAAGCTCGGGAAGGCTTCGAGCACTAAAACCCCTCTAAAACCCTAAACCACGACGCCGCAGCTGCAGAACCATGCATCATAAACCCTAACCCTAACCCTAAACCCTAAACCTATACCTAACCATAAATACTTACATTGAACCTAAACCCTAGCCCTACCCCCTAGACCCTAGCCCTATCCCTACACCAAACCCTAACCAGTAGATCAGGCACACCCTCGATCATGTCATAATGGCTCGAGCTGCGGGTATGTATGTGCCAAAGGGTCCCAATCTTGGTTCTCCATGTGTATATGTCCTAAAAAAACCTAAAAGAATGAAAAGTTACATTGGTGCACCCTGCGCGGAGAAATCTAGGGGGTAGACCCGCCGGGGCACACGTTCCGCTGTTTTGGGGGGAGGAGGGGGAGAACGACCGCCGGAGCACCGGAACCCCACCAAACCTTGCATGTGGGCCTATGATATGTGTCAAAGTGTGGTGCAAGGTCTAATGGTGCAAAAGTATCTCCCCTAAACCCTAAACCCTAAACTGGGAGGCTTCGAGCACTAAAACCCCTCTAAAACCCTAAACCACGACGCCGCAATTGCAGAACCATGCATCATAAACCCTAACCCTAAACCCTAAACCTATACCTAACCATAAATACTTACATTGAACCTAAACCCTAGCCCTACCCCCTAGACCCTAGCCCTAACCCTACACCAAACCCTAACCGAGTAGATCGAGCACACCCTCGATCATGTGATAATGGCTCGAGTCTGCGGGTATGTATGTGCCAAAGGGTCCCAATCTTGGTTCTCCATGTGTATATGTCCTAAACAAACCTAAAAGAATGAAAAGTTACATTGGTGCACCCTCGCGCGGAGAAATCTAGGGGGTAGACCCGCCGGGGCACACGTTCCGCTTGTTTTGGGGGGAGGAGGGGGAGAACGACCGCCGGAGCACCGGAACCCCACCAAACCTTGCATGTGGGCCTATGATATGTGTCAAAGTGTGGTGCAAGGTCTAATGGTGCAAAAGTATCTCCCCTAAACCCTAAACCCTAAACTGGGAGGCTTCGAGCACTAAAACCCCTCTAAAACCCTAAACCACGACGCCGCAGTACCGCAGAACCATGCATCATAAACCCTAACCCTAACCCTAAACCCTAAACCTATACCTAACCATAAATACTTACATTGAACCTAAACCCTAGCCCTACCCCCTAGACCCTAGCCCTAACCCTACACCAAACCCTAACCGATAGATCGTGCACACCCTCGATCATGTGATAATGGCTCGAGCTGCGGGTATGTATGTGCCAAAGAGTCCCAATCTTGGTTCTCCATGTGTATATGTCCTAAACAAACCTAAAAGAATGACAAGTTACATTGGTGCACCCTCGCGCGGAGAAATCTAGGGGTAGACCCGCCGGGCACACGTTCCGTTGTTTTGGGGGAGGAGGGGGAACGACCGCCGGAGCACCGGAACCCCACCAAACCTTGCATGTGGGCCTATGATATGTGTAAAAGTGTGGTGCAAGGTCTAATGGTGCAAAAGTATCTCCCCTAAACCCTAAACCCTAAACTGGGGAGGCTTCGAGCACTAAAACCCCTCTAAAACCCTAAACCACGACGCCGCAGCTGCAGAACCATGCATCATAAACCCTAACCCTAACCCTAACCCTAAACCCTAAACCTATACCTAACCATAAATACTTACATTGAACCTAAACCCTAGCCCTACCCCCTAGACCCTAGCCCTAACCCTACACCAAACCCTAACCAGTAGATCAGGCACACCCTCGATCATGTGATAATGGCTCGAGCTGCGGGTATGTATGTGCCAAAGGGTCCCAATCTTGGTTCTCCATGTGTATATGTCCTAAACAAACCTAAAAGAATGAAAAGTTACATTGGTGCACCCTCGCGCGGAGAAATCTAGGGGGTAGACCCGCCGGAGCACACGTTCCGCTGTTTTGGGGGGAGGAGGGGAGAACGACCGCCGGAGCACCGGAACCCCACCAAACCTTGCATGTGGGCCTATGATATGTGTCAAAGTGTGGTGCAAGGTCTAATGGTGCAAAAGTATCTCCCCTAAACCCTAAACCCTAAGCCGGGAGGCTTCGAGCACTAAAACCCCTCTAAAACCCTAAACCACGACGCGCAGTACAGTAACCATGCATCATAAACCCTAACCCTAACCCTAACCCTAAACCCTAAACCTATATCTAACCATAAATACTTACATTGAACCTAAACCCTAGCCCTACCCCCTAGACCCTAGCCCTAACCCTACACCAAACCCTAACCGAGTAGATCGAGCACACCCTCGATCATGTGATAATGGCTCGAGTCTGCGGGTATGTATAACACTTAACAGATTCCTGGACGTGTACGGTGAAGTGTCCCGCCGCGGGTATATCGGGGGCTAGACTGTGCCAAAGGGTACCACACATGGTTTTCCATATGTCCATGGACTAAACAAACCTAAACCTATGAAAAGGTATATTGGTGGAACCTCGCGCGGAGAAATCTAGGGGGTAGACCCGCCGTCCCGCTGTTTTGGGGGGAAGGAGGGGGACGGCCGCCGGAGCACCGGAACCCCGATATATGTGGGGGATGAGCATGGAGACTAATTTTGTATTTCACATAGTGTAATAAATAGTCATCAAAAAGAAAAACTAATTAACAAAATAAATATAAGTAGTAGATGAAATAAAATAGTTAGAAAAACAAATAAAATGTATATTGGCGCACGGCAAAGGGAGAAGCGCACGGCAAAGGACCCTTTGCCGTGCAACTTGTCTGTCTGCACGGCAAAGGGGCGGGCACGGCAGTGCATTTTTGCCTTTGCTGTGCGCTGTTTCTTTGCCGTGCGGCTTGCAGGGACTTTGCCGTCTTCAAATCTTTGCCGTGCGCTGCTCCCATTCTTTGCCGTGAGGAACTACTTTGCCGTGCGCCATATCTTTCTTTGCCGTGCTACGTTTCTTTGCCGTGCGCTGCTCTCATTCTTTGCCGTGCATTTTTGCGTTGCCGTGGGCTCTTCTTGCTACGCACGACAAAGAAATCTTTGCCGTGCAGCAGCTCACGGCAAAGCTTGGCTGCACGGCAGCGCCTGATTTTCCCGTAGTGACATAGCTTTTCCGAGTGCCATATTTTCAGCTGGTTGATTCATGTATCGACCTTAGCTTTTCCGTGATTGTATTGATGCAGAGGCTGGGGCGATGCTCTTTTATCGAAAAAAAAAACGCTTGACAAAACGTGCGAGTTAGCAAGCATGCACCTTCTCTTTTCTTTGAAGTTGTGGAAGCGGGGTATTTGACAGGCCATACCAGTCATATATACCGTACACGCATGTGCATGCATACAATGATACAAACGATAAAACGTACACATCTGGTGCCACGTCAAAAGCTCAAAAAATTCAAAGTTGATCGGACGTATCCCCACTTTGAAAAAGTCTATAAAACAAGGTGACAAGCTAACTCCCGCGGACTCATCCAGACTTTCCAGCTAGAAAGAATACGTTAACAATACACACACAATTTAATATGGTTACAAGCCATCTCCAAGCAACGCACGCACGCACCTAGCTAGGGTACAACAGTTTCCGCTTTCCACTGGGGACTGGACACCAGTCGCACGATCTCAACCGAGACAACTCAGCCTACGTACGTACAACCTGCCCGCCTATCGCGTCGTATATCTAGACCCCTCCCCAGCCGATCCAAACCCCTCGTCATTTTCGCCGGTCACCGCGATCTCGACGGTGCACGGGTCACGACACTGGCTGGGCTGCGCGAGGTACAGAAGACACACATGGCTCACGGTCCGGATCACCGGGAAGCGGCGGCGCCCGAGTGGCGCGGCGCCGTGCGGGCCGCGGCGGCGGGGCCGACGCCCGACCAGGCGTGGGCGCTGCTGCGAGACTTCTGCTCCCTCGACAGGTGGGTCTCTCTCGTGCAGACGTGCCGGAGGCTGGAGGGCGCCGACGGCGAGCCAGGGTGCGTCCGGTACTGCGCGGGGCCGGTGAACATGGCCGCGCCGGATGAGGCGGTCGGCTGGTCCAAGGAGCGGCTCGTCGAGGTCGACGCTGCCGGGCGGTCATACAGCTACGAGGTGGTGGAGACCAACAAGGGCTTCGGCCGGTACCGGGCGACCATCGGCGTCGAGGCCGACCCGGCCGGGTGCGCCGTCGCGTGGTCGTTCGAGGCCGATCCGGTCAAGGGGTGGACGCTGGAAGGCTTCGTGGGTTTCCTGGAGAAGCTCGCCCGTGGCGTCGCCAGGCGGCTGGAAGAGGAGATCATGGTGAACGTTGATGATGATCCTGCTTTGCGAGTACCTTGAAAATAGAGTTTTTTTTCCTCCTGCTTCTCTAGTGTTACTGTTGACCTTGTGCAGTTCGGAAGAAAAGCAACCTTCATAGATGTTGTTTTCGCTTTTGGTGATCCAAGGCAGGCTTGCGCCCCTCCGAAAATAAAATTGTTCGCTTGGTTGGAAATCTAAAATATGCTATGGATGGCGGATCCTCTTTGAGAAAAGATCGAGGATGGACAACTTGTGCGCTATGTCCCTTTGCGAACAAATTTAGGAGACGACGACACACCTCTTCTTCCAACGACGGTTTTTCAAGATGGTCGGGGCAATGATGAAGGATTGGATTGGGTTGCCCTCGATTGTGATCTCCAATTGGACTAGTGAATCTCCCCATCAAGAATTTGTGGACAGGGATGTATAATAGAGCCACGCCAAATCAAGCCACAACCTCGAGCACATGCTTTTTTGTTTGGCATATTTTCATTGATTGTCTACTAGCAAAGTTTGTTTGGTGTATGGTTCATATGACTTTCAACATATCTCCATCTAATATAACAAATCTGTTCGGTAATTGGTTGCATGGGGTTTCTAAGAAAGATAAAATTCAAATCCGAGTGGAGGCTTGTACTTTATTATGGCCATATGGAATACACGTAATGATTTTTTCTTTTCTTTAACACATCAAGCAATCCTTCGTTTTTGCAAGTTGTACCCCGTGCTAGACACTGAATCTGTATGTCATCTTTGCTTCAACCGGAGGAGCCGAGGCCGGCCATGGCTTCAGGCTGCAGCCGCTTGGAAATGCTAGCACGGAAGATGGCGGCCTAGTAGAATTATGTGTTGAGCTTTAGTTGAATAATACATTTGATTTGATTTTTCTTCGAGTGGCTGGTTCATGTTTCAACACTTGTTGACCATTGATGTAAACTTTGGAACAAGTAATACGGTCAATAATAAGTCGCATGCATCAATTGATGCAGAGGTAGAGGCATGCTCCCATTTTAAAAAATGTGCTTGCATGTTGGATGATTTTCACCGAGCCTTATACTTTCCGTGACGCCGCTATTCTCCTAGACTCGATGAAGAGTGAGGCAAATGTTTGGATCACTTTGGCTACTTTTAAAAGAAAGAAAGAAAGAAAGAAAGAAAGAAGTCCAAGGCCTCAATTTTCTGAAAATTTAGAGTTTTTTCCCTTTTTGAGATGATTTGGAGTTTTTTCCTTGTAGAGCTTGTTTGATCTGTTGGAACTATACAGAATTATTTCTTAGACTGCTTTGCTTGGAATGCTAAAGAAAATTTCGCATGAGTAGCATGAACTTTTTTCGTGTGACAATGATAACAAGGCAATCCTTACAAAATCAGAAATTATAATGAAAAATATTTGCTCATTTGCTCCGATGTGATCTGAACAAATCCTCTCGCTCTCGCGATCCCGCGCAGCCCGACCCCTCCGCCATTGCACATTTGTACGCGACGCCTACCTCGGGGCGGCTAGGCGCGAGTCATGCGCCGACGAGCGCCTCCCGCTACGATTCCACGCCCTCCTCCTCCTCTCCTTCCAATGGAACAGGCTCACACAAGCCTACCTACGCCTTGGCTCTCCCGGCGCCGCGCTCTACGTGCCAGTCCACATGGTTCGCCACGCCGCGCACCCAGATCGATGCACCTTCCCGCGCGCACTCAAGGCCGCGGCCCAGGCCGAGCCCGTCGTCTCCAGCTTGCGCCGCCGCCTCCAATCGCGGCCTCGCGCGCCACACCTTCACCAGCTGCTACGCCAAGGCTGGCGACTTGGATGCCGCCCGTAGGGTGTTCGGCGAAAACTCTGACCGGTGACTCGGTTCGTGCAAAGAGGCCTCTCTCCAGTTAGGGAATCGAAAGAGTCGTTTTGATGTTGGAGATTTGGCGTGTTACCACATGACCCTGACCATGACGAGTCTCATCTCTCATGCCGGCTTGCAGGAAGGGTATTCACAAAAAATACCTCTCACCAAGTGTCGTCATGAAACAGCATTTGCAACACATGGTAAGGAGCAGCATGCACTAAACATGTTCGATGAAATAAAAAGTGAAGCGGTGCCACCAAACAGGGTGAATCTATGCTTGCACACACAGAGGGCTGGTGGATACTACGATTGGTTGCTGAAGAAAATGGAAGATGGAGAGATTAAGGTAGCACCAACCGTTGAACACTACGAGTGTGTGATAGATATGCTCGATAGAATGGCAATGGTGGACGAGGGGTGTGCTCAGGTGGAGGGGAGAATGCCGATGGAGAAAAAAATAGTAATATGCGGAACATTTTGCTTGGTGCATGCGAGAAGCACAGCAATGTGAGTGTTGGTAAGTGGGCAGCGGATCAACTACTAGAGTGCTGTCCAACATATATGCTGCTGCTGGAATGTGGGGGTGAAGTAGAAATGGTGAGGACGATGATGTCGGAGAGGAAAGATACGAAGTTCCCGGCCTGCAGCCTATAGCTCTGCAAAACGGCCAAATATTAAAGGTTTTGCTCTCCGCTTCACTGTTACTTGTGCAATACATAGTTTTCCAATCTCGTTCTCGAAATCGTGATAAAATTTTGTTTGGGTTTTCCTTTTCTAATCATTTTGCCTTTGTTGTTATGATGCCCCATGGATCTGATGGATGGCACATCAAGATTACCACGGCCTGATTAACTAATTAGGGTAAACTATGATCAGCAGGCCAGGTAAGATGTTATGACTCATTGATTAAGCTGATACTAGCATGTCAACTACTTTGAGAAGTTACTTTGAGTCCCTTAGCTATCCTTAGTTGACTGGTTGCTCGTTGAATATGAAAGACTATCCTATTGTTACAATTCTTCCAACACCCAACACTTATTTGCTCCAGTTAAATTACTCTCATGATTATATCCAATGCTAGAGATGTGTTTTCTAGTGATTATAAGCGTTTTGAGTGAGATATCAGTTGCCTTAAGATTTGGACAACCATGTTGTATCCCAAATAACCGCATCTGACTATTTTTTTCAGTGTTACTGTCTCTTGGCTTCTCCTCTTAGCCCACTGCATTTGCTAGAATACACAAATACACAGATTCCCGCCCATCTTTTGGAAAAGGATAAAAAAGATTCCTACGCAATTGTTTTGTTGTTGTAACAATTGTGGTTATACTTAGCACTAGTTTTCTTAATGCGCAAATTACACAATCTCGTGACACTTGTGGATAACTGCAGCTGTCAGCTAAATCCTCACTAGTACTAGTAGGCTAGTAGCAAACAATTTGCAGGTCTTGTGTAGCTCGAAAACCGTGCTGCTTTTGTCAAAGCATGGAGACAGCAAGTACACAAAGCACTCACGGGTGCATTATATATGCATATGACATGGGTCCCCAGCCAGAGAGATCTTGTGACTTCACTAGAATCCCCCAGTCTCCCCTTCAGTTGCAGCATCATGCTAACCCTCTGCTAGTGGTAGAGTTCTAGGAACAGAAAACCACAACCACGAGCAACACAGATGGCTTCCTATGGTAATGGCCAGAATGGTTTGGAGCTTGGCATCCAGAAGCCAGCCATTGGAAGCAACACAGGGTTGGAGCCTAACATATCTGTAGCATCAAGATGTCCACGGTTGGAACTGGCCATGGTGGTAACGAGAGCTGCAGCCCTCTTGATGGCGCTACTCTCGATGTCGCTAATGATCTCTGCCAAGCAACGGGGTAGTTTCATCATCTTTGGCATTCAGATTCCACTGTATGCCAACTGGTCCTTCTCTGATTCCCTGGAGTAAGTTTTTCAACTGTTACAGCTGGAAGTCTGTAAATAAGCTCACAGAGAATACTGAGCTATGCTGGTGTTCTTCGTAACTTCAGATCCTTGGTTGGAATATCTGCAGCAGCGGCTACCTACTCTCTTGCACAACTTCTGTTGATTGCACACAAGGCCTTGAAGAAAGTCCATGTGGTTCCGACCAGGCGCTATGCCTGGATGCTGTTAGCTGGTGACCAGGTCTGTCAATTCTTGGTCATTTTGATCTGATTTTGCAGTGTCTAGTTATTATTGTGGTTACCTGTGCTCCGATGCTTAGATTGCATATTTTGTCATGTTGTTTCATATCTTACTTTGCAGTTGTGGTGTCTGCATAGCACTGTTTCCTTTATGTTATGTAGTACTCCCACTGTTCGTAAATTGATTGAGGTTCTAGCTTTGTTAAGTTTGACTAAGTTTATAGAAAAATATATCAACATCTATAACAGTACAGCACTAATTAGTTCCACTAGATTCATCATAGAATATAGTTTAGTACTATTATATATATATATATATATTTAAAGTTGTATATATAAGCGCATTTTTTCTGTAGACTAGGTCAAACTTAAATATGTTAGACTTAGGAAATTTCTAGAACTTCATTTAATTTTGGAATAGGCGGAGTATGAACACTTGGTCAGTACCCACTATCACAGAACTAGTATAGGTGGTAATGACTGTGTTAGTTCTATGTTAAGATTGGAGAAATGTCATGCTAGCAAGCGGGCTTTAGTACAATTTATTTAGTCTAGGTTGTCATTAACTTGCCATGTATATATATTTGCTATATAAAACATTTTCCTTACTTTATGAAATGTTGTTCCCTAGACATAAAAGCATTTTGAAAATACTTCCTTTTGATAGCTTACCATTGGAAATTATTCTCACTTTTTGTGCATGTAATGTAAGTGTGGACTGTTACCCATTGTGCCTTTTATGACTGAACGTTCTAGCCTTATGTGTACGAGAAATACACAGCGTGTGATGACTTTATAAACTTTCTTAGATGATTGTGCGCTTTGTTAGAAATATGCGCGAGCAGATTTGAACATCATGTATACTTCACAAGTATGGGGATTTGGCTGTGTTAAATATACAAAAAAATCCGTAAGTGCCAAAATTTGTTTGGTTTTCTTCAAACAAGAGGGTTCAACTCCACAGTGGCAGGCAACTAGATGAAGAGCGAATGCAAATCTTATTCAAGCAAAGCTAATGCTTGTACAAAAAGAATAGTTTTAATTTTTTTGTCACAATATCATTTATGTGCGCTCCTCCCAATCAAAATAATGCTGCTGAAAAGATCATTTATCTTTTCTTTTGTCGCTTGGCAATTCACGTTGAAGTGATTGAGGAAATCTGTAAGAACTATCACGGAACATTTATTACGGTATCCTTATCAGTGGAAAGTCTGGGAGATTAGGACTAAATGCAAGCTTTCTTTGCAATTGTCCTTGAGCTTTTGTTTGCTTCCAAAGCTTGTTTCCCAGATGACTTCAGACTAACCCATCGTTACAAGCCATAACCTAATATAATCTGGCAGTTGCACCTTCAGTAGTTGATGACTCATGACCCCTTTTTAGCTGGACAAATAGCATCCGAACTCTTGGACCGCTACTAGATTTGAACGGAATTGAAGAATACCTGAATAACACAGCTGGCACCTCCTTGCAGGTCTTTGCTTATGCGATGATGAGCGCAGGATCAGCAGCAGCAGCGGTCGCCAATTTGAACCGCACCGGCATCCAGCACACAGCGCTTCCCAACTTCTGCAAGCCTTTGCCACGCTTCTGCGACCTCTCTGCAGCCTCCATCGCTTGTGCCTTTGTCAGTTGCTGCTTCTTTGCAGCATCCACGATTATGGATGTTATGTGGCTGTCAAATCTGTGATTGTGTGAGATGGTATCAAACTAACTGGTAGTCCCTCCTTTCCGAGGAGTTCATCTTTCTGGGTGCTGTTCCTTTAAGACGATGGATGAACATGAACCGTTAGATGTTCTAGGCTTTTATAAGTGATGTTCTCTGCTTGTACAAATTGGCAGTTTCTGTATTTCAGATAAATTTCTGTTTTTCTTTTCGCAATGATGCATAATTTGAATTGCTTGCATCTTCAGTTACTAGTAAGCATGGACACTTGTCTGCATTTCTGTAGAGACGATTGTCTACATCACACTCACCAATCACCACACCTGCCTCTCCCAAAATTCCAAGCATGATAAATCACAGCCATATCTCCAGTGACACGCCCAAACCGATATCAGGATAGCTCCGGAGAAAAAGCGAAGACGACAACGTCGGCGAGGCCGAAGACAGGAGGCGGCTTGCCTCGCCCGTCCTTTATCGTCTTCCTTTCCGCAGCCTTTTTAACTGCCATCTTCATCTCGCGGTGATGCTTCCACCTGTACTCTCGCTCTCTTGCTTCTCACCTGCCGTCTCCTCCACTCCACCGCTACTCCCAGCAGATGCCGCGCAAGGTGTCCGCCGTCGCCGCCGGCGAGGCCCACACGCTCGCCCTCACATGTAACGACGCCCGCCCGCTTGGCCGCACAATTCTTTCCGGTATCTCCAGAATTTGGGATCTGAGCTGAGGGGTGCTTTTCTTTGTGGCTTCTCCGGTTTGCAGGTAACGGGGAGGTGTACTCATGGGGGCGGGGGACGTTCGGCCGCCTCGGCACCGGCCGCGAGGCGGATGTGCATGTGCCCACGGCTGTCGTGCCTGCAGCCGCTGTTGGCGGCGCGGGACAGCGGCCCAGGTTCGCCGCCGTCGCAGCCGGCGCATACCACAGCCTGGCGCTGGACGGTTCGTGCTCTTTGCCTCTATCCTGATGTCGTCACCTACTTTTCTTCGTGATAGGATAACTGTGCAGAAATTTTGAAAAATGTGATGCCTGCGAGGCTTGTGGAGAGTGGTCGATGCACTACTTCACTAGCCCGAGAATTGGAATTAATCTTAATAGTGTCTCACAAGTCACAACGTAAGATACTAGTGATGAATGACCTCATTCCCTTAAGGCTTACACCAGCCTGTCAGTTTGATTTGCTGTTGATGTAGTTTGTAAGTTGAATGATGCCCCATGGTCCAGGGCCATGTGTGCTTGCACTTGATTTCCCAACCAGGTGTATCTGTCTTCCACACAACGTGTGGATGCACATTCATTGAATGTTTTTCTGCAGCTGATTTATGCAACTGCTCATGTGGTCTTGCCTGACTATGCTTTAAATACTGAAATGATATAGTGAGGATATTCATTACACAGAACATCCCTTGGTTGTCAAGGTTTCTTGGCGCATGTACATTATGTTATCCATTTGTGGTGCCTATTTAGAATTTTACTAGTCTTAGCTTTAAATGATTTCTTAGGCTCAATAGTAGCGAAAGGCAATTAAATATGGTGAGCTTGCACTGCTGTTGATTATGAATAGATTGGAGTACTTTTCGCAAAAAAAATATGGTGAAGGTTGAGACTGAAACATCATTGGTTCTGAATAATACCCAACATTGCAGATGAAGGCTCACTCTGGTCATGGGGCTACAATATCTGTATCCTTTATACTGCGTGTGTAATTTTGAACTTTGTCGTCTCGAAATCGCTCTGCAAATATCCTTGTCAGTATTGAGTATTTTACTTTCTTGACTATCTAACGGATGGCCAGCTTGGCTACGGGGAAGAAAATTCCCTTTCTCCATGTTTGGTTGAGGGTTTCCAAGATTTAGGTTCTCCTGAAACACTGCAGGATGAAGCACGGAGCACTCTTGCGCAGACCCCTTTGAAGGTATAAACGAAGCACCCCTTGTCAACAGATTATAAGACTCTAAGCTAGAGAAGTTCTGATTAATTAATCCTGCTATATGTTTGTTATAGTTGTCTTCTGTGAAAGCTGGGGGCATGATGTCATTCGCCATAGACAGTCTTGGTGCCCTGTGGATGTGGGGAAATTGCCCGCAGCAGGGTGATGATGGAGAATTTTGTATAGCAGTTAGCTCTGTCCCACTGCCTGTGTGGGATTTCCATGGTCACACTGTGGTTAAGGTTGCCTGCGGTAATGAACATGTTGTAGCTGCAGTTAGTGCTGGAGAGACCTATACAGGGGGTGACCTTGTTTGTTATTCCTGGGGCAACAACAACCATGGCCAGTTGGGTCTAGGTGACAAGGAAAGTAGGTCTCGTCCGGTGCTTATCTCAGAATTCAGTGAAGGCTCTGCTTGGGAGGTGTATGAAATTGCATGCGGAGCTTGGCACACTGCTGTGCTAACCAATAAGAAGTCTTTTGATCAGGATCTTGAATCTCGGTGCTGGACATTTGGGATTGGTGACAATGGGCAGCTTGGCCATGGAACAACTGCCACTATTTGCTCCCCGCAGCCTGTTGATGGATTACCTACAGGTTCCTTCCTTATCTCTCTTGATTGTGGATTGTTCCACACAGCAGTAGTCTCCTCTGATGGTGAGGTGTGGTGCTGGGGAATGGAGAGAGGTCTTGGATTGTGCCCAGATGCTAGTTTTTCAGGAATTGATGCAGGGGATGCTTTATATCCCATAAGAGTTCAGTCTCCTGAAACAAATGGGTTTAAGTTTCTGGGTCCAGTGCAGGTTGCCTGTGGAGCTGCACACACTGTTCTTGTTGCTGGTGAGGGGTATAGGATGTGGGCATGGGGCCGAGGCCGGAGTGGTGTACTGGGGAGAGACCAGACTACAGACAGCTATACTCCATGCGTTGTAATGTGGCCTCCTCTTGATGAGAACTTCCAAGAAATCCATGAAGACCAAGCGCAGGCATCGACATCAAGAGTGAATGACCGCACTAACACTGAGTTGGAGCAAAAGTTATCTGCTGCCTCAGAGGAGCTACAGTTCCTTAGGTCAAAACTGACACTCATGGAGAGGTATGCTAACATACTTCACATTTCAATATTTCGCAAGCCAATGGACGAACGGACGCTTCCGCGTTCACTTCAGGAGTCTGCTGTCTTTGATATCAGAAAGGAATTTGAGAACATATTGGATTCGTCTGATACTGATGAACTCGCTCGCTTGGAGATGTTTTACCGTAGCATGCTTTCTGGTGTGAAGGACAAGCTTCTGAAGAGAAAAGTCCAACAGATGGTCCAGGAATGCATTGTTTCACTCTCTGCAGGGAGGCAAACTCAGCGAGGTCAGTGAGTTGGATGTTAGTTGTTATATACTGCATTTCCATTGTACATTATCAAACTTATGTACTCCGTGTTAAAGTTGCAATAAGCTCCCTGTGCATACCCGTTAACTTTTTCACCCATTTCGTTGAACACTTAAACATCAATTGTACTGCAATGTAATCAAATTATTCTGTATCACTTATCACTGATGATCACTTGGCTGACCATTTTCTGAGAAGGATCATTTATATCGTATAATTCTCTGGTTTATCCTGTTATTATGTTGGATTTATGGTTCATGACCATCGAATCTTATGGGCCACGGCCTTTTAATCTGACTATAAATCCTGAAAAATCCCAAAGGACCATTTGACTTGGATTGAAAAAAAAAAACGATAAAACACGCTTTAGTACTTAAAAGGTTTAAGGGCATCTCCAACGGGGCTCCGTGTCCGTTTGCGACCACGCGATCGAAAAACGCCTGCATCCAGGTCCAGCGGCCCGACGCATAGTGAACAGCCTATCCGCGGAGACGCAAACGCGGCCCAAATATGCGCTGCGCGGTCGCGCCGCGTGACCGCTCGCTTCTCCCATGGGCCCGCCTGGCAGCGACCTATGTCGATGCGTCTTCTCGGGCGTGCATGTACTGGCGATGAGGCGTAGCTTCGGCAGTCTGCGCCACGTTAATGGTGATGCCTCGCCTGCCAAGCGCCCGCCGTCCACATCTGCCAATGAACTTAATGGCGATGCCATGCGGGCCACGCCCCTTGGCTGCCTCCGGCGTATATAAACAGGGCGCGCTCGGCTGACAGATCTCATCTCCTCCACACAAACCCTAGCCGCACAATCTCCACCGTAGCGCGCCGCCTCGAACCTGTCCTCCACCTTTGCCATGAGCTGCGCCGAACGCGGTCAGGCTATTGCGCCTCCACCTCCGTCTCCACCTCCGACTCCATCTCCCCTAACCGACAGCTCCGATGACGAGAAGGAAGATAGCGCAGACAACATCATCGACACGGCCATGGACGCGGAGTTCATGGATGATGTGGAACAGGAGGCAGAGGAGGAGCGGGCGGTCCACGCGGCGTTGGACGCGAAGCAGAAACACCGCAGGGAGGCGGCGGCCGCAGAGGAGGAGTCCGACGACGACTTCGACTGGAGCGGGCCTGACCTGGAGGAGAAGGCGGCGGAGCAGAGTGCCTTAGTCGCGTCCTTCGAGACGTTGAAGGAGGCCGAGGATGCTGCTAACGAGGTGTTGCGGCAGCAGCTACTGGAGGACGCGGCGGGCCACCGAGCTCGGGCGACCGCGCGGAGGATGGAGCGGCGGGCGGCAGAGAAGCTGATGAGGAGGGAGGCAACGATGGGGCCAGGCCGTCAACCGCCCCGAGGGACGAGAAGTAGTCTAGGGCCTTGTCCCTTCTTGTTTTTCCTTCATTTCGTATGTACATTATGCATTTCAGTTGAATGAAAAAATTGTTGGAAAAACAATATGGGTCGCCTCGCTGGAAGCACACCTAGACGAAAACGGACGCGCGGTAAAACACGATCATATTCGTGTCCGCGGTCCGACGCAAACGGACGCGCGCGACCATTTTAACCGTCGAAATGCGTCTTCCCATTGGAGATTTCCTAAAAATTACACTCGGCGTCTGCATAACTAAAATGCACACAGGCATCCATCATCCAAAGTTTTGACATAATTAAAAATAAAAAGGCCTGAATACAAAATCAGCATCTATGAAACCGTATCGCCGTCCAAGTTGGTGGATTGCAAATACATGGAGTCTAGAGTCATAGGAATAACTCTTTCTCATACTCCCTCCATTCATAATTACCTTACATCATGGGTTTAGTTAAAATCAAAATTTATAAAGTTTGACCGAAAATAGAATAAAAATATCAATATTCATAACATCAAATACATATAATTTTAAAATATACTTTATGACAATTCGAATATAATAAACTACATACTATATATTTTAATATATTTCCATGAATATTTAATCAAATTTTACTTTGACTAAACCCAGAACCTAAATTAATTGTGAACGGAGAGAGTAGCAGGAGGAAAGAGAGCAATGACTAGTGTGGGCTATCACTCGCTGAGCCACGCCACGTGCTCGCGTCGTAGCGTAAATCGAGTCCGGGTAGTAGGAAATTTTTGTCTAAAACCTCTTGTGCCTGCAACAGCGATTCCATGATCTGGTGTCAAAGAGATATGAAAAAATTAGACATATATATCTTCTTTTCAGTTGTTAGTTTGCAAATTTCTATGGACAAAACACAAATTTCTTTTACAACGTTCCAACAGTGTTGGTAGAACTCTACAGGAAATTGTCAGGGCCAAGAGCTTTGTTTTTTTTATAGAGAAAAGGGCATCCTTGACTTCATCTATGGTGAAAGGTTTGCTCAAAATCTCATTATCGGCATTATTCAATTTCTCATGAGGGGTCCACATATCATAGTTAAAATGGAAAATGTTACTAGGAGCTGGACCAAACAGATTCTTATAGTATGAGGTAGCATGTTCGATCAGCTTCTCAGTACCCTCAATGTTTACGCCATTATCATTTAAGGTGAACATGGTATTCTTTTTTTTTCTACCATTAGCAACCCGATGAAAATAACTTGCATTGGAATCTCCTTCCAAGAGCCATTTCTCATGAGATTTTTGGTACCACAAGAGTTCTTCATTCGCATATATGTTCCAAAGCTCAACAAAGATTTCAGATTTTCTTATACTTAAAATGGGGGTCAATTCCGTTTCCTCCTCTAAGCTTTCAAGGGAAGCAAGCACCTCTCTGAGGTCCATTTTCCTCTTCTTCGTATGGCCGTATAGATTGGCACCCCAACTTTTAAAAAATTTCTTAAAGCATTTCAGCTTGATATTGAACACATCAATAGGATCGGTAGTGTTGTAAATTGGTTTATGCCAGATTTCCGCAACAGAGGGAAGGAACTCCTCATTTTTAAACCAGGATATTGTTATCGCCAGATTTTGGCCAAATCAGGAGATGGGCCGTAATTGAGATGGGCTTGAAGGATATACATGTGGAGCATCTCTGAAGCGGCCTTGCACGAAGAGTTTGGGCTAGATTGCCCGTGTATCTGTAAATTATAGTAGATTGCATCTTAGTTTAGAATTAAAAGATAGAGTTTAACCCGTGCACGGTTAGGTGCACGCCCGAATTAGAAAGTCCCTTGGACTATAAATATGTACCTAGGGTTATTGAGAAAGGAGGACAATCACGTTCACAACAAACACAAACCAGGCGCATCGCCACCCCTTGTTTCGAGGGTTTCTTCTGGGTAAGCATCATGTTGCCTAGATCGCATAGCGTACGTTTATTCGTTTATCTTGTGTTGTTCGTGCTGAAGCGTTGTTGATGACGAGTAACACTATTTATCGTAGATATTTTGGGGCTTGCATTGATGTTTTTCTTATACATATCTGCTTAGCTATGCTGCCCCTCGATATCTAGCTGCCCTTATACCTATCTAGGTGTAAGGGCAGCACCTTGCTTGTTCGTCGTTCAGTGGATCCAATCTGTTATAGTTGTTCCTTGTTCTTCAAGGATTAGTTTAATATCCGTATGGTTAGGCCTTGCAAACGGGTTGAACGATCCGGTAGTGCGTAAGGTATAGTTTGTCAGCTCTAAGAGGGATTGTTCCGGGAATTAACTTAATGTTGGTTTTTAGGCCTCTTTTAGGGTTCGCTTTCTATCATCTTTCGTGTCTATTAGGCTCAACTACGCGTAGGATGTTCCGATCATACGGTAAAAACCCTAAACTGTCGTGGATTGGTTTAACTTTGTGTTGATCAAGCAAGAGCCCCATGTCATCGTAAACCCAACGTGAATCATGGGGCGATCGGCTCCTTGAGCTGATCCACAGGGCAACCTGAGAGCCGATCGGGCTCGTATTTAATGTTTACGTGTCTACCATGCAGGAGACTAATCGAAGCAATCCAACACCTTCCTGACCAGGTATAGGTCAGGTGGCACGCCCTTGCAACCGCCAGGACATGTGCCGGAACATTGCGGGACGACGTCGAGGGACCAGGGCCCACCCAGCAGTCTTGGCAGCCTCCCGGCTCTTCGTGTTGCTTAACCACTGCTCGCCGGTGGGTTTTGGCAGGCAACACATTCTGGCACGCCCGGTGGGACAAGCGTTGGCCGATCTTATTGCTGAACGAATCAACACGGACGTCGCAGCACTATCTGTGCGTGCATGGACCATGTTCTTCGATGGATCGGTCTGTGAGGATGGGTGCGGCATCGGCGTGCTACTCGTGTCGCCTCGGGGGGCAACGTATTCCTTCTCCATCAGGATATCTATCTCTTGCACCAACAATGTTGCTGAGTATGAAGAAATGTGCAAGGGAATGGAGTTGCTATTGGACGCTGGGGCAGAGGCAGTTGAGATCTTCGGGGATTCCAAGTTGGTGATTTCTCAACTCACGGAGGAGTATAAGTGTGAGAGCGAGTTGCTCTTCCCATTATGGATGCAGTGCCGTGAGCTGATGGCCCAGTTCAGGTATATAAACTTCCATTGGATCCCAAGGTCGCAAAATACCGAGGCGAACGACCTCGCACAAACGGCGTCAGGATACAAGGACGTAGCCGATGGAGCCGATTTTCAGGTGCAGTTCATGGAACCCGATGATTGGAGAGCCGATATCTTCAATTACTTGAAAGATCCGGCTCGGGGGGCACCTAAACGGATAAGATACAGGGCCATGAAGTACGTCCTGATTGGTGATGACATGTTCTACAGGACTTTTGAAGGATTACTTCTCAAATGTTTGGGACCAGCCGAGTCCAATCAGCTCTTGCATGAAGTACATGAGGGTGCCTGTGGAACTCACCAATCGGCTCATAAGATGAAGTGGCTGATCAGGCGATCGGGATTTTATTGGCCCACCATGCTTGAAAATTGTTTCAAGTACTATAAAGGGTGTCAAGCATGTCGGAAGTTTGGGAGCATTCGGATGGTACTCGCATCGGCGATGAATCCCATCATCAAGCCGTGGCCGTTCTGAGGGTGGGGCATCGATATGATCGGCAAGATACATCCTCCTTCGAGCAAAGGCCATGTATGGGTTACGGCCATTACAGATTATTTTACTAAATGGGTGGAGGCCGTCCCTATGAAGGCAGTGGCATCATCAGATGTTGTCGATTTTGTGAGGGAGCATGTCATTCACAGATTCGGGATTCCCCAGACTATCACGACCGATGGAGGTTCGGTCGTTTCTAAGGAGTTTAGAAAGTTCTGCGAGGATATGGAAATCAAGCTGATCCGATCGTCTCCATACTATGCTCAAGCAAATGGACAGGCTGAAGCATCCAACAAAAGTCTGATCAAGCTGATTAAAAGGAAGATCGACGAGCATCCTAGACGTTGGCACGAGGTATTGTCAGAAGCATTATGGGCTTATCGCATGTCGTGTCATGGAGCAATAAAAACCTCGCCATACCATCTGGTCTATGGACAAGAAGTTGTGTTACCCTGGGAAATCAAGGCTGGTTCGAGAAGGATTACATTTCAGAATGATTTGACTACTGAAGAATATGCAGCCCTGATGAGTGACGAGATTGAGGATGCAACGGAACTTAGACTTTGGTCACTTGAGAAAATCAAGGAGAATAAAGCCAAGGTGGCTCGCGCATATAATAAGAAGGTGAAGCCAAAGGAGTTCCAGGTTGGTGATCTGGTATGGGAAGCTGTATTGCCGTTGGGGACTAAGGATAAAATGTATGGTAAATGGTCTCCAAATTGGCACGGCCCGTACAAAGTAGACCAAGTTTTAAAGGGTAATGCATACATGCTCGAGCAGTTGGATGGTGTAAAGTTCCCAGTGGCTGTCAACGGCCAGCATCTCAAGAAGTACTTCCCAAGCATGTGGGATGATGGGCAGTAAGATATGGAGGCCGATACACGAAATCGGCCAGTAAAAATTTTTAAAGTTTTTGGGAAACAGCCGATGCACAGACATCGACTTTAGAAAAAAAAAACAGCAGCCGATGCGCATTCATCGACTTTAGAGGTACAAAGCATCATGGTCAGGTATCAAGTTATTATCTGAATTTGAGGATTGTCTGCTTGAACCTGTCTAGTTGGTTATCAGATTGGCTTTATGGGCGTCTGACGGTAAAAAGCCGATACGATGCTATCGGCTCTTGGGGCGTTGACCACCTTTGACAATCGGAAGATGAGAAGATGTGAAATCGGATGATTTGAAGTTAAATTGGAAGAACATTTTCATTGATTCAAAGGGGGATTTTACAACGAAGAGCTAATTGCTCTCAAAAGGGATGATCTAGGGCCTAATGCGCTACTGCTAGCCCTATTCTAGCCCCTAATCTACGGGCCATCGCTGCCCTCGTCGTCGCCGTCGTAGCTGCCATCGGCGCTGCTTCCGGCGAAGTCCTCATCGCTGCTGACGAAGCCGTCGGTGGGAGCTTCATCCTCCTCCTCGTCGTTGTCGTCGTCGTCATCCGACCCAGCGCGGAAGCGCTTGGCCGGTGGGTACCCCGCGGAGGAGGAGTCCTCCTCCTCCGATTCCTCCGCCTCCTCTTCCTCCTCGTCGGAGGAGAAGCCCCCGTCCCAGGGGAAAAGGTCGTCATCGCTGGCTGCCTCCAGCTCCCCATCGGCGAGGAACTGGAGGTCTTCTTCCCCGTCAGTGAGGGGTTCGTCGTCTTCCGATTCGACGGAGAAATCCCAGTCCCGCGCATCCCAATATTCTGGGGTGCGGGCTTCGTAGATGGCCATCAGGTCGACCTCCGGCTCGAGCTCGCTGGAGGAGGAAGACTGGAAGGATAGGCCGGAGGAGACGGAGGAAGAAGAGGAGTCCCTGGCGGCTAAGAAGGGTTTTTTGTTTGCCGATGGATACTGTGGAGAAGGGGGGTGAAGAAGCTAACCGTTTGGACGAGTTTAAATAAAGGGATATAATGAAAAAACGGTTTAATGCTTGAGCAGTTTTCGAGGATGTGGTGCCAAAACTGTCAAATCGTGCAGAGAAGTTGAGAAGGCAAGGCGTCATGATGAAGAATACTGCGACGGTTCTGCTCTGCCACGACATGACCCTTCGAAGGAAAAACAGAGTGGTTTTGAAATTATCATTACCAAAACCAGGGGGCATGTGTTATCACCAGATTTTGGCCAAATCAGGAGATGGGCCGTAATTGAGATGGGCTTGAAGGATATACATGTGGAGCATCTCTGAAACGGCCTTGCACGAAGAGTTTGGGCTAGATTGCCCGTGTATCTGTAAATTATAGTAGATTGCATCTTAGTTTAGAATTAAAAGATAGAGTTTAACCCGTGCACGGTTAGGTGCACGCCCGAATTAGAAAGTCCCTTGGACTATAAATATGTACCTAGGGTTATTGAGAAAGGAGGACAATCACGTTCACAACAAACACAAACCAGGCGCATCGCCACCCCTTGTTTCGAGGGTTTCTTCCGGGTAAGCATCATGCTGCCTAGATCGCATCTTGCGATCTAGGCAGTGTACGTTTATTCGTTTATCTTGTGTTGCTCGTGCGAGTAACACTATTTATCGTAGATGTTTTGGGGCTTCCATTGATGTTTTTCTTATACATATCTGCTTAGCTATGCTGCCCCTCGATATCTAGCTGCCCTTATACCTATCTAGGTGTAAGGGCAGCACCTTGCTTGTTCGTCGTTCAGTGGATCCAATCTGTTATAGTTGTTCCTTGTTCTTCAAGGATTAGTTTAATATCCGTATGGTTAGGTCTTGCAAACGGGTTGAACGATCCGGTAGTGCGTAAGGTATAGTTTGTCAGCTCTAAGAGGGATTGTTCCGGGAATTAACTTAATGTTGGTTTTTAGGCCTCTTTTAGGGTTCGCTTTCTATCATCTTTCGTGTCTATTAGGCTCAACTACGCGTAGGATGTTCCGATCATACGGTGAAAACCCTAAACTGTCGTGGATTGGTTTAACTTTGTGTTGATCAAGCAGGAGCCCCATGTCATCGTAAACCCAACGTGAATCATGGGGCGATCGGCTCTTTGAGCCGATCCACGAGGCAACCCGAGAGCCGATCGGGCTCGTATTTAATGTTTACGTGTCTTCCATGCGGGAGACTAATCGAAGCAATCCAACACCTTCCCGACCGGGTATAGGTCGGGTGGCACGCTCTTGCAACCGCCAGGACGTGTGCCGGAACATTGCGGGACGACGTCGAGGGACCAGGGCCCACCCAGCAGTCTTGGCAGCCTCCCGGCTCTTCGTGTTGCTTAACCACTGCTCGCCGGTGGGTTTTGGCAGGCAACAGATATATCGGACCTAAAATCTCTCGACTTGGCTGTGAGTTCTGAGAGGTTACCCGAATCAAGCAAAAGTGATCCGACATTTCTCTTACTAATTTCCTAACAAAAACCAGAGGAAACAGGACTTCCCAATCATGAGACATGAGAACCCTATCCAACTTCTCAAGGGTAGGAGAGGCATGTTTATTCGACCATGTGTACTTGCCTCCATGCATAAAAATCTCTCTAAGCCCCATAGTATGAATTATCGAGTTGAATAAATCTGAAGAATAAGTATGTGTAAAATTCTTGTTTTTTTTTCTCCACTATGTCTCAAGATATTAAAATCTCCCCCAACAATATAAGGCATGAGGATACCATGACAAAAGGAGGCTAGCTCGGTTAGGAATTCGTTTTTATATTCTTCATGCGGAGCTCAATACACCACAATAAGAGCCCAATTACATTTTTTCACTTTGTCCCACAAGATAAACTGTAACATATATTTACCAGCCTTAAAAGCATTAACCTCAAGGGAATCATTCTTAACACCGCAAAGGATGCCACCTGATTTTCCAACCGAAGGAGTCCATTTCCAAAAGTAATCATTATTTGGATCTAATTTTCTAAAGAAATTCATCTTATAATTATGTTTCATCGTCTCTTGAATTCCAATGAAATCAAGGTAATAATCAAACATCATATGTTTAACACAGGCAATGGCACATTTCTTACCAACACTTCTAATATTCCAGAAAGCACCTTTCATTTAAGACGAGCATGTTTTGTTTTGTTTCTGATAACCCTGCCAGGAACATGGGCAGATTTGTTATCATAAATTTCCTCTCCTTTATTTTGACTCCTAGTAACCGGCCTCGATACCACTACTACAGGTTTTTTTCGAGCAGTTTTGCCCTTTCTACTTTTGACAACAGTGAAAGGTTCATCATTATCAGAGGAAGAAATCCAATCCATAGAAAGGGGAGTGGATTCACCAACATTATTCTCGATATAAAGAGTAGAGGCAGGGAATATTACAAAAGCATTCTTAGCATTAATATCATTCCTAGCATTTTCCAAATCTCTAAGCACATTAAAGGAGGATAAGTTATCATCTGGAATATTAACCCCCCATCTTATGAGCTCTAATCATCAAGCCACTATCAGAAAGTGTAGCAAAAGAGTTACTGGAAGAGGGGATGGGAATGTTACCTTCTAGGTTCCTTTTTTGGTAGCATGCATAGCCTTCCGCATGATATCCTCATTGGCAGTGGGTATGGTCCTGGAGCTAAACCTTGTAGAGTCAATTTTAGGGAAGACCAAACCTTCCTCATGAGAAGCTTCCGGCAATTGCACCACATAATCAGGAGAGCCCACAAGAGGGGAGTTTGAACCATCCGAGATGTCGGTTATGGAAGGCAAGGGAGGCCATATGCCAGCAGGAAAATTCTGTGAGAGAGGAGGCAGCAAGGAAGACACGGTTTCAGTGCATCCTGGGTCAGGCATTTGCTCTTTATGGATAAGGGAGCAAGGGACCAGCCAACTGTTGGGAGAAGAACCAGCCAGCTGTTGAGCTTCATGCTCCTTTGTCATGGTTTCAATCAGTAATTCATTTCCACCCGCACTATCGTCTTCAGATTCATTGTCCATAGCAAGAGTGTCATCATTCACTTCAGTAATAGTGTCGCAAGCTCTCTGCCGCCTACCAGAATCAGTTTGATTGCCTATTCCTGATTCTCAGAAGATTCTTCAGTGACAGTTGTGGTGACCCGGCATACCACTGCATGGTGTAGTATGCAAGTCTGACATAACACCAATGAAACACCGTTCCACTAGTATTACATCGCTCAGAGTGGTACAACAGAAACATATGCGGGTCCAAGGCATGTCTATAGAATTACATACAGACTCTGTTACAGAAAATCAGCACAGCCTCCTACTTTACAATGAGGTAAATCTGCAACTAAACTCCAGGAGAACGACTCGTAGTCTAATCTTAACACTAACTCTACTTGTAGAGGTTTTGACTAGCTATAGAGGTTATGAATAGATTCTAACTAAATAGGAGCTAGGTTTAGGAAACTAGTTCCCTTCTATTGCTAATCTAGGTGTTCTCCTTGTTGGATGTGGTGTTGGACTCTTCTGACAGGTTCGAAGTAATAATACACCTTCTCCGCTCGATGCTCAAACTTGGCCACGATAACGGCCTTTGGTCGATGGGACCACAGTTCATGCTTCGAGTGATCAGTGATACGTCTCCAACGTATCGATAATTTCCTATGTTCCATGCTACTTTATTGATGATACCTACATGTTTTATGCACATTATATGTCATATTTATGCATTTTCTGGAACTAACCTATTAACAAGATGCCGAAGAGCCGATTCGTTGTTTTCTCGCTGTTTTTGGTTTCGAAATCCTAGTAAGGAAATATTCTCGGAATTGGACGAAATCTTCGCCCGGGGTCCTATTTTTGCACGGAGCTTCCGGAAGACCGAAGAGGGAAGGAAGTGGGGCCACGAGGCGCCGACACCATAGGCCGGCGCGGCCCGAGGCCCCGGCCGCGCCGACCTAGGGTGTGGGGCCCTCGTGTGGCCCCCGCGTTGCCCTTCCGCCTACTTAAAGCCTCCGTCGCGAAAACCCCGATGCCGAGAGCCACGATACGGAAAACCTTCCAGAGACGCCGCCGCCGCGAATCCCATCTCGGGGGATTCAGGAGATCGCCTCCGACACCCTGCCGGAGAGGGGATTCATCTCCCGGAGGGCTCTTCATCGCCATGATCGCCTCCGGAGTGATGAGTGAGTAGTTCACCCCTGGACCATGGGTCCATAGCGAGTAGCTAGATGGTCGTCTTCTCCTTGTTGTGCTTCATTGTTGGATCTTGTGAGCTGCCTAACATGATCAAGATCATCTATATGTAATTCTATATGTTGTGTTTGTCGGGATCCGATGGATAGAGAATACTATGTTATGGTGATTATCAATCTATTGTTTATGTGTTGTTTATGATCTTGCATGCTCTCCGTTATTAGTAGAGGCTCGGCCAAGTTTTTGCTCTTAACTCCAAGAGGGAGTATTTATGCTCGATAGTGGGTTCATGCCTTCATTGACGCCTGGGATCGCGACAGTAGGTTCTAAGGTTGTGATGTGTTGTTGCCACTAGGGATAAAACATTGATGCTATGTCTGAGGATGTAGTTGTTGATTACATTACGCACCATACTTAATGCAATTGTCTCGTTGCTTAGCAACTTAATACCGAATGGGGTTCGGATGATAACCTGAAGGTGGACTTTTTAGGCATAGATGCAGTTGGATGGCGGTCTATGTACTTTGTCGTAATGCCCGGATTAAATCTCACTATATTTATCATATCATGTATATGCATTGTTATGCTCTTCTCTATTTGTCAATTGCCCGACCGTAATTTGTTCACCCAACATGCTTTTATCTTATGGGAGAGACACCTCTAGTGAACTGTGGACCCCGGTCCTATTCTTTACATCGCATACAATCTATCTGCAATACTTGTTTTACTCGTTTTCTTGCAAACAATCATCTTCCACACAATACGGTTAATCCTTTGTTACAGACAAGCCGGTGAGATTGACAACCTCATCTGTTTCGTTGGGGCAAAGTACTTTGGTTGTGTTGTGCGGGTTCCACGTTGGCGCCGGAATCCCTGGTGTTGCGCCGCATCACATTTCGCGACCATCAACCTTCAACGTGCTTCTTGGCTCCTCCTGGTTCGATTAAACCTTGGTTTCTTTCTGAGGGAAAACTTGCCACTGTGCGCATCATACCTTCCTCTTGGGGTTCCCAACGGACGTGTACATCTACGCGCATCAAGCCTGTTTTCTGGCGCCGTTGCCGGGGAGATCAAGACACGCTGCAAGGGGAGTCTCCACTTCCCAATCTCTTTACTTTGTTTTTGTCTTGCTTTATTTTATTTACTACTTTGTTTGCTGCACATAAACAAAACACACACAAAAAAAATTAGTTGCTAGTTTTACTTTATTGTCTCGCTCTCTTTATCAAAAACACGCAAAAAATTAGTTACTTGCATTTAATTTATTTTGTTATCATGTCTAGTCCTGTACTTGTTTTTATTTTCACTAGTTAGGCTTAATGGAAAACAACAAAAAAATTAGAGATCTTTATAGTATTTATCTTGAGTTAGGACATGATGTGTTTGAAGAGAAAATTAAAAAACCCATGGAACTTTGTTTGCAAAATAGTTGTAGCAATGTTATTAGCATGAACTCTTTGAACACCATTATTGCTAAAGCTATGGAAGAATTTAAGCTTGGGGAAGCTGGTTTTGAGGAGCATGATATTTTTAGTCCCCCAAGCATGGAGGAGAAAATTTACTTTGATGATACTTTACCTCCTATATATGATGCTTGCAATGATGAATATGATATTTTCAGTCCACCTACAATTGAGGAGAAAATTAATTATGATTACAATATGCCTCCTATGTATGATGATTATGGTGATGAGAATAATAATGATAGCTATTTTATTGAATTTGCTCCCACTACAACTAATAAAATTGATTATGCTTATGTGGAGAGTAATAATTTTATGCATGTAGCTCATGAAAAGAATGTTGTATGTGATATTTATATTGTTGAGTTTGTTCATGATGCTACTGAAAGTTATTATGAGAGAGGGAAACTTGGTTATATGCATTTTAATAATATTAAGTTTCACCTCTTTATGTTGAGAATCTTGAAATTGCACTTGTGTTGCTTCTCTATGCTTGCCACTTTGTTCTTCATGAATCTATTTGTGTACAAGATTCCTTTTTATAGGAAGTGGGTTAGGCTTAAATGTGTTTTGAATTTGCTTCTTGATGCTCTCTTTTGCTTCAACTCTTATTACTGAGCCCATCTTAATGGCTATAAAGAAAGCACTTCTTGGGAGATAACCCATGTGTTTATTTTACTACAGCAATTTTTTGTTTTGTTGAGTCTTGGAAGTTGTTTAATACTGTAGCAACCTCTCCTTATCATGTTTTTGTGCCAAGTAAAGTTTCTATGTCAAAGTTGATGTTATATTTGGGATCGCTGCGCAGAAACAGCATTGCTGTCTGTCACGAATCTGGGCACAGTTCTCTGTAGAAAATTTGAAAAAATCTGCCAATTTACGAGCGTGATCCTCAGATATGTACGCAACTTTCATTAGTTTTGAGTTTTTCCATTTGAGCAAGTCTGGTGCCAGCTTTAAATTCGTCTTTACGGACTGTTCTGTTTTTGACAGATTCTGCCTTTTATTTCGCATTGCCTCTTTTGCTATGTTGGATTTATTTCTTTGATCCATTAATGTCCAGTAGCTTTATGCAATGTCCAGAAGTGTAAAGAATGATTGTGCCACCTCTGAACATGTGAATTATTAATTGTGCACTAACCCTCTAATGAGTTTGCTTGAAGTTTGGTGTGAAGGAAGTTTTCAAGGGTCAAGAGAGGAGTATGATATACTATGATCAAGAGGAGTGAAAGCTCTAAGCTTGGGGATGCCCCCGTGGTTCACCCCTGTATATTTTAAGAAGACTCAAGCGTCTAAGCTTGGGGATGCCCAAGGCATCCCCTTCTTCATCGACAACATCATCGAGTTCCTCCCTGAAACTATATTTTTATTCAATCACATCTTGTGTTCTTTGCTTGGAGCGTCGGTTTGTTTTTGTTTTTGTTTTTGTTTGAATAAAATGGATCCTAGCATTCACTTTGTGGGAGAGAGACACGCTCCTCTGTTGCATATGGACACATATGTCCTTAGGCTTTACTCATAATGTTCAAGGCGAAGTTTCCTCTTCGTTAAATTGTTATATGGTTGGAATTGGAAAATGCTACATGTAGTAATTCTAAAATGTCTTGGATAATGTGATGCTTGGCAATTGTTGTGCTCATGTTTAAGCTCTTGCATCATATGCTTTGTACCCATTAATGAAGAAATACATAGAGCTTGCTAAAATCTGATTTGCATATTTGGTCTCTCTAAGGTCTAGATAATATCTAGTATTGAGTTTTGAACAACAAGGAAGACGGTGTAGAGTCTTATAATGTTTACAATATGTCTTTTATGTGAGTTTTGCTGCACCGGTTCATCCTTGAGTTTGCTTCAAATAACCTTGCTAGCCTAAACCTTGTATCGAGAGGGAATACTTCTCATGCATCCAAAATCCTTGAGCCAACTACTATGCCATTTGTGTCCACCATACCTACCTACTACATGGTATTTCTCCGCCATTCCAAAGTAAATTGCTTGAGTGCTACCTTTAAAATTCCATCATTCACCTTTGCAATATATAGCTCATGGGACAAAATAGCCTTAAAAACTATCGTAGTATTGAATATGTACTTATGCACTTTATATTTTATTAAGTTGCTTGTTGTGCGATAACCATGCTTCTGGGGAACACCATCAACTATTGTTGAATATCATGTGAGTTGCTATGCATGTCCGTCTTGTCTGAAGGATCTATCATTTTAGAAGTTGGAGCATGCAAAATTGTTAGAGAAGAACATTGGGCCGCTAACTAAAGCCATGAATCATGGTTGAAGTTTCAGTTTTGGACATATATCCTCAATCTCATATGAGAACAATAATCATTGCTACATGCTTATGCATTTAAGAGGAGTCCATTATCTCGTTGTCCATGTTGTCCCCGTATGGATGTCTAAGTTGAGAATAATCAAAAGCGAGAAATCCAAAATGCGAGCATTCTCCTTAGACCTTTGTACGAGCGGCATGGAGGTACCCCTTTGTGACACTTGGTTGAAACATGGCATGCAAAGATCCGGTAGTCCAAGCTAAGTAGGACAAGGTGCGGGCACTATTAGTATACTATGCATGAGGCTTGCAACTTGTAAGATATAATTTACATAACTCATATGCTTTATTACTACCGTTGACAAAATTGTTTCATGTTTTCAAAATAAAAGCTCTAGCACAAATACAGCAATCGATGCTTTCCTCTTTGAAGGACCTTTCTTTTACTTTTATTGTTGAGTCAGTTTACCTATCTCCTTCTACCTCAAGAAGCAAACACTTGTGTGAACTGTGCATTGATTCCTACATACTTGCATATTGCACTTGTTATATTACTTTATGTTGACAATATCCATGAGATATACATGTTATAAGTTGAAAGCAACCGCTGAAACTTAATCTTCCTATGTGTTGCTTCAACACCTTTACTTTGATTTATTGCTTTATGAGTTAACTCTTATGCAAGACTTATTGATGCTTGTCTTGAAGTACTATTCATGAAAAGTCTTTGTCATATGATTCACTTGTTTACTCATGTCATTACTTTTGTTTTGATCGCTGCATTCATTACATATGTTTACAAATAGTATGATCAAGATTATGATGGCATGTCACTTCGAAATTATCTTTGTTATCGTTTTACCTGCTCGGGACGAGCGAGAACTAAGCTTGGGGATGCTGATACGTCTCCAACGTATCGATAATTTCTTATGTTCCATGCTACTTTATTGATGATACCTACATGTTTTATGCACATTATATGTCATATTTATGCATTTTCCGGAACTAACCTATTAACAAGATGCCGAAGAGCCGGTTGTTGTTTTCTCGCTGTTTTTGGTTTCAGAAATCCTAGTAAGGAAATATTCTCGGAATTGGACGAAATCTTCGCCCGGGGTCCTATTTTTGCACGGAGCTTCCGGAAGACCGAAGAGGGAAGGAAGTGGGGCCACGAGGCGCCGACACCATAGGCCGGCGCGGCCCGGGCCCCGGCCGCGCCGACCTAGGGTGTGGGGCCCTCGTGTGGCCCCCGCGTTGCCCTTCCGCCTACTTAAAGCCTCCGTCGCGAAAACCCCAGTACCGAGAGCCACGATACGGAAAACCTTCCAGAGACGCCGCCGCCGCGAATCCCATCTCGGCGGATTCAGGAGATCGCCTTCGGCACCCTGCCGGAGAGGGGATTCATCTCCCGGAGGGCTCTTCATCGCCATGATCGCCTCCAGAGTGATGAGTGAGTAGTTCACCCCTGGACCATGGGTCCATAGCAGTAGCTAGATGGTCGTCTTCTCCTTGTTGTGCTTCATTGTTGGATCTTGTGAGCTGCCTAACATGATCAAGATCATCTATATGTAATTCTATATGTTGTGTTTGTCGGGATCCGATGGATAGAGAATACTATGTTATGGTGATTATCAATCTATTGTTTATGTGTTGTTTATGATCTTGCATGCTCTCCGTTATTAGTAGAGGCTCCGGCCAAGTTTTTGCTCTTAACTCCAAGAGGGAGTATTTATGCTCGATAGTGGGTTCATGCCTTCATTGACACCGGGATCGTGACGAGTAGGTTCTAAGGTTGTGATGTGCTCGTTGCCACTAGGGATAAAACATTGATGCTATGTCTAAGGATGTAGTTGTTGATTACATTACGCACCATACTTAATGCAATTGTCCGTTGCTTAGCAACTTAATACCGAATGGGGTTCGGATGATAACTCGAAGGTGGACTTTTTAGGCATAGATGAAGTTGGATGGCGGTCTATGTACTTTGTCGTAATGCCCGGATTAAATCTCACTATATTTATCATATCATGTATATGCATTGTTATGCTCTTCTCTATTTGTCAATTGCCCGACTGTAATTTGTTCACCCAACATGCTTTTATCTTATGGGAGAGACACCTCTAGTGAACTCGTGGACCCCAGTCCTATTCTTTACATCGCATAAAATCTACTGCAATACTTGTTTCATTGTTTTCTTGCAAACAATCATCTTCCACACAATACGGTTAATCCTTTGTTACGACAAGCCGGTGAGATTGACAACCTCACTCGTTTCGTTGGGGCAAAGTACTTTGGTTGTGTTGTGCGGGTTCCACGTTGGCGCCGGAATCCCCGGTGTTGCGCCGCATCACATTTCGCGACCATCAACCTTCAACGTGCTTCTTGGCTCCTCCTGGTTCGATTAAACCTTGGTTTCTTTCTGAGGGAAAACTTGCCACTGTGCGCATCATACCTTCCTCTTGGGGTTCCCAACGGACGTGTACATCTACGCGCATCAAGCAGCATCGGTCATTGCTTCAATTTTCTCATGGATCCTTTTATTTTCCTCTGATGCATCGGGAGCTACGACTATCGAAAGACAAGGATTAGTAACAAAACACGTGAGTTCAGACGAATATGTACGGGTGGACGGACACTTACAGCTCAGACTCTCAGTAGCAACACGAAGACGATCCAGAGCATGCTGCTCAATTGCAGTTGCGATTTCACCGTTTCTCTTTATCAACGCTGCCATCGCGTGAAGACTGGTTATGTCCTTGTTTAGTCGAGATACTTGATCACGTAAACGACGAACAAGGTCGGATTCGTTGTTAGCCGAAGGATTCAAAGAAGATTCAGCATAAGAAGAAGGCAAAGGAATCTGCAGAATAAGCCGGAATTCAGAACAACATTAGTAAATACTCCCATCGGGAGCGCTGAAGCATGAATATATTACAATCAAAAGGAGTTGTCAATGTTGGCAACAGAGCCAAAAGTAAAACAGGGCTAAACTAAAATTGTATTGAGCCTTAATTACAACAAGGGACCATTTAAGGAGCTATCGACGATGATCCTGGAGCGGCTTCGGGTGCGGTCTTGGTCTTTGCCTCGTCAACTAACTTGAGAAGTTGATTGGCGCATACTACTGTTGATTGTTTGAAAGGCTCAAGGTTGACTAGACGACCATTATCATCTGTGGGCAATGCCTCAGAAAACCTCTCTAGCTCGGAGCCCAGACCATGACCCATCAACAGCTGGAAAGTAAGTATCGCCCCAAATAAACGGGAACGACGCTTAAGTACCTCCACAGGTTCAGAAGGGTCGGTGAGGAAGCTCTCTGCCATCTCGCCAAGGGTCTTGACTTGCTTCATCTTCGGGAAAATCATCGAGTACAGCCTCGACAATGCTCCCTTAGTCTTTTGGAGAAGTCCAAGCACTTGAACGTTGGATTCAGCAGCAAGCGACAAGGCATCAGACGTAGAATCTTCCCGAAGCTTGCGAGCCCGATCAATGGGCAAGTCAGCAGCATCTGAAGAAGGATAAGATAAGCAATTTTGAAGAAGAAGAACCAAACACGAGTATACGCAGAGGAACTTACTCATCAAGTTTGCAATAGATTCACGAAGGACGCCTTCCTTTTCATCGACAGCAGCTGCCGCTTTGCGTTTGGCATCGTGATCATCCTTCATCTTTTGCTTCAGTTTTTTTAGCTCATCCTTCAGCATAGTATTTTCATTTTGGACATTGGCAGCAAGCTTGTTGGCCTCCAGGACTTGATCAGCCGAAGTCTTGATGCTCTTCCGAAGTTGAGCATTCTCAGATTCTAGGTGAATGAATTGATCAGAAAAATCGGCCACAGCGTCAATTGTGACGAAAATTGGCTACAGAATAAAGAAGCCAAGGAATCTTAGTCGGATGGTTGGAATTCATCATAAAAAGTGGGAAATCAAGCTGGATAGATCACTCACATGATCACGAGCAGTTGATGGAGCAGGAACATCGCCAGAAGGAATGACCTTCGACACTGGGATCTTGTCCACAGTTGTCCTTGTGGGCGGCACTCGTTTGGCAGGCGAAGGATTTGATTCCTTGCCTGATGCGGGTCTTCCAGAAGAGAAATTAGCCCTCTTTGCGAGAGGAATCTCATCGTCAAAGCTGGTAGCAGAATAATGATGTCAATCATACAAAATAAAGGAAGCAATTCATGAAGAACAAGTGACTACTTACAGGTCTAAGTCATCTTCGGCAGCAAAGAGGCTCGCCGAACTTTTTGGCGCAGGGGGAGGTGACGCAGCTTCATCGGCATCATCATCTCGCCCGCTGGGACTCGATTCAGCCGTTGCAATCAGTTCATCACTTATCCTCCTACGTCGCTGATGGCGTGTAACTCACACGTTCGTTGGGAACCCCAAGAGGAAGGTATGATGCGCACAGTAGCAAGTTTTCCCTCAGAAAGAAACCAAGGTTTAATCGAACCAGTAGGAGCCAAGAAGCACGTTGAAGGTTGATGGTGGCGAAATGTGATGCGGCGCAACACCGGGGATTCCGGCGCCAACGTGGAACCTGCACAACACAACCAAAGTACTTTGCCCCAACGAAACAGTGAGGTTGTCAATCTCACCGGCTTGCTGTAACAAAGGGTTAACCGTATTGTGTGGAAGATGATTGTTTGCAAGAAAACAGTAAAACACAATTGCAGTAGATTGTATGCTATGTAAAGAATAGGACCGGGGTCCACAGTTCACTAGAGGTGTCTCTCCCATAAGATAAAAGCATGTTGGTGAACAAATTACAGTCGGGCAATTGACAAATAGAGAAGGGCATAACAATGCATATACATGATATGATAAATATAGTGAGATTTAATTGGGCATTACGACAAAGTACATAGACCGCCATCCAACTGCATCTATGCCTAAAAAGTCCACCTTCAGAGTTATCATCCGAACCCCATTCGGTATTAAGTTGCAAAGCAACGGACAATTGCATTAAGTATGGTGCGTAATGTAATCAACAACTACATCCTTAGACATAGCATCAATGTTTTATCCCTAGTGGCAACGGCACATCACAACCTTAGAACTTTCATCGTCATTGTCCCAGTGTCAATGAAGGCATGAACCCACTATCGAGCATAAATACTCCCTCTTGGAGTTAAGAGCAAAAACTTGGCCGAGCCTCTACTAATAACGGAGAGCATGCAAGATCATAAACAACACATAAACAATAGATTGATAATCACCATAACATAGTATTCTCTATCCATCGGATCCCGACAAACACAACATATAGTATTACAGATAGATGATCTTGATCATGTTAGGCAGCTCACAAGATCCAACAATGAAGCACAACAAGGAGAAGACGACCATCTAGCTACTGCTATGGACCCATGGTCCAGGGGTGAACTACTCACTCATCACTCCGGAGGCGATCATGGCGATGAAGAGTCCTCCGGGAGATGAATCCCCTCTCCGGGAGGGTGCCGGAGGCGATCTCCTGAATCCCCCGAGATGGGATTCGCGGCGGCGGCGTCTCTGGAAGGTTTTCCGTATCGTGGCTCTCGGTACTGGGGTTTTCGCGACGGGGGCTTTAAGTAGGCGAAAGGGCAACGCAGGGGGCCACACGAGGGCCCCACACCATAGGTCGGCGCGGCCAGGGCCTGGGCCGCGCCGCCCTATGGTGACGGCCCCTCGTGGCCCCACTTCCTTCCCTCTTCGGTCTTCGGAAGCTCCGTGCAAAAATAGGACCCCGGGCGAAGATTTCGTCCAATTCCGAGAATATTTCCTTACTAGGATTTACGAAACCAAAAACGATGAAACAACGAAACTGGCTCTTCGGCATCTTGTTAATAGGTTAGTTCCAGAAAATGCATAAATATGACATATAATGTGCATAAAACATGTAGGTATCATCAATAAAGTGGCATGGAACATAAGAAATTATCGATACGTTGGAGACGTATCAGTCGCCTGTTCTTGATAATGGCGTCGTCCTCGAGGGCGTCTTCCTCTTGGACATCGCTGTCTTCGAGGGCATGTTGAACGTCCTCTGTTTCTTCGGAATCGTCGTCATCCTCCGGTTCCACACCGCTTTCGGGTGTAGGAGGGTAACATCGGATCACGGTAGAAGCCTATTGACAGGAGAAAACAAGTCAAAAGATGGAGCAAAATAAGTCCTCAGCGATAAAAGCAAATACCGCAAGAATTACCTCAGCCGGAAGATGTGTTAAATCAAATGGGGGGGCGAGCCGAAGTCAAAGCTATGGTGTCCTTCATGCTGTAGTGGGTAAGACGACGAACTTCGTCGCGAAGTTCTTCATCCGATAGGTCGACAGAGCTCACTCTAGACTTATCGCCTTCCCCAGTATACATCCACAGCTGATGAGGGCGGGACATCAGTGGATGCACCCGACGTTTCAGGAACACCAAAACTACTTCGGTGCCGCACATCGTCAAGCCTCCCGCGTTCTTCAGGTCGACAATTTGCTCGAACAATTTGTCAGCAAGGGCGCTTTCTTCGGGAGACAGGACATTTCGCCAGGATTTCTTCGGCTGAGCCACTAAGACGTCCACGGAGGGGGGAAGGTTAGAACGCCGCCCGGGCACTGGAGTGTCTCGCAGGTAAAACCATTTGTGACGCCAGCCCTGGACGGATTCTTTCATCGGGAAGTTGAGGTAATCAACCTCCGTTCTAACAACAAAACCAACGCCGCCAATGACGGGGGCTGATGACCCACAAGTATAGGGGATCGCAACAGTCTTCGAGGGAAGTAAAACCCAAATTTATTGATTCGACACAAGGGGAGGTAAAGAATACTTATAAGCCTTAACAACCGAGTTGTCAATTCAGCTGCACACTGGAAAAGCACTAGCAACAGGGGTGATGTGAAAGTAGCAGTGATATGAGAGCAATAGTAACAGTAACACAGCAGCAGTAGTAGTAATATGAGAGCAATGGTACCAGAAAATAGTTGACATGTAGAACGAGTATATGATGATGAGAGATGGACCGGGGTTCCAAGCTATCTACACTAGTGGTAACTCTCCAATAACAAGTGTTGGGTGAACAAATTACAGCTTGGGCAATTGATAGGATTGAAATAGCATTACGACAGAATATCAAGATCATTAATCATGTAGGCATGTTTCCCATATATAGTCATACGTGCTTGCAATGAGAAACTTGTACAACATCTTTTCTCCTACCAGCCGGTGGCAGCCGGGCCTCAAGGGAATCTACTGGATATTAAGGTACTCCTTTTAATAGAGTACCGGAGCAAAGCATTAACACTCCGTGAAAACATGTGATCCTCACATCACTACCATCCCCTCCGGTTGTCCCGATTTACGTCACTTCGGGGCCATTGGTTCCGGACGAGTGACATGTGCATACAACTTGTAGATACAATCTAAGCAATAAGTATAGAGCTCAAATCTAAGATCATGCCACTCGGGCCCTAGTGACAAGCATTAAACACAACAAGATTGCAGCAACAATAACTTCACAAACTTTGTAGATAGACAATCATAACGTAACAATCCATCGGATCCCAACAAACACAACACCGATTACATCAGATGAATCTCAATCATGTAAGGCAGCTCATGAGATCATTGTATTGAAGTACATGGGGGAGAGAATACCGACTAGCTACAGCTAGAACCCGTAGTCCATGGGGGAACTACTCACGGAGCATGATGGAGGCGGTGGCGTCGATGGAGATGGCTTCCGGGGGCACTTCCCCGTCCCGGCAGGGTGCCGGAACAGAGACTTCGTCCCCGAATTGGAGTTTCGCGATGGCGGCGGCGCCCGGAGTCTTTCCGGAGTTTCGTCCGGTGGTACGGTGTTTTTAGGTCGAAAGGGATTTTATAGGCGAAGAGGCGGCGCGAGGGGGCACTCGGGGCTCCCCACCACAGGCCGGCGCGGGCCCGAGCCAGGCCGCGCCGCCCTATGGTGTGGTGGCCCTCCGGCCCCTCTCCGACTCTTCTTCGGTGTTCGGAGCCTTCCGGGAAAAATAGGAGGTTTGGTCTTCGTTTCGTCGAATTCCGAGAATATTGCCCGAACAGCCTTTCGGAACCAAAAACAGCGAGAAAACGAGAACCGGCACTGTGGCATCTTGTTAATAGGTTAGTTCCGGAAAACGCATAAAAACATCATAAAGTGCAAGCAAAACATGTAAGTATTGTCATAAAACAAGCATGGAACGACAGAAATTATGGATACGTCGGGGACGTATCGGCATCCCCAAGCTTAGTTCTCGCTCGTCCCGAGCAAGTAAACGATAAAAAGAATAATTTCTGTAGTGACATGCTACTTACATATCCTTGATCATACTATTACAAAGCATATGAAATGAATGAAGTGACTCAAGGCAATGATCTATAGTTGCTAACAAATAGATAACATATAGCAAAACTTTTCATGAAGAGTACTTTCAAGACAAGTATCAAAAGTTTTGCACAAGAGTTAACTCATAAAGCAATAAGTTCAAAGTAAAGGCATCGAAGCAACACAAGGGAAGATATAAGTTTCAGCGGTTGCTTTCAACTTGTAACATGCATATCTCATGGATAATTGTCAACACAAAGTAATATGATGAATGCAAATAAGCAAGTATGTAAGAATCAATGTACAGTTGACACAAGTGTTTGCTTCTAAGATTGAAGGAAATAGGTAAACTGACTCAACATAAAAGTAAAAGAATGGTCCTTCAAAGAGGAAAGCATCGATTGCTATATTTGTGCTAGAGCTTTGGTTTTGAAAACATAAAGAGAGCATAAAAGTAAAGTTTTGAGAGGTGTTTGTTGTTGTCAACGAATGGTAGTGGGTACTCTAACCCCCTTACTAGACAAACCTTCAAGAGCGGCTCCCATGAATTATTTTTATTTTTGGGTGGCACTCCTTCCAACCTTTCTTTCACAAACCATGGCTAACCGAATCCTCGGGTGCCTGCCAACAATCTCATACCATGAAGGAGTGCCCTTTTATTTTAGTTTTATTATGATGACACTCCTCCCCACCTTTGCTTACACAAGCCATGGCTAACCGAATCCTCGGGTGCCAGTCCAACAATCACATACCATGGAGGAGTGTCTATTTTTGTTAATTAATTTGGGACTCGGGAATCCCATTGCCAGCTCTTTTTGCAAAATTATTGGATAAGCGGATGAAGCCACTAGTCCATTGGTGAAAGTTGCCCAACAAGATTGAAAGATAAACACCACATACTTCCTCATGAGCTATAAAACATTGACACAAATCAGAGGTAATAAATTTTGAATTGTTTTAAAGGTAGCACTCAAGCAATTTACTTTGGAATGGCAGAAAATACCACATAGTAGGTAGGTATGGTGGACACAGATGGCATAGGTTTTGGCTCAAGGTTTTGGATGCACGAGAAGTATTCCCTCTCGATACAAGGCTTAGGCTAGCAAGGTTGTTTGAAGCAAACACAAGTATGAACCGGTACAGCAAAACTTACATAAGAACATATCGCAAGCATTATAATACTCTACACTGTCTTCCTTGTTGCTCAAACACTTTTACTAGAAAATATCTAGACCTTAAGAGAGATCAATTATGCAAACCAATTTCAGCAAGCTCTACAGTAGTTCTCCACTAATAGGCTTAGACTACATGAAAAAAAACTTAATCATGATCTACTTGAGAGCTCAAAACAATTGCCAAGTGTCAGATTATCCAAGACATGATGAGGCATTTTCTGTTTTCAACCAAATATAAATAAGTGCAATAGCTTCCAACTTTTATCATTGAACATTAAAAGTAAAACGAAGAACACGAGTGTTCATATGAAAAAGCGGAGCGTGTATCTCTTCCACACAAGGATTGCTAGGATCCGAATTTATTCAAACAAAACAAAAATAAAAGCACACAGACGCTCCAAGTAAAGCACATATGATGTGACCGAATAAAAATATAGTTTCAGGGGAGGAACCTGATAAGTTGATGAAGAAGGGGATGCCTTGGGCATCCCCAAGCTTAGACGCTTGAGTCTTCTTGAAATATGCAGGGATGAACCACGGGGGCATCCCCAAGCTTAGACTTTTCACTCTTCTTGATCATATATCATCCTCCTCTCTTGACCCTTGAAAACTTCCTTCACACCAAACTTCTCATAAACTTCATTAGAGGGGTTAGTACTCAAAAAGTTTGAATCCACCTTGGTCCTGTAGTGGCACATTGCAAGAACTCAATAAAACATTAGCTACAGCTCTCCACGTCTAGAAAACCTCGCTTAAAGTCCACAAGAGACAATGCAAAAAACAGAGACAGAATCTGCCAAAACAGAACAGCCAGTAAAGACGAATTTTAATAAAATACTTCCGTTGCTCAAATCAGAAAACTCAAAACTAACGAAAGTTGCGTACATATCTGAGGAACACGCACGTAAATTGGCTTAATTTTCTGAGTTACCTACAGAGAAAACAGCCCAGATTCGTGACAGATAGAAATCTGTTTCTGCGCAGAAATCCAAATCTAGTATCAACCTTCGATTAGAGGCTTCACTTGGCACAACAAAACACAAAACTAAGATAAGGAGAGGTTGCTACAGTAGTAAACAACTTCCAAGACACAAATATAAAATAAAGTACTGTAGCAAAATAACACATGGGTTATCTCCCAAGAAGTTCTTTTCTTTATAGCCATTAAGATGGGCTCAGCGAGTTTTAATGATGCACTCCCAAGAAATAGTATTTGAAGCAAAAGAGAGCATCAAAAAGCAAATTCAAAACACATTTAAGTCTCACATGCTTCCTATGCATAGGAATCTTGTACACAATTAAATTCATGAAGAACAAAGTGACAAGCATAAGAAGATAAAACAAGAGTAGCTTCAAAATTTTCAGCATATAGAGAGGTGTTTTAGTACCATGCAAATTTCTACAACCATATTTTCCTCTCTCATAATAATTTTCAGTAGCTTCATGGATAAACTCAACAATATAACTATCACATGCAGCATACTTTTCATGATTCACAAACACATAATTTTTATCAAGCTCAGAAATAATAGGATTAAAACTTTCAAACCCACTTTTATTAATAATATAACAAGGTAGTTGATCAATCTCAATAGATATGGGACTCATAGAATAAGTCAAGAACTCTCCAATCCCATTTTCATTAGTAGTACAATTAATATTATCAAGTAACATAGGACCATCATCAAGAGCTTTATCATAGACATTTGCCAAACAAAATTCTTTAGTACCATGCATTTCGACATCAGGCACAAACAAAGCATTATCATAAGATTTATCAAAGTAGCATGGATTATCATATATAACAGTAGCATAATCATTCTCACAAGTATTACTCATAGGTACTATTTCAAAAGAATCCACAGGAACATAACATTCAACCTCTTCCGGTAAGCATGGAGGACAATCAAATAGTGTAAGAGATAAAGAGTTACTCTCATTAGAAGGTTGACATGGGTAGCTAATCCATTCTTCCTCCTTTTGTTCGTCGCTCTCCTCTTCTTTTTCATCCAATGAGCTTTCAGGTTCATCAATTTCCTCCTCTTTTTCATCCAATGAGCTTTCGAGTTCATCAATTTCTTCTTCCACCGGTTCCCGCAAATTGTGAGTGCATTCTTGTGCATTAATGTGTCTCTCTTTATAATCAAGGATATAAGGATTCCTACTCGTAGCATTCTATGCATGAATTAAGGATAGTAGAGACATAATCTTTAAGGTCTTTACAAATAGCACAAGTTTCATAATTCTCAACCATGAAGGATTCTATCTCGGAGGCTCCCATAAATAAGACAAATTGTTCTACCTCTTCGAACCCAAAATGAATATAGCAATTCCGGTTATAGTTATTAATACAAAATTCCTCACTAAAGCCACATTGAAATTTAAGATGTTTAGTATCCTGTTGAGAGCAACAGTTTATATCATGGCGTCTAAGCAAGATTCTAGCAATTGTATTTAATTTCTCTATCATAGCACTCATTATTTTACCAGTTCTTGATTCTCTATAATTATTATAACATTCTATAAGCTCCAAGTAGGTTGTAGGTTCTCCCATAACAGCGAGTTTTTAATTTTTTGGTTTTTCAAATTTTTATGGATTTTTGGGTATATGAGACAAATAAAACAAGACAAAAATAAACTAAGCAAAAGTAAACTACGCAAACTAATACTAGACGTAAATAAACTAAGCACAAATAAACTAGACAAAAGTAAACTAAGCAAGAACAAAATAAAATAAAACAGAGAGAGAGGTAGAGTGTACTCCCCGGGTGAACTTATGAGTAGAGCTATGCCTCCCCGGCAACGGCGCCGTGAAAATAGTCTTGATGACCCACAAGTATAGGGGATCGCAACAGTCTTCGAGGGAAGTAAAACCCAAATTTATTGATTCGACACAAGGGGAGGTAAAGAATACTTATAAGCCTAAACAACTGAGTTGTCAATTCAACTGCACTCGGAAAAGCACTAGCAACGAGGGTGATGTGAAAGTAGCGAGTGATATGAGAGCAATAGTAACGAGAACACGACGACGGTAGTAGTAATATGAGAGCAATGGTACCAGAAAATAGTTGACATGTAGAACGAGTATATGATGATGAGAGATGGACCGGGGTTCCAAGCTATCTACACTAGTGGTAACTCTCCAATAACAAGTGTTGGGTGAACAAATTACAGTTGGGCAATTGATAGGATTGAAATAGCATTACGACAGAATATCAAGATCATTAATCATGTAGGCATGTTTCCCATATATAGTCATACGTGCTCGCAATGAGAAACTTGTACAACATCTTTTGTCCTACCAGCATGGCAGTGGCCGGCCTCAAGGGAATCTATCGGATATTAAGGTACTCCTTTTAATAGAGTACCGGAGCAAAGCATTAACACTCCGTGAAAACATGTGATCCTCACATCACTACCATCCCCTCCGGTTGTCCCGATTTACGTCACTTCGGGGCCATTGGTTCCGGACAATGACATGTGCATACAACTTGTAGATACAATCTAAGCAATAAGTATAGAGCTCAAATCTAAGATCATGCCACTCGGGCCCTAGTGACAAGCATTAAACACAACAAGATTGCAGCAACAATAACTTCACAAACTTTGTAGATAGACAATCATAACGTAACAATCCATCGGATCCCAACAAACACAACACCGATTACATCGGATGAATCTCAATCATGTAAGGCAGCTCATGAGATCATTGTATTGAAGTACATGGGGGAGAGAATACCGACTAGCTACGGCTAGAACCCGTAGTCCATGGGGGAACTACTCACGGAGCATGATGGAGGCGGTGGCGTCGATGGAGATGGCTTCCGGGGGCACTTCCCCGTCCCGGCAGGGTGCCGGAATAGAGACTTCTGTCCCCCGAATTGGAGTTTCGCGATGGCGGCGGCGCCCCTGGAGTCTTTCTGGAGTTTCGTCCAGTGGTACGGTGTTTTTAGGTCGAAAGGGATTTTATAGGCGAAGAGGCGACGCAGGGGGGCACCTGGGGGCTCCCCACCACAGGCTGGCGCGGGCCCAGGCCAGGCCGCGCCGCCCTATGGTGTGGTGGCCCTCTGGCCCCTCTCCGACTCTTCTTCGGTGTTCTGGAGCCTTCCGGGAAAAATAGGAGGTTTGGTCTTCGTTTCGTCGAATTCCGAGAATATTGCCCGAACAGCCTTTCCGGAACCAAAACAGTGAGAAAACGAGAACTGGCACTGTGGCATCTTGTTAATAGGTTAGTTCCGGAAAACGCATAAAAACATCATAAAGTGCAAGCAAAACATGTAAGTATTGTCATAAAACAAGCATGGAACGACAGAAATTATGGATACGTCGGGGACATATCAGGGGCCTTGGTTGTCGTTATGGCGTTTGACGTAAAAGATTTTCCTCCAAAGACCCCAGTGAGGGTCAATGCCGAGGAAAGCCTCACAAACGGTGATAAAAATGGAAAGGTGGGGAATGGAGTTTGGGGTCAGTTGCCAGAGCTGGATCCCATAGAAAAATAGAAGAGAACGAAGAAATTCGTGGGCAGGGAGCGAAAGCCCACGAAAGAGAAAAGCCGCAAACATGACGGTAAAGCCTCTTGGAGGATTTGGGCGAGAGGCATGACCTGGGAGACGAATGTCGCCATCGGATGAGGAGATCAAGCCAAGCGTGCGCATCTTGTTCACCTTGCGGCTGGTGATGGTGGAGGCGCCCCAGTCACGGCTGACCTTGGACGAGCTTGAGGCGCTGGTACCCTTCTTCTTGCCCATGGCGTCAGGAGCTTTCGAGGAAAGGAACAGATGCGCAGAGTTAGGCTAGGAGGAAGATGAGCAGTACAGAGGCGTAAAAAGTAAAAATGGCAAAGGCACTATATTTATACCTAGACCACTGGAGATCATGGCCGTAACCGTCAAGCCATCGTGGGAGGTGGATGAGATCTGACCGTACACGTGTCACTCTACAGGAAACGGCACCAGCGGCCCATTATTCCCACGATGTGCGGAAATCGAGGAGGCACCTCGGTTAATGCGCCTGCACTGGTCATTTCCTAAAAACTGCCCGCGCAGAACTAGGGTGGGCCCGTTAGGTCATGTCTTGTCAGTCAAACCATGGCAGTGATTGTGTCATCATTGATGTCATGAAGCTTGAGTGAGGAATCAAAGGAACAAAATATTCGAGTGGTCAACTTGAGTCTACACACGGATTGCAAGCATCCGTATATAGACTCGGGGGCTACTCCCATCGGGAGCGCAGGACGCGCACCCGATAAACGTGGACTCGAAGATATTTTAAGGAAGAAGATCGTGAAGAAGCATTGAAGAAAAGAACAGTATATTCGACTCGAGTCTGCACCCGGACACAAGCGCCCGTGCCCAGACTCGGGGGCTACTCCCATCGGGAGCGCAGGACGCGCACCCGATAAAAGTTTTTTGGACTCCAGGATCATGCCCGGGGACTTGATTCTGTGTAGGGTAACGTTGTTTTGCCAAAAGGCAGTTAACCAGCAAAAAGTCGGGCACGTTACTCATTATCCTTTACGCATTTAGGAGAACACAAGCCTCGATAAGAATTTATCGAGTAGCTTATGAAGACCCGCAAAGAAACTTCAGCAGAGGAAAACATTCGAGTAGTACAACTTGAGTCTACACACGGATTGCAAGCATCCGTATATAGACTCGGGGGCTACTCCTATCGGGAGCGCAGGACGCGCACCCGATAAAAGAAGATTAAGCTATTACAAGATGGACAAGAATAAATAAAGGAGAAGAACATTCAGTGGAGGCATGCTTTAGTCTCTACCCGAAAAATCTTCGGCTAGACACTCGGGGACTACTGACGTGGGCATTACCCTTCGGGTAACTGATATTGCCATCCTGTGCGGCCCAGCTAGAGGCCCATGAAGATACCCGACGGCAAGGTGGGCCACTAGGACGATTGATACGTCTCCAACGTATCTATAATTTCCGATGTTCCATGCTTGTTTTATGACAATACCTACATGTTTTGTTCACACTTTATATCGTTTTGATGCATTTTCCGGAACTAACCTATTGACGAGATGCCGAAGTGCCGGTTCTCGTTTTCTGCTGTTTTTGGTTTCAGAAATCCTAGTAAGGAAATATTCTCGGAATTGGACGAAATCAACGCCCAGCATCTTAGAATTCCACGAAGCTTCCAGAACACCCGAGAGGCGCCAGAGGGGAGCCAGGGGGCCCCACCCCACAAGGCGGCGCGGCCAGGGGGTGGGCGCGCCCCCTATGGTGTGGCTGCACCAGGCCCCCTCCGAGGCTGCCCTTCCGCCTATATAAAGCCCCTGACCTAAATCTTCGATACGAAAAAGCCACGATACGAGAAAAGTTCCAGAGCCGCCGTCATCGCGAAGTCAAGATTCGGGGGACAGAAGTCTCTGTTCCGGCACGCCGCCGGGACGGGGAAGTGCCCCCGGAAGGCTTCTCCATCGACACCACCGCCATCTCCACCGCCATCTCCATCAACGCCGTCTGCTCCCATGATGAGGAGGGAGTAGTTCTCCCTCGAGGCTAAGGGCTGTACCGGTAGCTATGTGGTTAATCTCTCTCTCGTACTCCAATACAATGATCTCATGAATTGCTTGCATGATTGAGATCTATATGATGAGCTTTGTATCGCTACTAGTCTATGTGCTACTCATGTGATGTTATTAAAGTAGTCTATTCCTCCAGCATGGTGTAAAGGTGCCAGTGTGTGCATCATGTGGTTCTTGCCGTAGGCTATGATCACGATATCTTGTAGGTTATGGAGTTAATTATCATTATGATAGTATTGATGTGATCTATTCCTCCTTTCATAGTGTAATGTGGACAGTGTGTATGCTATGTTAGTTCTTGGTTTATTTTGCAAAGATCTATTATGCTCTAAGGTTACTTAAATATGAATGCCGAATGTTGTGGCGCTTGTTAACTCGGCTTGAGGGAGCTCTTGTAGCCCTACACAACGAATGGTGTTTGTCATCCAACAAAAGAGTGTATGTAGCACAAATGAGAGAAGTTATTATTTATTATGCGATCAATGTTGAGAGTGTCCACTAGTGAAAGTATGATCCCTAGGCCTTGTTTCCAAACATCGAAACACCGCTTATTTACTGTTCTGTTGCATGTTTACTCGCTGCCATATTTTATTCAGATTGCTATTACCACTCATATACATCCATACTACTTGTATTTCACTATCTCTTCGCCGAACTAGTGCACCTATACATCTGACAAGTGTATTAGGTGTGTTGGGGACACAAGAGACTTCTTGTATCGTGATTGCAGGGTTGCTTGAGAGGGATATCTTTGACCTCTTCCTCCCCGAGTTCGATAAACCTTGGGTGATCCACTTAAGGGAAAACTTGCTGCTGTTCTACAAACCTCTGCTCTTGGAGGCCCAACACTGTCTACTGGAAAAGAAGCGTGCGTAGACATCAAGCTATTTTCTGGCGCCGTTGCCGGGAAGGAAAGGTAAAAGGCACTCATACTCCGGTCCCAGGTAACTAAGTTATTTACTGTTGACGTTGTAAGTGCTCGAAGCTATTTCCTTTAGATCCTGCAATTGCATCTTTTGGTTTCTTGTTTACACTAGTTAGGCATAATGGAAAGCAACAATGAGCTTCTTATTCTATTTCCTGAGTTAAGACATGGATTGTTTGCTGTGAAAATTAAAAAACCTATGGAATCTTATTTGCATGCTAGTAGCAATGATATTAGTATGAACGCTTTAAACACCATTGTTGCTAATGATATGGAAAATTCTAAGCTTGGGGAAGCTGGTTTTGATGAGCATGACATTTTTAGTCCCCCAAGCATTGAGGAGAAAATTTTCTTTGATGATACTTTGCCTCCTATTTATGATGATTATAATGATAGTGGTCTTTTGGTGCCGCCTACTATGGAGAGTAAATTTTATTATGATTACACTATACCTCCTACACTTGATGAGAATAATAATGATAGCTACTTTGTTGAATTTGCTCCCACTACAACTAATAAAATTGATTATGCTTATGTGGAGAGTAATAATTTTATGCATGTGGCTCATGACAAGAATGTTGGATGTGATAGTTATATTGTTGAGTTTGTTCATGATGCTACTGAAAGTTATTATGAGAGAGGGAAACATGGTTATATGCATCTTAATAATATTAAGTTCCCCTCTTTATGTTGAGAATCTTGAAATTGCGTTTGTGTTGCTTTTCTATGCTTACCACTTTGTTCTTCATGAATTTATTTGTGTACAAGATTCCTTTTCATAGGAAGTGGGTTAGGCTTAAATGAGTTTTGAATTTGCTTCTTGATGCTCTCTTTTGCTTCAACTCTTATTTCTTGCGAGAGTATCATTAAAATTGCTGAGCCCATCTTAATGACTATAAAGAAAGAACTTCTTGGGAGATAACCCATGTGTTTATTTTGGTACTGTTTTGTTGTGTCTTGGAAGTTGTTTACTACTGTAGCAACATCTCCTTATCATGTTTTTGTGCCAAGTAAAGTCTCTATGGTAAGGTTGATGCTAGATTTGGATTACTGCGCAGAAACAAATTTGCTGTCTTTCACGAATTCGAGCAGAACTCTCTGTAGGTAACTCAGAAAAATCTGCAAATTTACGTGCGTAATCCTTAGATATGTACGCAACTTTCATTAGTTTTGAGTTTTTCCATTTGAGCAAGTTAAGTGCCCCTGCAAAATTCGTCTTTACGGACTGTTCTGTTTTGACAGATTCTTCCTTTTATTTCGCATTGCCGCTTTTGCTATGTTGAATGAGTTTGTTTGTTCCATTAACTTTCTGAAGCTTTGTGCAATGTCCAGAAGTGTTAAGAATGATTGTGTCACCTCTGAACATTTGAATTTTTATTATGCACTAACCCTCTAATGAGTTTGCTTGAAGTTTGGTGTGGAGGAAGTTTTCAAGGGTCAAGAGAAGAGGATGATATACTATGATCAAGAAGAGTGAAAGGTCTAAGCTTGGGGATGCCCCGGTGGTTCATCCCTGCAGATTTCAAGAAGACTCAAGCATCTAAGCTTGGGGATGCTCAAGGCATCCCCTTCTTCATCGAAAACTTATCAGGTCACTTCTAGTGAAACTATATTTTTATTCCGCCACATCTTATGTATTTTACTTGGAGCGTCTGTGTGCTTTTATTTTCGTTTTGTTATTTGCCTTCTTTGAATAAAGTCATGCTTGTGTGGGAGAGAGACACGCTCCGCTGTTGCATATGAACACATGTGTTCTTAGCTTTACTTTTAATGTTCATGGCGAAGGTTGAAAACTGCTTCGTTCATTGTTATATGGTTGGAAACAGGAAATGCTTCATGTGGTAAATGGTATAATGTCTTGAATAATTTGATACTTGGCAATTTTTGTGCTCATATAGATCATGTTTAAGCTCTTGCATCATATACTTTGCACCTATTAATGAAGAACTACATAGAGCTTGTTAAAATTTGGTTTGCATGATTGGTCTCTCTAAGTCTAGATATTTTCTGGGTTAAGGTGTTTGAACAACAAGGAGACGATGTAAAGTCTTATAATGCTTACAATATGTTCATATGTGAGTCTTGCTGCACCGTTTTATACTTGAGTTTGCTTCAAACAACCTTGCTAGCCTAGCCTTGTATTGAGAGGGATTCTTCTCGTGCATCCAAATCCTTGAGCCAAAAACTATGCCAACTGTGTCCACCATACCTACCTACCACATGGTATTTCTCCGCCATTCCAAGTAAATTTCTTGAGTACTATCTTTAAACAATTCAAAAGTTATTACCTCTTATTTGTGTCAATGTTTTATAGCTCACGAGGAAGTATGTGGAGTTTATCTTTCAATCTTGTTGGGCAACTTTCACCAATGGACTAGTGGCTTCATCCGCTTATCCAATAATTTTGCAAAAAGAGTTGGAAATGGGGTTCCCAGCCCCGAATTAATTAACTTTCATAAATTTACAAATAGACACTCCTCCATGGTATGTGATTGTTGGTTGGCACCCGAGGATTCGGTTAGCCATGGCTTGAGAAAGCAAAGGTGGGGAGGAGTGTCATCTAAATAAAACTAAAATAAAAAGGCACTCCTTCATGGTATGAGATTGTTGGCAGGCACCCGAGGATTCGGTTAGCCATGGTTTGTGAAAGCAAGGTTGGAAGGAGTGCCACCCAAAAATAAAATGGGAGCCGCTCTTTGAAAGTCTGTCTGGCAAGGGGGTTAGAGTGCCCACTACCATTCGTTGACAACAACAAACACCGCCCAAAACTTTACTTTTTATGCTCTTTTATGTTTTCAAAATAAAAGCTCTAGCACAAATATAGCAATCAATGCTTCCCTCTGCGAAGGGCCATTCTTTTAATTTATTGTTGAGTCAGTTTACCTACTTCTTTCTATCTTAGAAGCAAACACTTGTGTAAACTGTGTGCATTGATTCTTACATATTTACCTATTGCACTTGTTATATTACTTTGTGTTGACAATTATCCATGAGATATACATGTTGAAGTTGAAAGCAACCGCTGAAACTTATATCTTCCTTTGTGTTGTTTCAAAGCTTTTTACTGAGAATTTATTGCTTATGAGTTAGCTCTTATGCAAGTCTTGTTGATGCTTGTCTTGAAAGTACTATTCGTGAAAAGTGTTTGCTATATGATTCAGTTGCTTACTCATTGTCTTCATCATTGCTTCGAATCGTTGCATTCATCTCATATGCTTTACAATAATGTTGATCAAGATTATGTTGGTAGCATGTCACTTCAGAAATTATCGTTGTTATCGTTTACCTACTCGAGAGCGAGTAGGAACTAAGCTTGGGGATGCTGATACGTCTTCAACGTATCTATAATTTCTGATGTTCCATGCTTGTTTTATGACAATACCTACATGTTTTGTTCACACTTTATATCGTTTTGATGCATTTTCCGGAACTAACCTATTGACGAGATGCCGAAGTGCCAGCTCTCGTTTTCCGCTGTTTTTGGTTTCAGAAATCCTAGTAAGGAAATATTCTCGGAATTGGACGAAATCAACGCCCAGCATCTTAGAATTCCACGAAGCTTCCAGAACACCCGAGAGGCGCCAGAGGGGAGCCAGGGGCCCCTACCCCACAAGGCGGCGCGGCCAGGGGGGTGGGCGCGCCCCCCTATGGTGTGGCTGCACCAGGCCCCCTCCGAGGCTGCCCTTCCGCCTACATAAAGCCCCTGACCTAAATCTTCGATACGGAAAAGCCACGATACGAGAAAAGTTCCAGAGCCACCGCCATCGCGAAGCCAAGATCTGGGGGACAGGAGTCTCTGTTCCGGCACGCCGCCGGGACGGGGAAGTGCCCCCGGAAGGCTTCTCCATCGACACCACCGCCATCTCCACCGCCATCTCCATCAACGCTGCTGCTCCCATGATGAGGAGGGAGTAGTTCTCCTCGAGGCTAAGGGCTGTACCGGTAGCTATGTGGTTAATCTCTCTCTCTGTACTCCAATACAATGATCTCATGAATTGCTTGCATGATTGAGATCTATATGATGAGCTTTGTATCGCTACTAGTCTATGTGCTACTCATGTGATGTTATTAAAGTAGTCTATTCCTCCTGCATGGTGTAAAGGTGCCAGTGTGTGCATCATGTGGTCCTTGTCGTAGGCTATGATCACGATCTCTTGTAGGTTGTGGAGTTAATTATCATTATGATAGTATTGATGTGATCTATTCCTCCTTTCATAGTGTAATATGGACAGTGTGTATGCTATGTTAGTTCTTGGTTTATTTTGCAAAGATCTATTATGCTCTAAGGTTACTTAAATATGAATGCCGAATGTTGTGGCGCTTGTTAACTCCGGCTTGAGGGAGCTCTTGTAGCCCTACACAACGAATGATGTTTGTCATCCAACAAAAGAGTGTATGTAGCACAAATGCGAGAAGTTATTATTTATTATGCGATCAATGTTGAGAGTGTCCACTAGTGAAAGTATGATCCCTAGGCCTTGTTTCCAAACATCGAAACACCGCTTATTTACTGTTCTGTTGCATGTTTACTCGCTGCCATATCTTATTCAGATTGCTATTACCACTCATATACATCCATACTACTTGTATTTCACTATCTCTTCGCCGAACTAGTGCACCTATACATCTGACAAGTGTATTAGGTGTGTTGGGGACACAAGAGACTTCTTGTATCGTGATTGCGGGGTTGCTTGAGAGGGATATCTTTGACCTCTTCCTCCCTGAGTTCGATAAACCTTGGGTGATCCACTTAAGGGAAAACTTGCTGCTGTTCTACAAACCTCTGCTCTTGGAGGCCCAACACTGTCTACAGGAAAAGAAGCGTGAGTAGACATCAACGATGCTGAAGGAGATTCCTTGGAATACAAGACGAAGAGTCGAACAAGGAAAGTTTAGAGCTAGGTCTCTTGTAAACCTAGTCGTACTCGTGCGGATCTCTTGAGACCTGGCCTCCTATATAAGGGCCAGGAGAGGGGCTGCCGAGGGACACAATCAATCTTAGCAACTTTAGCCACCAGAAGTCTAGAGCTAGGTCGCCGTAGCACTTAGCCTCTCGACGAGATCATAGCCGAAACCTTCGGCACCCCATTGTAACCCAATATCTTCATAATCAAGATCAGACAGGCAGGACGTAAGGGTGTTACCTCATCGAGGGCCCTGAACCTGGGTAAATCGTTTTCCCCGCTTGTCTGTTAACCGATGTCTCGTGTCAGCCTACATGATTCCATCAACCCTAAGCCCCAAACGGAGGGCATTGTCGAGGAGCACCCTCGTCACTGTCCCTTGAAGTAGTTGTTGACTCCTCGGTCTTCGAGTTGCACTGTAGATCCTCCTTTGATTCCTCCATATCTAAGCAGGGGATTTAAGAGTGGGATGAGTACGAGCGTACTCAAGAAGTTCATTATAGGAAAGAGGTGTTTAATGCACTAGCTACAACCATAGACCAGAAAGTCATAGGCAATGCAAGTTTTTGTAAACATTTCTTCAAAAGGTTGCTTTTATTCTGAAGAGCTATGTCCGTCAGCCTTCACCGGTTGACTAGAACTTCATGGAGTTCCTTTCCGGCAGCGTTCGCAGCTCCATATCCCGAACGAGGGAGTGACAGTCACGATTCGTTACACTCTGCATAGGTGTGTTGCTTTACCCATAAGAGATCTTAACCTTGGTGCCAACCGAGTCTAGTTCTCGTCCACACTTCCTTTGGTGTGAGGCCCGGTATAAGGTCCTAGCCAAAATGCATTCTCCCGCGACCTCGCACACCCACCCTTTGTTGCAATCCCTGACCATGGGTCCTAGCCAGTGCACTTATACCACTATGGATGGCCCCCGACCACGACGACAATTCAGGGCTCTACCATAAATTCCTTCGCCGGTAGATGCAACCCATCATAGACCGCATTACCGTGGGGAATTAGAGTGGGATCCCCACCCTCCGGTTGTTCTCGCAAGACACAACTGCTACGGCAAGCGCATCCGTTGATGTACGAGAGGAGAGAACACACTTGACTACTCCGTCACATTCCAAATCTTATGGTTATCACGGGTATTACGGCACAAGAATCACTGGACGACATTTGTTGTTAATCCTAGATGGATATAAACCCTTGTAATGGAACCTCCACCAAACTCATACCATCGTTCCATTGCCCACCACTTAGTCATATTCATAGTTATGAAAATAGCACTTTTATTTTTCATGCAAGAGTGATAAGCATAGTAATTTGCAAGTAATTTGGTAAAAATACTCAAATGACATGTGCAAGCGATGAACTTGCCTTTCTTGACTGCAAGATTATGCAGGCAAGGTCTTCGATTCGCAATAACTCCAAATTCTGAAATAGCATCATCGTCCGGTAAGGACGATGTTTAAAAGATTGGCAAGGATGCAATAATGCATAAGTATGAGATGCAATCGTTCTAAGCGTGACCTAACACCGATGATTTAGGATTAGTGAGTTGAAATGATTTGTTTAGGGTGTGTTGCACTTTTAGAGTGATTCCACAAACAAAGTTCTTATTAGGGTTTTGTTGTCTTAGAATCATAGGCAAGTGGCATAATGCATAATAACAATCATACACACCAATGATGAGTAGTTGTATAATAAGTAAAGAGCAGTTGTTGGTTTTAGCACTATATGGCATGGTTAATGGTTAATTATCATATACTTCAAAATAATAACTTTTGAAGACCATGTTCTTTAATAAAGACAAGTATGATAATTAGGGTTGCGGAGTTCTATGGTTTACTATGGTTCCAAGTAGCTTCTGGAGTAAGTATTAGATGGATCCCAACAATGTTGGATTCATCAATAGCTAGAGATCATATGGTTTTAGTGAAGCACATCTAAGCAAATCATTATACATAGGTGCTATCAAGGTTGGTATACCTTGCTGATGATAGCTGGCTAGGTTTTATAGATCCTATTAAGCAGGTTTGACGGCTACTCCCTATTTACTTCAAAAGAATAACTTTTGAAGAACATACTTCCTAATTAATAAAAAGTATATCAATTAGGGTTGAGGTGGTCTAGGTTTTATTGTGGGATCCACTTAAATAGGGCATAGTTGGCTCCTGGATACTATGGTTCATAAGTATCTAATACTAATAGGGTTTAGTGGAATATGGTTAGGTAATGCACAATATTTGGCATAGTTGTTATTGGAGTTCATCACAATAGTGTGATGCTAAATAAGGTTAATAAAGGATGATGGCTTTGGTAATAGGATCTAGGGTTTACTCTTGGTTGATCCTATTTGATCACCTTGGTTTGATGAGTATGCATACGAAGGATGCAAAATTATTAGTGATAGGGTTCCTATATTTTATATAGACATGAACAAGCATTTAGTTGCTAATTATGAATTTATGCATGAGAATAAAGTAGCATGGTTACATGTTATAACCTAGGGTTTATGTTATAAGCAAACTAGGGTTCATATGAATTAATGGAGCTAGGGTTCCTAATGTCATTAGGGTTTTAGAATCCCACATAAAATTATGAACTACTATTTTAAGTATAATGGAACTAGGGTTTCCTAATCTACCATATAGTTCTTAAGGTAATAACTTAATTATAAAGTTTAAGTTATTAGTAACTTTGAAATGAAAATAATATTGGACTTGGCATTTTATTATTTTTAAAGAATTAATAATTAAGATAATTATTATTCAAGGTTTAAATCCCTCTAATAAGGATTTAACAAGTTAACAAATAGAGAAAATTAGTTTCAATGTTTTATTTATTTTACTTATTGGTTTTTATTTATTTTAGGAAGTTTTCCTAATTATTGAATTTTAATTGAATTTAGAATTAGAATAAAAGGCTTAAATAATAAGTATTAAATAATTAAATTTTATTAAAAATAAAAATTTCATATTTTATTTTTATTGGATAGATTTTATTTTTATAAGAATTTTGATATCTTATTTATATTTTTCTTAGTTATAATGAATTTTCTAAATATCTGCAAAGTTTCAGTAATTATTGAATTTGAATTAAAACTGAAATTTACTAAACGCACCCAGGCTACTGCTACCCAGGGTCACTAACGAGTGGGCCAATGCCCCGTCAGCTGCCACGGTGGCCTTGACTGGGTCAAAATAGGCGACGTGGCCAGGGGTACTCCTGGCCGGCGGCCAGTTGCCGACGACGGCGACATTCCCGGGTTCCCGCGGGGTCATGCAGGGGCGCGTTGGAACGGGCACACCGAGGCGGTGCTAGTGGTGGTGGCGCCTCTCCAGTTTGGTCCCCGGAGCGTGGCCGGCGGCGAGGTGCCGCGGCGGCGGAGACAGGGACACGGTGCGGCGGCACTACGGGACGCAATCGAGCTGGGCGAGCACGCGATGAGACTCAGGAGCTCACCAGGGTTACGCCGGGCTTGACGGCAAGGTCAGAGCGGGCGTGAGTCGCCGGAATCGACATCTCCGGCCGACGGAGAGGATGAGCTCGATGAGGAAGCTCCTGGGTGTTTTGGCTCGATTCTTCGCGTATGCTGGGCAAGTCGATGGTGGCGGTGTCCAAAGCATCCACGACGAGGCTTGAGGAGGCTCCAATCGACGGCGAGGAAGAACGGCCGGCTCAGCTAGGGTTTCCAATTTTCTGAAATGTTGCGGAGAGATGGGGAATTGGATGCTAGGGTTGTGGGCGGCGGCGATAGGTGTACTTGTAGGCTCCAGAGAGCGGCAGCGAGCATCTTCGCGCGGCCGGTGGCGGAGGAGTTGCCACCGAGCTGCTTGCCGGGATGGACGAAGACGATGGGGTTCTCCCTTGCGTGAAAAGAACGTGAAGGGGTAAGTTGGGTTGGGCTAGTGGGCTGAGGTGCTGGGCTGCTGGTGGGCTGTTCGGCCAGGTAGGTCCAGGTGAGTTTTTCTTCTCTCTTTTCTTTTTCTGTTTTTATTTTATGTTTTCTATTTTCTATTTTGAATTCAGATTTGAATTCAATTATGTTTGCAGATATTTTTAGATATTTTAACTTGGCCATTACCTCTTAAATAATAATTCTACTTGAGAAATACTATTTTTATTTTTAATATAATGATAGTTTCAACATACACAATATTTCATATAGAGATGTTAATAATTATAATTTCCATTCTCTTTCTTTTGAAATTCCAAATATTTTTATAATGCTTATAATGTTTTTTAATAATAGGTGATATGTTTATTTTGCTTTATCTAGCAAGAATTGATTAATGAACTGTGATCTTAATGCTAAGTTTCCTATTTTGAAATAGGATTTCAAAGGTGTGATTTCATGTGTCCTAAATTTTATAGTTTAAGGAGGTGACCTAATGGCATGGCTTCATGTACCTAAATATTTCTAGGGTCTTGATTTAGTCACTTACATATGATTTTATGTGAACACGTATTTGTTAAGGTCTTGTGAATTTTATTATAACCCTATTTCAAGGTTAGCATTAGTATTATATTTTAATAACACCTTGAAATATCTAGAGTAGGTATTACTCCCATCATGGTTTGGTCTTGGTTATAAGGGTAAGTGGTTAATCCCCACACATGGTTTTAATTGTGGAATTTTGCACTTGGTTATTTTTTTTATGTTCCATAATTAAGCATAAGATTTAATTAGGGTGAAATTCTACGGTTCCAATTATATTCACCTAATGGCACCTGGTTTGAAACTCAATTATGGCCTAGGTTTTAATTGTGATCACCCAAGTGATACACAAACTAGATTTGAGGTATGGTTCAGGGTTTTACTTGTGATTATCAAGTAATTCACAAGTTAGCTTGAGATATGGTATAGGTTCTATATTGGGTTTAACACCATATTTCTTTAGTTAGGGTTGCTCTTCCTCACCACTCATAGGATGGTTCAATCCAAAGATCATTTAGATTGGTATAGGGCTGAACTATACAATGGTTGTTACTATTCAGTTGTCTCTCCAATTAATATATTGTAAATGGTTTTAGGGTTGCTAGTGGTTCCCCTATTATTTTATGTTTGATATCTTCTTATCATATTAGGATTTAACTTATCCTCACATATCTCTAAAGCATGCTCATGTATTAGACATGATCAACTTGTTCTGAATATCTTTTACCTCAAGTTCTAAGGGTTTATGATCATTACCCAAATTATAATGATCAAGGTTTGGCTTTCTAAGGTATGTTTCATGAACTAGGTTTCTCACTTCTAAGATCAAGTATTGTCTTTATCAACTAGGGTATAGTACTTCTATTTTACTTTCTATGATGGGCCTATTATGGTTGCCTCAATAGTTTATATCCCAGGAGAATGCCTGAGATATACACTTAGAGTTCTTCTCAAGGATTGATGGTTTAATCATCTGGATATATGGATATGTCCCTCCCTCAAATCCAAGTGTTGCCTCAACTAATTTGAGTATAACACCATAGCTTGAGCTCTCTCATATAGAAATGGATCATTCTAGTGTTTATGGTGTACTCACAAGGTCTATTTAGGTATCTAGGCTAAGAATCCACCTGTCTAGCTTAGTTGGATTAGTCTCATTCTTATTTCATCAACTCATGGACATGATCTTATCCCATTTGATGTTTGGTTATCTTACCACTCCAAGATGAAATGGTTTATCTCCTAATACTTTAGTTCAATGGTTTTCCTTTATTCTTAAATAGGTAAAGCTAGGATTGATATGAATGGTCTCTCTCATTTGGGAAGGACTTCAATACTAACCTAAGGTTAGACTTCATAGAGAATGATGTGATCATCAATACCTATGTTTAACACAAATGGGTTCTCTCTCTAAGGAATGTCTTGAATATTATCTTAGGGTTCTTCTTAAAGATGATGATTTGATTGCATGGATGTATATCCAAGGTTTACCTCAAGGTTTATCATTGCTTTTCTAATAAATAATATAGATCTCTCACCTCTCTAGGTTTGATGTATAATAATTTGGAATAGAGAAGATTAAGTACTTCTAGGTTTGATATCCTTGTCATGTTTCCAAGAATGAAGTAAAATGAATACCATGAGGTTCATGGTAGGAACAAGAATTAGTTTAAGACAAGGAAAAGATAAGTCAAGAATGGTTTCTCCATTTTATTGTTACTTGATTTGCAATTGAATAGATGTTCAGATGTTATGGCAAGGATTACCATATTATGATCTTTTAGAAGATCAAGTAACTGATCCTTGATTAATATATTATTGTGTTGGTTTTAATTCCATTTGATCTCATCTCTACCCAAAACAAGGTTTTAGCAAAGGTCACATTGAGGTTTATAGCGCTTGACTTGATGAGCTACTTCAATTCCACCAAGGTCAAGTGAAACTTCAGTTATACTGTGACTGTTTTACTTTAAAGCGCGAAAATTCCCCGGATTTTCTATGCATGAATGCAATGCACACATATGTTTCCTCTATTTTTGTACCCCAAATCCTGGGATATTACAACAGTCATGCTTCTCTCCATTCTTGGCCTCTTAGGGGAAGGAGCATCAGCATTGGTAGACACAGTAGCTCCAACATTGTCCTTTGGATCTCCCCCGACAACGACATTGTCGATTTCATAGAAGAAGTCATATAAATTGTCTCCCAAGCAACCCTCAGCCGAAGCAGGAATCATATCCACATCTCTGCAGCCCACCAAAACTCGGACATATTCCGGTTTGTGTAGCGTAGAGATGTCAAGGTCCAGGGAAACACCAATAAGAGAACCAACATAGAAGGCATTTTCCTCTACTTTCTTATCCAGGGGAATGTTGCTGATCCGTACCCAAGCTTTTTGAAGAACAACCTTAGCCCCAACAGAAGTAGTCCAAGCAGTCAACCTCACAGTAGCATCCACCGTCTTCAACTTCATTGAGGAGCCGTAGTCAGCTCTCTCAACCTCCACCTGAGTAGGGAATCTCATGATGTATTGGTTAGGGCCAATGGTACGGGCAGTGCACCTCCAACTGTCCCCAAAAGCTAGGTTGAATTCTTTTTCGATCTCTCGGGAGGAAGCTTCCCCACCAATGACCATGATTACCACACCGCTTGCTCGTTCCTTGGTTTGCTTAGCTGAACTGTGATCAGGCATGAAGAAAAAACCACGCCCAGGAGACTGAAAACCACACATAGAAGGAATACACTCCCAGGGAAGGATCACCTGGCAAATCTGAGATATGTGACCAAGCCTTTTGCATCTTTCACATCGAATAGTTGGACAACGAGTAGTATAGTGGCCTCTAATATTGCAATTCAGGCAGGGAGGATCACCGGCCGCCATCTAAGGGTTGGCTCCGGCTCCTTGGGCAGCGATAGGGTTACCTCCAGAAGCAGGGGAAATCGCTTCCTGTCGACGCTGCTCAGCTCCCGGCGCCGCGGCCTCCCAACGATCTCCAGAGTTCTGGGATCCTAAGCCACGAAGCTGGTTGGAGGAGGACTCGGCAACCTCATCATGTTGCCAGACATGGCGACCTCGCCCTCGATTCGAAGGAGGCGGCGCCCTGTTCCCCCTCCTTGCTCCGAACCTGCCGCCCCCGTCACCCATCTCAGGCGGTGGTGAGGCAGCAACCTAAGCAAATGAACGGGGGTCTCCTCACGTACGCACGCCTTCTTCCGCGTCTGCGTCTCCCAGGCGGCGGCGGCGGCGGAAACAAATTTCCTGCTCCAATCTCCGGCATCTGCGTTGGGCTCCTCTCCTTCCGCTTGCCACTCCGGCGGTAGGAGGGAGGGGGACCCCGTTTTTTGCATGGTACTTAGGGCTAGGAGTTCTCTGGCATGGCGCGATGTTGGGGTGGTGGGAGCGGCGCCCGGGCAAATAAATCTTCCTCAACTCTTCTCCCACACCGGCGATGTCCTTCATGGCGACGTCTCGGAGTTGGTGGCACGTGAGTAGCTAGCCGATCTTTCGGATCGGTGGCTTTAGGGTTCATGGATGGTGTTGGCGAGGCGGCGGCGACGACTCCATCGGATGGTTTTTCCTCCTCGCTCTGTCCCCGTTGCTTTGCGGCGTTGTCTCCGGCGCCAAGGTGGAGCAGAGAGGATTCGTCCAGAGTACGTGCGGACGGTGGTCCGCACCGGTGACAGCTGGAAGATGGTGCACCTTGTGGTGGGTTCGTGGTTGAAGGCCGATGGTTCCGGTTCCCTACTCCGACATCGTCGTGCGTGGGTGCCGGTCGTCGAAGTTCGATGGCGTGTCCGGGGACATGTCGCCCTGGTCCGATTCTTTCAACGGCAATGGTTTGTCCTATGGCAAACTACATTGGAGGTCCGAAAAGCTGATGATCAGCGATGGAGCCGCGTCGAGCTCAGGTGAAGAGGTGATCTGTCCATTTTTTCCTTGGTCGCTGCTATGGTGGTGCCAAAGAAGATGGATAGGCGTTGGTGTGTCACATAGGTTTATCCTATCTTTCCAGATCTGTAAGATCGGTGTATACGTACTTTGTATCTCGTCTTTTATTTATCAATGAGAATCGTATCACCATGCAAAGAAAAAAAACGGGGGTCTCCAGCAACCTTTCCCCGCCACCAACCGAAGGAATCTGTGGAAGGGGGAGAAGGAGGCGGCGGAACCCTAGCTTGGTTCCAGAAGTGGACGAGGATATTACTGAGATCTGCCCAGGGAGCGGCGCCGCAGTTAGAAGTAGGAAGGAAATTAGGGTTACCTGACCCTACATGTCGGCGGCCGCCATTAGAATCGTATGGTGTAGAGCTCGATCGAGGACACGTGTGCTCATCCTGGTCTGCTATGGCGCCTGGAGCATCTGGGCTGCTACGGCCCAATGAGCCTCCATGAGGACGCCCTCGCCCGAAACAGGAGGTGCTCCGAGAATGCTCGGCTCCGGTGATCGCCGCGGATCTATCCAGGCTTTCCACCGACCAGGCTCAATCGCCTAGCGTCGCGGGTCGCCGCCATGAAGCGGAAGCGAACGACCGGGAGCTGGGGATGAAGCGTGAACCCACGACGCGGTTGACGAAGTCCCCGGAGGGAAGAGCTCCTCAATGGAGAGAGGGAACGGCGGCGCGGGGATCGTCGCGGCCGCGCGAGAAGACGAGAGAGGACCCATCCGCGTTCTTTTCCATTCTAGGGTTATTTACTTTTCTTCCCTAAATATGTATATATGACCATGAGCTGAAAACACGTTTTCAATGGTTCATCTAAACGGCCATCTAAATATAGAGAATTATCTATTTGCTCTAGGCTGCGAAAAAGTCCTGTGATTTAGTTTGAGTTGGGAGACCAGCCGGCCACGACTGGAGAGCCCACCAATCTCGGAGGAATACAATAGAATAACAATAATTGTGCCGTCCACTCATCGGCTCTACCAAGCAAGTGGATAAAACTGGTATAGCCTGGTTACGCTATAATCCAACCTTCCTGCGTGCAAGGTTACCACTTATAGTCTGTACTTTTGCCTGATCACAATTAAACAAAGCTAATCCCGAGGCTGCGTGCGTCCGTTACCCAAAGAGGTGGGCGAGCGAGGCAGCGACCCCTCCACGTCCACGAGACCACGAGCCCGTGCCTGCGACTGCGCAGACGACGTACGGATGGATGCGTGGCCCCTGGCCCTGGCCTCGAGTCTCCCACCTGACGCGCGGCCCTGGTGGCGCCACGTAGGCCCCGTAAAGCGCAGGCGGTCAATGAATGGCGGAATGTATGAGGCGGGCCCACCGACAGCGACCCTTCACCCAATAGATTAGATTAACCGGCTGTGTTCAGTTGATTAGTCCCTCGCTAATCTGCTCATGCCCTAATCCTGCGCCACGTACTTTGCAGTCTGGGGAGTTGGGGATTCCGCGTGTTGGACGCAGATCATTCTTGGAACCGTATCATATCAGTTGAGTCGGGCGCCGCGCCGATGGGAGAGGGAGCACGTAGTAGCATACTAGTATCTTTCTGGTGGCGTGAAGCGTCCTGGCTCGCTCGGTGTTCCCGTTCCGTCTCTCTCTCGCTGGTGGTCAGGTAATCAGGTTTGGTGTGTAGCGCAGGGGCAGTGCACTCGGGTAGTTCGGCGAGGGGGCAGCAGCCGCGCGCGCGCTGGCCGTTTGGCTGCCTTGAACTGGAGCTAGCCACGGGGACGGGGGTGACTGCCTGACTGGTGATCAGTTCGAGGCGCGGCGCGGCCGCAAGGTGTGGCTGGGAGGCGCCGCGCCGCGTGGGGGGAAAAGAGTAGAAGGAGTTGGAGCCCCGATTTAAAAGCGTGTTTGTGTGGCTCGCTGCTCGCCTCTACCCTGCTCCTCTCCATCTCCTTCCCTGTCAAGCACAGTCACACGCTCCGCTCTGGTCGCTGCCCGCCCCCGGCTTCAGATCCTTATCTCCTCGCCGCTCTCTCCTCCTCTGGAGGCATTTGCTGCGTTAGATGGGGTCTGGGGAGCAGCGGGTGGAGCTGGATTCCGCACACACCCGGACGTGATCCGGCCATGGGGTAGCCTTCCGCGGGCATGGACGGCTCCCGTGCTGCTGCCGCCGCTGTCCCTGGCGGCGGGCGGCCGTGGGGCGACGGCGACGACGGAGGAGCAGGACGAGCGGCTGCGGCGGCGGAGGACGACGAGGGCGGCGAGGTGAGCCTGCGGGAGTGGCTGGACCGCCCGGGCCGCGCGGTGGAGGCGCCCGAGTGCCTGCACGTCTTCCGCCAGGTGGCCGAGGCCGTCTCCGTCGCCCACGCGCAGGGCGTCGCCGTCGGAAGCGCGCGCCCGTCCTGCTTCGTCGTCTCCCCGCCCTTCGCGCGCGTCGCCTTCATCGAGTCCGCCTCCGGATCAGACGCCTCCGGCTCCGACGCGTCAGAGGACGGCGCAGACCACGACGCCCACGACGCCGACGCGCAGCCGCCGCGCCGACCTAACAGCAACAACAACGGCGCGGCGGGAGCACGGGACGGCCACAAGGGCTTCCCGCTCAAGACCGTGCTGGCCATGGAGCTCAACTGGTACACCAGCCCCGAGGAGGCCGACGACGGCCCCGGCGGCGCCACCTTCGCGTCCGACGTCTACAGACTAGGCGTGCTCCTCTTCGAGGTGCGCTGCCCGCCTGCCCGCCACACATCAAAACTTCCCTTATTACTATTACTTCCGCCGTGATTATTGCCAATGCTAATTAACGTTCTACCACCACGGGTACAGCTCTTCTGCAGCTTCGAGACCTTGGAGGAGAAGATGCGGGCCATGGCCAACCTGCGCTACCGCGTGCTCCCGCCGCAGCTGCTGCTCAGGTGGCCCAAGGAAGCTTCCTTCTGCCAGCTCATGATGCATCCCGTGCCGGACACCAGACCCAAGATGAGGTGCGTCATGTGTACCATTTTTTACAAATAATGCAAAAGCACCACCGAGAAGAACAGGGTTGCTTGTTTCACATTGGGCAGCACCAAGTATTTTACTACGTACTCTCTTCTTTTCTCAGCATGCTCAAGTTACATGTGTTTCGATTTTCGTTGGCATGGACTACTCTTTTCTTGATAGCAATGGGTTCAGGATAAAATAACAAAAAGAAGAAAGCATATGGTCTCGGTTGAACAATACTTGGTACATTTGGTCTCGGTCGAACAATACTTGTTGAAATTTCATCTTTGGATTGAGTGTAATACACAATACCAATAGGTCAACTTATAACTCGTTATAATCTCTTCCCATTCCTTTTCTGAATGAGGTTGTACCTCCATTTTGACTGTTGATGGCCTGTTTTTTTTTCTCTCTTTTTATTCGACAGTGAGGTGCTACAAAGTGAGTTCCTCAATCAATCGAGGAATAGTCTGGAAGAGCGTGAGGCAGCACTTCGGTTACGCGAAGAGATAGAAGAACAAGAACTGCTGTTGGATTTTCTTCTCCAGTTGCAGAAAAGAAAGCAGGATATAGCAGACAATTTGCAGGACACTGTTGCCTTCCTCTCTTCTGACATTAATGAGGCAGTACACCAGCAGTCAGCTCTCGGCCAGTGTGGAAACTTCTCGATTGAGTTGGATAAAGAGGTATCCTCTGGAACTGTTGAGGATCAGAGTGACTGTGGATCCAGAAAGCGTTTCAGACCTGAACTGCTTGCTGTTGATATGGAGGAACACAATCGTAGTATGGAAGAATGTTCCAGGACAGTGCCATCATCTGTGGTAATCCAAGAAAGTGTGTTGTCAAAAAGCTCCAGGTTAATGAAAAACTTCAAAAGACTTGAAACAGCATATTTTGCAACAAGATCCAAGTTTTCAAGGCAAGTTGGCAATCCAGTAAGTAGTCGTGATCAAGTTGTCAAGAGGACTACCGGGTCAGCTGTTGGGACCGAGGGTAGTTCAATAGATGATTTTGCTTTGGAAGGGTATTCTGGTAGAAGGCAAAGAGGTTGGATGAACTCTTTTCTTGAAGGATTGTGCAGGTACCTGTCGTTCAGTCAGTTGAAAGTTCGGGCTGAACTGAAGCAATGTGATCTGATGAACTCATCAAATTTAGTATGCTCTGTAGGCTTTGACCGGGATAAGGAGTTTTTTGCAACTGCTGGTGTAAATAAGAAGATAAAAGTGTTTGAATATAATATGATCGTAAATGAGCACCGTGATATTCACTATCCTGTGGTTGAGATGCCTAATAGATCAAAACTAAGTTGTATTTGCTGGAACAGTTACATGAAGAGTCATATAGCATCTAGTGACTTTGATGGTCTTGTACAGGTATGTTCCTTTGAGGATTGGTTTTCTTTCAGTTTTGCATTTGAGTATGATCGTAATATGAACCACACTGTGAGGAGTATCCCATTTGTTTTTCAGGTTTGGGATGTTACTAGGAGCCAAGTTTTTGTTGAAATGAGGGAGCATGAGAGGCGTGTTTGGTCGGTAGACTTCTCACTTGCAGACCCAACCAAATTGGTCAGTGGGAGTGATGACGGTTCAGTGAAGCTGTGGAGTATGAATCAGGCAATTCTATTCTTACACCTGCTGTATGTCAGCTTTTGAATTACGATAATGTGGTTATCGAGCTTGTTTGTGATGGTAATAATTTTGCGCTACGTTGAAGTAACATTTTCCCATGGAACTCTGCAGGCTGGGAGTGTTGGCACTATCAGAACAAGAGCAAATGTCTGCTCTGTACAATTTCAACCTGATTCCGCTCGCTCAATTGCAATTGGCTCAGCAGATCACAAGATTTACTGCTATGATCTTCGCAACATACGAGCCCCTTACTGTACACTAGTTGGACACACAAAAACTGTGAGCTATGTTAAGTATTTAGATGCATCAACCATAGTATCTGGTTCCACTGACAACTCGTTGAAGCTTTGGGACTTGTCTATGAATCAAGGAAGGATAATTGACAATCCAGTTCAGACATTTACAGGGCATACAAATACAAAGGTTAGATATCCTACATAGTTTTTTTGTGACTGTTCCTGCATGTACTTGTTCTAAAAATGGTACTTCCTCCGGTCTATATTAATGGACTCTACTTTGTGGAGATTCGTACGTATGTAGTTAGGTTTTTGGACTAGATCCTTGTGTATCTAGACAAAAGCTGAGTCCATTAATATGAACCGGAAGGAGTATTATAAAGTTCAACCATTATCACTCTAGTTTTCAAGTTTGAGCCCTTAAATTGTGTCCTACCTATCTTATTTCCTACCTTAAGCCTGCTGTTTAAATTAGTTTTCTTGCACCTACCCATATGTTAGTCGGCAAATTTAGTAGTACCTAAGTTTCATCATGTCATCATGACCTTGCTTCGAACAAACAACAATTATTTTCTTCTTATGCAAGAGTATGGTTTGACTGATCGAGATTAAATCTATCTTATTTTGTTCTTTAAATACTTTTATCATATTCCCGCTTAATGAAACAATACTATGCTGGATAACTAATTACTTATTCCCGTTGACAGAATTTTGTTGGCCTTTCCATTTCTGATGGGTACATCGCTACTGGGTCAGAAACAAATGAGGTATGCATTCTAAGGTGGCACCAACTTTTTTTTTTCTGAATTCAGAATGTACACTTCTACTGAGAACCAACCAAGCTAGATGCCAATGAAAGGGGGCGTTATGTGCTCTAGCTGGCCTAGGTTTGGTCCCTGTTGGACGATTAGACCAATGTTTTCACCCTTCGCTTAAGAATACACCCAGGGTCCTCTCCCCTGACTGACCTCTCATTTTCATTATACACTGCATTCATGAGATTGAGTAATTCTACATTATTTTCGATTAGTAATCACTTTATGTGGAGACAAAAGGAAATCAAAGTTTAATATAAATGCTTATACAAACAAATATTGCATTATGGCTGAGGGAGAGATAAGATCGATGCTAAGTTCTATGCTGCATTTGCTGTTTACAAAGAATGATTGTTATTTTGTGGCAAGGTTGCTTAGCAACCTCAAATTCTCAAAATGAAAAAAAGGCTGAACAACGGAGAAGATATACTTCCATGCCCTATACACTAGTTATTGAGGAGATAACATGCATGCCAATGAAGTTTATGTGAAAGTTGTAGTCATGATTATTTTCTGTTGACAATTCCATACTTGTTCGCAGTTGGTCTTTCTCTTGGACTTGTTTTGGTTGAAAAGCCTAACTTTCCCTTCTATCACACTATACAACAGGTTTTTGTCTACCACAAAGCATTTCCAATGCCAGTCCTGGCGTACAAGTTCAACGTTACAGACCCAATATCAGGCCAGGAGATCGATGATCAATCACAGTTCATCTCATGTGTGTGTTGGAGAGGGCAGTCTTCAACACTTCTTTCTGCTAATTCTAGTGGAAACATTAAGGTCTTACAAATGGACTGACCCTGTACGAGTGTAGCTGCCTGGTTTCGAGTAGAAATGGACTGACTTCAGTGACTTGTTACCAGGGGAACGGGTATGTCTTGCTATTTTGCCGCTTCAGTGCAGAAGCGGGGGAACATGGAATTAGTAGGGTGGTAGAGGAGAGGTTAGCTGTATCAAGAGTTAGCGTAGGACTACAGGTTAGCGTCATAGCAAATGTAGCATAAATAGGGAAAATGTTTGAGATGTTGGGGTGGCCAAAAGGTTTTGTACATCATTGGTTTGAGGTATACTTGTATAGGCAATCAATCCAAGTTTTTAGCTGCTGTCGAGCTTCGGTTGTTGCGGTTCCTTCTGTTTTACTTCTTCACTGAGTATTTTTTACCCGTGCAAAAGCAAAAGAGACAGCAAAGAATACAAGGGTCAACTAACAGAACAATAGGTATTGCTGCAGCCATTATGATAATTGGGTCTTGAATCTTGGTAACTGGTTTTGGTCTATAGATGCCATGTCAATGTGCTTCCATCCTTCCAGAGTTGACCTTCATTCTGAATGATGACCATTCCTTGTCCTGATTTCAGAGCTAACCACCGAAATTTTGAATAGCTACATGAGACGCCCATCTCAACTAGTGAGAACCTAAAATCGTCAAAAAGATTGAAAGGCAAGCCAGTTTTCAAACCATTGCTTTGACGCCGTATTGCCAGCCAAGAAGATTGGAAGCACATAAGTATGGCATTAGAGAAACACTGGCCAAAATAATATTGAAACCGCCACCACTCCCATGTCAGAGAAAATTGTAAGAATAAAAATAAAATACAATTCCCTACTGGCTAGGGTTTTCAAAACACAACACAATTCAAAAAAATTCCCAACAACCATCTGGTGGTCATCTAATTTTCGCAAAAAACACCAATCACTCAGTTTAGCTCGTTTGACGGTATCTAGACATGACGTGGCAAATACATAATGGTTAAAGGAGGCACGCGTTAAAATGGTTTTATATTCTAGGCCTTTTTTGCAGACAAGTTAAATGGTGTTGCAAAATTAAGTACCACATAAGCAAGTTTTGTATGCTTATGGATCCGTTTATTAAAATTTTACCTACTTGTATGATTTACGTTGCCGGTATGGTTGCTAGAAAGCCTTCCGATCGTGGAAATGAGGACCGTCAAATAAACCAACTCCAATAAAATATTATGTGTTTTCCACTTTAATATATATTGATGTACAATAGGTTGAATGATATTTCACTGGTCATTACACCATTTTATTTTGGTATGTTCTGATGTTTATTAACCTTACGAGATGTTGGAATTGATCTCACGGTGTAACAAAATGTGAGAGAAAACAAGGGGTGGTCAACCATCCCCTTATCTTGTTGGTGCCTGACGGGGCACCAAAAAACCACCACGAGTTCCGGTCCCATCTCTCTAGTGCCTGAAAAAAAGGAATGATGTATCTCACCTGTGAATTAACGAACGGTAAGGAGATATCCCCACACACTATTGATCCATAAAAACGCTAGAAGAGGTGAAGGCCGTCTCCGCAACCAGCCACCAGTAAGGTCGGACCGAGGGCGTCCATGACGTCTACACCCTCCAGCTGATACCGCTACATCGCCTTCTTCGCCGACCTTTCCTGCACCGAGCAGGAAGGGATCTCCGATGGCCATCTCAGGTACACGCTCTTCCGCCTAGATGCAAGTGTTCTAATCACGAGGTTTGGTACTAATGTTATTTACCTCAAGTAATTAAGTCTAACAAGCTCTAGATAGATCAGTTAGGTAAAAATATAGGTGAGAGTCTTACTGATCTGTTGTACACATTTAATTTTTCTTATTCGATGTTAAGTGTAATTCATGACGTATATATATATAAACATGTGCAGTTTTTACTAGATTCTGCTAGACATTCAAGTTGACAAGGGAATAATTGAAGTAAGGGACCCATTTAGTAGAGGCCTGGAAGGGTTGCGCGACTTGCAGCACTTCTTCAGAGGTAATTTCAATCATTAATTGCAGCGCTATATCTTTCATGAGATATCAATTAATTATCCACTCATTCAATCATTCTTTTGCCTGGCGGGGTTTGGAGAGTTTTCAAGAAGAGGAATACGGGAAACTTCGCAGAGACTCTAACATTTACTCATGTACCGTGCGCCCAGCAGCCACATGAGACGAATCTATGTGGATACTACGTTTGCGAGTCCAACCACTGATAAGAACAATAATAGATTCAACATAAGCAATAACATTCACAACTTTAATTTATTATCATCAATATTTTGTTATCAAGATTGATATAGTCATATTCATCTCATTTTCCTATATAGGTCGAGTTCATGCGGGAGAAGCTCCAACCACACGAACACCTACTAGGAATTGTGGAGGAAGTGGCGGGACTTCTGATGAGAGAAATGATAGACGAAAGAGGCTTGTTTAATCAAGCTAGGAAATGGTCATGATCCCCGTGTAATAGTTCGAATAGACAACGGGCTATAGTCCCGGTAGTCGTGAGCTCCATGTATATGTAAGGAGAATGTACGAATAGACTTTTGCTTCGAATATTTGTTTGCTCGATCTATATATAATGAATGAACGTGTACAGCTAGGGGGGCGGTGGCGGGGGGTGCTGCACCCCTCAAACCCTAAAGGAGCAGCGTCCTGCACGCCACGTAGAGGGCTTTTTGTCGCGGGCTGTATTACCACCCGCGACAAAAGGGGTGTCCCCTGCGCGCCCCGCGGCTGCCACGTGGTGGACATTATGTCGCGGGTGGTAAGCGGGCCGGGACAAAAGGTTGGGCCTTCTGTCGCGCCCCCGTTGTCCCGGCTGGCCGCCCGCGACAAAAGGTCTTACGACCCGCCACATTAGGCTTGTTTTCTACTAGTGATAGGTGGTGTTTGAAACGGGTCAAATCAACATGACAAGGTTAGAAAGCTAACTTCACTAGAACACGGGTGACACCAATGCTTGGTTGCATCGCTCGCTACATTGTGTACCGTGGATGGTGTTAGACTCTGTAACCTTCTTTTACGATAAAGGGGCATAGCCCCAGCCTCTGCATCCAAAGGATGCACACAATTTTCTGCTTTATTAAATTATTCGCAATGTCTTACAAGGGGAATACAAAGATCAACTCGAAGCCTCCTTCATAGCGCCAACTCGCTATACCTACGGTGAAGGGGGGACCATGAACAAGGCCATACTCCCTGATGGTACACCAATGCACATCATCCAAAAAGAAAAACCCTGAGGGTGTGCCATTGCACACGTCGCAGAGTTCGCAACCGCCATCTCTTGAAAAAAAAATAGTTAGAAGAAGAATTATCTTTATTGCAGGTAACCATCCGCCTTGTAGTTGGTACAACCAGAAGTTTTGATTGATGAACTTGTGCAACTAATTGCAGTGGGGTTTTTGTTGAAATATTGAGCTCATATGAAGTGACTTAAATTAGATTTCAGATTTCCCTATAAATCTTAAAGTCCACATTGTGGCAACCCATGTGAGTTTGAGTTCAAGTTGGTGGCAACTCACTAGGGAGTGACAAGAGGTGGGAAATTTAGTCCAACATGGAAAGTTGGGAAAAGTTAGACCACCTTATAAGGTGGGTTGTTCTACCACTAGTAAGTGAGTGAGAAGAGGAGTGGTACACATGCGTTCCTCCTCCTCGCCCGCTCGTCACAGCACGACACGACACCACAAGCGCGCCGCGCTCGTGGTGATTGTATTGAGTCTCGAGCCGAGACTTTCCTTTCTTTTGCAGTTCAGGAAAACGAACAGAGTCATAGACGGACGCGTTGCAGTTAGTCGGTATGGGTCGCTCCCGAACCGTGGGATATCTGTAACCGACTCGAAACGTGGGTGCGATGTGGGCGTGGCCCACGTTGCCTAGGGTTTCCTGAGCCTACATAATCTCTTGCCCGGCTACCGCAAAAACATATCTAATACACGAGTTAGGGTTTTACCACCTCTCTCTGCTTGCGCCGCTATCGTAGCCTACTACATCCCGCCCGCCGGCAAACGGGAAAGCAGGTCTCCCGAAACACTCGTCTTTGCGATCTTGTATGGGAGAGAGCGAATTAGATTTTTGGGAAGCGCTCTGCGTTGCTCAAACTCTTCATCACGGGTCGTCTTCCATCCAAGTCAGGCAGTCTGCCTACCGTCGTCTTGAACGCCATCTACTTCGACACATCATCAACAACGTTACTGCTGCATCAGCGACTGTTACACTGCCACCACCACCTTCACAAGAACGGTACGTGCGACATATCTCGATTTGTTTAGCGATGGATTTTGTGTCATTTTTCCTACTACTGTTCATATTTATTAATGCATCTAGTACGTTCAAGTTTCACATGTTAGTAGTTGTTATCGTCATGCTTAATATTCTGAAATTAATCATGAAAATTATGCCTAATTTTCCAACAGTTTTACCACACAGTTTTACCTAAAAAAACTGGGGTTGTATACTCGCGTTGCAGCACGCGCTGCAAGCTTCAGCAGTAGCTCTATAATCTAGCGTTGTATACTCGCGTTGCAGCGCGTGCTGCAAGCTTGAATAGCTCTATAATCTGGTGATATATACTCGTATTGCAGCGTGCTGCAAGCCGATCAAGCTCGTGGCGCTGGTGCGATCTCCACCGAAGGCTGCATTTTACAGCACGCGTTGTGCAGCAGAAAACAACCCGTCCAGCAGGCGCTACATATTACAGCGCGCCACACTGGCGCAAACAACATTCGCATTTTTTATCCACCAACAAGATCAAACAAATCAAATTAAATCAACAATAATTGTCGAGTTTATTGTTTACAACACAAACAAATAGTACACATGCAATACAAGAAATAGAAAAAATGTTTCATCAACAAATACAAGAAGTTATTCATCAATAAATACAACAAATAAAGTAGCTCACCTATTGTTCTCCATTCCATTTCCACTACTCCTCCATGAGATCTTGTTGGAGCTCATCGTGCGTATTATTGGACCGAATCGCTTGATACGAAGCAATGAAACGAGCCACCCTTTGTGGAGTCTTTCTCACTTGCACGGGTACTCCCATCAATTCATACTGGGTGTGGTCTACATCTTTGCCACGATCGGCCTCTATGATCATGTTATGCATGATCACAAATGCGTTCATGATATACCAAAGGCAATCTTGCTCTCAAAACCTCGCCGGTCCTATGACAATAGAAAATTGGGATTGCAAAATTTCATATGCCCTCTCCACATCTTTCCATGTCGTCGCTTGTGCATTGTGAAATTGAGTTTGTTTCTTACCTTTTGGTTTGACAACCTGCTTCCCAAATATTTGCCACTTTGGGTAGATATCGTCGGCAAGAAAGTACCCATAGTTGTACTTGCGTCCATTTGCTTCGAACTCCACTTGTGGGCCTTCATGCAATGCAAGCCTCGTCATAAGGGGTGATTGTTAAACAATATTGATATCATTGCACGAGCCGGGCATTCTAAAGAATGCATGCCAAATCCAAGTCGTGTCATCGGCCACCGCTTCAAGAATGATAGTGGATCCTTTTTGTGCCCTTTAAATTGTCCGTGCCATGCCGCGAGGCAATTCTTTCAACTCCAATGCATACAATCAATTGATCATGCTTCATCACCTCCTTTGCGATGTGCTTAAATAAGTCGATGCTCATCCGAAAACACCGACGAAAGTAGCTCTCGGGATATATTGAATTTTCATTGAAATACATCTGCATTAACTTGTTGTGGCCTTCGATTTGCTCCCTTCACAAATTTTGTTTACCAAAAACCGAGCCAGCAATCTTCGGGTTTTTATTGGCGCACAAAGCCAATAGCATGGATATGTTTTATTCTTCCTCGATATCAAATTTGTCGTCGGATGAATCGTAGGACGAGCTCATCTACAAACAAACAAGCTAATGAGCTATTTTAGTTGTAGGAATTGCAACTAAAATATAGAAAACATGGGCACATACCTTGCGGCCATTTCGTCGAACACGTAAAGTGCGCCAAGTTTCCTCTCGGCTAGAAGAGGACATCGTCGCCATCGTGGTTGGCGCAGCGACGTGGAAGCACGACTGCGGAAGCATGTGTCTTAAATGAAAGAGTCTGGTTGAAATATTAAAGTGTGGTAGAAAATACTACATATAGGTGCGGCGACTGGCGCGGCGGCTGAGGGTAAATCGGCGCGTCGCGGCGATGCAAGAGAACGGCGCGGCGATATGCGGAACCAAGGCGGGGCGGATCTACAACGCCGGAGGGTAAAGTGTCCCGGCGCGGCGGCGGCCAAATCGGGGCGGCGGGGGCGAAGTGGAATGGGGGGAGGCAGGACGGGGTGGTTGGTCCTTTGCGCAAGCAAGAGAGCGATGTCGCGTGCGTGGGCAAAACATTTCGCTGCAGCGCGAAACACTGCGCGCAAAAAATTATTTGCAGCCCACGTCTTTGCAGCGGCTGTTGGAGCGCGCAAAATTGTTCCCTACGCGCTAAATGGGCAGTTATTTTATTGTTTACAACGGTGCTCTAATCAAATTTCCTGTACCCTACCACCAAGGCACCAACAATGTACAGACATTTCTATGGGAAGCCAACATACACTTGTTTATTACCACCAGCCGAGCACGCACGGAGACATGAGCAGTATACATCAGGCTCCATCAGAGGCCCGGCACTGGATCGATCAGCACTTGCCGGGTGTGTTCGGCGCGAACAGGAAGTCACCAGTACTGTAGAGCGCCTGCAGCCCAACGTCTGAGACCGGCACGAACTTGCGGAGCTTGAGCGGCAACCCCTTGTTCCAGCGGGGCTTGAGGTCCCGGCGGCACGCTCGCACCGGCGACCCCAGCACGTACGCCGTGCAGTCCCGGCTCCTGAATGGCGCTACCAGCTTCGCCGTCTGGATGGTGAAGTGACCGCTCGCGTCCGTGGCGCTCCAGAGTGACCACGTCGAATTCTCGCGCCTGCACCGGAGCATCACCGCCGCATCTGCGTACACAAAACAAGATCGATCGAGGCGAATGAGCAGCTGATGCAATGGGTAGTTAGTTCGTGGGGAGTACTGGTGCCAGCGGGTAGACGTACTCTGGAGCGGGGACGCGCCCTTGGACTCGACGTAGCCGGCGTACCGGCATCCCTTGCACCAGACGTACCCCTCGACGGCGACGGTGAAGTTCATGTTCGGCGGCGGCCGGGGCAGGCCCATCGCCGAGCCGCGGCTAGGGAGGCAGCCCAGGGAGAGAATCACGAGGGAGAGGCAGACCAGGAGGCATCTTGCGAGCAAAGCCATTGCTGAAACTTGCAAGTACGATCAAAGCAGAAGGTGTGGTGGTGGAATGATCGTACCAAGTGTGAGAGGAGGGCTCAATTTATAGGCTGCTGGCGTGCATGTCGAGGTGAATCGAGCCAGGGATTCCGGTCGCCGCAATTGCCTCGGATCGATCGTAAGCTTGGTTACCACGCATTGGGGAATTGGGAGTGATCGGACGTCGGGGCATACGTACATCATTGCCTGCATGTGGCTTCTGGTGCGTTGCAAGTTAGTAGCATATATTGCGTCCAAATTATGGAGCCTAAATTCGCATTTTACTCAAAAGTAACAAAATGGATAATGCTAATCAGGTGTTTGTGTGCTTTGAATGTGTACTACTAGATGCGCCGAAGTTGCATCCGCGGCCATGCAGACCTGTGGCCGCGGGCTACGGCGTGCGGCGGCGCCGATACGCACTCAATCTGGATGATGCAGATAGCAGCAAAGGGGCGGCGATACTTCGATTCGCATGCAACGGGCTGTCTTGATTCTCCTGATCGTTGGATCGATGGCTTCTTCGCTGCATATATCGCCGCCCCACGACGCACACGGGCGAAAGGTCAACCCGGACGGGTATTTAAGCCGTTGATGCAAAATTGCAGGTAGCTTGTTCTCGTGGAAAACAGGAAATGAGTGGAACATAACGAATCTAAAAAGCGATTCTATGATGCGTCCTAAAGATTGATGATCGATCCGCGCTACCATTGCTACTTGTAGTGTATTATTTGTTAATTCGCTGGCATCTCGCTAATCGCTCAGCTGATGCATCAACCGATGCCACATTGGGCGTGAAAGCCGTAAAAGTTGCACCCTTTTGAGTTTTGAGACTTCAAGCATGGAGGAAAGTGCTACACGTATATCCGTACAACGGTACCGGAGTCTCTGAGCTGTTGTTAAAAAAAAAAGAGTCTCTGAGCTAGTTTGGCTCGGCGCTAGGATGACACGAGTGGTGTTACGTTGTGATTCAAATTGTATAGAAGGGAATGTAATTTCCGACAAGTAGAACGAGGCCCATTGTCGGTAGGTTTGGGCCAAAACGGATTATGCCAGTCTCCGTCCATCCGTTCATTCCTCCTCCTATCAATATGCAACGTTGTTAACCTTATGCATAATTTAACATACGTGTGCACTCAAATATTAGTACATATAAGAATATCATAGAAGATAACATACTTATATACAACCAACAATTTTGTAATTATTCGGAAAAACAATTTCACAATTTTCATGAACAGATCATTACTCAAGCATATACATAGAGATACAATAGATCATAGAAAATCAATAGATTTCATCACACATCATGTTTGCCAAGAGATTACAGCGGGGTATAAGAGGGATGTTGATGTACATGTTGATAATGACCACGCCAGAGGGGGTGGAGCCTACCGGATGCAATTATGTTGGCGGTTCCCCGCTCCGATCTCCGCCGGCGGCGGCCTGCACACTCTGTGTTTATGTATTTTGTGGTTGTTTTTATAGAGGGTTTTAGGTCAAGACGAACATGCTGATGGTGGAATCGATGCAATTGGACGCTCTAGTCGCAAAGGAGATGGGGTGGCGCGACCGCACCACATGCCCTCTTTCCCAGCTTGTTGAGCTCTTGGTGGACCACTTTAGCTCATTTTGTTCGTCTCGAAAATTTCGAAGTGTGCTCTCTGACTTTCCCTTTATCGAGTCTCGTAGCTCCTGAAAAATAAAAAATACAAACAGAAGGTGTTTTCTCCTAGATAAAGTTAGAACCAAAAGAGAGGGGGAATATTTGGAAAATCCCCGAAATCATTAAGAACAATCATATAACTACTAGTATGATGCAAACATGTTGGAATATGTGACAATAAACTATAAAGTTTATGTATGCATTTACATGCATCAACATCACCAAGATTAACCTATGCTCGTCCTCGAGCATAAAGGTGATAAAAGTAAAATGAACTTTGGAGTTTGTCCTTATGTTGAACATTATAAGTCATGGTCATTGCTACATAAAGTCAATAGTCCATCTCCTTAAAGAATTACAACAAGAAAATAATCTTATAAAGTGATATATTTCATAAACTTCATATATGGCTAACAAATGCACAAAGTACTATGGACCATTAACCATGTAAAAGGTGCAATAAGAAAATAAAAGTTCATTGTATATTGTTCCATTTTAGTCTTCAAATCATTATATTTCATATATGTGGACACTTGAAGAAATACAAAGTAACCATTGATTAAACATGTACAAGAGATATTTAGCTTCCAAACACTACCCCTTAAGTTTATGCTTAAATAATAGTGCATCACTAGTGTTTAGTTCCATTGCCTCTGCATCTCGTTTTTAAAGAGAAAGTGAAAGTGGAAGAAAATGTGGCTTATATGCTTGATATGTTACAATTTAAATGTCTCATGCCCATTGACCACAATTACTAAGTCCACATGCTACTCAACTCAGGACCACAAGAGATTCGACATCATATGCATACAGTTCCAAGCGAGGTGGCACTGATGTACCTCTTCCCCTCTGTACGAGGAGTCCCTTTGTGAGGGAATATCCATACTTAGTTGACAAGACAAACAGACAAATGAACACCTCACCGTTTATTTTTATTTACTATTTGCATATATATCTTTTTATTTAAAATGCTTCATTCAATGTCCATGCTATAAATTTCCACCATGATGCATAGCATGGCTTAAGTTGGCGGCCCAATTAATGATCCCTCTGGCACATACGCATACTCGAAAAGACTTGATTACATCCAAAAGAACAACAACCAAATGACATGATATCAACATATGGTGCCCGAGTTGAAAACATTACCCATGATGCATGGTTCTGCTAACACTCAACACATAACATGTCAAGCACATAATCACATAATTCCAATCACAATGGGTCAAGTTTAATTATTTGGGTTCATGGTCACCCCATAACCAACTTCTCTATGACAAACCCAACCATAAGAAATATCATTTGGAAGCTAAATAAAACTCACACATGGGAATTATACTTGGAATAGAATTGATAGTATGTAGGTAGATATAGTGGACATTGCTGGAATAACTTAGTTTTAAAGGATTATGGATCCACAAGTATTTTTTTGTTTAATTATTTGGGCTAGAAAGGAGAAGATAGTTGACCATATACAAGCATGCAAAAGTCTCCATAGTAGTACTAATCACTTATTAGTAGACAATATTAACATGAATTTATCTATCTACGTTGTGGGTAAAATCTACTAAATAGGACACCTGCAAATTATCTCTTATTAAAACAAATGAAATAAATAACAAGATGTTACAGCATGCATAACTTGTAATGCAACTATTATTTCCTTTCCACTTATTTTTATGCATCCATTTTTATTTTATTTCTACGGCAAATTTATTAATAATGGTATTGGAAACATGAATAAAATGCAAACTTAACACAAAAGTAAAGATAAAGATGCTCCAATTATGTGAAAATGTTATGTTGCTCGAAAAAATAAAGTTTAGATGTGTGCAAACCATAAGTGTAATAGGTTTCAGTGGGGTGCCTTGGGTATCCCCAAGCTTGTGGTTTTCACCATTGTTAGATATGTCATGGTATGGTGTCCCTCCATTCCCCGGGAAAAAACTTCAACACAAAACTTGCTTCCATTTGTTTTCTATGGGATGCCACTAGTGGTATATAGATAACATGCAAGCTGCTACAAATGCCCTAGATAAAATTTGGTTCCAAATGTCCAGAGAGTATATTGAGTTTCTATCATTCAAAAAATATCAAAATACCTAAAGGTAATCAAGTTGATACTCAAAAGAATGTCTTAAACAACAAAAGACAGAATTCTTCCAGATAACTGTCAACACCCGGATTTTTAAGTCCGGATGCCCTATTACATCATACATCGCAATCCCAGGAAGATTGTTTTTGCGAGACATAATAATAAGTAGTTCAGAGTCATCATTTATTACAACACATAAGGTCTTACAACAAGGGATCACATGATCCAGTATTACACAAATAGATTGTTCAACATCATAAATAAGTAGCGGAAGCGTAGTAGTAGTGGACTATATATTCCACAGGCAACGCTTGACGTTAGAAGACGATCCTAGTTATCGTAGACATCCTGCTGTCCGTCATCCTGATAATGTTGCTCCTCTTCAAAGTCTGGCATTTGAATAGCCAGGGCAAAGCCATGAGTACTTTTAAAGTACTCGCAAACTAATACTAAGGTAAAACGTATTAAATGTAGTATGGGGTACTAAGCTCTAGGTTTATTTGCATAAAGCCAAGTTTTCATTTGATAAACATTTAGTAAACACCCATTATTTGCTAGACTAACTCAAGTGGGAACATTAGTGTCATTCCCACAATTCATTTGGGATTCAAGTCAATTCACCATTCACCTTCATCATTTCAAAATAAATTCTGATAACGGAAATATTATGGCCTTTCCAACCGTCCATAACCGCGGACACGGCTATTCGAATAGGTTTAACACTCTGCAGAGGTTGTACTCTTGTGCCACAACTTTTGATTACATCCGTCGAGGATAACCCCGAATCATCGTAACTCGAGACGCGGATCATCAACCATAACCTTTCACTTATATGTCCTAGTATAGGCACCTCTCCCCATGAGCTTGGCCCCCGGTGAGAACCAACCGTTAACCCGGGAACCGCACAGTGGCTTGGGTCGTACATTCACCTCATATTCACATCATTTCTCATATACGGAGGCATCCTCGGCGTAACCCCTATGATGCTTGTTTAGAGGGAACCCATACTAAAATACACAAGTTTCTAGTTAAGCCCTACCCATAATCAGGTATTGTGGGGGTACTTGTATAATTGGAAAGGTATCGCATTCAAACCCATATCAGTTTTATATCAAAAATCACCATCTTCTCTTGGTCATATTCACCTTCAAAGTCATTCAATGGAATGAACCATCATTCCAAGGTTTCAACTTCATTTCAAAGTCACATGTTCCCATCTAGAGTAGTCAAATTTTAATTGATTAGCGCTAGCAACTATATCATGAGGGGTGCTATCTAGCTTTGATTGTTTCTAAGATAACCTTTGATCTTGTTCTACTTTATACCAAATAAAACTCATAAATTCAAAATACCTTGAAATAAATAAGCAAAAGTAATTGCAAGGTAAAAACATGGGATAGGGAAAACATAAATTTAAAAGGGGTGATGGTGCATTGCTCTTGTAGAGCTTGCATCATGGTGGTTAGCAAGATTATTAGCTTGCCTTGAGCTGAGTAGTGATCAAAGTTCTCCTCTTCTTCTTGGGAGTAGGCTTCCTCCTCTTGATACTCCTCGTTACTAGCGTCTATATACGAATACGAGGTATAAATACTAAACCAAGCTCACATACTATACTAGAAACACTTAAAAGATTTCACACATTAATCCTATTTTCAATCAAGCATGGCATGGTGGATTTATTGGATGAGTTTTGATTTAAGAGAGAAAATAATTTCCTCTCATTATTCTCATTTCTTACATTTGGTAGTAGGATCCTTAGAGACCTTAAATGCTTCTCATTATCTCTTATTTAAGATTTAATCTCTTCATATAATAGTAAGGTATGAAATATAGGTTGACCCAAGTCAACATTCCATATCTATTATAGGTGAGTACAATTTAATTGAAGTGCTATACTTCACCAAGTTTTAATCCTATATTTAAATGAATTAAAATCTCTAAGTAATAATTATCAGGGGTCTATTAGTCTAAGTCATTTCCCCTGGTTGTATTACTTAGGATCAAGATTTAAATGAGAGGATAGCTCTCATATTAATTATTGAATGTAAATTCAAGTTGACAAAGCACTAGAAATGACTACATAGCTATTTATTTCATCTAGTCCATGATCATGCAAATAACATGTGTATATTATTGCATAATCAATTAGAGGACATCATTTGTGATTTATTGAAATTGGAATCAACTCAAAATCAGTTATGGTTAAATTTTAAATTAAGTTTCCAGTTGCAAAAGTCCATGACTTGTTATTTTTAACATTTAAATTCTACTACGAATTTGGATATGAGACCAGTGGCATTGGTTAGATAATTTCATATACTTTCAAATGGTATAAAGTTTGCTAAATTTGGTTTGGCAGATTTCAAACTATTCAATTTTTACTAAACTATCTGCAGCACAATTCGAAATAAGTTCAAACCTAAATTCAAAGCGTGGGCTTGGGCGGGAAACCTTAACGGGCCGAAACGGTATTTAAAATCACTGCGCAGCCCAACAAGCCACGGGTGCGAGTGGGCTGCCCTGACGAGGTGGGGGCCACCCGTCAGTGTGTTATCACGCAGCGAAACGGTATGATCGATTTAGGCCGTAGGATTAGAAGAGAGATCCACGGCTCACAGAGGCCATCGTCTCCGGCGGGATTCCGACGAGCTCACGGCGTCAGTAGGGGGTCGGAGAGCCTACCAGGCCGTTGCAGGTGTGTCCGGCGGTAGGCGCTAGGAAGTGGTGGTCGTCGAGGAAGCTCCCGGTGCAGCGGTGGCGCTCGGGGAGGCTCCGAGCGTCGCGGAAGCCTGCGAGCTCCGGCGGACTCGAGCTCGCGATTCGAGCTGCTCCGACGGCTACTGGTGAAATTGATCGGGGGGTGTTGCTCAGTGAAGGGAGGGGAGTGTTTGGTGTGAAGAAAGGAGGAGCCGATCGCCCCTATTTATGGTGTCGATCGGTGGCCGTGAGGTGCTGCAAGGGAACGGCCATGGCGCGGCGCTTCTGGCGATCAAAAGGGCAAGCGAAGGACGGCAGCGTGTAGGCGTTGTCCTGGCGATGCTCTAGGTGTAGCGGGCGCAGCGATAGGGCTACGGAATCGCTCGAGCGCTTGCAGTGATCATGACAATACCCGCGGTACTTCGCCGGCGAGGACGACGGTGACAAGGCTTCTGCGCGTGCTTGAGCATGTCTAGGTGGTAGAGGGCGTGGAGTAGTTGCTCGACGCAGTGGTAGGGATGCAGGAGGAGGACGGTCGCGCTCGAGTGCGCGACGTACTGGCGCGTCCAGAGCGCGCTCACCGCGTTGGCTGGCATGCTCTGGCATGGTTTTGGACGCGGGCGTTCTGGGCAATGCCGTGCGTTGGCGATCGAGTGAGCGGTACTGGCTTGATCCTTGTGCTTCAGAGATGCTCGCAGACACGAAGAAAAGTTGAGAGGGAGGCCAGAGAGAGGGATGCCCAAAGGTGGCCGGCATGGCCACGGCATGCATAGGCTAGGGTTTCTTTTCCCCTTCTCTCACTTTAATCGACCAAGGCAGGTACTGAGATGATGCAGGGGCTGTAGGAGAGTATAATGATCACAGGTTAAAGGGGTTTAGGGAAGAAACCAGAGGATAATAGAGTGTGACTAAGTTCTGGAATCATGCCTGCCAAGTGTTCGATCATATGGCCGCATGAGATTTTTATTTGAATTTTGAAATTCTTTTTGGTGAATCTCCTTTATATAATTAAAGTGAAGTATTGGTGGTGGTGGCACTCAAATTGGAGGTGATTTGCAACATTTCAAATTTGAGGTGATCTTCACATTGATTTAAAGTCTTCTCTTGTCCAAATTCTACTGGTCAACCTGGTCAACTTTAACCATACTGGTCAACATGAAACTTGTAGACCTTGACATGGTCTTGGATGACCTGGCTTTATTTGACCTTGCTTAGTTTAAGAATTGAGAAATACAGAGGGGTAAAGTAGTGAAGAAAATATTTTTGGGCCATATGACCATTATCACATGTATGATGAAATCTTGATTTCTTTGGATTTGATTCTTGCTCCAAGGATGCATTTGTGTTAGTTTATCACTTTAAAGTATTTTAGAAGCAATGGGGCAAGCAATTGTGGCCTAGGTTGAAGAATTGCAAAATGGCATATTGTGTATGTAAGTGAAATATGGGTTTTTCCCATTTTCTTTATTTCTCCTCAATTTAGGGTTTGATCATCTTGGTTAGGGTTCACATAGTAATTGATAAACATACTAACACTCATCATGGCAATAGCACATAGGTAAAACACTCAAAGGCATAAACTATATGTGGCACTATATGCATGTAAAAAGTTTTTGTTTGTTGCAATTTTTGAATAATTGAAATTCTCTCTTGATTTTATTCTTGTTGAAACTTGGGATGTTACAAACCCTTCCCCCTTACAAAAGATCTCGTCCCGAGATCTTAAAGAAAACTAGGTACTAAAGAGATCTGGGTACTCAGTCTTCATAAAGTCTTCTCTCTCCCAAGTGGCTTCTTCTTCGGTGTGGTTACTCCATTGGATTTTCAGAAACTTGATACTCCGGGTACGGGTGGTTCTGAATGCTTCTTCCAGGATGCGAATAGGTACTTCGCGATATGTCAAATCTGAGTTGATATCAATAGCTCGATGATCGATGTTCTTGAAAACCTCGGTCTTCTCAGGTACCTCTAAGCATTTCCGGAGTAACGAGATGTGAAACACATTGTGCACTGCGGACATCTCTTCTAGTAGATCCAGTTGATAAGACACTTCTCCACGGCGACTCAGGACTTTGAATGGTCCGACATATCGGGGTGCAAGCTTTCCTCTAAGCTGGAATCTCTGCATTCCTTTAAGAGGGGACACTTTGAGATACACGAAATCTCCGATCTCGAAGATCATCTCTCGGCGTCTCTTGTCGGCGTAGCTTTTCTGTCTTGATTGAGCGGTCTTGAGGTACTCGCGGATCTTGTGAACCTTCTCTTCAGCTTCCCGGAGAATATCTGGTCCAAAGACTTGACTCTCTCCCACTTCCGACCAATTTAGAGGGGTACGACACTTTCTTCCGTACAGGGCTTCAAAGGGGGCCATTTGCAAACTGGCTTGATAGCTGTTGTTGTACGAGAATTCTGCGTATGGCAAGCAGTCTTCCCACTTGGATCCATACTCTAACACACATGCTCTCAGCATATCTTCCAATATCTGGTTGACTCGTTCAGTCTGTCCATCCGTCTGCGGGTGATAGGCTGTGCTGAAATTCAGCCGGGTTCCGAGTCCTTCATGTACCTTCTGCCAAAATCTGGAGGTGAATTGGGATCCTCTATCTGATACTATTGACTTCGGGGTTCCGTGCAGGCTGACTATCCGTGAGATATACAACTCTGCAAGTCTTGGTCCTGGGTAGGTGGTCTTGACGGGGATGAAATGGGCGACTTTGGTCAATCTGTCGACCACTACCCAGATAGAATCATTTCCTTTACTAGATTTGGGCAATCCGGTGATGAAGTCCATTCCTACCGAATCCCACTTCCATTCGGGAATCTGCAGGGGCTGTAGCAGTCCCGCGGGTCGTTGATGTTCTGCCTTGACTCTCTGACAGATGTCACACTTGGCGACATAGCTCCCGATGTCTCGCTTCATTCCATGCCACCAGAACTGTTCCTTCAGGTCCTGGTACATCTTGGTACCTCCGGGGTGAATAGAATACAGGGTGTCATGTGCTTCCGTCAGAATAACTTGTTTCAACTCCGAATCTGACGGCACGCACAAGCGTCTGTTGTACCAAAGCACTCCTTCTTCATCTACGGTGAATCCTGGTGCCTTTCCCGCAGCTATTTGGCTTTTGACTCCGTCAATGCTAGCATTTCCCTTCTGGGCTGCTTTGATCTGACTAATCAAGGTGGGTTGGAGTTCAATGCTGGCGAGAAAACCTTCGCTAACTAGCTCCATCCTAAACTGTTCAAATTCTTGGTGCAGGCTGGGTTGCTCTTCAGCGATCATGGAGTTCAACTGACACGGCAGTCTACTCAAAGCATCTGCTACCACATTGGCTTTGCCCGGGTGATAGTGAATTTCCATATCATAATCCTTGATTAACTCTAACCATCTTCTCTGCCTCATGTTCAGCTCCTTCTGAGTGAAGATATACTTCAATCTCTTGTGATCCGAATAGATCTCGCATCGATTACCCATGAGGTAATGACGCCATACTTTCAAGGCTAACACGACGGCTGCTAGCTCTAAGTCATGGGTAGGATAGTTCTAGTCATGTTGCTTCAGTTGCCTTGACAGGTAAGATATCACCTTCCCTTCTTGCATCAACACACATCCCAGACCAATCTTGGAGGCATCACAATACACGTCAAATGGTTTGGTGATGTCCGGCATGATCAGTATTGGGGCTGAAGTCAGTCTGCTCTTGAGCTGTTGGAAACTCTCTTCACACTTGTTCGTCCATTCGAACTTCTTGTCCTTCTTCAATAATTGAGTCATCGGTCTGGCTATGCTTGAGAATCCTTCAACGAATCGGCGGTAATATCCCGCCAATCCGAGAAATGCACGGACCTCAGTCTGGGTGGTTGGGGCTTTCCATTCTGCAACGGTCTTTATTTTGGCGGGGTCAACGGCAATTCCTCCTGCTGACAAGATGTGTCCCAGGAATCCTACCTCCTTCAACCAAAACTCGCACTTGCCGAACTTGGCATACACTGGTGTTCCCGAAGTGTATCTAAGACCACTTCCAGGTGTTGCTCATGTTCTTCTTCGGTTTTGGAGTAGATAAGGATGTCGTCGATGAAGACAACGACGAACTTATCCAGGAAGTTCATGAAGATCTTATTCATGAGATTCATGAAATACGCGGGGGCGTTGGTCAATCCAAATGACATGACATTGTACTCATACAATCCATATCTGGTGGTGAAGGCAGTTTTGGGGATGTCCGTTGCACGGATTTTCAGCTGATGGTAACCTGTCCTAAGATCAATCTTAGAGAACACGGTGGCACCGGTCAACTGGTCAAACAGGTCTTCTATATTGGGCAAAGGATACTTGTTCTTGATGGTGACGTCATTGAGCTTGCGGTAATCCGTACATAAACGGATCGCACCATCCTTCTTATCTACAAACAATACTGGTGATCTCCAGGGTGATGCACTTGGTCTAATCAAACCTTTGGCTAACATATCATCCAGTTGTTTCTTTAGTTCCACTAATTCTGCCGGGTTCATACTGTAAGCTCTCTGGGCTATAGGTCCTGTTCCAGGGATTAACTCGATGATAAACTCGATATCCCGATCCGGGGGCATACCGGGTAGGTCATCTGGAAACACGTCAGGGTATCTACAGACGACCCTGATTTGATCCAAGGTGGGTGACGTGGGCATTACCCTTCGGGTAACCACTATTGCTCTACCCTATACGGCCCAGGTGGAGGCCCATGAAGGTACTCGAAGACAAGATGGGCCACTAGGACGGTGCGGTGAAAGATTACTTGAAGTACAAGACACGGAAAGAGCCGAAGAAGGAAAGATTAGAGATAGATCTATTGTAAACCTACACGTACTCGACTAAACCTCTCGGGACCTGGACACCTATATAAAGGCCAGGAGAGGGGCTATCGAGGGGACGACCAATCTTAACGATTTTAGCCAACAGAAGCTTAGAACTAGGTTACCCTAGCGATTAGCTATCTCGTCGAGATCACAGCCGAACTATTCGGCACCCCATTGTAACACTGTTTTCATTATAATCAAGAATAGACAAGCAGGACGTAAGGGTTTTACCTCATCGAGGGCCCCGAACCTGGGTAAATCGCCTCCCCCGTTTGTCTGTGCACCGATGTCTCGTATCAGCTTGCAGGATTCCATCAACCCTAAGTCCCTATCGGAGGACATTGTCGAGGAACACCCCCGACAATTGGCGCCGTCTGTGGGAAACCTGCAGGCACCAGATCAGTCATCGGCAGATCTGATCATGTCGTCGACATCTTCATCGGCTCCGCCATCACCACCTCTGGGAAGTCCGATCCGATTCGGCTCCTACGAGTTTACCCCGCATAGCGATTCTTCTCGCTCGAACTTCTCGGATCCGCAAGGAAACATGGAGATGACCATCGGCAGCGTCCACTACAACGTCAACGCGGAGGGAATCCTCCAGCTGCTAGAGTCGCCCACCTCCGGATCAATGAGTCTTAGTGCGTCGTCATCGTCCGATCTATTTGCTGGCCTGGCAGAGTCGATGGGCTCGCCCGCGCCTTCGACTCCCCGTTCACCATCCTCAATGTCGGTGGGATCTGACGAACCCATGACTTCGGAACTAACCTCCTACTACTGCTCAAACTGCGATGCCATGCATGGTTTGGGATCAAGCGACACACCGTTAATCTGCAATACCCGATACTCGTCAGGAGAAGACAGCGTCGGCAGCATCGTCCCAAGAACCACCCGAAGAACAGCACACCATCAGGTCTACGTCGCCAACAACACAGGAAATACAAGGCACGGAGAAGACGCAGACCGCACGCCCCGTTCCAGCAGAAGGGCGAGCTTCGAAAATAGCGCTAGTAATCGCGACAGCGACTACACCATCGCGGATGAAGAGTGGGCTGCAGCTAGGACAGCTGTGCTCAACAACACCCCGCTCCCTGCAGGAACCTCGGTTGGAACCCTAAATGCATACCGCTCTATATTAGAGAAAAACCGGGAGCACCTGTCGAGAGAGCAAGCTACGCTCGAGAGATGACTGTCTGCGGCAGAGCGATCCAGCGAGCGACGGAGAGCGTCACAAGGAAGCGCTTCCCGAAGCGCCCTTGGGGCAGGAAAACATCGATCAAGAATGTCCAGGATCTCAGAAGACGACGCCAGGGAAATAACGTCGAACCTAACCAAGTCTTTCATGACCACGGATACCGCAGGCATGCCACGACCGAAGAACGTTGCGGGAGCAACGGCCAATCTCGCCGCGTACCTCATTAACCAACGCCCCGAAGGGTCCATGGCGCAAGCTCATCGCGGTGCCCTAGAAAGTCTCGCCATATTGGGAAACAATTTAGTCCCGCAGAAGGAGAAAACCACGGCGCAAGCCAATGGTTCGAAACATCGGGCGAGAGATGCTCGGGATGAAATCACCCAGAGCCGAATCGATAAAGCAAGGCGATGACGCGCCGCGAGGAAGGAATCTGGCAAATAATTCATCGGCTGTTGTTTTTTTGTCGGGAGAGAGAACATTTTTCCAGGAACTCTTAGGCTTAGCCTCAAGGACATCGACGAAGCGAGGGAGCTGGCATTCGGGTGAAGGAGAATCCTTGATGTAGAACCACTTCAATCTCCACCCTTGTACGGACTCCCTCATCGGGAAATTGAAGTAATTAACATCTGAACGAGCTACGAATCCTACTCCTCCGGTGACAAAAGATCCATTGCTACTGCTGTATCTCTTCACATAAAAGATCTTCTTCCACAAACCAAAGTGGGGCTCAACACCCAGATATGCTTCGCAGAGAGTAATGAACACAGCAACGTGACGAATCGAGTTCGGAGTGAGTTGCCACATTTGGATTTCGTAAGTTTGCAGGAGATAGAGGAGGAATTCGTGTACAGGAAGGGAAAGGCCTCGGTACAAGAACGACAGGAACATCACGGTAAAACCGGCAGGAGGGTTAGGTCGAGAAATCGCACCTGGAAAGATTACGTTCCCCTCGTCGGAGGAGATCAGTCCCAGGCTTCGGGACCTTTTCTCGTCACGCTTGGTGACGGTCGAAGCTGTCCAATCGCCAGGCTTGGCTGATGAACTTGGTGGCACCGGCGGCGCCGGAACTGGAGGAGGAGCATTGGGGGCGACCTCCTTCGCAGGAATCGAAGAGGATCTGGCGGCGGCACCGACGCTCGTGGAGCTGGCGGCGGCACTAGGGATTTTCTTCTTCACCATTGCGAGATCTGAACAAATCGGAAGGATAGTGGTGGCGGCGCGAGCTCCAGTTGCAAACACAAGAAGAGCAAGAACAACGAAGAAGACGAACGGAGGAGAATGAAAGGGATCTTTTATCTCTTAAGGTACTTAAGGAAGGCTTCGTATTGTTAAATGGGCCTTTCCCCAGATAATAATCGCAGAAATCGAGGAGGTGCCTTGTTAACCGTGTAAAGAGGAGCAGGGATTGCTTGAAAACAGGGCTGGCAGGTCATGTCTTATCAGTCAAAATCAGGAGAACAGAAAAATGTCATCAATGACGTCATGGAGAATGATTACATGCAAAGGGATAAGAAAGAATCGGGTGATCAACTTGAGCCTATGCACGGAATGCAGGCATCCGCACTTAGGCTCGGGGGCTACTCCCATCAGGAGCGCTGTCGCGCACCCGATAAAATGAAGACTCGAAGGAAATAATTGACTCAAGTCTGCGCCTAGGCGTAATACGCCCGCGCCCAGACTCGGGGGCTACTCCCATCGGGAGCGCTGGATGCGCACCCGACAGAACTTTTTTCGCACTCCAGGATCATGCCCGGGGACTTGATTCTGTGTAGGGTAACGTTGTTTTGCCTTCGGCAGTTAACCAACAAAAGTTGGACACGTTATTCGGTATCCCTTGCATAAAGAAAATGTATCGGATGCATTACAAGAGACTTGTAGAAAAAGCTTCGGCAGAAGAAGATGTTCGAGAGGTACAACTTGAGTCTACGCACGGATCGCGAGCATCCGTACCTAGACTCGGGGGCTACTCCCATCGGGAGCGCTGGCGCGCACCCGATAGAAGACAGAAGAAATGTAAGAACGATCAAGGAAAAGGAGTTTGGAAGAAGACATGATTCAGTCTCTACCCGAACTATGTTCGGCTAGACACTCGGGGGCTACTGACGTGGGCATTACCCTTCGGGTAACCACTATTGCTCTACCCTATACGGTCCAAGTGGAGGCCCATGAATTTACTCGAAGACAAGATGGGCCACTAGGACGGTGCGGCGAAAGATTACTTGAAGTACAAGACACGGAAAGAGCCGAAGAAGGAAAGATTAGAGATAGATCTATTGTAAACCTACACGTCGAGGAACATTGTCGAGGAACACCCCCGACAGTGGGTTTGGCTAAACTCTGGTTGCAGGTAAACTTTCTGGGCAGTTTTTCTGAGATGTGCTCTACTAACACTCCGGTGCTACTAGTCATGGTGATGGCCTTCTTGGCACAATCAATCAGTCCATGATGTTTGGACATCCAGTCCATACCCAGTACTACTTCCAAACCTTTTGTTCACAGAACAATCAGATTGGCATAAAAGTCTAATTCATGAATTCTGATAGGAACATCTTTGCAAATTTTTCTAGCTTTAGTGGTTGATCCAGGTATTTGCACTACCATGACATGCTTCAAACTGATGGGTTGAATCTTACTAGTGCATGCAAAATCTTCCGTAACAAATGAATGCGATGCTCCAGAATCAAACAGCACTCTTGCAGGTATTGAGTTTACAGAGAACATACCCAGCACGACATCTGGGGCTTCCTGATCTTCTTCCGCACTCATGTGATAGAGGCGGCCGCTACGGTTGTTCGGGTTGTTGGGGGTGAACTTCTTGCCGGTGGCGACGCGGCGTTGCTGCTGAGCAGGGCCAGAGGTGTTGGCTGCAATCTTGGCGAGCCTCTTGGGACACTCGTTGGAGTAGTGCCCCACCACGCCACACTCATAGCAGTTTATGGTGGACTTGTCCTTGGGGGCGACAGGGACAGCGTTGCTCCCAGTCCTTGGAGCAGTGTTGGTGTTGGGGTTGGCAGGGGCTCTTGTCGGAGCGCGGTTGAAGTTGTTGTTGTGGTGGACGAAGTTGTTGCTGTTGTGATGCTGTCCTCCCGTCCTGGGGTTTCCTCCACTCCGGTTCTGATAACCGGGGCGCAACATCTGTGCCGGCGGCTTGTTGTTTCTGGGGGTAAATCCTCCGCTTGAGCTAGGGCGAAACTTGGAGGTGTTGCTGGGCCCACTCTGATGCATCATGCGGCGCTTGCGGTTTTCATTGGCTTGGTTCAGCTTTCCCTCCATCTGGATGGCGGAGTCAACAAGGGCTTCGAGGTCAGCAAAAGGGATGTTGACCAACACCGTCTGCATCTCATCATGCAGTCCGTTCAGAAACCTCTCCTTCCTCTTCTCGGTGGTGTCAGTCTCATCCGGGGCGTACCTTGACAGAGTGAGGAATCTGTCGCGGTATTCTACCACGGTTAGACGGCCTTGCTTTAACTCGCGGAACTCATCCCGCATCTTCTTGATGAGACCCGGTGGCACATGATACTTGCTAAACTTGAGCTTGAAATCTGCCCAAGTCATTAGTTGCCCCGCATTCAATGCGCGAGCACTTGTCCACCAGGCACGTGCAGGTCCTGCCAGATAGTGGGTGGCAAACAGCACCTTTTCATTATCTTCCACTCCGGCAACCTCAAGATTGTTCTCCATTGTTTGGAGCCAATCGTCAGCATCAAGGGGTTCCTCTGTTTTGCTAAACACCGGTGGGTTGGTGTTCTGAAAGTTCTTCAGTTTGGAGCCCGGGTGGTCATGGTTCCCGTGGCCTTGGTTGTTCTGTGCCAGCTGTTGCAAAGCAGTGATATTGGCCTGCCTTTCAGCGCGTTCAGCCTCTTTGTCCTCCCTCATGAGCTGCAGCATCTGCATCAGCGCATCCTGATTTGCGTTGCGATTTGGGGGTGCCATCTGAACAGAGATATGGATCATGAGATGAGAGGGAAATTTCTATGGCTCATTTTGGGGGTAAAATCACATAATTTAAAACTTGATTCATAAGATAATAATATTACACACCACATAGTCATGAAGGTAGCATTTATTACAAGCTAGCAAACCGGAGGGTTTGAAGAACCCTTTCAACAATCTACGATACATGGGGCGGATACAAAGGACCGATACATCTCATACTACGCAAGTGCTCAGAGAGGGATGGAAGCTATCCATCGATGCGGAGCGGGAAGGTGGTGTCCATCCCGGCAGGCAGGTGCTGGTGGAAGTCCATGTCTTCCTCCTCCTCGTAGTCATTGTCGTTGCTGACATAGGAGTAGCCATCCCCTTGGATGTCTTCCCCCTCGCCTTCTCCTTCCAGGATCTGGAGCTGCTCCGCCTGAGTGGAGATGGTCTCCTTCAGGACGGAGATCTTGGTCTTGAGGCGGTGGATGGTGGAGTCCCTCTTCGCGACCAGCTGGCGGAGAGTTCTACGCTCCTTTGCGATGACCTTGATGGTCTCCGCATACTGGTTCAGCTGTTGCTGAGTGTGGTTGGCGGCGGCGCGGGAGTTATCCAGCGCAGACCGAGTCTCGAACAACATGTAGTCGAGATGATCCACATGGTGCCTCAGCACGGGGTGGTATGGCAGGCTGAGGGGCAGCCCAACAGAGGAGTGCCTTGCAAGGTGTGCAAAGCGTTCCCCTTCAATAGCCAGCGAGTTCTGCCCGCACAGACGAGCGAGAGCCTCCTGTAGAGCATGGGCGAGTCCATCCACCCAGGTGTTGTCTCGGAGAGAGAACTGAATCTGGCGGAACATGGGTGACTCCGGCTTCCCAGGAAGGTTAGCCATGATGAGCCACTGGAGCTGGCCATTGGCTTGGTCAGTGATCTGGCCTCCGTAAAACACGGGAGGCGAACGTCCGAGGAACTCTGTGAGGGCAAACAGATCCCTTTCAAAGATCAGATCCCCACCGTTCGCCAGGTCGTACACTTGGGTTTGGATGAAGGGCTCCGTCGGGATGATAGGCTCCATCTGTAGAGGGGGTGACAATCAAGTTAACAAGGTGCAAGTGTTCAAAATTTTAAGTAATAATAACATGAATTGGTTATTTTTGAAAAAGATCTCCAAGGTAAGGGTATGATTGTATTTTCATAACTATTTCATTAAAACTAAGTTTGCCGGACGTCCATTCTAACTAGGGTCTCCTAAGGTCAAACAATGGCTCTGATACCAACTTGTCAACACCCGGATTTTTAAGTCCGGATGCCCTATTACATCATACATCGCAATCCCAGGAAGATTGTTTTTGCGAGACATAATAGTAAGTAGTTCGAGTCATCATTTATTACAACACATAAGGTCTTACAACAAGGGATCACATGATCCAAGTATTACACAAATAGATTGTTCAAAATCATAAATAAGTAGCGGAAGCGTAGTAGTAGTGGACTATATATTCCACGAGCAACGCTTGACGTTAGAAGACGATCCTAGTTATCGTAGACATCCTGCTGTCCGTCATCCTGATACTGTTGCTCCTCTTCAAAGTCTGGCATTTGAATAGCCAGGGCAAAGCCATGAGTACTTTTAAAGTACTCACAAACTAATACTAAGGTAAAACGTATTAAATGTAGTAAGGGGTACTAAGCTCTAGGTTTATTTGCATAAAGCCAAGTTTTCATTTGATAAACATTTAGTAAACACCCATTATTTGCTAGACTAACTCAAGTGGGAACATTAGTGTCATTCCCACAATTCATTTGGGATTCAAGTCAATTCACCATTCACCTTCATCATTTCAAAATAAATTCTGATAACGGAAATATTATGGCCTTTCCAACCGTCCATAACCGCGGACACGGCTATTCGAATAGGTTTAACACTCGCGAGAGGTTGTACTCTTGTGCCACAACTTTTGATTACATCCGTCGAGGATAACCCCGAATCATCGTAACTCAGTACGCGGATCATCAACCATAACCTTTCACTTATATGTCCTAGTATAGGCACCTCTCCCCATGAGCTTGGCCCCTAGGTGAGAACCAACCGTTAACCCGGGAACCGCACGAGGCTTGGGTCGTACATTCACCTCATATTCACATCATTTCTCATATACGGAGGCAGCCTCGGCGTAACCCCTATGATGCTTGTTTAGAGGGAACCCATACTAAAATACACAAGTTTCTAGTTAAGCCCTACCCATAATCAGGTATTGTGGGGGTACTTGTATAATTGGAAACGTATCGCATTCAAGACCATATCAGTTTTATATCAAAAATCACCATCTTCTCTTGGTCATATTCACCTTCAAAGTCATTCAATGGAATGAACCATCATTCCAAGGTTTCAACTTCATTTCAAAGTCACATGTTCCCATCTAGAGTAGTCAAATTTTAATTGATTAGCGCTAGCAACTATATCATGAGGGGTGCTATCTAGCTTTGATTGTTTCTAAGATAACCTTTGATCTTGTTCTACTTTATACCAAATAAAACTCATAAATTCAAAATACCTTGAAATAAATAAGCAAAAGTAATTGCAAGGTAAAAACATGGGATAGGGAAAACATAAATTTAAAAGGGTGATGGTGCATTGCTCTTGTAGAGCTTGCATCATGGTGGTTAGCAAGATTATTAGCTTGCCTTGAGCTGAGTAGTGATCAAAGTTCTCCTCTTCTTCTTGGGAGTAGGCTTCCTCCTCTTGATACTCCTCGTTACTAGCGTCTATATACGAATACGAGGTATAAATACTAAACCAAGCTCACATACTATACTAGAAACACTTAAAAGATTTCACACATTAATCCTATTTTCAATCAAGCATGGCATGGTGGATTTATTGGATGAGTTTTGATTTAAGAGAGAAAATAATTTCCTCTCATTATTCTCATTTCTTACATTTGGTAGTAGGATCCTTAGAGACCTTAAATGCTTCTCATTATCTCTTATTTAAGATTTAATCTCTTCATATAATATTAAGGTATGAAATATAGGTTGACCCAAGTCAACATTCCATATCTATTATAGGTGAGTACAATTTAATTGAAGTGCTATACTTCACCAAGTTTTAATCCTATATTTAAATGAATTAAAATCTCTAAGTAATAATTATCAGGGTCTATTAGTCTAAGTCATTTCCCCTGGTTGTATTACTTAGGATCAAGATTTAAATGAGAGGATAGCTCTCATATTAATTATTGAATATAAATTCAAGTTGACAAAGCACTAGAAATGACTACATAGCTATTTTATTTCATATAGTCCATGATCATGCAAATAACATGTCTATATTATTGCATAATCAATTAGAGGACATCATTTGTGATTTATTGAAATTGGAATCAACTCAAAATCACATCATTTGTGATTTATTGAAATTGGAATCAACTCAAAATCAGTTATGGTTAAATTTTAAATTAAGTTTCAAGTTGCAAAAGTCCATGACTTGTTATTTTTAACATTTAAATTCTACTACGAATTTGGATATGAGACCAGTGGCATTGGTTAGATAATTTCATAGGCTTTCCAATGGTATAAAGTTTGGTAAATTTGGTTTGGCAGATTTCAAACTATTCAATTTTTACTAAACTATCTGCAGCACAATTCGAAATAAGTTCAAACCTAAATTCAAAGCGTGGGCTTGGGCGGGAAACCTTAACGGGCCGAAACGGTATTTAAAACTACTGCGCAGCCCAACAAGCCGCGGGTGCGAGTGGGCTGCCCTGACGAGGTGGGGGCCACCCGTCAGTGTGTTATCACGCAGCGAAACGGTATGATCGATTTAGGCCGTAGGATTAGAAGAGAGATCCACGGCTCACAGAGGCCGTCGTCTCCGGCGGGATTCCGACGAGCTCACGGCGTCAGTAGGGGGTCGGAGAGCCTACCAGGCCGTTGCCGGTGTCTGGCAGTAGGCGCGAGGAAGTGGTGGTCGTCGAGGAAGCTCCTGGTGCAGCGGTGGCGCTCGGGGAGGCTCCAGGCGTCGCAGAGCTTCTGCGAGCTCCGGCGGACTCGAGCTCGCGATTCGAGCTGCTCCGACGGCTACTGGTGAAATTGATCGGGGGGTGTTGCTCAGTGAAGGGAGGGGAGTGTTTGGTGTGAAGAAAGGAGGAGCCGATCACCCCTATTTATAGTGTCGATCGGTGGCCGTGAGGTGCTGCAAGGGAACGGCCATGGTGCGGCGCTTCTGGCGATCGAAAGGGCAAGCGAAGGATGGCAGCGTGTAGGCGTTGTCCTGGCGATGCTCTAGGTGTAGCGGGCGCAGCGATAGGGCTACGGAATCGCTCGAGCGCTTGCAGTGATCATGACAGTACCCGCGGTACTTCGCCGGCGAGGACGACGGTGACAAGGCTTCTGCGCGTGCTTGAGCATGTCTAGGTGGTAGAGGGCGTGAAGTAGTTGCTCGACGCAGTGGTAGGGATGCAGGAGGAGGACGGTCGCGCTCGAGTGCGCGACGTCTTGGCGCGTCCAGAGCGCGCTCACCGCGTTGGCCGGCATGCTCGGCATGGTTTTGGACGCGGGCGTTCGGGCAATGCCGTGCGTTGGCGATCGAGTGAGCGTGTACCGGCTTGATCCTTGTGCTTCAGAGATGCTCGCAGACACGAAGAAAAGTTGAGAGGGAGGCCAGAGAGAGGGATGCCCAAAGGTGGCCGGCATGGCCACGGCATGCATAGGCTAGGGTTTCTTTTCCCCCTTCTCTCACTTTAATCGACCAAGGAAGGTACTGAGATGATGCAGGGGCTGTAGGAGAGTATAATGATGGGGTTTAGGGAAGAAACCAGAGGATAATAGAGTGTGACTAAGTTCTGGAATCATGCCTGCCAAGTGTTCGATCATATGGCCGCATGAGATTTTTATTTGAATTTTGAAATTCTTTTTGGTGAATCTCCTTTATATAATTAAAGTGAAGTATTGGTGGTGGTGGCACTCAAATTGGAGGTGATTTGCAACATTTCAAATTTGAGGTGATCTTCACATTGATTTAAAGTCTTCTCTTGTCCAAATTCTACTGGTCAACCTGGTCAACTTTAACCATACTGGTCAACATGAAAGTTGTAGACCTTTACATGGTCTTGGATGACCTGGCTTTAGTTGACCTTGCTTAGTTTAAGAATTGAGAAATACAGAGGGGTAAAGTAGTGAAGAAAATATTTTTGGGCCATATGACCATTATCACATGTATGATGAAATCTTGATTTCTTTGGATTTGATTCTTGCTCCAAGGATGCATTTGTGTTAGTTTATCACTTTAAAGTATTTTAGAAGCAATGGGGCAAGCAATTGTGGCCTAGGTTGAAGAATTGCAAAATGGCATATTGTGTATGTAAGTGAAATATGGGTTTTTCCCATTTTCTTTATTTCTCCTCAATTTAGGGTTTGATCATCTTGGTTAGGGTTCACATAGTAATTGATAAACATACTAACACTCATCATGGCAATAGCACATAGGTAAAACACTCAAAGGCATAAACTATATGTGGCACTATATGCATGTAAAAAGTTTTTGTTTGTTGCAATTTTTGAATAATTGAAATTCTCTCTTGATTTTATTCTTGTTGAAACTTGGGATGTTACAATAACAACAACAACAACAACAACAAAATGTAATTATTTCAACCACTTAAACATGCTAGGATTTTTTTGCAATTTTTTGTGCATATAAAGGATGGAAAGTTGTAACTATAATTTACATATGAGCTCAATCGGATTTACACAAAGTATCAGAGATTTTTTCTAGTGAACAACATTATGCAGGAATATGTAACTCCGAGTATGTGTTTCAACCTTATCATCCAAAATGGGTAAAACTTGGTACACTACTCTAGGAAAATGTAAACTTAATATAAAAACCCTATTATGACAAGGAATAAATTTCATAAACTAAAGAGTCAAATAAACACATGGTTTTTTTACATACATACAAAAAAGAACATGAGGATAAAACTAAACCATGAGTTTGAAATTATATTACCTAAAATTATTTGAAAAAAGAGGGGGTGCATGGGCATCCCTAAGCTTGTGGTTTTTCTAGTTCTTGTCCTCTACTATGTTATCATCAAATCATGTTTCATATCACACAAAGAAATATTTTCATATCTATGATACTTTTAGTCCCTGCAAAATGATTAATTCTCCAAACAGATGATATAATTGTTTCAGCCAAGATGCAAACTCTAGTAGTTATTGTGAAACCATTTTATAAGGAGCATATATATACAAAGAAAAAATCTTTGTATAATTGTTTTTGTTATGGGAAACGTTTTAATGATATAGACTTTGAAATGGTTTCATTGGCATGAACAACACATGCTCAAGGTTGACCCAGCTTCTCCATTGCCCATCCTTCTCATTTACTTCCCCAAATTCATTTTTAGTTAAAATATTAGGCTAATTGTTAGATAACAATAGCTTGTCATTTTATAAGTTACAGGGATACAAAGGTGTGCTCAAACTGAATAGTATTTGTAAGCATATATATGGAGCACACCACAAAACACAAAACCATTAATTTTTAAGTCTAACTCCCTCCCTATGCATTGGTATTATATATATATATATATATATATATATATATATATATATATATATATGAATAAATAGCAGAAACGTTGTTGTATCTAATGCATAAAAGATGAGTATCTTGCATTTTATAGAAAAGGGAAAACATAAAGAGAACTCCAGAGCATCTTCAATTATCAATTTTTTGTTTTTAGTTTTATATGTTAGTTGTTGAAAGTAAACTAAAATGCAATGCGTACAAAAATAGAAGCTTAGCACTACGCTCCCCGCCAACCGGCGCTAGAAAAATACTTGATAATCCCCAAGAGTAGGAAATCACTGTAGCACAATTCAATAAGTATCTCAGTGTCGAACCCACGAGGAGATGAAGGTAAAACATATAATCTCTAAACCCATATAACCCACTTATATGGCCTTTCGTGCAATGCAATAAACTCGGAGGTCTAAGGTACGTATTACTTCTAACTAGAAAACGGTGTGCTGAAAGTAAAGACGAAAAGTAAACTAGTGCAGGTAAAATAAAAGCAAGTAAAAGTAACATCAAGTAAAGTGAAATCAAGTAACTCAAGGGAGTAACTGTTCTGAAAAATTGTTATTTCATTTGTTTGGTTGTCACAATTAGTGAAGCACAAATCCTGCATAGCCATACACATGAACTCTTTAAGGTATGTGCATCCACATCTCTCCTATCTACCTACACTTGGTGCTTTCAAACACCTCGTGACATGGGTAAACAAGGCATTAAGAACAAATAAAATGATGATAAAATACAAGCCTAACCATCACACAAGCTATAAAATAAATCATAATGTTTCTTCTAGAGAGGAGCCATAAATTAGTGCAGTCGTACCCGTGCAATTACACCTCTTGTGATTGATCCCAAGACCGTTTCGACGCAAGCAAGAGAGTTATTAAGACATAAAGTATAACCACCATTGTAAGTTTCAAGGTCCTCATAATTATACCCCCACTTCGTGCATATTTAAGACTTGGAACATGGTTCCTACCAGTAACCGTCCACTCCTCATCCTATCAACATGCAACAGTGACAATCTTATGATCCCCCAACATATGTGTGCACTCATAAATTAGTACATAAGACCATCATAGAAGATAAGATACATGTATGCAACCAACAACGAACTATTTCACGATTGGCATGAACAAATCACTACTCGAACATAGGCATAGAGATACAATAGATCATGAAAAAACAATAAATTGCATCACACATCATGTTTGCCAAGAGATTATAGTGGGGATATGAGAGGGATGTTGTTGTAGATGTTGATGATGACCATTCTAGAGGGGGGTGGAGCCTACCAGAGGTGATTCCGGCAGTGGTTCCCCCCTCCGATCTTCACTGACGGCGGCATGCGGACTCTCTGTTTGTGTCATCATGAAACCTTTTTATAGAAAGTTTTAGGTAAAGACGAACAGGATGGCGGTTGAATCATCGTCATCTAACACTCGAGTTGCAAATGATAGGGGGCGGCGCGGATAGGGTACTTGGCTGCGCCACAGGTCCTCTTTTGATGTCCCACTTCAACTCATTTTGTTTGTCTCGAAAATCCCGAAACATGTTGTCTGGCCTTCCCCTTTTTGATTCCTGTAGTTCCAGAAAAGTGAAAAATACTAACAAAAGGTGCTTTCTACCAGACAAAGTTAGAACCAAAAGAGAGAGTATTGTTTGGAAAATCCCCGAAATCATTATGAACAATGGTAATAAGTACTATATGATGCAAATATATTTAAATATATGTCAATAAACTAGAAAATTCATGTATGTATTTTACATGCAAGAAGGAAAAAAGCTTGGGCACCGAAAGTGCTATGAATTGCAAGGTGATGTTGGGAAGAAAATGCAGGTGCAGTAAGAAGAAACCAAAAAAGATGATCAACGTCTCAAGAAAAAGAGCTGATATTCTAGGTAAAAAGGGAAAAGAGAAGGGATGGAAGATGGTAGTGAGTAGAGTTAGTTGCCTAATAGCTGGTTTGGTTCGGTTCTGGTGTAACATATGGTGTCTGGTCTTTAGTTGCGTGTAATTTTTGTTGTTATTTTCAGTTTCATCTGTTAAGTTGCAGGGGAGTTTGTGAGCTGGAGAGTTATCCCAAGAAATCTCGAACCTGATGTTTTATTTGGCTTCATCCGGTTAATGAAATCGTGGGCCATGCCTCCTCATTCGAAAAATAAATCATTGAACAATCATGTCCAGACAAAGAGGGGGAGGATTGAGGAGGACTGAGGAGGACTGAAAGCTCCCTCGGAGTATGCTTGAAAATTGGTTTGCGAAGGGGAAAAGACAACTTGGTTTCAGGCATTGCTCTGTAAAATGGAAAATAAATATGACATGATATTGTTGCATATACATCAAAAATAGATAGTGGGCGTGCGCTCGTATTTACAATTTATAAAAGATTAGAACGGTGACTCTAATTACCGACGTACTCCCTCCATCTATAAATAAGTGGGCGTTTTTTTATAATGGGCGCTTTTGTTACTTTAAAAGCATTACACTCGACCTCCGTGTAACAAGATGTACTCAACCCTACCAATCCACAAAATACAACCATAAACAGTCTAGTCTTCTGCGAAAGAAACTACGAACAAGAAAAACTAGAACGAAGGAGGCTCAATCCGGTTATCACGCTGCCATCCATGCTGGAAAAAAAATCTTTCGTTGTATCGTTTAGCTTCAAAATTTATGAATAAGAGTACACATCTATGTTTTCAATGCACGTTAAAGTAGGAAAAATTACTTCTCTCTCATCACAAGGGAGTCAAGCCCAATAACATGCAGTTAGCTCACTGTTATTGGGCTTTATACGGAAATTACTTCTCTCATCACACACGAAAATTAATGGATTTTGCATTGGGAATATGTCTTCTTATTTTCTACATGCACTTGGCTTATTAGAGGTGAAAAATTGAAGAGAAAGATGGTGGGTGACATATTTCCAATACAAAATCCTGAATATGTTTTGGAAAACCCATACGTTCATTTTTTTTCCATTGAAAGAGACGCTCTTTTGCCGCGCCTGGCTTTAGTGTTTTAGGAAATTGAACTGGGTAATCTGGGGTGTTTGATGTTTCGAGGGCTTAGAAGTGCATGTGCATCCAACGTGACTGACGATCTCATGTGCATCTGACCATTGAAGTGCATCCTTTAGCGCTCTACCAAATGAATCAATTGGATGGAATTCATGCACTTGAAGCCTTTCGTCCCCCCAAAAAAGTGATGCACATGCACATGAGATCCTCGCAGTCACGTGTACTCACGTTCTAGAAGATCTGAGCATGAACTGAAGTGCGAATACGCAGGCTTACAGATCCACCGACGACTTCCATGGTTCCTACATCAGGCATAGTTTGAAATTTGATCCAGCTTATGTATTGTAATCGACCGCCGTAGATGTCAACAGCTCAGAAGAAAAGCATGCCGACAAAACAATGAAAATCATCAGAGACAAAAACAGACGATGCATAAACACACAACATTGCCTAAACACTGGCAAAACTGAACGAACGTACATTGGGTACAACTAACAAGTAACAACACGCACACAAAAAATGCATAAGCACACACTATTGCAAGTTTGCAACACACTGAGACATCCATCAAGAATGCATATAACTAGATGGTTACTCACTCGCTGCTAGCCGGATCGATACTTAGATGCGGCGCGCGTGTTGTCAGTTTGATGGACAGTTCCGAGGGGTAGATGGGCCGTAGAAGAGGACGCTGGTGGGGCAGTAGATACCCTGCAGCCCCACCGGCGGGGTGGTGATGGTCTCCTTGATGATGGAGAGCCCGACCCCCTTGTTCGGCGGGTAGACGGGCTTGTTGCAGAGCGGCGTCGGCGACGTGCCCAGAAACACCTTGCAGTTGCGCTGGTTGAAGTTGGCCATGTCGTAGAACATCACCAGGAAGTAGCCGTTCTCGTCGGAGACCGTCGCCGTCACGTTCACCACCTTCTTCCCGTAGCACACCAGCTGCAAGGTCGCGCCTGCGGGAGGGAGACGACCATGACGTCAGCTTGCAAGCATTGAGATTGATCCATCGATCACGAACTATATATAGCTAGGATGTGCGTGGGTGATGCAAACCTTGGAGGGGCGACGCGTCCATGTCACGGTTGTAGCGCGTGGATCTGCAAGTCTTGCAGTAGATCACTCCCTGCACGATCACGAACGGGTAGACCGGCGGCGGCGGCATCACGTACGACGGCGACGGCGCAATGTCCGTATCATTGGCCGGCGACGGGGGCATGGAGATGCCATTGGCCTGGGTGTCGGCCATCACATGGTGGGCGGGGAGTAGCAGCGCGACAAGGGCGAGAAGCGCGGCCACGACTACAGCTGCGTAGCTCCTCATCTTTGCTAAACTCTCTGGCTGATTTGCCTGTCAACAATGGTGTATTGATCCCTAATACTGTACTCACTGGTACTAGTGTGTCAGGTTCTAGCTGGACTATTACCTTGGTCAGAATGAACCGGGTGATCAGACTGTCTGGGCACCGGCTTATTTATAATCTGCGCAGCTCTTTTGCCCGGTTCCTAGTTGACCGGAGGAGCGGCGCGGCTAAATCAGATTCCATTCACAGTTAATGTCTTTGATGTCTTACGGGAGTGTGTCTCGATCGGAAATCAGAATTTTTGGGAGTGTGTCTCGAACTCTCGATCCCAAATGACGCAGCAGTAGTATCTGCTGCTTGTAATTTTTGCTGCAATGGTGCAGCAGTAGTAGCTCCAACGGTAACTAATTCTCTCTCTTTCTCCTCTTGGGATTGCTCGTTTGGGAAGTGTGTTGATGAGTTTTAAGATGTGGTTTCCGGTGCAGCGAAATCGATCCGTTCTTGAGAGTGCGCGCGCGCGGCTCCTTGGTTTGAGCGGAGAGCTTGAACTTCGTTTGACTTCACTTCACCATGATGACTGCAACAATGGTTGTGCCTTTCTTCTCGGGCAGCTTTGCGTCTCTGCCGGCCGATTGTTTAATCTCCGCAATAAATGCTCGCATCGCTAATGCAGATTAGAGTAACCAAGGGACGCCATAGACTGGAACTGGATCCCGGATCCACTGCATTACCATGGTTACTTGGTTAATCTAAGTGCCAAGTTGCTTCGTCAGATTCTGTTTTGGTGTGTCAGGTGCCAACTGCACTCGATCGTGGCGCTGACCGTTTGACAGATTTACAGTCCAACCTTCTTTCTGAGGTCGTACGGTCTATTTAGAAGAAACAACAAAAACATAATAGACGCATATATGCAGGCAAGACATAATGCATATGCACTCGCAAACCTTCTTTCTGAGGAAGGCAGGCTATGCTCGTGATGGACTTACTAAACATTTGTGATTCAGTTTTGATGGACTAACTAAACACTTCGATTTAAATTTCGAGCTCTCGCGGTTGAATGTACATGTAACACCTGGCCTAATAGTGGAGGAGGTCCATGTGGCCGCCGCATGGGGAGTTGTGTGTTGGTACTAGTTTGGCGTGGATAGTTTAGGGAGAGTTTGATCGGGAAACCACAGATGTTGTAGGAGCAACATGTAGTTTGGTTTTTGAAGAAAAAAAAAATCAAAAACGGTATTTTAAAGTTTCAAAAAATGTGTAGAGGTAATGCTTTGTATATGTGTGCATGCCACGCATGTGAGCAAGTCACCATGAAGCATAAACACCTAGTACTCATCGTGGAGGAATTAATGGATGACTTGACTATAGCCAAATGGTTCACATTAGAGACACTCCAAAAACACTAGCATCAACATTGTTCTCATGCAAAATGGGCACCCAATAGAATTATTAGGCCAAGATTTATGCCCTTATAACCAACCATTGCTCACTTACAAAAACAAGTGTATCAGGATATGTTAGCTATTGATATAGGAGATCGTACTTGCAACATAGAGATTTACTATTCTTACGGATCACCATCGCTTACCACATCTTAATGGTCAAAGATTACACATTGGTATTCACCACAAGGCCTTCACTGAACTCATGGGACTTTATTTCTATTCGGTACAAGAAGGGCACCAGAACGCAATGCAGTACACTTTGTCTCTCTGTCACGAAGTGGCCATGGTCGATGGTGTATCATCAAATAATTTAGCTTGGATGGGCACTATAGAAAAGGGTATAATGATGACTCACAAGAACATAAATTTTAATTGGGTTGAGATCCACTCTCTCTCATGAAAATGAACCATAAATTGAGTTACAAGATGTCGTTCTATCTTTCAAGAACCGTACGTGTGTGTGGGCCAAAACCCCTTTGATCATCAACACATATTCTAAGAGTTAAACAAATTGTGGTGGGAGCCCATTCGGGGGGTAGGACCACCTATTATTGCATCATGCTGAACCTTGACATGCCAAGATTCCTGATTTACTTCAAGCTCTTAAAGTGCCAAGCCATGGGAAATGGTTAGAATTTATTTCACGGAGTAGATTCTCAAATCTTATGGATATGATATTATCTTGGCGGTGGTGGACCTCTTATCAAAGTACAACTACTTCGCCCCCTAGGATGGCCCTTTACAACATTTTAGGTACAACAAGCTTACATCAACAACATTCCATCGTATCCATAGTCTGCCACATGTGATCGTGTTGGATCGTGATGGAAAGTTCACTAGTATTATCTTGAAGGATCCATTCGCTTCTCTAGTAAAACTTTACATATTAATTTGTCCTATCACCAACAATATGATGGAAAAAAGACAACACATTAACCTAAATGTTTGAGTCTTAACTTAAGTGTATTGTCCATTTGTGACCTCACAAATGGTATAAGGATTCCATTGGCGGAGCATTGGCACGACATCTTTCCATTAATTGTTAGGACATACTTCGTTTGAAGTGCTCTATGTCCACCTTGTTGTAGATTTGGGCACCGCTAACACTTTAGGTTGCGTGCCTCTCCAAATTTGGAATTATGGCTCAAAACAGGGATATCGTGGTTGAACCATTAACACATAAACTATTTCGTTCTTAGGACAAGATGAAGATCAAAGCCAACAAGAATGTCTTTCTGTGGCAATTAAATGTGAATGAGTTGGTCCAGCTCAAGCTTTAGTTATACATCCAACAGTTTGTTCAACGACATGATACTCAGAAGCATACATTCAAGTATTTTGGACATACAAGGTCCTAGCATGAGTTGGTATGTGGCATATCACATGGAGCTTCCTCCAAGAAGGTTCACGTATCCTAGTGACAAAAGGTTAACCTTGTCAATGCCCATGATGATGGACTTGGGTTTCTAGGAAGGAGTACACTTGCGAATCAACAAACCGGTCAGCCAAACTACGCAGCCGACGAAAAATATGATCAAGGATGAATCGCCGATATTGTATTGTATAAAACTAGGGTTACAGGGTGTTGCGTCTAATCGAATCCCCCCTCCTCGGTGACTCCTCCTAGCCTTTATATAATGGCTAGGTCTCAGAGTCCACCTTGAGGTTGTTTTACATCATAAGTCGGTTCACCCAATATGGGCCTAGGTTTCCTATAGATTTCGGCTTCGTATAGATTTCTTCATAGGTTTTTTCCTATTCCTTCATGGGCTTTGTACCAGGAACGCCATTGTTAAGCACCCGATATGGCATACCCATGTCACCTAGCTGAACATCATATATGCAACCAAATGCAGGTCAGTGAATATAATTCATATAAATCATGTCCGAAGGGTCCTTCCTCAAGGAAGTGACCTAACTCAGTTGGTTAGGGGAGTGGGTGTACAACCTAGCTACCAAGGTTCAAGTCCTCTCAAATGCAGATTTGGTTTCTTGTTCTTCCAAAAATAAAAGGAGCCCTCACACCGATTCTAGCCACAGTGCTTGAGCGTGTTAGTGTCTGCCATTGACATGCCCCTACTTCTCGGGTGCACGTGAGATAGGTGGGACACCTTGTTAATCTTTCCATCTCGTCGGAGATGAAAAATGTCAAATCTGTTTTCATGTAGTGGGATAGGGTGTGGGGACATGTTGGTCCTCAAGGTGAGGTAAATGCCACAGACAATGATGATATTGAGGTGTGCCTGATGAAGCCCATGGGAATTCTCTCATAAGAGGCCCCAAAGGTTGAGACACAATCTTCACACTACTGTTTCGTGTTGAAAATCATGCTATATGTTGATCTCACCAGGACGATCCCGGTCTACTCAGTGCCAAACATCCTCTTGAATTATGTTAAATATCTTCTTGATAACAACATCCGCTGAGCAAAAACAATTTAGTGACATTTGAATGTTCCATACGCAGATGCTTAGATGTCTAATTTATGCATGGCAAGAGGTAAAACGTTAGTCTCAGATTGCTAGTTGAGAGGAAACTAAAACAATATGTAAGCTCATCTCTTTAGCACTACTAAGAGCATAAACAAGAGGACATGTACACACATGCTCCTCAACCGCTACCCCGCCTCACCATGCCACGACTCAGAGTGTTCTATTTCGTGAATTCGCCAAGCCGAGCTAGGACCTATACGATGTGTATAGGTTGTCTTTATTTTTTTCATGCATGACTTGAGTCCAATTGTTTTTACTTATAAGATGAATCCAAAATGGTATCTCGAATTATTCTTCTTCTCTTGGATTGTTTGATTTCTATCAGGTCTATAAGAAATCACTCTTCTCCCATATACAAAACTTCAATAATATCTATATGAAACTCCTCTTGGCTCCAGAACTTTGCGTTGCCACTGATGAGTTCCACATTCCTACTCCTTGTCAGCACCAAGAAACGGGATAGCAAAACTCTGGAACCCCGCTTCTCGGGATCATGTACGTGAGAGAGGCAATCAAGTTTTTGGTGAGCGCTCTTGCATGATCGTTGGCTTCTTCTCTCAGACGACTACTTCCCCAACAATGATAGCTTCCTAAACATTATGGTTACTCATAATTGTGCCACTACAAACACACCTTCCTCTAGTGCACCATATGTTCTTCTATTTGGTATGCTAAGGATTAGGTTATAGTAAGTAGTATTGCAGATCGATTTGGTTTTTATCCTATTTATTAGATCACATATATAGTTTTGTCAGTACTTTATCATGACTATTAGTTCTACCTTTCATATTTCTGGATTGAATATGGAAAATTTTGAATTTATGCGACACCATACACTATGGAGCAATTAGCCCGAAGAAACCACTAGGGTCTGGTAGCTTTTGAAGCTTCAACCTGAGAGCGACATTGTACATAGTACAATTATCATACCATAAACCATGCCAATATTTTTGCACCAATACACTTGATGAAGCCCATCTGAAGAGCATCTCAATCACAAGCCAAATTTCGGACAACAAGGATCATGAGGTGGCGCACAATTTTTTTTGCTAGAAATAAAAGAACTGCAATAAAATGTAGAGATAACTGCCACAATATCACTAGAGGAAACAAAGAGGTCCAAAATGCCACACAAGTAGCGTATGTGTTTTTGATGCCTACCTCATCGTTAAATTTAAAAGGAATTTTGTTAGTCAAACTTCTTAATTCTTGTAAAGTATCTTGGAATGCTAAAGCTAACCTCATATAAACCTACTCGTGACCAACCGTCGCTCTGTTCCCATCCCCATTTTTCTCCGTGAGACAAGGTGGGGCGCCCCTTCCCAGCTTGCTTCACTGTAACCCGACCATCTCGCTTCGCCGCAACCCTCCCTAGCTCGCTTCGCCACAACCTTGCTGAGATCGCTCCGCTAAAACCCTGCCCAACTCGCTCTATCACGACCCGTATCTACTTGGCAGTGGCATCCCTGCCCAGGTCCATCGTTGCTACTCGGTTGTCGCTTACATGCTTAGCTTTATCCGCCGCTATCTGCCCCTACATAGTCTTCACATTAGCCCTCTATGCTCACCCTTTTGCTGAGTAAGGTGGCTTAGGCTTACGCAAGGAACAACAAATAGTGGATAAGAAGAAAAAGAAATACATGCAACACACTCAGTTGGGTTAGGTTATGCATGAGAGAGATAACATTTTTTTAAATCTGCTAGACACAGGTGGAAGGAACAGCACGCTGCATACTTGTAGCCAAGGTGGCCATGTCCCGTCTCTTGTGTGAGACTAGACACGACCAAGAAAAATTAAACATTCTGCATGATCTTAAGGCACGCGTTCCTGTGTGTGTGTGGTGGCGCCGTGGCGGCCCAAGTGAGCGCGCAATACCTATAAAGATATATAATTTTGGTAGAATTTATGTGTAATACCCGGAGGCCCATAGGAGACTGTTTATACTGTACCTAAATGTAGAACACCTATAGGGATGTAATATTTTCCGCTCCATATCCGCATTCTGTTTTTGCGAATATGGTATACATTTTTAGAAATCCGCCGGATATGGATGCGGACGTGAATATTGGTCAACCGGATATAGTATTAATAATATCTAACGGATACAGATTATCTGACACTTTTTGCGGATAATCTGATATCCTCAAAGTGGATAATCCAATAAAATTTGTCCAACCCCAAATACCTAGAAAATGCAGTTAGTCTACGGATCCAACTAGGCATGTTGTGTCACACGCAAGTTGGTTTATTGTACAAACAAGTGTGCAACTTTGGATATAGTTCAGTGTTGCATGTTTTTTTTGCTTACTTTTTTACATAAAAGAATCATATTTCTTATTTTTTGTTTGTACTTTATCGAATATTCCACTTCTGATCTGAGTCCACTCCATATCCTCAATCCGATATAATCCGCATTCGAATCCGCATCCGACCGGTATCCACTCCGATCCGAATCCGTTAAAAAATGTGGTAAAGGATATGGAAATAACAATATCCGATCCGATCAGTTTACACTAGATTGACATGTTAATAATAACATTTTTTTAGATCATGGAGATAATAATTTTTGGAACGAAATAACCTTTGTGTTTCTAATGTTGCAAAAGCATAGATAATTTAAGCAGATAATGATGGCCTAAGATTATTACAAAGGTGACATAGATCACACGAAAGATTTACGGTTCACATGATTATGTCGTTTATCAACATAGCTATCCTATCTCCTTCTCGCACCAACACAAGCATTCTTTGCTAATTCCTCTGCTAAGAGATTGTAGTTTCAAAAACTACCTCTACTAGAAAGAGTTCTAAGTAGAACTGATGTTTGGCTTCACAATACCCCTAGAGATCGCTTCGGTGATGATCTGTTATTGTATTCTTCCAGTATTTTAATATATACTAGTGGAATGCTCGTGCTTCGCCACGGCTTCCTACCATGTTACACGTGTAAACAATGCACACAAATATTAAAATACAACAAAAAATATTTAAATACATAAACACATAATATCAAATAAGTTAAAGTTAATGTGATGAGTATAAAATACAAGAACCGACATATTATCCCGAATTTCTTAAAGCCATGGTCTCTTGATGCGCGTAAGGTATCCTAGCACAACCTCGGAAATATTGTCTTTAACTTCATTAGCAAGGTATTTGAGTATGTGTATTAAAAGCTTCTTCCTAAACCCGTACCCATCTGCAGAACAATGTATCATTTTAACATGAAGTTTTCTTCACATAAAAATGTAAGAATGTGAACATAGAGTACATAGTGCAAACTGGATGAACAAATTTGTTACCATCCCATGAGAGCATGAAGCTAAATACTAAGTATCCACACAACATTCCGCAAATGAATGAAACATATCATTATCTTGGTCATTAGGATGAAAATAAAATAAATTGCTTGTAATGATAACAAGAGAAAATCACCTGTCGGAGCTTGTTGGTATTGTAATATTGTGAGGGTATTTACGTGGCCAGAAATAAATATTGGAACTCTAACCAGGTTGTGCAATTTTAAGAGCGTTATTTAGATAGAACGAGCACCTTTGTAATTTGATAATTGGTACCTCTCGTCAGATAGAGGTTTATAAAACGGGTAAAATAGATACACGATGCTCATGTTTATCAATGGTGAACAAGATGTAGTCGTCAAGAAATGCGTGTGGCAAATAAATATGCAAGTGGTGACCATTAGAACACGTAAATCATGTTGAGAATGAACAAGGGACCTAACTTACCATGTTGCACGATGATATTTTTTTTCTCTTCCTCTCTTCAATGTCCCTTCCTCCCCTCTCCACTCATATTTGAAAAACAATAGCAAATGATTAGAAAACAGTAATAGTGCCCTTGTGTTGCACACAACAAATACTACCTCCGATCCATATTAAGTGTCACCAATTTCAATAATTGTTGCTGATTTAGTACTTTAAGTGCTCGTTGTGATGCATATTAAGTGTCGTTGATTTAGTACAAACCTGAAATGGACGACACTCAATATGGATCAAATGTAGTTAAATAAATCTTAGCATAAGACCCAAAAGACATGGTCTATTATTTCTTCCCGCCCTCTCGATGACGTCCTGCTCCAGAGCTCAACTTGGAGCTACTGGACATGGCAATGTATAATCTTGAATGTTTCTCAAGGAATGTTTTTGGCGGTGCGCAGGCATGTATCAAGTCTATTCTCTTATAATCTTATTAGCAAGCCAATTACATTCACATGGACCTTAACGATCTGATGTTTTTCTACTGACCTTCAACTTAATAATCATATCTCTAAACAAGGACTCATGAAAAATAAGTAAGAATACACACATTTATTGCCTTAACTTCTAAACATCTCAAGTTGCGGGAAGGCGATCAAATGTCTCGAAGCTGCGATGATGGTGTATCACAAAATCACTATCTATTTCACTCCTACTATATTTTTGAAATCGTTCCTCAGTTACAGATACACAATCAAGGATTTCACAAACAGGACAAACTGTCTTCAATCTTCAACTGCAGCTGAGCTGAACTACCATCCATGAAGCCGGAATGCATTTCTCATTTCCAGATCTATATTCTCACATCTACCATGCTGTTTGAATTATGGATCTCACATCTACACTTCGTTTGTAGGCTGTCAGGAAAGTGAACTTGAAAAATAAATGTGTTATTATGTTATTGTCCGAATTGGTTAGCACATTAATATTTTATCTAGCAGATATGCCTGGTACAAGTACACTTAGATGAACTCACACTTTGGATTCGCCATTTAATCTCCTACCTGAAGCACCAAGACCTCCAATCATTATTGGCTTGTTATATTGTGTTCCCTGAATAGTACAAGGTTGAATGAGAAAAATGGCGGAAGACATCCCTGCATTGGTACTACATAAGTATAATTATAGACGGGTGTATTAGTACCCCTTTCAGTTTGGATTATCTTTGTCTCTTGACGTACAAGAAGCCCTACTTAGGAATGATCTCATCCTTTTGTCATATGTTCTAATATTTACAGTTGAATGAAAGAGTAATAACAATTTAGCTGTCTTGACAAACTTTGTAATGAGATAATTATCTCATCTTTTTAATCATATGTTGTAATATTTACATTTGAATGAAAGGAAGCAATACCTATTTAGCTGGCTTGATGAACTCTGTAATGAAATCACAACTTCTCTTCACCTTCCACCCACACAGGCGCGGCGGGCCGCCGCGCCCCACATTCCTAGTAGGTTAAACAAATCTGTAGCAAAATGGACAACCTGCGGGTAAGAGTAAAGCTTCTTGACTGACTCACCTACAAAAAATCTCAAGAAATATGACATGATATGGCAATTCTGATAGTAAAACTGCTTGTCTTTCCACTCGTGACAAAATGATCGTTCCTAAAATGTGTGGACATAGTTCAAAAAGGGAAACATAAAGGAAGTAGGGATAAAATAAACCTGTAGATTGTAGATTGTCGATTTAGTATTTAGATTGAACATGGAGTCAAATAAATCCAGTAACCGTTTGTTAATTGGAGAGAAAAATGTAACTTGATGTGTGGCTTTAATATAAGAAACATTTATATTTTAAATTTAGACACTATTATTAATGCCAAGTCGGGCCTGCTCGCCTTGTCCCATCGAGCTTCATCCGCAATTTTCAGAGCAACTGAATTTATGTCGACCAGCAAATAACTGCAAGTTTGCAAGTCAACTTCCTAGCAGAGGTAAGAGCATCTCCACTCGTCCCTCCGACGAGCCCCCCAGGACGGCGATTTGTCATCCGGATGGACGAAAACGGCCCAGTCGCGTCCCCTGTTCCTCGTTTTCGTCCGGATTAGGCCTTTCATCCGTCCGGGGAGCCCAGGCCATCTCCGGCCCCCCGGGGAGCGCTCGGGGACTCCGGATGAGAGAAAATCGCAGGAAACGTTTGGTGGCCCCGACATGTCGGCGACAATGGCATGAGTTTCTACGGCAATACCCTCGTCTTCCCGATCTACGGCACTACCCTTGTCTTCCCGATCTACGGCAATACCATCGTCGAACGAAAGCTTTGAACTCTCAAGTGGTGCAATATAGTCAAATTATATATAATTCGAATAAACATAAAAATTACATATAAAAACTTTAAAACTAACTTTAACTAATTCTTCTTCCTAGATGGCCCTGCCTCATCGTCGTGGCGGCGACGCTTCCGGCTCGTCACCTCCTCGTCGGAGGAAGTTGAGTCCTTAGCGTCCTCATCAGCCTCTGCGCCTCCTCCTCCTCCGCCTGCTCCTCGGCTTCTTCCTCGGCCTGCTCCTCGGCCAGCTCCTCGGCTGGCTCCTCGGCCTGCTCCTCGGCCGGCTCCTCGGGCTGCTCCTCGGCCGGCTCCTCGGCCTGCTCCTCGGCCTCTTCGTCCTCCTCCTCGTCGTCATCCCATTCGTCCTCGCTGGCCGGCGGGGGGGAATCGTCGCTGCTGGACGATGCAGCTTGATCCCACCAATGGCGCCATCCAGCGGCTTCCCTCGCCGTCGTGTCCGATGGCCAAGAGCAATCGCTCATGGTTGACAGAAGATGGTGAGGAGAGAATAGATGAATGGCGTCGGCCGTTCGAAACCGTATATGTAGGTCTCTCGATGAAGAGAGCGGCGGTTGCTCTTCCTCGGAGTTCATGCTCCATTACGGCGGTTGTCGCGTCGAGGCGACTTCGACCATTCCCGACGAGGCGTTTGGGCTCTCCAGACCACTTCGCGGACCATTACGGCGGTTCAAAGCTGTTGAGATACATATCCTTGTATATCCGGATGTGTATCTTCTGTAGTTATGTATAGCGATACATATCTTTGTATTTATTATTGGGCCCGCCTCCTTCCTTGTATAGTCGAGGACGTGGCCTATATATGTAACGCCATATGCACCCAATCAATACATTGTGAGTTGCATCCCTTTCTACATGGTATCAGACACCTACCGTTCCTAACCTAGCCGCCGCGCCCCCCTCTCCCCCGCGCGCGCCGCCCCACCCTCCAACCCTAGCGCCGCCGCTTGTGCCGCCGCCGCGTGTGCTCCTTCTCACGCCGCGCCGCCGCCGCACCTGCAGTCGCCGCACCTCCCTCCCCAACCCTCGCGCCGTCGCCGTCCCCCGCGTCGTCGTCGCCGCGTCTCCTTCTCCAACCCCCGCGCCGTCGTCATCCCCCGCGCGCGCGTCGTCATGTCGTTGGTCTCCAACGGCAGCAACTCCTTCGCTTACAACCCATGGACGGGGGTCACCGCGACACCGCCCTACGCCCCGGCCTTCACCGCCACGCCGCCGCCCTACGCCCCGGCCTTCACCGCCACGTCGCCGCCCTACGCCCCGGCCTACCACGTCGCGCCACCACCCTACGCGCCGCAGCAGCCCGCATGGGACCCGACGCTCTTCGCGGCACTCCAGCAGGCGCCCGCACCTGGCTCTTACGCCGGTGGCGGCAACCGGTTTATGGACACGGGCGCCTCGTCTCACATGGCCGCTCACCCGGTAACCTTTCCCATTTCTTTCCCACTTCCACCGAGTCTCGCATCATTGTCGGTAACGGTGCCGGTCTTCCTATTTCTCACATTGGTTCTGCTAATTTTCCTTCTACTTCTAAACCACTCGTCTCTTAATAATGTCCTTGTGTCTCCCTGCACTTATTCGTAATTTAGTCTCCGTTAAAACTCTTTCTCGTGACAACTCGTGGATCGTTGAATTTGACGTTTTTGGTTTTTCTGTTAAGGACGCCCGCACCCGGATGGTCCTCCATCGATGTGAGAGCCCCGGCGATTTGTATCCGGTGATGTCGCCTTCCACCCCCGGCGCCGCACCTCGTGCTCTCTCCGCGAGCGTTGATCTTTGGCATGCTCGTCTTGGACATCCCAGTGCCAACACGCTTCACCAAATAATGACAGGTTTTTCGTTTTCATCTACTAAACAGTCTTCACATAGTTGCGAAGCGTGTCGTCTTGGTAAACACGTTCGTCTTCCATTTAGTCAGTCTTCCACAATTGCGTCTTTTCCTTTTGAGTTAATTCATAGTGATGTATGGACCTCTCCTATCCCAAGTAATTCTGTTCTTCTTTATTACCTAGTTATTCTTGATGATTTTTCTCATTTCGTGTGGACGTTTCCCTCCGTAAAAGTCCGATGTCGCCACCACTCTCACAGCCTTCTACGCCTATGTTTCCACCCGGTCCGGTCGCCCCATCCACGCCCTACAACCGACAACGGGAAAGAGTTTGACAATGTCGCCGTCCGCACCCTACTCTCCTCTCACGGCACTATTTTTCGTCTAACCCTGTCCATACACGTCCCAACAAAATGGTCGCGCCGAGCGTATCCTCCGCACCCTCAACGATCGCATCCGCACACTCCTATTCCACAGCCCATGTTCCCCCACCTTTTGGCCTCGATGCCTTAGCCACCGCCACCCTACTTGTCAACCTTCGTCCGTGTCGTCCCCGCCGGAACTATGCACCTCATCACCTCCTTTACGGTTCCCTCCATCCTACGACGGTCTTCGGATTTTCGGTTGTCGTTGTTATCCTAGTATCGCCGCCACCACTCCTCATAAACTCGCCCTCGTTCCGTTCCATGTGTTTTCCTCGGCTACTCGGCTAACACCAAAGGCTACCGCTGCTATGATCCGGTTTCTCACCGCGTCTTCACCTCCCGACACGTGTACTTTGATGAGCATTGCTTTCCTTTTGCATAGAGACAGTGGTCGCCACTCCTCCTTCGCTCGTCGATGGTCCCCGGCGTCGACCCCCTGCCCGGCGGAGTCCGCCGGCTACGCGTGCCCTCGAGCTCGGACTCGGCACCGCCTCGTCGTCCTCCGCCGCGCCCTTGAGCACCGGCTCGGGCGCCGCCTCGCCACCCTCCGGGTCACCCTCGAGCCATGTCTCGGGTGACCCCACGCCGACACCCGCACCGACGCCGCCTCGACGCCGCTCGCGTCGCCCTCGAGCCTTAGCTCGGGCGCCGCGCCGTCTTCGCCGGGCGACGCGCCTTCGCCGGGTTCATCCGCCTCGACGCCGCTTGCGTCACCCTCGAGCCTCAGCTCGGGCGCCGCGCCGTCTTTGCTGGGCGACGCCTCGTCTCCGGCTCCGGCTCCGCCTCCTCCGCCGCCGGCCACGGGGCCCCTCACGCGCGCCCGTGCAGGGATTCGCGTCCCGAGCACGCGGTACCCCTCGGATGAGTACGTCTGCACCGCGTCGACTTCCGCGCCTTCACCATCCACGCCATCGCCCTCGCCCGCCTCCGCCGGGCTGCTCTCCGCGACCCGCAGGTGGCTTGCGGCCATGCGAGACGAGTTTGACGCCCTGCAGCGGAACCAGACATGGACGCTTGTTCCCCGACCTCCTCACGCCAACATCATCACCGGGAAGTGGGTCTTCAAGCACAAGTTCCATCCGGACGGTACTCTCGACCGTCACAAGGCGTGGTGGGTGGTTCGTGGCTTTCGCCAGCGTGCCGGCGTCGACTTCACCGACACCTTCGCCCCGGTTGTCAAGCCCGGGACGAACCGCACAATCCTTCAGCTCGCGGTCTCCCGTGCGTGGCCCGTGCACCAGATGGACGTCTCCAACGCCTTTCTTCACGGCCATCTCGAGGAGCGTGTCTTCGCCGGCAGCCCACGGGCTTCATCGACGGCGCCCACCCCGACCATGTGTGCCTCGCTCTCGCGCTCGTTATACGGGCTCAAGCGGGCCCCACGCGCCCGGTACCCGCCGCATCGCAGCGTTTCTTCACCAACTCGGCTTCCGCTCCACCCGCTCCGATGCCTCGCCGTTTGTGTACAACAATGGCGCCACCACCGCGCACCTGTCGCTCTACATCGACGACATCATCTTAACGGCCAGCTCCACGGACCTCCTGCGACAGATCACCGAGCGTCTTCGCGCTGAGTTTGCCCTCAAGGACTTGGGGCCCCTGCACTACTTCCTCGGCATCGAGGTCCTACGTCGCACCGACGGCTTCTTCCTTCATCAGCGCAAGTACGCCCACGAGTTCCTGGACCGCGCCGGTATGCTTAATTGCAAACCCGTGGCCACGCCTGTCGACACGAAATCCAAGCTCTCCGCCACGGATGGTTCGTTGGCCACGGACGCATCATTTTATCGCTCCATCGTCGGTGCTCTGCAGTACCTCACCTTGACCCGCCCCGAGCTACAGTATGCTGTCCAGCAGGTGTGCCTTCACATGCACGCTCCGCGAGATCCTCATTGGGCTGCGGTCAAGCGGATCCTCCGCTACATTCGTGGCACCATGGACTTCGGCCTCTCCTCCACGCCTCAACCGCCACGGACATCGTCGCCTACTCGGACGCCGATTGGGCAAGCTGCCCCGACACGCGTCGCTCCACGTCCGGCTACTCGCGTCTACTTCGGACCTTCGCTCATCTCCCGGTCGTCCTAAGCGACAACCCACGGTCTCTCGCTCCAGCGCCGAAGCGGAGTACGGCTGTTGCTAACGCGGTTGCCGAGGTCTCCCGGCTGCGGCAACTCCTCGTTGAGCTCTCATGTCCCGTTGCCAAAGCCACCGTGGTCTATTGCGACAACGTCTCCGCCGTCTACCTCTCCGCCAACCCGGTCCACCATCGCCGCACCAAGCATATTGAGCTGGACATCCACTTTGTTCGGGAACAGGTGGCCCTTGGACACATTCGAGTACTTCATGTGCCCACCTCCCAACAATTTGCGGATATTATGACCAAGGGTCTCCCTACGGCATCTTTTGAGGAGTTCCGGTCCAGTCTATGCGTTCGACCAGGCGACGCTTCGACTGCGAGGGGGTGTTGAGATACATATCCTTGTATATCCGGATGTGTATCTTCTGTAGTTATGTATAGCGATACATATCTTTGTATTTATTATTGGGCCCGCCTCCTTCCTTGTATAGTCGAGGATGTGGCATATATATGTAACGCCATATGCACCCAATCAATACATTGTGAGTTGCATCCCTTTCTACAAAAGCAACGAGGGCACTCCGACGGTTGCCCTTCCCGGCGACACCGTCGCTATGCACGCGGTGGGTGAAGGCGACCATGGGCTCGCCACTGGGAAAATAGGCCTCCCCAGACCAAAAAATACATCCATCCGGCGCTAAATAGCGCCGGATTTCGGCCTGGGGAGCCCAACGGCTGGGATGCTCTAAAGCATTGAGAACTGGAAACATTCAGTTCCATTGATATTTTTCTTTGCAAGAACGTAACCCACCCATTCATAATTACAGCCGTAGAGGCATACCATCGCTGTTGTCAAAGGAGGTAAGACAACAGCTCCAAATCTAAAAATCCCACGGACATCGTCGAGTGACAGGCCACGGCTGTCACCTGTCAGTGATCTGGTCACTTGAAAATTTTCTAGGTCCTAATAAAACAATCGGGTAGAACTGGAAGAAGAGGGTGAAACAAACCTGCATAAAACTGTCCCTCTTGAGCAGCGAGCGGGCAGCCCTTAAGCTCCAAGAACGAGTTGACAAGGCCGTGCAACTTGTGGATGCGGGCGGAACATCTTGAAGATGAAGTGTCTGCCGTCCAGATCCTGGGCCAGTCTCCATTGCTGTCAGTCTTAGCGCGAGGCCAAGGAGTCGGCGGCTTCAAACTCGTCGCCGGTGATGGAGATGGTTGGTTGGCCAGCGACGCTCGAAGACACGGAGTTGGGCCACGGCAAGGGTGGAGGAGTTTTCCAATGGTACAGATGTTAGCGGTGGCGGCGCCCGCGTGGAGGGAGGGAGCAGAGGAGGTGCAGGATCCAGAAAGTTAGAGCACGGCGAGAGTCTGTACTCGGCGGCAGCCTCTATGTCCCTTGTTCGTTGGAGAGAGATAAATCAGGATAACTGCGGTAGAAAACTAATACTCCACTTTAGGTGGCCCGTTAGTTGTGAGAGAGGAAAAGAAAAAGGAAAATGCTTGGGATCAGCCCACCGATCCAAATCTAAATATCGGTCGTTGTCTGGCACGCCCACACGCTACCACAGTACACGTTATCTTAGGCCCACACACGTGCTACCGCACAGCTTATCCATCCCCATCAGCTCTACGCCTCTACCTTTGCCTCGTCTTCTTCGTTCTTATCGGAAGAACTTCCTTGGTGCTTGCCCGGTCCCTGCGCCGCCCCAAGTCTCGCCCCCCCCCCCCCTAGCTGCCCCAAGCCCAGTCGCGCCGCCCGCCGCTGCCCGAGCACCTGCGCTGCCGGACTCCCGCCGTGCGCCATTGAAGAGAGCTCCATCGGCGCTTCTCTAGGCTCCCTAGTCGATCCCCCACCGCTGCACTAGTCGCCGACAACTACGACGGACTCCCGAACAACTGGTCCAAGCACCGTCGGTTCTTCTTCCACCGTGAGGGATTCCCAACGAATGTGTCTGTCTATAGGTTTGCTCAGCCTAGCTTCTCATCTGTCGTTCATCAAGCTGGAGTAGGGGATAGTTTTTTCTTCTTCTTTTTGCTACAAATGGTTGTTGATTTTTATAGTGAAAGAGTTGGGAATTTGTTGTAAATAGATCCGGAACATCTTTTCTTACCTGATTTATTTGTTATTTACTACTGTTGTAAACAGGCAACGTTTATGATGAATTTGTTGTTGAATTTTTTAAAAAACTATTTAGCAATTTGTTGCAAAGCTATTCTCAGACGAAAATTATTGGTGACTATTGTTGTAAACAATCAATTTTTTTGTAGGATTTGTTGTTGAATTTTATGGGGAATGAATAAGCAATCTGTTGACAAGAAGATATACTCCGCAAAGGAATTTTTTAGTGTTTCGAAGTGTTGATTTATTGTTGGAATTGTTGTCTAATAATTGTTGTAAATAACCAAGTAAAATGTAGGAAATATTGTTGAATATTATTGTAAATAGCTAAGAGTTTTATTAGAAGTTGTGAACTATTGTTGTAAATAACCAAGTAAAATGTAGGAAATATTGTTGAATATTATTGTAAATAGCTAAGATTTTTATTAGAATAGTTGTTAACTATTGTTGTAAATAACCAAGAAAAATGTAGAAAACATTGTTGAATATTATTGTAAATGGCTAAGATTTTTATTAAAATAGTTGTTAACTATTGTTGTAAATAACCAAGAAAAATGTAGAAAATATTGTTAAATATTATTGTAAATAGCTAATATTTTTATTAGACTTGTTGTTTACTATTATCGTAAATAAACAATTTTTTGTTTGATTTGTCTTTGATTATTGTTGTAAATAGCAAAAAGTAGTTTAGTAACTCAGTGATTTGCTACAATTCTACATAAGTGCGTTTCTTTTTGTTGAAAAAAGTTTACATTTATCATCTTTTAATAGGTTTTTAATCTTCTTGCTGAAAAAACTCAAATAGTTTGTTCCCAAAGAGGTGAGAAAGAAAGGTTTGTGTGGACCACCTATGCATGAAAGGGACGTCCGTGGCAGTATGTGGAAGCTAATTTTCTTGGTCTGAGGCTGCATGCATCGACTTCTTCTGGTCTCACAGACGAAAGCGACGTTTCGGGACGGAGTATCAACCGGTCGTGCAGTCCCATCCAACGGTCGCGGAACGACCGATTTTCCTTCCATCGTCGGCCGACCGACGCCTAGTGCTGCCCAAAGAAAAAACGGGGCGACCGGTGAGGAGGATGGAATCCAACAAGAATGACGTTGTATTATGATCCAAATTCATATACTAAAGGGAGGCTAACTTCTGACGAGCGGAGCGAGGCCCGTCGTTGGAGGCTTGGGCCGAAGCATAGCATAGTCAGAAGTTAGCCCATACGTCGTGCCTTGCAGGGACGCCTGCGAAGGGGGGTGTGGGGGGCGGCAGGCCTCCGCGGTACGGTACGGATCGTTGGCACCACCTATATATACATCTTGTAAGCCGCCGGTTAGGGTTTATCAGATTATAAGATAACCCACGACGTTTGTAAACACTCCCCGATATAGTGAAGTTTTGCTGGCTGGCGCCCGTGGTTTTTTCTCCTTCTGTGTTGGAAGGAGTTTTCCACGTTAAATCTCGTATCTCTGCTGCATATTCTTTTATCATTCTTCGTTATTTGCTTGTCGCTTTTATAACATAAAGTGTGACATCGCGGAAAGTGTGACATTGCAGGAAATGTGACATTACATGTTTCACTTTAATAGTAAAGATATCATCTTCCCCGTGTAAAAAAAATATCATAATGTTCCATGACAATCTGTTCTGTTTTTAACCAGGGGGGCATGCTTTTCTTTGTCATATTCTGGGAGCCCGCTGAAGCTTTTCCTTTTGGATAAGGGCTCAATGTAGGCCGTTATAGAAAGTACGAATTTTCTAGAGGAGCCGTCGCAACTTGGCCCATTCACGAAAGACAGAAGGCCTTGGCCCTGGCCCAGTATTGGACTGCCGGCAGAGTATCCAATCTTGTCCGCTGGTAGTTGATTGGACGGTGAAGAAATCATAAGTGCTAGGGTTTTCCTCGGCTGTCGCTTCTATAAGTAGGCCGCGATTGAACTTCTAGCAAAACAGAACAGACCAATGTATTGCCGCCGCCCCATATTATTCGCTCCTAATCTTCCGATGAAGTACTCTCTGTGTTGCGATTATCTCTTTGGTGTTCTCGTTTCCTCGCTGTGCTTTTATCTCTATTGATTCTAAGTATAGATTTTCTTTGATTTGGAGCAGTGATGAGATCAATCGATGAATATGATCTTTCAGGTGTGATTATTAATCGCTACGTTCTTGCTGAGCTCCATTATGTCTTGTCTCAACTCGAATTTTTGTTCTTTGCATTTTATAGCGTTTTTTCAATCTTGTTTTATTTGTTTTCCATATTGAATACGCGTCCCTTTTTTTTTGCTTCAAAATGGAAATATTCAGTTGATTTCATGAACTGAAATTCCGTCTTTGGTTAGCTTTTTCTCATTTTTGCGAGTGTTTACTTGACCTGCGCGCGATGAGGGGAATCTAGTCGGCGCTACCTAGGACTCCATGATGAAAAATGAACAGATCTGGTCCATCTGGACGGCAGAGTTGGTTCTTAGGATCTGTGTTTTTCTCCGAATCATGCATACCGAAGGACGATAAACGTGTGAGAACTGTGCGGTTCAAAACTGGGAATAAAAAAATCTTACAAATTTTTGAAAGTGTAGAAATTGTCGGAATTGAGTTTCTACTCAGCTGTAGATGCAATCACTGTTCAAAAAATGTACTAAATATCAAAATAATCTGAAAAAGTTCTAGGTATACATTTGAGCATTTCACACAGGCTTGTGGCAAAATGATATCTTTTGTGAGTTGCTTAAACTAGCGTCTCACGAGATTTATTTTTGTTTTTTACACTGCCCGAACTTTTGTTACAAAATTTTATGTGAATATAGCCCGTTGGGATGTATGGATCCTTAGCAATTAATGCGAGAATTGATCACTTGTGGGGGATCCATGGAGAGATTGATCACTTGTCGGGATCACCCATAGCTAGTTGGCAATTAGCGGAGCAAATGTTGGCGCGGCCGGAGGTGGAGAGGCCGCTGGTGCCCATGAGGGCAGAGGTGGCGAATCAAGGCTTGTAACCCTAGGTTGAAGGCCTCTTCCTTCGACTTGTAGATCGTGGAATATTCATGTATCTTCTTAGTTAACTACTTTAGCCGCTCTCAAAATTAAACATTTGAGTATAAAACTAGCGCTTGAAGAGTAGATCTATTAGCAACTCATATTTAATCACTTGGTCTTCTCCTTGCTAGATTTTAGATAGCCTTGATTCTATCTTAGATTTTAATCCATACTCGGTAAAGTATCAAAAAGTTCTTTTTACGAGGATGCCAAGCCTCGTCGCCTTCTCCTCGGTTAGTTCCTCCGGCAGCTCGATTTGCCTGCCTTCTTGTTCTGCCATTAAAATCTTGTGGAAGACATCGACGATGAAGTCCTCGGACTCGTTCCACATTTCGTGGGGCGTCGGAGGCGATGCAGGTGATTGCGTACGTGATAGTGGCTGCCGTCGTTGTGGCAATAGGCCGAAGTTGTAGGCCTTATCACCGAGGAACCTTGCCTTCCGCCGCTTGTCGAGTACTACGTGTCGGTAGTGGTAGGTGTCCCACATGGGGGAGTTGACGACGAAGTTGGGGTTGCCATGGAGGTCCGGCGGGAGAATTACACGCTTACGTCGGATCTCTTTGTGCTGCTCTGGCCAAAATGTGGCACCGGCGAGACAGGCACCCGCGCCGTGCTAAGGCGCCACCCACCCGGCAGGTGCTTGTCTGTTCAGCCCTCGCGGGACTGCTAGTTGTTGTAGAGCACTTGGGTAGCGGGAATAAGAAAGGGGACCTCCGTGGTTTGTCCTCCTTCGTAGCCTACGACAAGGACACCTCGTGGTCGTTTCTCTTCTTTCCCATGGCGTTGTGGTGGCGCTTTGTGGTTGTCGGTGTCACGGGTGCAAGCGTAGTTGGAAATAGATCAATGAGGCCAGGGAGGTGTGAAATATGGTAGGATGTTGCCGGCGACTTTTTAAGGATGAACTCGGGACACGAAGCCACGTTCCATTGAAGGTGGCGAAGAAGGCCAGTCGTCACCCACCAGAACTAGCACGGCCGCTGAAAACGAGGCGCTCTGTTGATGGCTAAGGCCGTGACATGTGCATGTGCAGAAGGGATTCAGCCGAATCGACGCGGCCTCGCGCCCGCTGCCAAGTGGCCCCGTGGTGACATGACACCTACACGCGCTGCATCCGCAACCCGTTCGTGCAAACGCATTCGCTGCGTAAATTTGTGCCGCGTTTGCGTCCCCGCGGACAACCCAATCATTTTGCGTAGGCCCGCTCAATAGGAGTGTCGACCCGCTATTCGACCACACGGTCGCAAATGGACGCAAAACGTTCATTTGCGTTGGAGCGTTGGAGCGAAATCTCTAGAAAAAGACTGGTCTTCGCGAAGAGAGCCATTTTTCTCTGCATGCGACAACTGACGTGTTGTGGTGTGAGTAAATTCCTGAGAACTAGTCTCAGTGCTCGCCACGTGTCGCAAGGGGAAGCAATGTGGGGATGGCGGAGGAGAGAGACGCACAAGTGGAGGGTGGGTTGTCTCATTTTTTACTTTATTTTTTACATTCGCATTTCAAGATTAAATATATTGAGAACTAAGTCTAAATTATGGACCGCGTCACGATCTTCAAAACTAGATCACATGTTGGTTGATAGATTTCAAGTTACTTTTTTCGTACTTCCAATATCGATATGGTTATACTCATGGTGTGTATCTAACTGTACTTGTGCTTGAACTAGTAAGTAATTATGTTTTTAGTGTATTTTGGTGTAGTTTTTTTCTTTACTCGGTAACTGTACTTGCTTGTGTGTGCGACTAAACTTGTAATTGCCCGTGTGCGCGACTGTACTCATGTACCTGTATTTTCTTTTGTGCGTCATTGTACTTCTATATATGTACTTGCTTGTGTGCGTGATTGTACTTTTGTACCTATACTTGCTCGTCTGGCTGCTGCGGCTGCGGTGGTGGTTCAGGCGCCGCAGGCAGCGCGCGGCCGTTGAGGCCAAGCATGGAGTACGTCGTGCGGGCGGCACGACATTTTTGAGGTGGAGAGGAGAGAATGGCGCGACGGTGGTGGTGGAGACGAGAGAGGACAGTGTGGCTATGGTGGTGGAGATGAGAAGATAGCGCCGCGACGATGGATGACGTACGATACTAATAGGGTGCAAACTACCCGCATTTACGACAGCGTAGGCGGGTGGACGCCGCGTGGCCAGTTGCCGCCCTCGTCGCCGCCTCTGTTTCCGTTGCGGAGATCATTAAACATCGATGGCCAACCTTCCTGCGTCGCTTCCGATGCAAACTGTCGCGTCCTCTCGCTGACAAGTGGCCCCACCTGCGAAAACCGTCGTGTCCCGAGGCGCTGGCGCGCCCTTTCGCGAAGGGGCCTGCACGGGATTGCCTTCTATTGGGCTCAAAAAGCGCCGCCGCTATCTGAGGAGCGTCAGTGCGAACCTATTTTCGATGCTGACCCCCATAATGCTATCAGGTACCTGGCCATACCACCCACACCCAGGTGTTGTTCAGGTTCTTTGTGCCCTAAGGCCTTCCACAATGTAGTCGATGCCCAAAACGTATAAAGTTTGCCACCTCCTGATCGATGCCCAGAGAAAATGTTCAGGCTCCGACCCACACAGTGTTCGCAACTACATGGATGCCTGAAAACAAGATGCAGGACCCACAGAGCGTCCTTTTCTCCTGTAGTTTTCCTCAGCGTTGCAATGTTGAGGCACCAAACTACTTGTATTTTAATCGCTGGCATGTTGACGCATCGGAGCACCAAGTCGCTCTGATTCCCTGAATTTTTTTTGAGGCACCGGCTGGGCAATGGAGGGAATCGACGCCCGATGCCTGAAAAACGAGTTTGGGCACCGATATGTCATACGTTGTGGAGGGCCTAAGGGCTTGTTCGTTTTGTAGGGATCAAATCCAAGTATGGAACTGATCCAGGAAGGGATTGGGTTGATCCCGTCGCTTCACCCAATCCAAGTTCAGATTAATCCCTGTCAAATCCTCAAATACGTATATGTTCTGTTAAGCCATACAGGGCGCCGTCAAGATTGCAGTCGTTATTATTGTGTCAGGCATGGTGTGGTGGAAATCCTTCCAGATGTCAAATGGAGAGAAAGTTTTTCCAGACCAAGACAGAAGAAACCAGACCGGATTGGCTGGACGAAAATCCCCCGAGGCCTAACCGAAGACTACAAATTCGTTGGGCTGGAAAAATTCCATCGCCGGGCTGGGTGGCCGGGATTGGGGCCTAATCCAGACCGATCCCTGCCGGCCTAAATGTGCTCCCGATCCTAAATGTCACTGCTGAACTCTGGCCCCCGAGTGCCGACCGGGTTACTGGGCTGACAGCCCAACTAGGGCAGATTCTTGCCCCTTTGGGTGAAGGAGGCGAGCTTGTAGCCCAGTTCAGGTTTAGGCCCTGGTAATGGAGGCGTCGCCGCCTGTAAGGTACAGTGCAACAGGCAGCGAACCACAGCTGAACACCTTCAAACAAGGTCTGATGATTCGTTATGGTTGTTCGGTCGATGGGATTGCTAAGCGCATGATAGTGTAGAGTGCCAAAAATCACACCTAAAAGAACACTGGACCTATCACTATTTGCACCATCTAGGTCTTGCATGACGCCCGGCACCAAAAGTACCTTGTGTTCTTGCACTAATTTGCATACATGTTAATAGCACTGGGTGAATTGCCCAATTTTTTTTTTAAAGAATACTGGTCATACAACAGTTCAATTTACATTGAATATCTTCACCTGAATCACTAGTTAGTGTATCGATTCACCATATTTTCACACTTGTACTAAGAATGGATCAGTTTGTCTAATTTTTCAAGAACATTGAACATACGACAATTTACATTGAGAATATAAAAAATCAATGGATCTGTTTTGCCCAATTTGTGTTGAGTATCTTCTCCCGAATCACAAGTTAGTGGACTGGTTCGTCCCAATTTTCAAGTTCTTATACCAATTTGCATGCACCATTCAATTTGTTGTATGTCCATTATTATTACCTCCTCTTGGGTGTTGCAGACGACCTTGATATATCGTCCATGGCCCATGGGCACAAGGTACCCACATTGGACCGTTGTGGTGTTGGTGGCACTAATGATGTGTTGTGGAAGCCATAGGTAACATCTACATTGTGGCATCTAGTCGCATGTTGGCTCGTTGCATGCAACAAGCTCCTATAGCTATCGGGCTTTGTCCCGGGCGAAGGACTCCGTGCGCTCGAGTGATTTCTCTCTAGCTAGCACCACGACCATGACATTGTTGGCGTGGCTACTCCTCCCATCATCAGTTTTGCTGTTTGCATTCATCGCAAGAGACTAGACTCCCTCGACATTCACATGCGGCCGCATGTTCCTCAGTGCAACCAACTCCCCTTATTGGCCTTGAGCCTGTACTGCACGAGAGTCCGACGCTTAGCCTCACAAGTGGGTCCTTCAAGTTTGTCATGCCTGGTGGCGTGATCCTCACGAGAGCCTAGGTCAACGACGAAGACCAATGTCGTCGTTGCTTCTACTGGTGGTATGATCCCCATGGGTTGGTGAGGTGCCTTGAGATGCAGCGGTGGCATGGATCGTGGGTGGACAACATAGGACAGGTAGAAAAAACAGGAGTTGGAAACCCTAAGGGACTCGCTAGACTTTTCGTTGAGCTTGAAGGGGTTTTCGAGAAAATAAGAATCCCACATGAAAGCAGTATGATGATTTGGACCAGTTTTGCACCCTCGTGACAAGCTAATGGGCCGGTTCACACCAATTTTCAAGTTCTTGTATTAGTTTACACGATTTTCTTTAGAAAACACGTTCGTTGGAGATGCCCCAAAAAGGGCTATATAATGGTCTCACATTCCATTCCAATCCATTCCAACTTCCAAGTATTCGAGTTAGAGCACATTCCAAATCTAAAACCTGGACGGAACGTCTGATAAAATAATGCAGTCCTACAACCCCGAATGGCACTGTAGAATATTTCAGGTTGACATAATACTAGAGCTCAAAACAATATTTCAGGTTGTCATAATACAAGAGCTCGAAACAACACTAGTGCAGAACGCTTCAAACTCAAGCTTCTACCGTTTCCTAATTGAAGCCTGCGAAAATTTGTAAGCATTGCTTGTCAGTTGTTATTTTTGCAGGGAATACAAGTAATTTAGGTTCTGAATTGGCTCAGAGAACATACCCAGTTTGAGGTCCAAGCCGTTGTTTAGCGAGGTGGATCCACCTTCCATCTGCTTCAAACTCTGAGCATGAGCAAGCTGTGAACAAAAATCATATGAACATGAGACTAAGTTACACATCCAGTGATTGTTGGAAAGATAGTACCAACGAATTTATAACCTTCCGACTAAAACAATGAACTAAAAATGTGAAGTCACGAAGAAAAAAAAGCAAAATTCCTCATCTTGTCTAGATGCATCCAAGAGTAGCTGCCCACTTTAGCTAGGGTCGGGCAGCCTATTCTACACTGCGTACAAATCCATAGCCTCGTGCCTTTGCTTGCAGGGAGTGAAAAGTTATTCCACCTCCAAGGTAAAGAAGTTGCAATGAACGAGTCTACGTGCTGTAGGTCGCTAGCCTTTCTGTCACGTCGTGCCTTGCAATGGAGCACTCCATTTACTGCGCACTACCACGAGTAGGGCAAGCACGCTCCCTCTTAATGGAGACTCCTATTTCCTGCTCTACATTTGTTGGGAATCCTATTTTCTCTAGATGGGAGAAAGAAACTCCTATCTTTGCTACGAATCTGTGTATATACAGGCGTCTATAGCTAGTCTTGTTCTTCGAAACAGTCCATGTACAAGTGCATATTCTAACACTACTATTGTGGCAGTTTCTGGACTTTTGTGTTTCTTGATTTGTTGTTTAACAGGAGTGAGGGGTTTTCTTCTTCGGGGTCTCTCTAATTTAGCCGCACTACTAGAAGTTGGGTGCAAAAAGGCAAAAGCTTGTACATCTGAGAAATCATGCTGCCTGTTTTCGTTCTGTTCATGAATGATTGTGGTACCCTGCTCAGTGGTGGTCACACAACTGTAGATGATCTTTCGTTGTTACTTCAACTTTCAGTACTAAGATTTTCAGTTCAAGGCTTCTATTTGGATATTTTATCTTTGATACTAACACAAATTTCAAATAAAAGAGAGAAGCTAGTCACAAAAATGGTGAAGATGAACTAAGGGGAAATTCGAGAACCCTAGCTACAGGCTACAGGAACCGGAAAAGAAGTAGAAGCGCTCACCTTGTCACACAACCCGTAGCGCTCCGCTTGTTTTCCCCTGATCTGCATATGCAGCACGAACAAAAACATCAACCATTCGAAACTAGTGAGCAAGCACTAACAGTACAGATGCAACTATATGGAAGCGAACTATATTCTCGAAACTATATGGAAGCGAACAGACGCACCATGTTCTCGAGGTAGCTCATCTCGCCTCCGATCTTGCGGTCCTTCTCGAAGCGCACCTTGCGCATCGCCGCCTCCAGGCTCTGCTCCAGCCCCGCCAGCGACGGCACCGTGTACTGCTCCCTGTCGTCCACCGTCATGAACCTACCGGCAAAAAATAACACACGGGGAGATCAGATCAGGCCACGCGGAATGCAATCCGACCTGCCATGTATGCTAACCTCAGCTCCTTCTCCAAGATGTCGCACATCTTGCCCACCTTCTCCAGCTCGGCGCGCCTCTCCTACACGATGCCAGAAGGAGAGCTCTATCAGACGTGAATCATTCTGAATCAAAGCTTTACCACTACGTAATACTGGCAGCGCAAACATACCTGGCGGATATCGGACCAAACTTTGGTGTGCGTCGCTGTCTCGTACCTCTCCACGAAGTCCTTGACGCTGGCAAGAATAAGAATAAGAGACGCGGCACGCATGGGATGGGAGGCAGAGGTAGGTTAAATGATATGATAGAAGGGATGTGATGCTTACGAGGGGACGGTTGGCGCGAGGTAGTGGTAGAGCTTGCCGGAGGCGGAGAAGAGTAGGAGGAGGAGGTCGGCGTCGCAGAGGACGGCGAGCTCCCTGGCCTTCTTGAAGAGGCCGTCCCTGCGCTTGTAGAAGGTGGACTGGCGCTGGGTCGGGTTCTCGATCCTCTTTATCTCGCTGCGCCCCCTCCCCATCTCCCTCTCGCTCGTTTCCCCTTCCGGCGTTGCCTAGCTTCTTCCCAAACTCGCAAACGCGCTGCGGAGCAGGCTCTTTCCGTTTCCGAGGACTAGCAAGAATAAGGAAAGGTGTTGGTTTTGGTTAGGTTTTGCCGGGGATCGAGCTACTATCTCTCTCAGCTCTCTCTCAGCTTGCTGCCTGCCACTGTGCGGGTGCGTGGAGGAGAGGGATGTAACAGTTGCTTCTTGTTGGGTGTGTGGGAGAGATGGGTTTTACTGATTTAAAGGCATGGTGACCCTGTGAAGCAGTAGTAAGACAAGATAGTCTAGTCCTGTGCCAGGCCTGTGTGGGAGACTTTGCTTTGCTTTGCTGCAGGGGGGAGAGGGAGCACGGCTCAAATGGCTACCTGACACGACCCAAACGACGGAGACGTGTCGAGGGCAGCCAGGCAGGCCTCTCATCACTGCTCATGTATACGTACTTCCAAGTATGTACCCGCGGCATCAGTCGCCCGGTGGCGCTCGCGACATGACCAGGGTGCTTTGCTTTGCTCTACATGGCCATTCCTATTGATGCATGTGGACGACAATGTTTGTTGCAGGAGATACACACCTGTGACTGCCAATAGATTCAGAAACATGCATGCATATATTTGCAAGTAAAAGTAGTCAAATTTTTTGTCTTTATGAATTTTAGATTTTGTTTGCTGCATGATCAATTTATATTGAAGGGATTCATACAAATTTCGCAGAATCCTTGATCTTTAGAATGCCAAACCACGTTTCACTTAACCAGTCGATATTTCTTTTTCTCAATAACATCTTGCCTAAAGAATCTTGATTGGAAACAATCCAATCACTGCAAGACTTCTTTAGGAAGCTACAAGAAACAAATCATATATAAAACAACCAATATTTTGCCAAGAGATAGTAGTTTTCCTTTCCCGCTATTCTTTTTATAGCATCTCCTCAATGTTTTTCCATTCAGCATTTGTGAGAATTCCATATTGAATCAGAATGTCCAAATACATGATAGAAAGTTAGAAACTGACCTTGCACATAGCTAAAAGTACTGTCATATAGAGAGACGTCGTCTTGAGCCCCACCGAAGCAAAACAATTTAATTTTGTGGAAATCTATTTTGAGCTATAAAATTTGCTTGAAAGCTGATAAAATTAATTTTAGATTTCTTGAATTTTCAATATCATATTCCATTAAGAGATTCATATCGTCGCCAATATTGAAGGATAGATAGTCCACCATCCACAAAGGTGTGAAACTAATCCTTCAAGTGCTCTTTTTTTGTGAGCTCTATTATTGTGGCCAAAATCCGCCACTATATTAAATAGTATGGGTGATAATGGATCGCCTTGACTTAATTATTTTTTTGAAAGTATCTATCGACATCATCACTAACTTTGATGGCTATGTTTTCTCTGAGAAAAAAATATGGATTAGAGCCACCACCACCGGTACAAAACATGCCTTCACACACAACTAAAATGGCATGTCACACACTATAAACCTTACCGTCACTATGTAACGGTGGGTGATCCTATTCTACAGGGCACATAGTTTATATAATTGTGTGCCATGGGGCCATGCATCTATCGATCGCAAAAGGTTCGTTGACATAAATCATTTTGGAAATGCGAGACCTTCACATACGCTTTACTTTTTCTCTCGTGTGTGTTTCTGGCAATCGGAGACAATGAGTTTAAGCTAATCATGCGCTTTTCCAGAATCATCGCAAAAAATTTGCTGCTTCTATTAGTACTACCTGCAGACCAAACTGTACCAGTAAGGCATGCAACATTTCATCAAAACACAATACCAAATTAAATTTCATTATATTTGATTGTACAATTGATACAACACATGCATACATGCATTAGGGAATACATTCGATTGCTAGTTATACAAATGAGTCATTCTTAGTTACATCTTTGCCTCCTAGACATGTTCCCGCGGAAAGACCTGTCTCAATCTTCCCAAAACTTTGGTTTATAGTCTTTGTTGAACCTTTTCTGCAGGTTTCGTGCTGGTGCATTGGAGAGGATCTTGGGAAGTAGTTTCCTAACCACACGGGAGCCCTCAGGATCATGCCATACTATATGAAAAAGAGACACTCGGTACCTCACAACAACAATATTGTAGGGCTTATCACCCTAAGCTCAATCCTGAAAAACTGAACCAAAAAATTGTCATGTGAGAATAAAAACAAAGAAAATGTAGAATTGCATGTGAGGATAAAGACAAATTATAGGAGATTAGTGGACTTACTCTTGTCTCAAGAGTGTGAGAAGTCTGTATCAAGTGAAGTGGAAGTCGCACTAAGTCTAGTGTGCAACAAATATGGCACACACGACTAAGTTTGAGGGCAGCACTCTGACTGCCGTTGTGCCATTGTTAAATTATTGGCCAATGCAGAACTCAAAAGGCAGAAACATGCAAAGTAGGGTATCAGAGGCCTCATACAATGAGGACATATGTAGGAGATGTTTGAACAGAACCAATGGCATGGTCATGTTAAGTCATGACATAGGTTCTGATCAATCATCTCCTCATACTATGATCCCAGGTTATAATCATTGGCCTAGTTCAATCAAGAAACAACACAAGTAACACTTCAAATTGAGTACATTACGAGTGGTACTTAGGGTACATTAAAAATTATACTTAGGCCATATTACAAATTCTCGTACCATACATCTACATCTCACATTCATCACTCGTCATAAGTAACCCTGATCCTCTTGAGCTTATCCTTGATTGCAAAGTTCACTTGAAGCAGATCGTATATATCATACTCTAGCTTTCTCTTCTCAGCCTTCAAAGCCTTTTTTCTGCCTCCCATTCCTGTTTCTTAGCCCTCATCACTTGTGCTTGTGTTCTCTGCATATTCTTGAGCATAACAACTTCCATTCTTCAAGTCCTCCCACTCCTCTTGCGTCTGAACAAACTGGCGCGACTCAGCTTAATCTTTCGCACCATAATCACAACATGCTAAACCCGAACATAAAAAACCTTCCCCTCTATGCATGCACAGTACAATCTGTCAGTTTCACCAATCCAAAGCCCGGTCTAGGAATGATCTACGCAAATCTGATAATAGAGTAACAGATCTAAGCAAATCGAGACCGTGAAAAGCAAGAAGTGGACAAGAACAACAAGAAATGGGGATAAACACCTTGGAAACATCGACCCGACCGCTATCCTAACGGAAACCCTAGCAGATCTCATGTGCATGTCGTCGGAAATGCATGACAATGGCATGTTCTGCGTAACGAATACGAAGGTGAGAAGGAGAGGTCGTTACCACCATTCTTCCAGCCAAGGAAGAGCTCGAGGCCGCGGGCGAAGTCGGGATGCCGATGAAGACCGCGGAGCAGATTGCGGCCGATGTCGCCGATGAAGACTGTGGATCCGATTGCGGCCGATGTCGCCGAGGTCTCCTCCTCCGGTACCAGTGCTCCTCCGTGTGGCGGTCCGGCGGATTGGTCGGCGGGAGGGGAACCGCCGGGTGATGTGACAGTTTGGGGGAGGTGAGAGTGCGGTCGCGAGTGAGAGGAAGGAGAGGGGAGCGGTGAGGCTAATTATGGTGCGTGTTCCCGAAGGGACGCGACGTTTCCGCCTCCCTTCCCCACGCGTGCAGCCTTCTGGCCTGGCCCCGGAGAAACTGCCATTCCGGGCGTTCCTCCAGGGCCTGTCCCAGGGGTGCTTTGAGAACCGTGCGATACAACAACGCGGCTCAGCCAAGGCATCCAAACGGGTCAAAAATTGCATGCCCCATGCGAGCCAAGGGGGATGCAGGCAACCAAACGCGCCCTGACAGTCGCCCACGTGCCGGCCAGCATCATGCAGCTAGGCGCCGCCTCACCTGACGGACTACACCGCGTCATCGATCCCAGTGAATGGATCGTATGACACCTAGAGGGGGGGGGGTGAATAGGTGTAATCTCAAATTTTAATACTTTTTCGAATTAGGCTTGACACAAAGGTAAATTCTCTAGATATGCAACTAAGTGAATTCACCTATATGACAAGATAGCAAGCAACAATACAAGATACACGTAGTAAAGGCGGTGAGAGGATAGAGGTAACCGAGGTGGAGCACACGGAGAGACGGTGATATGATTCCCGTAGTTCCCTTCCTTTGCAAGAAGGTACGTCTATGTTCGGAGGGGTGTGGCGACACGAAGTCCAACCAACGCCACGAAGGCTCACCCTATTCTCTTGTGAGAAACGCCACAAAGGCCTAGCCCACACTCCACTAAGCGGTTGCCTTGAGGTCGCAACCGGAACCTTTACATGAAGCTTGGGGCACACATCCACAACCAAATTGGAGGCTCCCAAGATGTAACCACGAAGATTTACACGAAGAGTAGCTTCGAGGTCACCTCACAAAGATCCACTAAGAATGTTGATGAAACACAAATCCCTTTGGTGGAAGAGTAGATCTAGGTCACCTCTCCCAAATCCTCAAGTATGGTGAAGTTTGGGTGAAGGAGTAGAGAGATCTAGAGAAAATGGAGCTCAACAATGGTGTCTCAGATTTTTGGGGAAGAAGAGCTAAAGGAGACCTTTGGAGAAGAAGCCCTATTTATACCCTGTGGAGAAGCCCTATTTTTGAGCCGTTGGAGAACTGACCGGTAGTACCGGCCAGGTTGGGCCGGTACTACCGGCCCCGGTCGAGCAGCGCGCAGACGACAGAGGAGCGGCCACGTGGCCAGGAGGAGCTGGGCCGAAGGGGGGGGGGCGGAGCCTCCGTCCGGGGTACCGGTCGTGGTACCGCCGGGGCTCCAACCCCCTGGCTTCTATACTGGGGCGCGGGGGCGATTTCTGGTACTTTGGGCGGTACCAAGGCCGGAGCCTCCGGCCGTGGCTAGGCCGGCGGTACCGCCCAAGCCTCCGGCCACTTTTTCTTTTCTCCTTCATCCATTTCTTCCTCTCTTCTTTTCTTCCTCCATTTTCTTTTCCTTTTCTTCTCTTTCTTTCCTCTTTCATACTTTCTTCCGACAAACAACCATACACAACTATCAAATGATATCTTGTACACTCTTCAACTTTTGGGCATTCCAAGTATGCAACAACCTACAAATCTTATAAAACGAAATGCTCATATATAATCATTGTCATCAACACCAAAACAACTTATAACGGAGATATGTTCTTTCAATCTCCCCTTTTTGGTTTCTTGATGACAAAATAAGATTTGCATAAGAATTGATTATTTGAGCAAAGAAATTATAAGACGATATAATAAGCTCCCCCTAGATATGTGCATCCAATAGAATTAGCGTTTGAATAAGAAGCACAAAATCTAGGATCAATATACTCAAACAAATAAGATTAACCAACAAGTGCAAAGATAAAGAGTAAGCAAACAAATTCATCACTTGCACTTGAGAAGAGACAAGCATATGTGAGTAAAGACAAGTGTTAAGTTTAGAGATCATACCACATGTAGTCCACTTAGTCTTTACCATAGATAGCTAGATAGATAATGTCTCATACATAAATAGATAGCCCCTATGTCTCACACACATAGATAAGGTTCATAAAGCATAATAAGTAGTTCTCAACAATAGATAACCATAAGTCACAAGCATAAAGAGTCAAAGAAAATGCAAGCTTGTGACTTCCCATGCAAATCCCGAACCTAATAGAACTCTTCTCCCCCTTTGACATCAAGATGCCAAAAAGGTTGAAGAGCGATGCTATCGTCCCTAGAGATCAAGGAAGTCCCCGCCAATATCGGAGTCGACATCATAAGAGGGACCGTCTTCACCATCAGACCACTGGCTAGGAGCAGAAATCCACTGAGGCTTCGGAAGGATAGTCTCTTCAGATCCTGGAGGAGACACTTCCACACCAAGCTTGGTCATGATGCTCTTCTGACGGCGCCGAGCTTTCTTCTCGGCCACATAGGAGTCATACATACGCTCCTGAATATTCAGCTGGAGTCAGAAGGTCTTCTTTACCTTGATATTGAGCTTGGTGTACCAAGAAATCTCGAGGTCAGGGTCATAAGCGGACGCAGGTGCAGACCCCCCAAGGGCCATATGAGCAACAAATCCATCGATCCTGCGAGCAGGAGCAGTGGAGGGGTCTGAAGGACCTGTTGTGGCTGAGGGGGCAGTTGTGGCTGAAGGAGCTGCTGTGAGCTTATGATCCTTGATAAGGAGGTTCTTGCGAGGATGATTGGTGAGGGGAGAAATCGGTTCCAGAATGGCACCATCAAATGTCTGACGCCACACCTCAGAAATAAGCTTCATGATGTAGGGAGCAAAGGCAGGAGACCGCTTCTCCACCACACGCAGAAAAATCTGGTTCCATAGGCAATCCATGACATCCATCTTCACACCCTTGCCATTCCGGAGGTGTGTTTGAAGCATCAAGTCAATGACAAAGGAATGAATCTCATCAACGTTACCTACTTTGACGACAACGGTCTCACGGTAGATGCGAAGCATGATATCATAAACGGGTTGAAGACCGGAAGTGAACCCAAGCTTGCATTTACCGGGCATATAGAGTGGCTCAAGAACATCCTTGATGCTTGCATTAGAGTCCCCATGAAACCTCCAACCACTATGACGGTCATCTTCATAATTTTCCGGAATAGGATAGCCAAGAATCTGTCCAAAGTTGCTCCAAGTGGTAGTGAGGACCTCATCCCGAGTCATCCAAGTAATGGAGCGAGCCTTATATTCATGAAAATAGACCGTGGCAAAGAACTGAGTCACACGGTAAGGATCATATATAGTTGCATTTGAAAGACATAATGGGAAGCAAACCAAACTCCTCGCAAATCCCAAGTGCTTCATGAAAGTAGGCATCCTTCTTCAAATGGTCAATGTTGATATACCGTTGATCAACCACCTTTACATTGGGAGGATAGACTTCATTGAAAATGCGCTCTTGAACCTCGGTGTAGAAGTGGCGGTTGCGGGTGCGAGAAGACCGAGGCCCCAAGTAGGGGTTAGAGGTGTGAATGTCCATGTATGCATGAAGGCGGACATTGCCGTGAGACTCAATAGCCTTCTTCCCTTTCTTTTTATTTGCCAAGGAAGCTCCATGAGCAGTAGTGGCATGGGGTAACACTTCATCTTGTTCAACAATCTCATCCTCAACGGCCGGAACCCCACGCCTCTTCCGTGGTCTCACCGAACGAGAGCCACTAGCACCTGTGAAATAGACGGACAGAGTAGGGGGACATATTGGATAAGTGCACAAGCTCATCTCTATGGAAAACCAAAAAATATCTTTGACCCAAAATACACATGCATGATCATAAAAAGAGATCTTGGCCACACATTATAAAAAATGCTACATACTAGAGGTTAATGGTGCTACATACTAGAGGACATAGATCAGCAATAGATACAACCTCTTAGTTCAAGATTTAGCCAAAAATCTAAGCATGTAGAACCGAAAACCAACACATATGTGAGCCAAAAATACGGCCAAAATACGCGGGGCGAGGAGCCAATACCGGAGGCCATGGAGGAGGGGAGGTAGGGGAGGGCTCCCACGGAGCCGATCCGGCCAGAGGGCCGCCGGCGAGCCGGCGGCGGCGGTGCGGCGGTTGTGCCCGTGCTTGGTGCTAGGAGCAAAAGGTGGGGGGGCACTGTGCGTGGTGTGTGTCCGTGCGTGGGGATCAACCCCTCCTGGGTGGAGGTACCGGCCCGAGGCCGGCGGTAGTACCGGCCAGGCCCCGGCGGTACTACCAGCCTGGCCAGGCCCGGGTCGGCAGCCCCCCTTTTTTGTTTTTTTAAGACACCTGGGCTGTTTTTTTTAAAAAGGCACCCTCTTTAACATTAACACAATTTGGTCAAAGATAAACATGAGTTTTGATATGCAATTTTTTTTAAAACGAGCTTATGCAAGAGATAGAATGTTTTTAGAGAGTGGGAATGGCTTAGGATGGACACTAAGAGAGGTATGGTACTATGAACTCAAGTTTGCAAGGATCAAATCAAGAGAAGCCAAACTTCGAGCCAATTCCCATAAGAACATGAAAGACCAAAAAGAACAAATTCATTAAGATCCAACTAATACCAACTCTTCACAAGATGAGGTCGGTGGCCTAGGCCACCACATATGAGTGATAAGGTATGGCACCACGAAGATATATCTTGGGCCCAAAACCAATACTCATCATTGAAGCTCACATATCATTAATTGATATAAAGAGAATGATTTTTCTTGATGTTGGCATTATGGGGGGAGAGATAGCTCAATAATTTAAACCGCACTCCCCCTATTTCCATGCCCACACCTAAACCAAATAGAAGTTGAAGAATAGGTATGTATGCAAAGTGTTCAAGCCAAGCTACTTGAATATATGATATTTAGCTCATTCCTCAAGTAACAAAATCTTGCTTCATCAAGAGGCTTCGTGAAAATATCCACAAGTTGGTCATGCGTACCAATGAATGACAACTCAATATCACCCCGGGAGACATGATCTCGAATGAAGTGATTCCGAATCTCAATATGCTTCGTTCTTGTGTGTTGTACGGGGTTGTATGCAATCTTGATGGCACTTTGGTTGTCACATAAAAGAGGCACTTTGTCACAAGTGACACCGTAATCCTTTAAAGTTTGCCTCATACATAAGAGTTGTGTGCATCCACTAGCGGCCGCCACGTACTCGGATTCGGCGGTAGAAAGAGCTATACAATTTTGCTTCTTAGAAGACCAACACACCAAAGACCTAACAAGAAATTGGCATGCCCCGGAGGTTGATTTCCTATCATCCTTATCTCCCACCCAATCCGAGTCCGTATAGCCAACAAGTGAGAATCCATAACCCTTTGGGTACCATAATCCAAATCTTGGGGAATGAACCAACTATCTAAAGATTCTTTTGACCGCCACTAAGTGGATTTCTTTAGGAGCGGCTTGATACCTTGCACATACACCTACACTCAACACAATATCCGGTCTAGATGTGCAAAGGTAAAGCAATGAGCCTATCATGGAGCGATATACCTTTGGATCCACGTCCTTACCACCGGGATCAAGTGCAAGATGGCAATTGGTAGCCATTGGGGTCTTTGCACCATTTAAGTCCTTCATATTGAATCTCTTGAGCATGTCTTGAATGTACTTGGCTTGGCAAATGAATGTTCCTTCTCTCAATTGCTTCATCTCGAATCCAAGAAAGAACCCCAATTCACCCATCATGGACATCTCAAACTTGTTGGTCATAAGCTTTGAAAATTCTTCATTAAAAGCTTTATTAGTAGACCCAAAGATAATATCATCAACATATATTTGGCAAATTAAAAGCTCCCCATCAACCCTCTTAGTAAAAAGAGTGGGGTCGATTAGCCCGAGTTGAAATCCACGGTCTAGTAACAACTCTTTAAGGTGCTCATACCACGCACGTGGGGCTTGTTTAAGGCCATAGAGTGCCTTGTCGAGTTAATACACATGGTTAGGGAACTCGGGATCCTCGAACCCGGGAGGTTGCTTAACAAAGACCAACTCTTTTAGAGGTCCATTTAGAAAGGCACTTTTAACATCCATTTGTTGCAATTTAAAGTTATGGTGAGAAGCATAAGCAAGAAGGATACGGATGGACTCAAGGCGAGCCACGGGAGCATAGGTTTCACCGAAGTCAATGCCTTCCACTTGAGAGAAACCTTGAGCCACCAATCTTGCCTTGTTCCGAATGACAATGCCATGTTCATCTTGCTTGTTCTTGATTATCCACTTCGTGCCAATAACATTGTGACAATCTTTGGGCTTCTCTACTAATCTCCATACTTTGTTGCGCTTGAAGTTATTGAGTTCTTCATGCATAGCATCCAACCAATCCGGATCTTCAAGTGCATCAAAGACTTTCTTTGGTTCCACCGTGGAGATGTAAGCTTGGTGATCACTAAAGTTGGCTAGTTGTCTCCGGGTGGTCATTTGCTTCCTTAAGTCACCAATAACTTTGTCAATAGTGTGACCTCGAAGTTCCAAAGTTCTTGCAACTCTTATTTTACGACGGGCTTCAATGTCTTCAAAAGAGCTTTGAGACATCACTTGGTCTTCTTGACTATTTTGATCCCCGTCTTGACCATCAATGTGAGCTTGCTCAATTGCTTGAGTTTTCTCTTCATCATGAGGTTGATCTTGGACATCACTTGGGTTTGCACTATCATCATTGGGTTGTTCTTGATCAACACTTGGTGCTTCTCCATCAAACTCATTGGGTTGATCTTGTCCTTGATCTTGCTCATGAGAGGGAGGGTCTTGAGCTTGTTCTTCGGTTGGTGTAACATTGTCCACAAGATTCGGAGCTTGTTGAGCTTGTGAGGATGAGGGCTCCACTTGAGTAGAGCATAGTCCTTCCCGAGGCGCCACACCGTGTACCTCAATGGGGAGGTGAAATCCTGTCCCCATTCTTACTATGGCGTCTTGAGGTATTTCATCATCTGCACAAACATCAACTTGCCCCACTTGGGAGCCATCATTTTCTTCGAATTTCACACTACAAGATTCAATGACAATAGCCGAGACTTTGTCAAAGATTCTATAAGTGTGAGATTCGGCACCGTAACCAACAAAAATACCCTCCAAAGCTTTAGGTGCAAATTTAGACAAACGAACTCCTTTGATTTTATAGAAACACTTACAACCAAATACTCGGAAGTAGGAGATATTGGGCTTGTTTCCGGTGAGGATTTCATAAGGAGTCTTGTTCAAGCCCTTGCGGAGATAAAGCCGGTTAGCGGAATGACATGCGGTGGATATGGCTTCGGCCCAAAAGTCATATCGGGATTTATACTCCGACAACATACATCTTGCCATATCCATGAGAGTCCGGTTCTTCCTCTCCACAACACCATTTTGTTGAGGGGTGTATGCAGCGGAATATTGATGTCTTATCCCCTCATCACTAATGAAGTCATTGAGTGTGTAGTTCTTGAACTCGGAGCCGTTGTCACTTCTAATTGCCAATATAGTGAGGTTGTGTTGACGTTGCACTTCGGTGACAAAGTCGATGAAGATTTGTTGAGTCTCATCCTTCTTCTTGAGAAAGAAAACCCAAGTATATCTTGAATAATCATCAACAATAACCAAACAATGTTTCTTCGCACCAAGACTTGCATAAGTAGTGGGACCAAAAAGGTCCACATGAAGGAGCTCCAGTATTCTCTTGGAAGAGATGATGGTCTTGCTTGGATGCGGAGAATCATGCATTTTACCTTCAACACAAGCCCTACAAACACGATCTTTGGCAAAACAAACATTTTCCTTTAGTCCCACAATATGGTTTCCCTTGTGAAGACTTTGCAAAGTCCTCATGTTGACATGGGCCAAGCGGCGATGCCACAACCAACCCACGTCCGCCTTTCCGAATAAGCACATCACATTTGTAGTGGTTTTCCCCGAAAAGTCAACCACATACAAGTTGTTTTCGACGTACCCAACGAAAGAGACTTTTAGAGTCTTGCTCCACAAGAGAACCACAATATCAATATCAATGAAGACGGCGAAACCCATCTTGCCAAGGGCATAAATGGATAATAAATTGTAACCAAGAGTCTTGACAAGCATGACGTCCACAAGAATAATGTTGTGTGCAACCACAACCTTGCCAAGACCCAATACCTCGGATTTGGAGTTGTCGCCGAATGTAACAGTCCACAAATCCACGTTAGGCCTCAACTCCATAACGAGGTCCTTGCCGCCGGTCATATGACTTGTGCAACCACTATCAAGCACCCTTTTTGATCCTCCAGCGGCATAGTCCTACATAAGATCAAGTCTTCGTTTTAGGTCCCCATTTTGCAATGGGTCCTCTTTTGTTAGAAACAAGGGTCTTAGGAACCCAAATAGACCATGCAATATAACCATCATATGGACCAACATATTTAGCATAGACATCTCCATAGTAATCACGGAATAGCACATAATGAGGGTTATATTTTCCCGCAAAATTATTATGAGTGGTATTGTACCTAGTGACATCACCACCCACAACATTTTTCTCCTTTGCTTGTGCGGGCTTGGCCTTCTTGTTCTTGTTAGTGTTTAGCCCATATCCAATCCCCTCCTTCCCATTGTTTGATCTTTGATTGCTCAAAAGATCATCCAAATTTTTCTCACCTTGGGAAGGAAAGGACTTAGAAAACTTGGCCTTCAACCTAGTGTTCTCCTTAATAACATTCACATGATCACAAGAAGAAGTAGAAGAACTAGGCATATCATTTTTAGTTAATTGAATTTGAAGTTGCTCATGTGACTTGGTAAGGGTAGAGAATTCACTTTCCAAGGCTTTGTGAGTCTTTTCAAGTTTCTCTAACTCCTTAGTTAGTTTCGCATGACCAACACCAAATTCAACTTTTTCCTTTTTAAGCACATTAGATAAGGCAATAGCATGATCACGCTCTTTAGTGAGGTTGGATAAAGTTTCATTGTGAATTTCCTCAATGGAAGACAACTTTTCCTCTAAAGCTTCTCTAAGATCTTGTTCTCCCCCAAGAGCTTGAGATAACGCACCAATCTCATTGGCATTTTCCCTCTCAAATCTCTCCTTGAGATCAAGGAGATCATTGGCATGTGCAAGCCTATCAAAGATAACTTGGACATGCTTTTTAGGTTCACCTTGCAAGTTAGAGATAAATTCATCCATGCTAATAATTTCTCTCTTTATCTTGAGACTCTCAAGATCACATTCCGAAACAATAGTCTTGGAGGTGGGTTTGGATGAAGAATTTACCTAGGAGGTCTTGGCCATGAGGCACTTGTTGAGGTTGAATGAGAGGTCCTCATTGGGAGATTTGAAGATAGATGTCATATGGGTAGAGGCACTAGAGGCCTTTTCACTTAATGTGTCTTCATGAGCATCTTCTTCATCTCCGGAAGTGAGAGCATGAGAGGCCTTGACCATGAGACATCTTGCATTTGTTGGAGGTGTCCTCATTGGGAGATTCAAAGAGAGACGATGAAGGTGTGGAGGTGATAGCAATAGCGGCCACTTCACTTCTTGAGTCATCTTTGTCATCGTCTTCTTCTTCTTCGGAAGAGTACTCCTCACAGGCAATCAACACATACTTCGATGGCTTCTTGCAAATGTCATAGCCACTCTTCTTGATAAAGGGCTTCTTGCGTGGAGCCTTTGATTTGTCCTTGAGAATGAGCTTTCCACCATGATCTTCTCTATTCTCATATGGGCATCGGCAATGAAGTGATCTTGATTGCCACAATTATAGCAATTTCTAGCTCTTGGGCCCTTAGCATCTGCTCTTTGGTTTCCCTTTAACTTGTACTTGGAAGGGTCTCGCCAAAAGTATTTAGTGAGAAGAGCAATGTGACCATGTAGATCACGTTTGAGGTCTTCGGAGTGCCCTTCATACTTAGTTTCCCTCAATTCTTCTTCATCCTCAACACACACATGTGCCTTCAATGCTAAGTTTTCACTTCTCTTCATCCCAATGGCCCGAGCATGACTATCAACGGCAATCTTTGACTCAACTTTGAAAGCATCCATTTCTTGCATGACATCATTGGAGGTCATTTGCTCAAAGTTGTGTTTGTTCTTGAGAATCCTTAGATCGGACGGTTCAAAGGGAAATAGAGCATTGATGTACTTCCTCTTGATCCAATCATCATCAACATAGGTGGCACCAAGGTCTCGAAAGGATATAGCAACAGCCTTGAGACGGCGGTACATATCCCGATGATGTTCACCATCTTCCATGTAGAAACCTTCGGCTTTATTGCTAACCTCTTGGAACTTGTTTTGCCTCATGCTTGAGCTTCCAAGAAATACTTCGGCGAGAATATCCCAAGCATCCTTGGCGGTTGTTGCTTTCTCGATGCAGGGTCTATCATCTTCACTAACGGCTTGTTGAATCATATATAAGGCGGTGGCGTTGAGTTGGCAATCAACCACTTCCCTATGAGACAAGCCATTAGGATTGTGAGGCTTGTATCCTTCAACAACAATTCTCCATAGTTCAATAGATGAGGAATTTAAATAGGACTTCATCTTGGTTTGCCACAAAGAAAAAGCATTAGGATTAAGTGACGGTGGATCTCCTCATGGATTAATGCGAGGGTGGGGAATGGGAGGATCCGGAGAATACACGAGTGGAGGAGCAACCGTCGAGTACACTCCGGTGGCATTAGGATCTAACTTGGGAAGAGTCTCACTACTACCCTCTCCATCCTTGGTTTCGGCCTCCGTAGAGGCACCAAGGGAGATTTATCAACAACGGGGGTGACAAGCTCGGTAGTGGTGGTAGGAGGGATAGGAGGTTTATTGGATTTCATAAAGCTCATCATCATCTCCCTTAATTCACTTATAGAGTCATTCATCGAGGAGATTGACGATTTCAATTCCTTGATGTCTTCCATGGATGCGGGCTCCCCCTCATCGGCCATACTCTCTTAGGCGGTAAAGCCCGAAACAAGAGCCGAGGCTCTGATACCAATTGAAAGGATCGTATGACACCTAGAGGGGGGGGTGAATAGGTGTAATCTCAAATTTTAATACCTTTTCAAATTAGGCTTGACACAAAGGTAAATTCTCTAGATATGCAACTAAGTGAATTCACCTATATGACAAGATAGCAAGCAACAATACAAGATACACGTAGTAAAGGCGGTGAGAGGATAGAGGTAACCGAGGTGGAGCACACGGAGAGACGGTGATATGATTCCCGTAGTTCCCTTCCTTTGCAAGAAGGTACGTCTATGTTCGGAGGGGTGTGGCGACACGAAGTCCAACCAACGCCACGAAGGCTCACCCTATTCTCCTGTGAGCAACGCCACAAAGGCCTAGCCCACGCTCCACTAAGCGGTTGCCTTGAGGTCGCAACCGGCACCTTTACACGAAGCTTGGGGCACACATCCACAACCAAATTGGAGGCTCCCAAGATGTAACCACGAAGCTTTACACGAAGAGTAGCTTCGAGATCACCTCACAAAGATCCACTAATAATGTTGATGAAACACAAATCCCTTTGGTGGAAGAGTAGATCTAGGTCACCTCTACCAAATCCTCAAGTATGGTGAAGTTTGGGTGAAGGAGTAGAGAGATCTAGAGAAAATGGAGCTCAACAATGGTGTCTCAGATTTTTGGGGAAGAAGAGCTAAAGGAGACCTTTGGAGAAGAAGCCCTATTTATACCCTGTGGAGAAGCCCTATTTTCGAGCCATTGGAGAACTGACCGGTAGTACCGGCCAGGTTGGGCCGGTACTACCGGCCCTGGTCGAGCAGCGCAGACCACAAAGAAGCGGCCACGTGGCTAGGAGGAGCCGGGCCGAAGGGGGGGGGGGAGCCTCCGGTCGGGGTACAACGATCGTGGTACCGCCGGGGCTCCAACCCCCCTGGCTTCTATACTGGGGCGCGGGGGCGATTTCCGGTACCATGGGCGGTACCAAGGCCGGAGCCTCCGGCCGTGGCCAGGCCGGCGGTACCGCCCAAGCCTCCGGCCACTTTTTCTTTTCTCCTTCATTCATTTCTTCCTCTCTTCTTTTCTTCCTCCATTTTCTTTTCCTTTTCTTCTGTTTCTTTCCTCTTTCATACTTTCTTCCGACAAACAACCATACACAACTATCAAATGATATCTTGTACACTCTTCAACTTTTGGGCATTCCAAGTATGCAACAACCTACAAATCTTATAAAACGAAATGCTCATATATAATCATTGTCATCAACACCAAAACAACTTATAACGGAGATATGTTCTTTCACCCAGGAGGGTAACCTTCCGCACGGGGGTGACTAATCTGCACCGCACCGAGCTGTACTACAATGACTCTAACAACTACATTAAGTTGTACGACTACAACATGCTGCGTGTCAAGATCTTCGTCGAGCACATATACGAGACGCGACATCACCATCAACACGCCAGACCGGTGTGGATTTATTGCCGACTTCTCACGGGCACCACGACCATTGACATCATCGTCGCCGCAAGGGATGCCTCCAAGCGACACACACCGTCGACACGCTAGCTGCTCCGACATCACCGACACAACATCGCCAAGGTCTACATCAACATGGTCATCATCGACATCTTCGTCAATACGCCACCGCCGTACAACATCGTCCACATGATGGACACAAAACTACGACACCCCGCACAACATCGTCCACATGGTGGACACAAAACTACGACGCCCTCTAACATTACAACTGCAAGGCATGACGCCGACATTGACCGCGTCCCACGACAGGGACGCCGGCATTGACCGTGTCCGACGGCTAAGACTGGATTGACACACCACAACCGCGCACATGGTTTTGGTAAAACCGTGTGTGCTTGGTGGGCTTCCTTCAGTCCTAGCAAAACTGGTGGCCTCACCTACGACCGCGTCCTCTGACATCTGCAAAACGCCCGCGATGGTACCCTCAGGGTGCAAAATGTCGCCCTCGACGGTACCTTTTAAGGTGCAAAACGTCGGCCCCGACTGTAGCTCCGTCCAAACAAAAACAAAAAAAACACGCAATATTTTGCGCCTTCGGCGAATGCGGGTACACCACGTACGACGACACAGTCCCGCTATGACTGCGGGAGGGAAGAGAAGGCACCAGAAGGGGACGCCGATGATGACAAGGAGGAGAAGAGGACGAAAGCGCGAGACTTCAAATTCAGTCTCAGTCGTCTGCTTCACTCCCGTTACAACTGAGGGGCAATGTTAGAATGCGTATAGGACATAGAGATAGACTAGGACTCTAGAGATATCATCTTGTACTTTAAGTCTACTCCCTCATGTACTTCTATATATATCCCATTAGGGTCACCGAAATAAACAACGAAACGAAACACATATTAGGGTTCTACAACTTTCTACATGGTGTAGCCTTAATACATGACTGGACTATCCCATATTCAAATATCCATACATAGCTGGGTTGTTTGGTTGGATTTTTTTCTTACTTTTTGAACTTTGACTACCTTGAAAGCACCTAAAATAGATGGTTTTGGCTTTACCTATTGGATTGGACTGGATATGTACACGATGGTACAAGACAAAAGCCAAAATCAAAAGCTTATATGCATATGCTTTTGTGGCTTTATAAGCCAAAAACCAAAATTAAGCATAACCAAACACCCACCGCCGCAGCTTTTCTTGATGGAGGTTTTAGTCCTGGCACTTAGGGCTATTTTTGACTACATGGAATGACATATTTTCATGGCCTGAGTTTTTTTTTTTGAACAAAGGACGGGTCCGAAGGACCCAGGCTGCTTATATACCAGCGGTGGGATTACAAATTACAAGAAGGTCCACAAAGGAAAAGATAACACAACCAGGACCTGCACTTTTACAGAAAGGACCCCTAAAAGAAAATATGAAAAAGCAATCGGATCCTTGAAGCCCTTCTCCACCGCAGCATCACGACGAGCTCGATGCCAAGAGCAGCGACACCATCGCCGGGGACGAACCACTTGGGATGGCAGCACCGATGAATCTCCAGCTGGAGCTCAAGAGCCTCCGAGATGGCATGAGGCCAGGAGGTTGAGATGCCACTAGAACGTGGCCTTGGAGAGCCGCCAATCGGCCATGAAGAGCAAAGGCAAGACGGACCTCGCCGCCGCATGTCCTCTGCTGGTGAACTCCAGATCGAAGCAGCAATAGATTCGGGCTTATTGAAGGAGATGTCGACGACGCCTTGCTTCTCTGCCTCCGACTCCAACCATGGGAGCAGTACGAGGAAGAAGACAGCCACCGAACGCCGGACGCGGCCCGCAAGCACCGACGATGCACTCCAAACTGGCATAGAGCCAAACTCAGGTATAAAGCCAAACTCAAAACCAAACACAAGCGGTAGACCTAATCTACAGCTGTACAGGGGAGGGTCCTCACCCATCTCAGCGCCGACCATAGCCGGAGAAGAGCGGGGAGGGGCCTGGCGGCCCAAGATCTGGTGGAGGTCAAGGAGAGCAGGAGGAGTCAGGAGAGAAGACACATAACCTAACTGGGCGATTCAACTGAGTTATAGTCAGGGCAAAGAAGAAGAAGCTTCATGACACTTGATCCTAGGTGAAGAACTCTGTATAGTTTGGTTTTCTTAGCTTCATTTTTTGTACTCCCTCCGTTCCAAATTAGTTGTCCCAAAATTTTTTAAATATGAATGTATCTAGACATGTTTTAGTGTCTTGATGCATCCATATTTTAACAAACTTGAGACAACTAATTTAGGACGGAGGATAGTACTTTTTTTTAGAGTAGAGACATATCCATTGAACAAAATCAAGGGAGTTTACAATGTATACACACGGGCAACAATTTCTGGAGCACGCCCCATCCCAGCCAGAGCATATTAGCTAAAGAAATCCTAACTAATAAGGCAAAGACTGTGAGCTACCTGATTACTACTAGATCTCTTTTCCAATTTTTGCAACTTTGAAACAAACCTGTTTATTCAATTCATTTGATAAGTGCGAAAAGTTCTAGAGAGAGAGAGATTGATCTATGTTTTAATAGCTTTCGTAAAAATAAGACAATACACAACAGAGTCCTTATGTTCCCTAAAAAACCAAAAAAACAAAACACGCAAACGCAAATCAGATGAAACGTGTGGCACAATGTCAAGTAGGGAATAGTGGCTTTTGCTTCAGTGCCCCCATTTGCGAACTTTGGACCTTTGGTCCTATGTGAACGTTCAGGATCTTTCAACATCTCTTCATGGGCTAACTTATTCCTTCCAGATAAGCTTACAGAAAAACTCTCACATCCGTCTTGTATGACGTAAATGATATATGTAATAGCGTCTGTACAATTGCTTCAAATAACAACATAGAATGCAAACCATCTGAATCGGGAAAGACTGAACAACCAGTGCCGGCATGGATAGTATACTTCTCCTATACTCTCGAAACCACTGCTCGAACCAAGCACCTTCCCAAAACGTAACGTTAAGCTTGCCCACAGACTAACCATCCACTGTACGCTAGCACTATTCCAGCCCTCCCGAAATGGACTAGTTAGTCCTAAATATCGCTTCCAGAAGCGGCAAAAGGTGCCCGGGCAGTGGGTGTGGGTGGGAGATAGTGAATCAAGCACCTGTCCATGGCCACCTGGGCGCAGCAGGTTGGGTCCGTCTCATCATGGGATTTCGTACGATCGACGATGTTGGAGCGCAACGCAAGGAGATTAGGGCATTTTCAAGGGGCAACGCATATCGAACGCTTAAAAGTGATTGCCAGCGTCCGTTTGCGTTGCCCCACGGACATATTTTGTCCATGCGTTTGTTTGTGTTTAGGTGTGTTTCCACCGGGGCTATCATTTTAGATTTGCAATATATTTAGAAAACATAGAAAGTAATACATTTAATCTATACAAAATAGTTGTAGAAGCCTAGACTACTTGCTGCCTGACGGGCCGGCCCCGTCGCTGCGTCCCTCCCTCGTCTGCTTCTCCGCCACCTGTCGTGCGGCCGCTAGGGCTCGGTGCGTCGCCGCATCCTCTAGCAGGCACTGTCGCAGCCTCACGTTGGCGGCGTCGTCCTTGAGCGTCTCGAAGGACTCGACTATAGCCCTCTGCTCCGCCGCCTTCTCCTCCGGGGTAGGCGCATCAGGGTCATCAGAAGACCACGAGATGTCGGAGTCGGAGTCGTCGTCCTCTGCGGCTGCGGCGGCCGTCACCCTGCGGCGTTCCATCTCAGCGTCGAACGCCATGTGGGCCGCCCGCTCCTCCTCTGCTTCCTTCTCCGCTTCAGCCAGGGCCTTGGCGTCCCTGACCGGGTCAAGGAGATCGTATGTGCTGTCGTCGTCGTCGAACTCCTCATCGGAGCTCGAGGCCGGGGGGTGGAGTGGGAGGTGGAGGTGGAGGCGCGGCAGCCTGGCCGCGGCCGGCGCTGCTCATGGTGGCTCCGGTGGAGGCTGAGAGCGGCAGCGGCGCTACGGTGGAGGTTGTGCGGCGGCTAGGGTTTAGTGGGGAGGAGATGAGATGCTCGCACCCCTGTTTATATAGGTCGGAGGCAGGGCGAAGGCCGCAGCACGTGTGGCATCGCCATTAACTTTGTGCGCAGAGGTAGGCGATGACCGCGTGCCACGCGAGGCATCGCCATTTACGCGGCCGCAGACTGCCGAAGCGATGCCTCGGCGACAGTACTGGCGCCGCTGAGAAGACGCATCGACGCTGGGTCACTGCCAAGCGGGCCAGACGAAACGTCCGCCAGACGCGAGCGGACACTATGCGGCATCCGAGGCGCATATTTGGGCCAGGTTTGTGTCGCCGCGGACAGCCCGGTCACTTTGCATCGCCCCGCTGGAGGTGGTACCAGGCGCATTTTTCGTCCCGGCGGACGCAAACGGTCGCTCAGTGTCCGTTTGCGTCGCCCCGTTGGAGATGCCCTTAGGACCATCTCCAACGGCCGACGCGACCTTTTGCCATCGCGAGGTCCAAAAATACGTCTGGAATCAGTCTCAGCGGTCCAATGCATAGTGACCGACCTATCTGCCAAACATGATTCAAATATGTGTCGCGTTTGCGTTTGGACGTACGCTACGCGGTCGAGCAGCATGATTGGTGTTCCTCATGTATGGCCCGCACGCCAGTGACTAAGAAACCACTCATCACACTCCCGCCATAAGCCCCCCAAAAATGTGTATTTGGGCGGCGCCAACAACCCAACCCTGCGATGGAGGTCCTCCTCGCCGCAGCTGCCATGAAATCCGAGCAAACCACCACACCCACCGCCCCAGCCCCACCCTAGCCCCGATGGAGGCCGCATCTCCCGCGGGGTCAGAGCATGCCGCAACCGGCGGCCGTGAAACGAAGCCCAAGGCGCCAAAGAAGGTGCTGACGCAGCAGGAGAAAGGCGTCGAGGCCGTGAAGCGACGGGGCAGATGCAAGAATCTGAAGGAGAGGAAAGACGTGGCGGCGGTCGAACAATAGTTGCGGGTGGCATCCCAATTGGTCTGGGAGATTCAGGAGAAAGCCAACGCCCAGGTTGGCATGCCACCTGGCCTCGCGGTGGCCATGCTCTACGTCAAGCAAGAGAGGAAATTGGCGTCGGTGCCCCGCCTCGTGGGAACTCGGTAAGTTCCCTAATGCGACCCAGAACGCCTTCCCCCCATGGGCAGTTCCACGCGGCGTCCTGGTTCGCCTCCAGCGCGTCGACGCTGGTCCAGTTAAACGGGGCCCCAATTCTCGACCTCAACGCACACCGAGAAGCAATGATTCGTGCCCAACCCCGACACACAAAATGCGAGCATTACCGGAGGAGAACATGCTGGTGCCCCGCAACTTGTATGAGAAAATGCCACCATCCGCCCCGACGATGAACGACGCGGTACATTCTCTCTCAATCTCCCAGTCTCGTGTGGTTCATTCGTCTGATGTCCAGTGATTTGTAGCCCTATTGGGCAGGACGCGGGGTGGGCGATATTTTGGCGATGATCTACGGCTGCGGCTTTGTCGGTGAATGCGGCATTGGGACAGTGACACAGGAGTCCTGCTCAGAGACGCATGAACCATGGGCACAGACGCAGGACGTGGCATACATCGATGGCTAACGAATATTCTTTATCCAGTCGATGCAGCATGCAACGGACGTCTGCATCAATGACGATGAGGAGGGATTTCAGCATGGCGATCACACATTAGGGCCTGACCAAACCGTATCTAATGATGCCAAGAAGAAAGAGGAGAGCCACATGACCAACGGCTTCACCGACGAAGATGACAAATGTTTGTGCGACTCGTGGCTCATAGTCAGCCATGACTCCATAAATGGTCCCCAGCAAAAGGGCAAGGTATATTGGTGCAAGGTTGTCCAAGAGTACGATGAGAGAAAGCTCAACGAGCCCTACAACATGCATAGCGCAAGCACAGATGATTCCATCAAAAAAAAATGGATGTACATCAAGTAGGAGACCTCCAAGTTTTGCATCGTTGTCGACCATGTTCTTGCCCACACAGAGAGCGGCACGGGCGTGGTTGCAGTGGTAAGAAATGGACATCCATCTATGTTCTTAGCATTGGTATACCATAAACCTAACTTTTAGCAATTTAGGTACCCGTGACCTTGGAGAGGTTCAAGTCAATACATAAGAAGGGCTTCTACATGGTCCATTGTTGGGAGAAGCTGAAGGAGGCGATGAAGTGAAGGGTTGGCTATGAGGCCTATAAGGAATCAGTCAAGAATGGCACAACAACGATGGTCGTCGATGACAAAGACGACACACACCTAGGTATAATGCCCTTCCACCTCGTCCCGAGGGCCAAAAGTCTACCAAGGCCGATCTTGCCCGGGAGGCATCAACCCTTTCAATGAGCGAGGCCTTGCAGAAGACTATGGACAATTCTCAAGTCGCCCAGGCCAGAAGGGATGAGAATAGGCGCATGGAAAAAGATGCATGTACTTCCATCTACCTCGACCTCACCGCCAAAGAGTCCATTGACGTCACAAGGATGGACGTCGAGGCCAAAGGGTAGATGTCGAGGCCAAAAGTATGGACGCCAAGGTTAGAAGGTTTGACGCGAGGCCAAGATTCGGGCAGAGGACACACATATCATGTTGGCCGACTTTGCCACCATGGATGATGACACTAGGGCTTGGTTCGTGAAAAAGTGCGCCAAAATCCGCGCGTGTGATGCCTGATAGGCCGCGCCAGTGTCAAGCACCATGGCCTCCTTGTGGACTACATTTGATGATCATGCCCATGTTGTTCCCCTTTTGGACTATATTTTGTGTTTTACTATGCGCACTATTGCATGGACTCATTTGTGACCTATTTGAGCCAGTGTAGCCGCTGTTTGAATGTCACATTTTCTTAGAATTTACTTGTTTTTTGCTTAGTTTGGGGATTTCAAAACAAATATGGCCCGGGCGGACAAAATGCGTCGGCCCGATGGGGATACCCCTCGGCGCAAACGGTCGCTAGCTCTGCCCTTTCCGCGTCCGCAACCCGAGGCAAATGGATGAAGACGACCACTTTTGGCGTCCGTTTTCCGTCGGCCAGCTGGAGATGCCCTTAGGGGCCTTCACATGTAGTCCGTGCCACCACAAGTGTATATTAAATTTAGGTTAGAAATGCATCGGAATAAACATGTTCGTGCGACAACGACGGATACAATATGCATATTTAAGCCATCTCCAACAGCCACCTGCATCCGGATGGGTTTTGTCCATCATGGCCCACGGAGGGCGAAAATGAGGCCCAATGGCCGACCACATACGGACCGTGAGTGGTGGACACGCTCGTTTTGGAGCAACCTAGCCCAAATATGCGTCGGATTTATGGCAGCGTAGACAAAACGCGAAGGGGAGAAATGTGCACCCTGGGCCCACAACCTCCACACTCGTCCTCACTCTTCCACTCTCATCCAGCCACCGATCATGTGCCCTAGCTCGATCCACTCTCATCCAGCCACCGATCATGTGCCCTAGCTCGATCCATGGAGGCTGCAGTTGTCGCCGGCGAGATCGTAGCCCACGACAACCCCATGATGGACGACGAGGTCGAGGTCGAGGCCGCGACAAACGCCGCGGTGATGACGTTGGGACTTCAATTGCAGAGTGTTGCGTTAGCAGAGTATTTTCCCCACAAGGGTGGCTCGAGGGTTATATCGAACTCTCGAGGAATTAGGACAGAGTTGTCTCTCTTCCTCTTCTTCTAGCAATCCTTCAAAGTAAAATAAAGCCTTCTGTGTCACCAACTCCACCATGTGGTTATCAAAGACAAGGTTTCATATTAGTAATAGTAAATAAAAGTAGTAACACAAGTAAAGTAAACTAGGCAAATAAAGTAAACTAAGCAAAAGCGATAAAAAGGATGATTGTTTTTGGGTTTTGTGTGTAATTAAGAGAATTAAATATTTTTTTATGTTTGGATTAAAATAGTGATGCAAATAGAAAGTAAGATAAATGCAATGGAAAGGTGTTTCTTATGATTAAAATTGGACCGGGGTTCATGGGTTTACTTGTCTACTCTCTCTTTAAAGTTGTAGTGGATAATAACATTTTATCAATGAGATAATAATAATAGAACTTCAATATGTGTAAGATACACATTCATATGGGCATCACGTCCTAATATAGAGATGATGCAAGACATCTCTCTTATACTCCAAGAGAAAGGGAAAACTCCATGCAATCTTGTATTAAGAATTAACAGAGCATAGCTATAAGTACTTTGACATGATGTTTGAATATTAAATATGCTACCTTGAACAAACAAGATCATCACTTTCGTCACGTGATGAACATAGCACATGCATTCACTTTATCCCTAATGAGGTAGCACGGCAAAGGCAAAAACATAATAGATCATGAATTTGTTGTCACTATCCAATCAATAAATCATGCTATTCCATCTAACACACACATCTCCCCACTCATGTTCTTTGCATACAAGTTGGATCAGAACCAATACTTAAGAACGGGGTACATAATATGCATCTATCAATACATCTTACACAAAATAGATTCAAATCTCATATCAGAATATCATAGAATAAAGATCCACCACATAGAAATTACATATATGACCATAATCATCTCGGGCAGCTCATATGGTACTAAGATCTATGAAGAACAAGAAATAGATCAGGCTACTGCCTCAAACCCATAGTACAGAGGTGGACTACTCCCCCTTGATCGTGATGTTGATGAGGAAGACGTTGGAGAAGGTGGAGGTCCTTCCGGCGGCGGCGGCGGAGTTTCCCCCTCCAATCTTCGATGTTGCAGCCTCTGTTTTCGTGTTTCTATGTTTCTACGGCTAGGGGTGGAAACGGATCGGATGCGGATCGGATAGTGCACTTCCTATATCCGTTTCCATATTTTTTAAACGGATACGGATGCGAATGCGGATATTGCCAAATACGTATTCGGAGCGGATGTTACTCGAATACAAATACAGATCAGATGTTTTCTCAATTCGGAGCGGATGCGAATATAAGGAAACAATAGACTCATCTCTTATAATGAGCCAATTTTATAATGGTAGAGAGACAAATATACTGATATAATACATATTAGTTTCAAGTTTAATCACATAAAAGAAAATTTGATCGATTTGTTAGTTTCTCTATGTTATATAATTAGCATATTGAGGTTGAATTACTAAAATTGGTTAACATAATCTTATTCGGATACGGATATATCCATTTCCATATCCACATTTGCTTCAAAATTCAATATCATATTTGTATTTGTTTTTTTGTAAAACGGATCCGGATAGTTACCATATCCATTTCCACAGACGTCCGGATTCGGATATTACCATTTCCATTTTCAATTTCTCGAATACGGACGTCGGATAATATTGACTATCCACTACTATTTTCCATCCCTATATGCGGCACTCTCATCCCGAGAACACTTGGGGATCATATATGTAGGGGTTTTTAGGGCAAAAGAAGTCGGTTCACGAAAGAATCAAGCGAACCAGATGACCGACGACGAAAAGAGGTGAGGTGGCGCACCCCCTGCTGGGCGCGCCACGTGCCCTCCTTTTGGCCTCCAGGCCTGATGGCGCGTGATGCACACATCCCTTGGGAACCCCAAGAGGAAGGTGTGATGCGCACAGCAGTAAGTTTTCCCTCAGAAAGAAACCAAGGTTATCGAACCAGTAGGAGATGAAGGCCACATGAAGGTTGTTGGTGGAGGAGTGTAGTGCGGCGCAACACCAGGGATTCCGGCGCCAACGTGGAACCTGCACAACACAATCAAAATACTTTGCCCCAACTTAATAGTGAGGTTGTCAATCTCACGGGCTTGCTGAAAACAAAGGATTAAACGTATGGTGTGGAGAATGATGTTAGTTTGCGAAGAACAACAGAGAACAGAGATTGCAGTAGATTGTATTTCAGATGTAAAAAAAAGGACCGGGGTCCACAGTTCACTAGTGGTGTCTCTCCAATAAGATAAATAGCATGCTGGGTGAACAAATTACAGGTGGGCAATTGACAGAATAGAGATTCATATACATATCATGATGACTACTATGAGATTTAATCAGGGCATTACGACAAACAACATAGACCTCCATCCAGCATGCATCTATGCCTAAAAAGTCCACCTTCAGGTTAGCATCCGCACCCCCTCCAGTATTAAGTTGCAAACAACAGACAATTGCATTAAGTATGGTGCGTAATGTAATCAACACAAATATCCTTAGACACATCATTGATGTTTTATCCCTAGTGGCAACATCACATCCAAAACCTTAGAACTTTCTGTCACTGTCCCGCGATTCAATGGAGGCATGAACCCACTATCGAGCATAAATACTCCCTCTTGGAGTTACAAGTATCAACTTGGCCAGAGCCTCTACTAACAACGGAGAGCATGCAAGAACATAAACAACACATATATGATAGATCAATTAATCAACTTGACATAGTATTCAATATTCATCGGATCCGACCAAACACAACATGTAGCATTACAAATAGATGATCCTGATCATGATAGGAAGCTCACAAGATCTAAACATGATAGCACAAGAGGAGAAGACAACCATCTAGCTACAGCTATGGACCCGTAGTCCAAGGATGAACTACTCACGCATCATTCCGGAGGCGGGCATGGTGATGTAGAGCCCTCCGGTGATGATTCCCCTCTCCGGCAGGGTGCCGGAGGCGATCTCCTGAATCCCCCGAGATGGGATTGACGGCGGCGGTGTCTCTAGAAATTTTTCCGTATCGTGGCTCTCGGTACTAGGGTTTTCGCGATGGATGGTTTAAGTAGGCGAAGGGGCAGCGCAGGGGGTGCCCGAGGGGCCCACACCATATGGCGGCGCGGCCAAGGGTGGGTCCGCGCCGCCCTATGGGGTGGCCGCTTCGTCGCCCCTCTTCGTCTCCTCTTTGGACTTCTGGAAGGCTCCGTGCAAAATAAGACCGTGGGCTTTTGTTTCGTCCAATTCCGAGAATATTTCCTGTGTAGGATTTCTGAAACCAAAAACAGCAGAAAACAGGAACTGACGCTTCGGCATCTTGTTAATAGGTTAGTGCCGGAAAATGCATCAAAACATCATAAAGTGTGAACAAAACATGTAGATATTGTCATAAAACTAGCATGGAACATAAGAAATTATAGATACGTTGGAGACGTATCAAGCATCCCCAAGCTTAGTTCCTACTCGCCCTCGAGTAGGTAAACGATAACAAGGATATATTCTGAAGTGACATGCTACGAACACAATCTTGATCAACATTATTGTAAAGCATATGAGATGAATGAAGTGATTTGAAACAATAGATTGCTAACAAAGAGATAATGACTAAACAACTGAATCATATAGCAAAAACTTTTCATGAATAGTACTTTCAAGACAAGCATCAAAAAGACTTGCATAAGAGCTAACTCATAAAGCAATAGATTCGAAGTAAGAGGTTTCGAAGCAACACAAAGGATGATTAAGTTTCAGCAATTGTTTTCAACTTGTAACATGTATATCTCATGGATAATTGTCAACATAAAGTAATATAACAAGTGCAATAAGTAAACATGTAAGAATCAATGAACACAGTTGACACAAGTGTTTGCTTCTAAGATAGAAAGAAGTAGGTAAACTGACTCAACATAAAGTAAAAGATAGACCCTTCACAGAGGGAAGCATGGATTACTCATGTGCTAGAGCTTTTTATTTTGAAAACATGGAAACAATTTTGTCAACGGTAGTAATAATTCATATGTGTTAAGCATAAAACCTCTTATAAGTTGCAAGCCTCATGCATTGAATACCAATAGTGTTCGCACCTTGTCCTAATTAGCTCGGATTTCCATGGATTATCATTGCATTACATATGTTTTAACCAAGTGTCACAAAGGGGTACCTCTATGTCACCTGTACAAAGGTCCAAGGAGATAGATCGCATTTTATTTCTCAGTTTTGATATATCTCAACTTGAGGACATCCATACTGGGACAACATAGTAAACAGATAATGGACTCCTCTTTAATGCTTAAGCATTCAACAGCAGATAATATTCTCATAAGAGATTGAGGATTAATGTCCAAACTGAAAACTTCCACCATGATACATGGCTTTGGTTGGCGGCCCAATGTTCTTCTCTAACAATATGCATACTCAAACCATTTAATCATGATAAATCACCCTTACTTCAGACAAGACGAACATGCATAGCAACTCACATGATATTCAACAAAGGTGTAAAAAGTTGATGGCGTCCCCAGAAACATGGTTACCGCTCAACAAGCAACTTATAAGAACTAAGATACATAGCAACATATTCATCACCACAATAGTTTTTAAGCTATTTTCCCATGAGCTATGTATTGTAAAGAGAAAGGAATGAATTTTTTAATGATAGCACCCAAGCAATTTACTTTGGAATGGCAGAAAAATACCACATATAGGTAGTTATGGTGGACACAGATGGCATGAGTTTTGGCTCAAGGTGTTTGGATGCACGAGAAGCATTCCCTCTCAGTACAAGGCTTTGGCTAGCAAGGTTGTTTGAAGCAAACACAAGTATGAACCGGTACAACAAAACTTACACAAGAACATATTGCAAGCATTATAAGACTCTACACTGTCTTCCTTGTTGTTCAAACACTTTTACAAGAAAATATCTAGACCTTAGAGAGACCAATCATGCAAACCAAATTTCAACAAGCTCTACGGTAGTTCTCCACTAATAGATTTAAACTACATGATGCAAGAGCTTAAACATGATCTATGAGAGCTCAAAAAAATTGCCAAGTATCAAATTATTCAAGATAGTATACCATTTACCACATGAAGCATTTTCTGTTTCCAACCAAATAGCAATCAACGAAGCGGTTTTCAGCCTTCGCCATGAACATTAAAGTAAAGCTAAGAACACCAGTGTTCAATATGAAAAAACGAAGTGTGTGTCTCTCCAATACAAGGATTGTTGGGATCCGATTTTATTCAAACATAAACAAAAATAAAAACAAACAGACGCTCCAAGTAAAGAACATAAGATGTGACGGAATAAAAATATAGTTTCACTAGAGGTGACCTGATAAGTTGTCGATGAAGAAGGGGATGCCTTGGGCATCCCCAAGCTTAGATGCTTGAGTCTTCTTGAAATATGCAGGGATGAACTACGGGGGAATCCCCAAGCTTAGACTTTTCACTCTTCTTGATCATATTATATCATCCTCCTCTCTTGACCCTTGAAAACTTTCTCCACACCAAACTTAAAGCAAACTCATTAGAGGGTTAGTGCATAATCAAAAATTCACATGTTCAGAGAGGATACAATCATTCTTAACACTTATGTACATTACCCAAGGCTACTGAAAGTTAATGAAACAAAGAAATCGACTCAACACAGTAAAAGAGGCAATGCGAAATAAAAAGGCAGAATCTGTCAAAACAGAACAGTCCGTAAAGACGATTTTTTCTGAGGCACTTAACTTGCTCAGATGGAAAAACTCAAAACTAATGAAAGTTGCGTACATATCTGAGGATCATGCATGAATTTTCGCTGATTTTTTTTATTCTTCTACAGAGAGAAAAACGCGAATTCGTGACAGACAGCAAATCTGTTTCTGCGCAGAAATACAAATCTAGTATCAACCTTCTATTAGAGACTTTACTTGGCACAACAACATGATAAGGAGAGGTTGATACAGTAGTAACAACTTCCAAGACTCAACAAAACAATAGTAAAAATAAAAACAACATGGATTATCTCCCAAGAAGTGCTTTTCTTTAACGCCTTTCAGCTAGGCGCAGAAAGTGCAAATCAAGTAACATCAAGAGAAAAAGCATCAACATCATAATTTGTTCTAATAATAGAATCAAAAGGCAACTTCATTATCTTTCTAGGGAAGTGTTCCATACCTTTCTTGAGAGGGAATTGATACTTAATATTTCCTTCTTTCATATCAATAATAGCACCAACAGTTCGAAGAAAGGGTCTTCCCAAGACAATAGGACAAGATGCATTGCATTCAATATCCAAGACAACAAAATCAACGGGGACAAGGTTATTGTTAACCGTAATGCAGACATTATCAATTCTCCCCAAATGTCTCTTTATATAATTATCTGCAAGATTAACATCCAAATACAATTTTTCAATGGTGGCAAGTCAAGCATATCATAAAGTTTCTTAGGCATAACAGAAATACTTGCACCAAGATCACATAAAGCATTACAATCAAAATCATTAACTTTCATCTTAATGATGGGCTCCCAACCATCTTCCAACTTCCTAGGAATAGAAGCTTCAAGTTTTAATTTCTCTTCCCTAGCTTTAATAAGAGCATTTGTAATATGTTTTGTAAAGGCTAAATTTATAGCACTAGCATTAGGACTTCTAGCAAGTTTTTGTAAGAACTTAATAACTTCAGAAATATGACAACTATCAAAATCTAAACCATTATGATCTATAGCATTCTGCAAAATTTCAGCACTTTTATCACAAACAGTTTCAGCAATTTCAGGCAATTTTGCACGCTTTGTACTAGGAGTAGAAACATTGCCAACACCAATTATTTTACCATTGATAGTAGAAGGTTTAGCAACATGTGAAGCATCAACATTACTAGTGGTGGTAATAGTCCAAACTTTAGCTATATTATTCTCTTTAGCAAGTTTTTCTTTTTCTTCTCTTTCCCACCTAGCATGCAATTCAGCCATCATTCTAATATTATCATTAATTCGAACTTGGATAGCATTTGTTTTATCAAACTTAGTATCTTTAACTTCATCGGGCGTAACTTTTAGTTTCAAAAGATCAACATCAAGAGCAAGACTATCAACCTTAGAAGCAAGAACATCAATTTTATCAAGCTTTTCTTCAACAAATTTATTAAAAGCAGTTTGTGTACTAATAAATTCTTTAAGCATGACTTCAAGACCAGAGGGTACACTCTTATTATTGTTGTAAGAATTACCATAACCATTACCACTATTAGAAGGATATGGCCTATAGTTGTTGTTACCATAATTATTCCTATAAGCATTGTTGTTGAAATTATTATTTTTAATGAAGTTCACATCAACATGCTCTTTTTGAGCAACCAATGAAGCTAAAGGAACATTATTAGGGTCAACATGAGATCTACCATTAACAAGCATAGACATAATAACATCAATCTTATCACTCAAAGAAGATTCTTCGACAGAATTTACCTTCTAACCTTGAGGAGTTCTTTCAGTATGCCATTCAGAGTAATTGATCATCATATCATCAAGAAGCTTTGTTGCAGCACCCAAAGTGATGGACATAAAAGTACCTCCAGCAGCTAAATCCAATAGGTTCCTCAAAGAAAAATTCAATCCTGCATAAAAGGTTTGGATGATCATCCAAGTAGTTAGTCCATGGGTAGGGCAATTCTTTACCAAAGATTTCATTCTCTCCCATGCTTGGGAAACATGTTCATTATCCAATTGCTTAAAATTCATAATGCTACTTCTCAAAGATATAATCTTAGCAGGAGGATAATATTTACCAATGAAAGCATCTTTACATTTAGTCCATGAATCAATACTATTTTTAGGCAAAGATAGCAACCAATTTTTAGCTCTTCCTCTTGAGGAGAAAGGAAACAATTTCAGTTTTATAATATCACCATCTATATCCTTATACTTTTGCATTTCACAAAGTTCAACAAAATTATTAAGATGGGCAGCAGCATCATCAGTACTAACACCAGAAAATTGCTCTCTCATAACAAGATTTAGTAAAGCAGGTTTAATTTCATAAAATTCTGCTGTAGTAGCAGGTGGAGCAATAGGAGTACATATAAAATAATTATTATTTGTGCTAGTGAAATCACACAACTTAGTATTTTCAGGAGTATTCATTTTAGCAGTAATAAAAATAAACTAAGCAAACAGAAAAGAATAAAGTAAAACAAGTAACTAATTTTTTGTGTTTTTTATATAAGAAAGCAAACAAGACAAAAAATAAAATAAAGTAAAGCAAGACAATAAACAAAGTAAAGAGATTGGATGTGGGAGACTCCCCTTGTAGCGTGTCTTGATCTCCCCGGCAACGGCGCCAGAAAACAGTCTTGATGGCGCGTGATGCACACGTTCGTTGGGAACCCCAAGAGGAAGGTGTGCTGCGCACTGCAGTAAGTTTCCCCTCAGAAAGAAACCAAGGTTATCGAACCAGTAGGAGATGAAGGCCACGTGAAGGTTGTTGGTGGAGGAGTGTAGTGCGGCACAACACCAGGGATTCCGGCGCCAACGTGGAACCTGCACAACACAATCAAAATACTTTGCTCCAACTTAACAGTGAGGTTGTCAATCTCACGGGCTTGCTGAAAACAAAGGATTAAACGTATGGTGTGGAAAATGATGTTTGTTTGCGAAGAACAACAGAGAACAGAGATTGAAGTAGATTGTATTTCAGATGTAAAAGAAAGGACCGGGGTCCACAGTTCACTAGTGGTGTCTCTCCAATAAGATAAATAGCATGCTGGCTGAACAAATTACTGGTGGGCAATTGACAGAATAGAGATTCATATACATATCATGATGACTACTATGAGATTTAATCAGGGCATTATGACAAAGAACATAGACCGCCATCCAGCATGCATCTATGCCTAAAAAGTTCACTTTCAGGTTAGCATCCGCACCCCACCTGTATTAAGTTGCAAACAACAGACAATTGCATTAAGTATGGTGCATAATGTAATCAACACAAATATCCTTAGACAAAGCATTGATGTTTTATCCCTAGTGGCAACAACACATCCACAACCTTAGAACTTTCTCGTCACTCGTCCCGCATTCAATGGAGGCATGAACCCACTATCGAGCATAAATACTCCCTCTTGGAGTTACAAGTATCAACTTGGCCAGAGCCTCTACTAGCAACGGAGAGCATGCAAGAACATAAACAACACATATATGATAGATCAATTAATAAACTTGACATAGTATTCAATATTCATCGGATCCCACCAAACACAACATGTAGCCTTACAAATAGATGATCATGATCATGATAGGCAGCTCACAAGATCTAAACATGATAGCACAAGAGGAGAAGACAACCATCTAGCTACTGCTATGGACCCGTAGTCCAAGGATGAACTACTCACGCATCATTCCGGAGGCAGGCATGGTGATGTAGAGCCCTCCGGTGATGATTCCCCTCTCCGGCAGGGTGCCGCAGGCGATCTCCTGAATCCCCCGAGATGGGACTGACGGCGGCGGCGTCTCTGGAACTTTTTCTGTATCGTGACTCTTGGTGCTAGCGTTTTCGCGATGGAGGTATTAAGTAGGCAAAGGGGCAGCGCAGGGGGGTGCCCAAGGGGCCCACACCATATGGCGGCGCGGCGAGGGGTGGGGCCGCGCCGCCCTATGGGGTGGCCGCCTCGTCGCCCCTCTTCGTCTCCTCTTCGGACTTCTGGAAGGCTCCGTGCAAAATAAGACCGTGGGCTTTTGTTTCGTCCAATTCCGAGAATATTTCCGTGTAGGATTTCTGAAACCAAAAACAGCAGAAAACAGGAACTAGCGCTTTGGCATCTTGTTAATAGGTTAGTGCCGGAAAATGCATCAAAACATCATAAAGTGTGAACAAAACATGTAGGTATTGTCATAAAACTAGCATGGAACATAAGAAATTATAGATACGTTGGAGACGTATCAAGGCCCTCCAGGTCAGGTCCAAGTGCTGCTGCTGCTTCTTTGGTTGAAAAAATGACATCCCTGAAATCCTAGCTCAATTTGACTCCGTATATGTCTCTGAAAGTGAAAAATACACAAAACAGGGGTTTCCTATTCTGCAATGTTATAATCCATTTAAAGGGGATCATTGGTAAATCCCCATAAAACAATTTAAAACATGGAAATAACATCATATATGTTGCAAATATGTGGGAATATATGTTAATAAAGTACAAAGTTCATGTATGCATTTTACATGCATCAACATCCCCAAGATTAACCTATGCGCGTCCTCGAGCATAAAGGTGATAAAACTAACATGACCTTTGGAAATTTGTTATATTGATCCTATGTGATCATGCAAAGTCTTACAAGGTTCGGTCAATAAAGAATGATAATAAGTAAATCAACTCATGAAGTGATATCTCCTACATTTTACAAAGCATGCATAATAATAAATAACATTGTAAGAAAATGAATGATAAGTAGTATGAATTTAATCCTATAGAAATTGTTTGGAAGACTCATTGTCCTCTCTTTTGATTCTCTTGAATCTTTGAACAACATAAAGTAAGTAGGGAATATATGTGCTAGTCCTCCAACAAAATAAAAAGGTAGAAGAGAGCATAAAGTAAAATTTTGAGATATGCAATTCATGTCAACAATACTCATAAGGATGGGGTTCCACATATCTCTTTGTTACTTTGTTTTGGAGATACTCATGATTCATGTGTTTGAACTCTTATGAGTAAGTATGCCTCGCGCTCTAGCACTTTGACGACCACACACCTCATATTACTCAACTTTAGATTACCACATACCTTTCACATATTGTTTTATCCAAGAATAACAGAAAGGGGTACCTCCATGTTGACTGTACAAAGGACCAAAGGGGACTTATAATCTTGAATTATTTAGGCCATCCATACCGGGACAACAAGGACTTAAGTCTTGTGAGCATCCTCTCTAAAATATTTCTCCCACTTTTTCACTCTATCTTTTTTCGTCTTTCTTTTTCCACCCTCTTTTTTTTATTTCCTTTTGTCTTGTCTCTTCCTATTGAGGATGCTCGCGCTGAAACTTCCACCATTATTAGCCATGCCTTTTGTTAGTGCCCCAATGCACTTCTCTGACATATATACATACTCTACTCTTTATTTGATAATCCCTTTTATTTCATCCGAGATGGCTTACAAGTAATCTAAAGACATGATGATCAACTCAAGGGTGAGTGCAATGTTGAAAGGTATTTACCATGTCAGCATGGTTACAACGTAGCTCATCACTCATAATTATTTAAACCCATAACATACATAGTGGTTTTTCCATTCCATACCTTACTTTCCTATGAGCTTTAAATTACAAAAAAAAATATTTTGAAATGATTGGAGGCATAACACACATATTATACTTGGAATATCAAGTTCTATGTAGGTATGTATGATAGACATTTATGTTTGAGTTGAATTGGAAACAAGTCTATGCTTGTGTAAGAATTCAATTTTTTTGGCTAGCAAGAGATCTAGAAACATGCAATAGTATCCATAGTGCTATTCATTCATCATCAAATAATGATACTTAATGTTAAACATATATGCATAATAGTAATAATTATCACTAAATAAGCCACATAGAAAATCATCATTCAATAAAATATTTGTAACTAGTAGTATCATGCACAATATAAATTTGAGCTTTTAATTGGCATCCCTCTTCATCTTTTAATCATATGCAACTTATTTTCATTGAGGCATTCATGAATCGAGAGTTTAGTTCAGTATCTCTTTCATAAGCATGAAAATTATTCAATTTTATGGTATTATTTAATTTAAAACAAAACTAGATACAAAACAAATAAAGGACGCTCCAAGTTTTAGCGTGAATTCTATGTTGCTAAAAAAAAAATAGAAGTATGCAAACCGAGAGTTTTAATATATGTCCAGTGGGGTGCCTTGTGAATCCACAAGCTTGTGGTATTCACCATTCTTGCATTTCTCTTGATGTGGTGTTCTTCTAGCTATTCCATGTGAAAAAACTTCAACACAAAACTTTCTTCCAACTCTTTTCTATGGGTGACATTAGTGGTACAAGAATAATATGCTTGATGCTATTTTATTCATAATGAAATTATTTCTTCATGAAACAGAGAGAACATAATATCCTACTCATTATACTATATCAAAAGTATGAAGCAAAAATCATTTTGATACTTAAAAAAATGGTTCTAACATTAAGAGGCAGAATCTATGCAAAATTTAGCTGCTGCAATACTGGATTTTTCGACCACTTAGACATGTAGATATTTTATCCATTTTTTGTGCATATATAGAATGAAAAGTTGATGCTACTGTGAATTTATCAAGATTTTAGGAGTTACCAAAAAAATTAGAAAAATCATGCACTAAAAAGTGCATCGCAGGAATCAACAACTCCTATTTTGTTTCATAACTTTTAACATCCAAATGGGTAAAACTTTGTACTTTATTTTAGAAACTAGAGAATAAACTAAAAATAAAATATCATTCTACATCAAGAATGTAGATAGAAAATAAAAAATAAAAACATCTCGGGTTGCCTCCCTAAAGCGCTTTTTTGTAATCATATAGCAAGGCGTACTTACATGGTTTAAGTTGTGGTAGCTTGAATCTTGGTGCTACCTTATTATTCCTTGGAAAATTATCTATACACTTCTTACGTGGTAATTGGAATTTAATATTTCCCTCTTTTGAATCAACAATAGCTCATGTAGTTCTCAAAAAGGGTCTCCGAAGAATTATAGGACTAGAGGTATTGCTACCCATGTTGATGACAATAAAATCGCAGGCACATATGTCATATGGAATTTAACCATAACATTATTAACTGTCCTAATGCTTTTTTTAGTAGAATCATCATCAAGTAAAAAAAATCTACAGAGCATTTTTCCATATTCTTAAAATTTAACAAATCATATAGCTCTTTAGATAGAACAGTGACAGTAGATACCAAATCTAGAATAACATGGTGTGTCTCTTTGTCTATAACAATTAAATATCTTGGGGATACAAGCATCACAAGCTTAGGTGGTATCATAGCTTAATTGTTATACCTTTCTATCTTTTCTTTGATAACATAATTAGCAATATAAGAGCCAAACCCAGCTTGATGAACATTGATAGTAGGATCTTTGGAAGTTTTTTTAAGAATAGCAATAAGTTCATGTAAGCTACATTTATCAAGATCTAATAATGGATCTTTTGCTTCACTAAGCATTTTTAATTCTTCTATCTTCTTTTCAATACTATATAAATTAAAAATTTCATATATACCATCGAAGACATCTTCAGGAACTTCAGCTTTTTCTAAACTTTTCATAATTTTAATTTCTGAAAGCAAACTATCTAACAAAACATAAGAATGTGTGGCTGGTACATTCATGAGGGCTCCTCCACACTCTTTATCTAGATATTTCTTATATGTTTTAGTTAGCCCATTATAGAATATAAAATAAGCATCTAATCTCTTAAGCCATGCTCAGTTCCATAGGCAAGTCCCCTAAATATCTCCCAAGCTCTTACTAGCAATACATCTTCAGTTTGATTAAAGGAAATGATAATTTCTCTAAGGTGACTTAATATTTCTGAAGAACCAAATCTCTCTACAAAAGCAGCTTTAAAATTGAACCAAGAGCTAAAGTTCCCAGGTTGCCATTTTAACACCCAATCTAAAGCTTTACTAGCAAGTGAATAAGGGAAATGTTTAAACTTGATGATATTATGATTAGTGTTGCTTATATTAAGGGCTTTGCATTTTTCATTGAATCTGTTTAAATGCACCATAGAACAATCATTTGGTTTTCCATAAAAAAACGATGTTCATAAATTGCTTTTACTATTGTAGGATCAATTTCAAATGGTTCTATATTTATTTAATTATCTCTTGGAAAATTTCTCACACTGAAGGGCAACTGAGTTATTTTTTCTATTTTTAAATAGTAAATCAAATTTTTATGTATTTTTGTGTTTTAAAAGAGAACTAGAAAGAAAAGACCAAGAATAAAACAAATAAAGTACTTTGCAAAATCTAATAGAAAAAAAGAGCTCACAGTGGTGCAACCTCCCCAAGTTTGGGTACTTGCATAAAGTTGGTGATGAAGGTGATGAAGGTGCCAGAAAATGTCTTGCGGTCGCCTTGTGCTTCTCATGCAGCAACCACTCTATGAGGTAGCTCTCAACCTCTCCAGCAATGTTGCCAGAAAATAGTCTACCAGTTGCCTTGGGAGTTGTTGTACTCCTAACTTGATGAGGATGCAGTTTGTGAGATGCTCTGCTAATTTCCCGACAACGGTGCCAGAAAATGGTTTTGATGGTGTTGGGACTCCAAGTGCAGAATGTTCTTTCAGCAACGTATTTTTCCTACAAGTGTGACTCAAGGGTTATATCGAACTCTCGGGGAATTAGGACAGAGTTGTCTCCCTTCCTCTTCTTCTAGCAATATATCCTGCAAAGTAAAATAAAGCCTTGTGTCCCCAACTCCATCATGTTATTTTCAAGCATAAGGTTTCGTATTAGTAATAGTAAATAAAAGTACTAACACAAGTAAAGTAAACTAGAAAAATAAAGTAAACTAAACAAAAGCGGTAAAAGGATGTTTTTTGGGGATTTGTGTGTAATTAAGAGAACTAAATATTTTTTGTATTTTTGGATTAAAATAGTGTTGCAAATAGAAAGTAAGATAAATGGAAGGGAAAGGTGTTTCCTATAATTAAAATTGAACCGGGCTTCATGGGTTCACTTGTCGACCCTCTCTTTAAAGTTGTAGTGGATAATAACAATTCATCAATGAGATAATAATAATAGAACTTCAATATGTGTAAGATATGCATTCATATATGAGCATCATGTCCTAACATAGAGATGATGCAACAAATCTCTCTTATATTTCACAAGAAAGGGAAAACTTCATGCAATCTTGTATTAAAAATTAACAGATAATAGCCGTAAGTACTTTGACATGATGTTTGGATATCAAATATGCTACCTTGAATAAACATGATCATCTCTTTTGTCACATGACGAACATAACACATGCATTCACTTTATCCCTAGTGAGTTAGCAAAAAAAAAGGCAAAACCATAATAGATCATAAATTTGTTGTCACTATCCAATCAATAAAACCATGATACTCCATCTAACACACATCTCTGCACACATGTTCTTGCATACAAGTTGGATCAGTACCAATACTTAAGAACGGGGTACATAATATGCATCTATCAATACATCTTACACAAAATAGATTCAAATCTCATATCATAATATCATATAATAAAGATGAGAGAAGTCCATATTACACCCTAAATTTTTCCTAAAGTTCACTTCACAACCCCCATCTCTGATTTTGTTCGGATTAAACACCTAAGCACCAAAAACCATTCAAAATTTCCCCTTCCACCGTTTTGATTTGGGTTTTTTCCACCTCAACGTTTTTTCGTAGTTACAGGTTAAATATACCATTTACATATATTTTTGTACTCTACATCCCTCGTACATGCTTAGGAAAAAATAGCGATAGTCTTCATCTCCTCTTCTGTTTGTTCATACGGGAAAGCCCTGCAGATTGACGTCGTCTCCATCGTCGGCAAGGCAGATCAGGGACGGCTGCTGCCGAGGTCACCGCCCACCCCTGATCTTCCCATGCACATGCCACCGCGACCCTTAATCAGGCAGCGGTGGTCGCCCGCCCTGCTGCCACCGCTAGGGCTGGGAGTGAAGGAACAACCCTACGTACAGTTAATTACACAACCCATGCAATTAGATAAACAAAGTTTAGTGGATCGCAAGGACTCAATGCATGTATATGTCTTCCTTTAGCTTACATAGATGACATATGGATTAGGGGATTGGGAGTCACGAATAAATGGATATCATTTATACAAAATGGAGGCGACCTAGGCAAAGGTACCATGGCGGGCTAGGCATGCGTATGGTGGTGCCGGACTGGGCTAGATATTGACGGCGGGTCGCAGGGCAGGAGCTAGCACGATGGTGCCATGGGCATGTACACAGTGACGCGATCTGAGGAAGAGAATTTACAAGAATATTTATATATTTTGTCTGACACTGACGTGATAAAAAAACCGCTTCAAAACCAAGTTAACAAAGTGAAATGGGTAATTTTGAACGGTTTTCAGAGTTTAGGGGTGAAATATGAACCAACTTTGAGACGAGGGTTGTAAACCGAACTTTAGGACAAATTTAGGGGAGATAATATGGAGTTCTCTCAATAAATATCCACCACATAGGAATTACATATATGACCATAATCATGCTGGGCAACTCATATGGTACTAAGATCTATGGAGATCAAGAAATAGATCAAGCTACTACGATAAACCAGTAGTCCAGAGGTGGACTACCCCCCCCCCGATCATGGTGTTGATGAGGAAGACATTGGAGAAGGTGGAGATCCCGTGGCGGCGGCTCCGATGGAGTTTCCCCCTGATACGTCTCAAACGTATCTATAATTTCTTATGTTCCATGCTATTTTTATTACAATACTTGAGTGTTTTACACATACTTTACAGCGTTATTTTACATTTTCCGGCACTAACCTATTAACAAGATGCCGAAGTGCCAATTGCTATTTTTCTGCTGTTTTTGGTTTCAGAAATCCTAGTAAGGAAATATTCTCGGAATTGGACGAAATCAACGCCCAGGGTCCTATTTTTGCACGAAGCTTCCAGAAGTCCGAAGGAGAGACGAAGTGGGGCCACGAGGCGGCCAGACACCAGGGCGGCACGGCCTGGGCCTGGGCCGCGCCGTCCTAGTGTGTGGGCCCCTCGTGACGCCCTTTGACCTACCCTTCCGTCTACTTAAAGCCTCCATCGCGAAAGCCCCTGTACCGAGAGCCACGATACGGAAAACATTACTGAGAGGCCGCCGCTGCAAATCCCATCTCGGGGGATTCAGGAGATCGCCTCCGGCACCCTGCCGGAGGGGGGAATCATCACCGGAGGGGCTCTACATCATCATGCCCGCCTCCGGATTGATGCGTGAGTAGTTCATCCTTGGACTATGGGTCCATAGCAGTAGCTAGATGGTGTTCTTCTCCGCTTGTGCTTTCATTGTTATAGATCTTGTGAGCTGCCTAACATGATCAAGATCATCTATTTGTAATGCTACATGTTGTGTTTGGTGAGATCCGATGAATAGAGAATATTATGTTAAGTTGATTATCAATCTATCATATATGTGTTGTTTATGTTCTTGCATGCTCTCCGTTGCTAGTAGAGGCTCGGCCAAGTTGATACTTGTAACTCCAAGAGGGAGTAATTATGCTCGATAGTGGGTTCATGCCTCCATTAAATTTGGGATCGTGACGAGTAGGTTCTAAGGTTGTGGATGTGCTTGTTGCTACTAGGGATAAAACATTGATGCTTTGTCTAAGGATATTTGTGTTGATTACATTACGCACCATAGTTAATGCAATTATCCGTTGTTCGCAACTTAATACTGGAAGGGGTTCGGATGATAACTCTGAAGGTGGATTATTTAGGCATAGATGCATGCTTGGATAGCGGTCTATGTACTTTGTCGTAATGCCCTGATTAAATCACATAGTAATCATCGTTGATATGTATTGAATCTTTATTTGTCAATTGCTCACCTGTAATTTGTTCACCCAGCATGTTAGTTATCTTATTGGAGAGACACCACTAGTGAACTGTGGACCCCGGTCCATTCTTTTACATCTGAATACATTCTACTGCTTTTACTTGTTCTTTGCAAACAAACACCATCTTCCACTCGATACGTTTAATCCTTTGTTTTCAGCAAGCCGGTGAGATTGACAACCTCAACTGTTACGTTGGGGCAAAGTACTTTGATTGTGTTGTGCAGGTTCCACGTTGGCGCCGGTTTCACCGGTGTTGCGCCGCACTACATTCCTCCACCAACAACCTTCACGTGCTTCTTGGCTCCTACTGGTTCGATAACCTTGGTTTCTTTCTGAGGGAAAACTTGCCGCTGTGCGCATCATACCTTCCTCTTGGGGTTCCCAACGGACGTGTACATCTACGCGCATCAAGCACTTTTTCTGGCGCCGTTGCCGGGGAACTGAAGAAAAGTTACACCATAGAGAATTTTCTCCCACGGCAACAACTTTTTCTGGCGCCGTTGCCGGGGAGATCAAGACACGCTGCAAGGGGAGTCTTCACTTCCAATCTCTTTACTTTGTTTTTGTCTTGCTTTATTTTATTTACTACTTTGTTTGCTGCACTTAAACAAAACACAAAAAAATTAGTTGCTAGTTTTACTTTATTTATTGTCTTGTTCTCTATATCAAAAACACAAAAAAATTAGTTACTTGTCTTTACTTTGTTTGCCTAGTTTACTTTACTACTGCTATAATGGGTACTCCTGAAAATACTAAGTTGTGTGATTTCACTAGCACAAATAATAATGATTTTATATATACTCCTATTGCTCCACCTGCTACTACAGCAGAATTCTATGAAATTAAACCTGCTTTACTGAATCTTGTTATGAGAGAGCAATTTTCTGGTGTTAGTACTGATGATGCTGCTGCCCACCTTAATAATTTTGTTGAACTTTGTGAAATGCAAAAGTATAAGGATATACATGGTGATATTATAAAACTGAAATTGTTTCCTTTCTCATTAAGAGGAAGAGCTAAAGATTGGTTGCTATCTTTGCCTAAGAATAGTATTGATTCATGGACTAAATGCAAAGATGCTTTTATTAGTAAATATTATCCTCCTGCTAAGATTATATCTTTGAGAAGTAGCATAATGAACTTTAAACAATTTGATAATGAACATGTTGCTCAAGCATGGGAGAGAATGAAATCTTTGGTAAAGAATTGCCCAACCCATGGACTGACTACTTGGATGATCATCCAAACCTTTTATGCAGGATTGAATTTTTCCTCGAGGAACCTATTGGATTCAGCTGCTGGAGGTACTTTTATGTCCATCACTCGGGCGCCGCAACTAAATTACTTGATGATATGATGATCAATTACTCTGAATGGCACACTGAAAGAACTCCTCAAGGTAAGAAGGTAAATTCTGTTGAAGAAACCTCTTCTTTGGGTGATAAGATTGATGATGTTATGTCTATGCTTGCAAATGGTAGATCTCATATTGATCCTAATAATGTTCCTTTAGCTTCATTGGTTGCTCAAGAAGAAAATGTTGATGTGAATTTCATTAAGAACAATAATTTCAACAACAATGCTTATAGGAATAATTATGGTAACAACAACTTTAGGCCATATCCTTCTAATAGTAGTGGTTATGGTAATTCTTATGGTAGATCTGTTTTGCCCAATGAGGAAAAGATATTGGAAATTGAAAGAACTACTAAGAGCTTTATGCAATCTCAATATGAGCAAAATCAATTGTTTACTAAAACTATGAATGAACAATCTGCCTTGTTGAAAAATATAGGAAATCAACTTGAAAATTTGAATGTGAAAATTTCTGGTTTGCAAACTAACCTTACAAGCGCTGAAAAGCGAATCTCATATATGTCTGAATCACAATCTTCTTTAATTAATAAAATGGCTGCTAAACCTGAGGATAATGATACAAAAAAAATTGCTACAGCAAATGCCATCCAAGTTAGAATTAATGATAATATTAGATTGTTGGCTGAATTGCATGCTAGGTGGGATAGAGAAGAAAAAGAAAAACTTGCTAAAGAAAATAATGTAGTTAAAGTATGGACTATTACCACCACTAGTAATGTTGATTCTTCACATGTTGCTGCACCTCCTACTATTAATGGTAAAATAATTGGTGTTGGCAATGTTTCTACTCCTAGTGCAAAGCGTACAAAACTGCCTGAAACTGCTGAAACTGCTGTTTGTGATAAAACTGCTGAAATTTTTCAAAATATTGGTGACAATGATTCCATTGCTGTAGAACATAATGGTTTAGACTTTGATGATTGTCATATTACTGAAGTTATAAATTTCTTACAAAAACTTGCTAGAAGTCCCAATGCTAGTGCTATAAATTTAGCCTTTACAAAACACATTACAAATGCTCTCATTAAAGCTAGGGAAGAGAAATTAAAACTTGAAGCTTCTATTCCTAGGAAGTTAGAAGATGGTTGGGAGCCCATCATTAAAATGAAATTCAATGACTTTGAATGTAATGCTTTATGTGATCTTGGTGCAAGTATTTCTGTTATGCCTAAAAAGATTTATGATATGCTTGACTTGCCACCATTGAAGAATTGTTATTTGGATGTTAATCTTGCCGATAATGTTAAAAAGAAACCTTTGGGGAGGATTGATAATGTGCGCATTACGATTAACAATAACCTTGTCCCCGTTGATTTTGTTGTCTTGGATATCGAATGCAATGCATCTTGTCCTATTGTGTTGGGAAGACCTTTTCTTCGAACCGTTGGTGCTTGTTATTGATATGAAGGAAGGTAATATTAAATATCAATTTCCTCTCAAGAAAGGTATGGAACACTTCCCTAGAAAGAGAATGAAGTTGCCTTTTGATTCTATTATTAGAACAAGTTATGATGTTGATGTTTCGTCTCTTGATGTTACTTGATTGCACTTTCTGCGCCTAGCTGAAAGGCGTTAAAGAAAAGCACTTCTTGGGAGATAACCCATATGTTTATTTTACTACAGAAATTTTTGTTTTGTTGAGTCTTGGAAGTTTTTTACTACTGTAGCAACCTCTCCTTATCATGTTTTTGTGCCAAGTAAAGTTTCTATGTTAAAGTTGATGTTATATTTGGGATCGCTGCGCAGAAATAGCATTGCTGTCTGTCACGAATTCTGGCATAAGTCTCTGTAAAAAAATCGAAAACATCTGCAAAATTACGAGCGTGATCCTCAGATATGTACGCAACTTTCATTAGTTTTGAGTTTTTCCATTTAAGCAAGTTAAGTGCCCAGTCCAGATGCATCTTTACGGACTGTTCTGTTTTTGACAAATTCTGCTTTTTATTTCGCATTGCCGCTTTTGCTATGTTGAATGAGTTTCTTTGTTCCATTAACTTTTAGAAGCTTTGTGCAATGTCCAGAAGTGTTAAGAATGATTGTGTCACCTCTGAATATATGAATTTGTGGTTATGCACTAACCCTCTCATGAGTTTGCTTGAAGTTTGTGTGAAGAAAGTTTTCAAGGGTCAAGATAAGAGGATGATATACTATGATCAAGAAGAGTGAAAGGTCTAAGCTTGGGGATGCCCCGGTGGTTCATCCCTGCATATTTTAAGAAGACTCAAGCATCTAAGCTTGGGGATGCCCAAGGCATCCCCTTCTTCATCGATAACATTATCAGGTCACTTCTAGTGAAACTATATTTTTATTCCGTCACATCCTTATGTTCTTTACTTGGAGCGTCGGTTTGTTTTTATTTTTGTTTTTGTTTTGAATAAAGTAGGATCTCGCCATTCTTATATTGGAGATATTACGCTCCGCTTTTTCTTATGGAACACTTGTGTTCTTAATTGTGCTTTAATGTTCATGGCGAAAGCTTATTGCTTCGTTAAATTGCTATATGGTTGGAATTGGAAAATGATGCATATGGTTTGGCAATTTGGCAATTGTTTGAGCTCTCATAGATCATGTTTAAGCTCTTGCATCATGTAGTTTAATCTATTAATGAAGAACTACTGTAGAGCTTGTTTAATTTGGTTTGCATGATTGATCTCTCTAAGTCTAGATATTTTCGGGTAAAGTGTTTGAACAACAAGGAAGACAGTGTAAAGCCTTATAATGCTTGCAATATGTTCTTGTGTGAGTTTTGTTGTACCTGTTCATACTTGTGTTTGCTTCAAACAACCTTGCTAGCCCAAACTTTGTACTGAGAGGAAATGCTTCTCGTGCATCCAAACACCTTGAGCCAAACACCATGCCATTTGTGTCCACCATATCTACCTACTATGTGGTATTTCCTGCCATTCCAAAGTAAATTACTTGAGTGCTACCTTTAAATTTTATTCCTCTACCTTTACAATATATAGCTCATGGGACAAATAGCTTAAAAACTATTGTGGTGATGAATATGTAGTTATGTGTCTTAATTCTTATAAGTTGCTTGTTGAGCGGTAACCATGTTTTCTGGGGACGCCATCAACTTTACCTTTGTTGGATATCATGTGAGATGCTATGCATGTTCGTCTTGTCCGAAGTAAGTGCGATTTCATGATCAAATGGTTTGAGTATGCATATTTTAGAGAAGAACATTGGGCCGCTAACTAAAGCCATGTATCATCGTGGAAGTTTCAGTTTGGACATACAACCTCAATCTCTTATGAGAATATTAACTGTTGTTGAATGCTTAAGCATTAAAAAGAGGAGTCCATTATCTGTTGTCTATGTTGTCCCGGTATGGATGTCTAAGTTGAGAATAATCAAAAGCCAGAAATCCAATGCGTGCTTTCTCCTTAGACACTTGTACATGCGGCATAGAGGTACCCCTTTGTGACACTTGGTTGAAGCATATGTTATGCGATGAGAATCCGTGTTTCCGAGCTAAGTAGGACAAGGTGCGAGCACTATTAGTACTCTATGCATGAGACATGCAACTTGTAGGAAGTATTATGCATAGCACATATGAATTATTACTACCGTTGACAAAATTGTTTCTATGTTTTCAAAACAAAAGCTCTAGCACAAAAATAGTAATCAATGCTTCCCTCTGCTGAAGGGCCGTTCTTTTACTTTATTGTTGAGTCGGTTTACCCATTCCCTTCTATCTTAGAAGCAAACACTTGTGTTAACTGTGTGCATTGATTCTTACATGTTTACTTATTGCACCTGTTATATTACTCTATGTTGACAAATATCCATGAGATATACATGTTACAAGTTGAAAGCATCCGCTGAAACTTTATCATCCTTTGTGTTGCTTCAATGCATTCTACTTAGAATTTATTGCTTATGAGTTATTTATTATGCAAGTCTTATTGATACTTGTCTTGAAAGTACTATTCATGAAAAGTTTTGCTATATGATTCATTTGTTTAGTCATTATCTTTGTTAGCAATCTTTTGTTCAGATCACTCCATTCATCTCATATGCTTTACAATAATGTTGATCAAGATTATGTTGGTAGCATGTCACTTCAGAAATTATTTGTGTTATCGTTTACCTACTCGAGGACGAGTAGGAACTAAGCTTGGGGATGCTTGATACGTCTCAAACGTATCTATAATTTCTTATGTTCCATGCTATTTTTATTACAATACTTGAGTGTTTTACACATACTTTACAGCGTTATTTTACATTTTCCGGCACTAACCTATTAACAAGATGCCGAAGTGCCAGTTGATGTTTTTCTGCTGTTTTTGGTTTCAGAAATCCTAGTAAGGAAATATTCTCGAAATTGGACGAAATCAACGACCAGGGTCCTATTTTTGCACGAAGCTTCCAGAAGTCCGAAGGAGAGACGAAGTGGGGCCACGAGGCGGCCAGACACCAGGGCGGCGCGGCCTGGGCCTGGGCCGCGCCGGCCTAGTGTGTGGGCCCCTCGTGACGCCCTTTGACCTAACCTTCCGTCTACTTAAAGCCTCCGTCGCGAAACCCCCTGTACCGAGAGCCACGATACGGAAAACATTAATGAGAGGCCGCCGCCGCGAATCCCATCTCGGGGGATTCAGGAGATCGCCTCCGGCACCCTGCCGGAGGGGGGAATCATCACCGGAGGGGCTCTACATCATCATGGCCGCCTCCGGATTGATGCGTGAGTAGTTCATCCTTGGACTATGGGTCCATAGCAGTAGCTAGATGGTTGTCTTCTCCGCTTGTGCTTTCATTGTTATAGATCTTGTGAGCTGCCTAACATGATCAAGATCATCTATTTGTAATGCTACATGTTGTGTTTGGTGAGATCCGATGAATAGAGAATATTATGTTAAGTTGATTATCAATCTATCATATATGTGTTGTTTATGTTCTTTCATGCTCTCCGTTGCTAGTAGAGGCTCTGGCCAAGTTGATACTTGTAACTCCAAGAGGGAGTAATTATGCTCGATAGTGGGTTCATGCCTCCATTAAATCTGGGATTGTGATAGTAGGTTCTAAGGTTGTGGATGTGCTGTTGCTACTAGGGATAAAACATTGATGCTTTGTCTAAGGATATTTGTGTTGATTACATTACGCACCATACTTAATGCAATTATCTGTTGTTCGCAACTTAATACTTGGAAGGGGTTCGGATGATAACTCTGAAGGTGGATTATTTAGGCATAGATGCATGCTTGGATAGCGGTCTATGTACTTTGTCGTAATGCCACTGATTAAATCAAATAGTAATCATCGTTGATATGTATTGAATCTTTATTTGTCAATTGCTCACCTGTAATTTGTTCACCCAGCATGTTAGTTATCTTATTGGAGAGACACCACTAGTGAACTGTGGACCCCGGTCCATTCTTTTACATCTGAATACATTCTATCTGCTTTTACTTGTTCTTTGCAAACAAACACCATCTTCCACTCGATACGTTTAATCCTTTGTTTTCAGCAAGCCGGTGAGATTGACAACCTCACTGTTACGTTGGGGCAAAGTACTTTGATTGTGTTGTGCAGGTTCCACGTTGGCGCCGGTTTCACTGGTGTTGCGCCGCACTACATTCCTCCACCAACAACCTTCACGTGCTTCTTGGCTCCTACTGGTTCGATAACCTTGGTTTCTTTCTGAGGGAAAACTTGCCGCTGTGCGCATCATACCTTCCTCTTGGGGTTCCCAACGGACGTGTACATCTACGCGCATCACCCCCTCCAATCTTCGCTGTTGCAACCTCTATTTTCGTGTTTCTGTGTTTTTTTGCGGTGATGTACTCCCGAGAACCCTCGGGGGTCATATATATATGGGATTTCTATTTTCGTGCCCTCGGGTCCTTAGTTGTGCTCAGTTTTCCCCAGCTCCTTAGTTTTTCCTCAGTTTTACCCAAACGTTTGTCTGAAACCATCACACGTGATGTAACGGCCGGTTGCCCGACGGTTGACCGTTATCTTCCGACTAGTGGGGCCACGTAGAGCCTGCAAAGACACGTCGAGACCATCCATCTTTGTTTGACCGTAAGCATCGCTGTATCCCCGACCAAAACGCGAACGAGTGGGGCTTCGGTATATCAAATGACAAGTGGGGCCATGACGCTGATACAAGGGGCAATACACGGGTAGGATTAGATTTTTAAACGGAGCTCTACAGCGATGGCACGGAGGAGGTGGCATGCGGGGTGCCGAGATGAGATCGACGTCCGAAAAGAACTGCATGAGGCGAGACCAGACGCATTAGATAGATATGAACTAGACGCGTTTAACCATGCAAAGAAGAGAAGAAATGGTCGACGACATCGATGACCACCTCAAAACTTTGACTGACCGTGTCGGACACGAACGCGAGCAATGTAGAGAAAAGTAGTGTCTCTCCTTTCTGGCGTGTATAGGTGGGTGCTAGGAGAGTGGTGGCGAAGGGAAAGACCTCGCGGCGGTCTGTGGCGTCCAGCATAGCGGGTCGGCGTGGCCGTGCCCACAGCGGCGTGCATGCATGTTCGGCATTGGCATCAGCATGTACGTTCGGCATTGGCCTCGACGGTATCTCTGGTGTGTCAGTGATCGAATGAGGGGACGGGATTGAGGGTGCATCCCGACGTTGACCTAGCAGTGGTGGCGAGCATAGCCGTTCGACCATGCCGATATCGGCATCGGCATCGTTTGGAGGCTGTGGTGCTCGAATCAAGTTGGGATTTGTTTCTTGTAGGCCAAAATGAATTTGAAACAAGTTTCATGTTGAAGGTTAGGTAACAAAAGTTTGTAACTATCCAAAAATTATACTAGCGCCATGGTGAGGTTCTTTTTGATAGAGCTATACGGTTGGGCAAACTTTTTTGACACTTTTTAGATAGGGTTCCTTGTTGTTACACGTATGGCATCATGTATGGAAAATTTGGGGTCATTTGGAGATGTTCGAAAAAATCACTTTGCTTAAGCGCATGTCGTTTCGTCTCGCTGAAACCAGCTTTTCTAACAAGGTGATTTTTTCTACCTTCTCTAAATAACCTCAAATTTCATACAGATGATCTTCTATACATATATAGATAGATTGTTTCGTTTTTACGTTTTTCGAACTTTTTATTTCCCTTTATAATACCCAATTGATTTTCAGGTCAAAACCTCGAAAAACAGCATCATGTATGGCATCATTTTCACCCTAAATTTCAAATTTTCTGAAACTTTCCCTTTTAGATATTCCTTGTTGTTATAGGTATGCCATCATGTATGGCATCATTTTTTTGCGTGAAAAGTAATGGCAACAACAAATCGGTGATGGTTTATCATTTTTTTGCGTGAAAAGTAATGGAAACAACAAATCGGTGATGGTTTATCTTTTTTTTTGCGTGAAAAGTAATGGCTACAAAAAATTGTTGATGGTTTATCATTTTTTTGCGTGAAAAGTAATGGCAACAACAAATCGGTGATGGTTTACCATTTTTTGTTGCGTGAAAAGTAATGGCTACAACAAATTGTTGATGGTTTATCATTTTTTTGCGTGAAAAGTAATGGCAACAACAAATCGGTGATGGTTTATCATTTTTTTTGCGTGAAAAGTAATGGCAACAACAAATCGGTGATGGTTTATCTTTTTTTTGCGTGAAAAGTAATGGCTACAACAAATTGTTGATGGTTTATCATTTTTTTGCGTGAAAAGTAATGGTAACAACAAATCGGTGATGGTTTATCATTTTTTGCGTGAAAAATAACGCCTAAAAGAGTTTATAATTTTTAGCGCGTGAAAAATAATACAGAAAACCGCCCTTCAGCATACTTAGAGGGTGGAAGCTAATTAACCGCCAACAGAGAGAGAGAGGGGTTATCCTGCCCGTTCCCTATATCATACGATCAACGGTCGGCGGGCACGATCCGCGTGACATGGGCTAGACCAATCAGGGCGATGTTGCACGTCTGCGAGAATTTGTGAAGAGAGAGGGCAAAACTGAGTACTATCAAGAAACCAAGGGCACCTGAGTAGTAAATAGACTAAGGGATTCAAATATGAGATTTAAAATCCTTTAAAAAATGGAAAGTGCCTGTTTTGTACAATGAAACCCATCTTGGCCTACCTCAAACTATTTGCAATACCAATATACATCATTGTGAGAATTGTGGCCTCATTTAGACAAAGTATGATTTGGGGGAAGCTGTTTTGGGAAGGGCTTATTGTGGAAAACCATGCACCTTCATAGCTACTAGGTGATTTGAGAAGTGGCAATTTGTGGTAAAACTTGATTTATCTATGATTTGAGAAGTGGCAATTTGTGGTAAAGACTCCATGAGTAAGTGCCACTCTTTTTCGGATTTTTTTGCACATTAAATGACTCATTTAACTAGTTAATCCCATTTGTTGACTCTCCGTTGACCAGCCACTTGAGGGTAAAACTGAGTATATTGCACTAGCCGATATTAGCACTCGAGGGGAAAATTGAGCACACAAAAAATGCTAGTATAAGACTCGAGGGTATACCTGAGTATATCTAAATTTCCGGGGTTAGACTCGAGGACACGTGCAATTGTTGACGCGTAGACGCGGGTCGCGGTGGAGAAGTCGAGACGTGCAATCGTGGACGCGTGTCGCGTTGCGAAGTCCAAGACGTGCAGACGTGCACCTGTGCACGCGTAGGACGCGGGTCGCATTAACCACCCCTCGCCTTTATAGACGCCTCCTCGCACTCTCTCTGTCACTCTCACTCGCTCACGCATCGCCAACTCTCTCACGTCCCATCATCTTCTCCAAAGCAAAAAACCCTCTCCCTCTCCCTCTTCCTCTTCCTCTTCCTCCGCCGGAGAGATGGACAAGGAGAATGCCAATCCCATCGTCGAGGTAGGCTCGAAGCGCGACGCCTCCATCTTCGGCGCCGTCCCTCTACGGACGTCGCCGCCGCCGCCGCCGTCGCCGGTGCATCGGAGGCTCGCTGCCGCCGGTGGCAGATCAGATCCCGGCGGGATGGGACCCCTACGACCCCGTGCCGTACGTCCCGCCCCCGAACCCCTACGACACCTCCCCGGAGGACCCATGGAACGAGGTAACTACGGTTTGCTTCCTTTTTGTTCCCCATTCCTTTTTGAACCCTATTTTTGCTGGTGTAGATGGATCTGTAGATGGATCTGTATTGGGCTAATATTTGCGCCGATTTTATTCCATTTTGTTTTGATCACTTCTTGATTTCGTTTAAGATTTGGGGTTCGATCTGTTCGGTTAATTTATGCAAGTAATATTGGATCTCAATCGGTTAATTTATGCAAGTAATCATGGGATCTCAATCAGTTATTTTATGCACTAATCAAAAGATATCAACCGTTTAATTTTGCAAATAATCTCGAATGTGTTCAAGTTCAGATCTAGTTCAGATCTAGAATCTGTTTCTTTGCCTATGATGAATGGTTGGGCACAAATTTTTACAGGGAGGGTTCAGCGAACCATTGCTATGTACAAATCTGTTGTGCATGAGCTTTAGTTCGCTAACACCTTCCCTGTAGATATATAATCATGTCCACTCTAACTGAGGCTGACTCTGTTTTTCTTAACTTTGTTATCATGTACGTTAGTCATCGTTACAACTCATTCACTAGTTTATGTTTGATATGGATCAGATGTCTGGCAACGACGTCGGCAGCGACGAAGAGGAGGAGGACGTCAAGACTCGCCAGGTGCTGCGGAGGCTGCAGGTCGGCCAGTACATCTCCTACTTCGCCAAGGAGGTCTACGAGTGCCCCTTCGCACCAGGAGACTCGGCGCCACGGACTTCAAGCTGCCTCGTCACGCATGCTGAGAACATCGGCAACACCTTCCCCAACGTCGGCACGACGGTGAACGTCCACTCCTTCCGCGCCAAGCACGGGGCACTCGGCATGCACCTCCGCAGCTTGCGGCGGGTGGAGATCTCCGCCGGGCGCATGCCTCCGCTCAAGCCCAAGGCTCCCAAGGGGAGCAAGAGCAACAAGTGGAGGCAGAGCCAGATGGGGTAGGCGGAGTCCTGGACGTGTGCTGCTGCTGCTGCCTCCTAGTTTGTTGTTGGGATCCCTTTGTTGTTAGCTAGGGATCCCTTGTTGTTATGTTAGTATGATGGTGTTGTGAAGAACCTGTTACTATGTTGGCTGCTGTGTATGCAGCCTATTATCTATCCATATTATCTAGGGATTATCTATCCCTAGTCTACTATATTTTGTTGGCCGTACTTAGTTTTCTTGATTTACTATGACTGTGAATTGATCGTACATTATCCTGGAGATTTGCTTCTAGATTTAACTACATACATATGGACCAGAGGGAGTACTAGATTTGCTGTCATATTGGGCAAACAACGAGGGCCAAAAGGCACAAATAATTGAAGAAAGTCAGAAATGCAAGCTTCTCTAGATTTTATACTAATTTGGTGAAAAGGACGAGAGAGAAAGAGGGGAAAAAGGTGCACTTAATAATGCCAATTTTGGGCCGAGAGAGACGAACCCAGCTCTCGCTCACGTGCAACCAAACGCTTCTCGTCCTGTCCCACGCGGTCCCTTTCTACCAGCCCCACGCGACGCAGGCCCACACGACGCGGCCCCACACGACGCGGCCCCACACGTGAAAGAACGGTCAACTAAACGGGAATCCTGCCGTCTGAGCTGCTTCTGCGGGTTTCAGACAAACGTTTGGGTAAAACTGAGGAAAAACTAAGGAGCTGGGAAAAACTGAGTACAACTAAGGACCTGAGGGCACGAAAATAGAAATCCCTATATATATAGGGTTTTTAAGGCAAAATAAGTCAGTTCGCGAAGAGTTAAGCAGATCGAACGATTGACAGCGAAAAGAGGTGAGGTGGTGCGCCGCCTGCCCTCTTTAGGGCCTCCAAGCCCTCCAGGTCAGTATAGGTCTCTGAAAGTGAAAAATACACAAAACGGGGTTTTCCTGTTCTGCAGAGTTATAACCCAAATAAATAAGATCATTTGTAAATCCCCATAAATCAATATAAAACATGAAAATGACATCATATATGTTGCAAACATGTGGGAATATGTGTTAATAAAGTACAAAGTTAATGTATGCATTCTACATGCATCACGCTGATGGGTTCGTTGCATAGAAAACAAAAATTTTCCTACCGCAAAGACGAATAAATCCAAGATCTAATCTATGGAAAAGCCAAGATCTAATCTATGAGATCGGAGCAACGAGATTAATGTGAGACTAACCCTCGAAGATTCCAAAGCCTACGAGATTTGATCTCGTTGTTGATGTAGTCGATCATCCCGTGTTGCAATCCGGCAGCACTTCCGTACTCGGTCGTGCGTACGGTGTCGATGAATCCCTTCCTCTCCCCGTTCCAGCGGGCAGCGGAGGTGTGGTAGATCCCCTCGGAATCCCAGCAGCACGGCGGCATGGTGGTGGAGGTGGAGGAGAAATTCCTGCATGGCTTCGCCAAGCCTGCGCAGGAAGAAAGAGGAGGGAGAGAGGGGTGGCTAAGGCTTGGGGGGATGATGTGCTGCGCCCCAACCCTCCCCTCCCTCTTATATAGGCGTGGGGGGCTGCCTTGGCCCCTCCTCCAAGCCCTTGGGTCGGCCAAAACAAGGGGGGCAACTTCCCCCCCCCCCAAGTTAAGTCCCTATTTTCAAGGGATTTGATCTTATCCACTTGATCCAACCGCATGGGCCATGGGGGGCTGGTGTGTCTGGCCCATGTGGGCCTATGTGACCCCCTCCGGTCCATGTTGGTCGTCCGGGATAGGTGGGCCCCACTATGGTACCCTCCGGAACCTCCGGTACAATACTGAAAAATCCTGAACTTTTTCGGTAACCCTAAAAATGACTTCCCATATATGAATCTTATTCTCCGGACCATTCCGGACCTCCTCGTGATGTCCTGGATCCCATCCGAGACTCCGAACAAACTTCGGACTCCATCTCATATTTCGAATCTACTTATGCAACATCGAACCTTAAGCGTGTCACCCTACGGTTCGTGAACTATGCAGACATGGTCGAGACTCCTCTCCGAGCAATAACCAATAGCGGGATCTAGAGATCCATACTGGCTCCCACATATTCAACGATAACTTAGTGATCGATTGAACCATTTACATAAGATGCCGATTCCCTTTGTCACGCGATACTTTACTTGTCCGAGGTTCGATCATCGGTATCTCCATACCTTGTTCAACCTCGTTACCGACAAGTACTCTTTACTCGTTCCGTTGTATGTCATCTCTTATGATCCAATCACATGCTTGCAAGCTAATCAGACGACATTCCACCGAGAGGGCCCAGAGCATATCTATCCGTCATCAGGATGGACAAATCCCACTATTGATCCATATGCCTCAACTCGCACTTTCCGAATACTTAATCCCATCTTTATAAGCACCCATTTACGCAATGGCGTTTGATGTAATCAAAGTACCCTTCCGGTGTAAGTGATTTACATGATCTCATGGTTGAAGGACTTAGGCAACTATGTATCGAAAGCTTATAGCAAATTGAACTTAATGACTTGATCTTATGCTACACTTATTTGGGTGTATGTCCATTATATCATTCACCCAATGACATAACCTTGTTATTAACAACATCCAATGTTCATGATCACGAAACTATGATCATCTATTAATCAACAAGCTAGTTATACAAGAGGCTTACTAGGGAGTCCTTGTTGTTTACATAACACACATGTATCAATGTTTCGGTTAATACAATTATAGCATGGGATGTAAACATTTATCATGAACACTAAGATATACTCCCTCCGGTCCTAAATATAAGCCATATAGTTTTTGGCACGGAAATTAAGAAACACACTTTTGAGAAAAATTACATCTTGTTTGGTTAGGATTAACCCTAGGCAATTAGCGTGAGCTAATAGAGGACTTTGCATAAGCTAAGAAAACATAATCGAATCACTAAAAATATTCTTCATACAAGTGGGGCAACGTAGTAAACCTTATATTATGGAATTTTTCTCAAAACACTATATGGCTTATATTTTGGACCGGAGGGAGTAACAATAGCTAATTTATTATTGCCTCTTGGGCATATCTCCAACAGTCTCCCACTTGCACTAGAGTCAATAATCTAGTTTACATTTGTAAAGATATAACACCTTGGCCTTCTGGTGCTTATCATGTTTTGCTTACGGGAGAGGTTTTAGTTAACGGATCTGACACACTCAGAAACGTATGTATTTTGCAATTCATTTGCGTCTCAACGCATCACTCATTTTCCAAATGAGTCGACATTAATTGTATATGCTTAGTCCTCTGGTGGAACCTTAATTCCGCGGTCTGAAATAAGTCACTAATATTATAACTATGTCTCAGCGCTCCCACTTAATTTCTTGCAAATGCAAGCATCTTCATCGTTTCTGATGAAATCAAAAACTCTTTGACTATTTCATCTGCTGAAGATTCCAACTCCGTGATACTTACTTCATCCAGTGAAGTTTGTATACCTATCTAGTATTCCACGGACCAGCAAAACTCTTTGGTTTGTATCTAGTATACATCCTTCATACACACTTCTGGTAAGGAATGTATTTCTGCCATCGTACTATCATATCTCATAAAAGAAATATGTAGCGATTACTAGAATAATGCACATAGACTATAAGCATCGCTACGGAAGATCTAATCTTATCGTAGTCAACTCTTTGAACTTTGTCGTAAACTACTTTTAGACAACTCGAGCTTCTTCAAGGATATTCCATCCAAGTCCATCAATTTTATAGATCCATTTACTTTCAAAAAGTATTCACCTATCTTGGATTTCATGGCGCATAGCCATTTTAACGGAGTCAGGGCCCATCATAACTTCTTTGTATGTAGTTGGTTTATCATTGTTCAAAATCAATCCTTTGTCCACAAATCATTTATTTGATCAGAAAGTAAAACACATCTACAAGGTTCAATAGGTACTTTGATCTCCATGACTATAACACTTTGTAGACATGGGAGCCATGATCGTCGTGGCCGCTTCCGGAACCATTTCCGATGCTGCGCTACTCTGATCATCATGCTCAGGTTCATGAACCTTATCAAGTTCCATTGTCCTCCCACTCAAATACTTCGCTAAAAAACAATTTCTTGGAAATAAGCAAGTAAGATTAACAAACACTTTTGTCTTTTACTTCATAGTGGGAAGAATTCCCAATTTGTTCTCTGGGACAACAACAAAGACATTCATCCGGTTTTGGTTGTAAACTCATTTACTTATGCTACGCATACCAAAATTTAAGAAAGAACTATTAGGGTTTATACCCATGCCATAACTCGTATGGTGTCATTTCAACAGATTATGATGATGCTCTATTCAGTGTAAAAGCGGTAGTCTCTAAAGCATAATCCACAAAAATATAATGGCATCATTTTATTTTATCTCATTATTAACCCAATAAGGTTTGGATACGTCTCTCGGATACTCTATCATCACTATAATACTCCAAGAAACGTGATTTGTAGAACAATTTCATAACTCCGTTAGATGTTCGCTAAAACCCGAAATTCAAATATTTCCACCATGATCCAATCATAGATATTTGACTTTTCTATTACGATGATTTCCACTTCATGCTGAAATTTATTTGAATCCATTCAAATGTTTCAAACTTCTTTCTTATCGAATAAATATATCCACATATATATACTCAATTCATTGTTGGAAGTTTTCATGAAGTAGAAGAATCTCCCGCACACAACTATGCCCAGTGAACCACATACATCATCATGTATGTTTCCACTAAGCCAGTTTCCCGTTCAACTTTTGGCCTATGAACGGTATTTCAGTCATTCTTTTTAGAAGAGATTTGCATGCGCCAAACGATTCAAAAATCAAATGACTCCAAAAATCCATTTGCATGGAGTTCCTTCATGCGTTCCTTTCTAACATGACCTAAATGGCGGTTCCACTAATAAGTGGAATTCACATCATTTGCCTTTATGGCATTTTAGCGTCAGTGTTATGCATGTGTGCTTCACCATAAAGATTTATAATAACTTATCCATCGTACATGGGGAATACTGTCATAATTTGAACAACTCATTGTTTTCCTTTGACTAGAACAGAACAACAATTGTAAAGTTCTTTATTATAAATCTGAAGGGCTAGGTAGAATGCCAACGACGAAAACAGTAACACTTTATTTTGTTCCAGACGTGCATTCCTACCATATTCCTTGTCAGTCACTTAGGCCATTGTATTCTTGTATTGCGTTATTTCGTATGACACCTCATACCAACCAATATGGTACAAATACCCAAGAATTTCATTGTGTGACCAAACAAGGAATACATTCATAACATGTATATCATCTATATACACCTGAGCTAGACTTTCTAGTCTTTTCTTTCTTTCTGCAAAAAATATTTTGTAGTTTCTCTTTTAGCTTTCCTCATTCTCATAAAACACTTCACCTTCAATAACTTCTAGGTCCATTGGTCAAATACCAATAACCTTGAGGTTCTTACTTTGAAGTTGATCATCACATGACAAGTGTTCCAGATTTCACTATTAGTAACATTTTAATGTGATGAACAATTTCACTCATAATTTTTATCCATCAAATCATGACAACTTTCTGAGACCATGTCTGTACATGCTAGGCTCGTAAAGTTTAACCTTAGTAATCGTATGTGCAAAATCTGGCTTGCACCCGTTGTATGCACACGTAGAATCTATAACACCCGATCATCACGTGATGCTTCGAAACGACGAGTCTTAGCAACGGTGCATACTAAGTACGATCACTTCATGGATATGCGAATATCGTTTAGTGCCCAACTAGTTGGAGGATTGGGACGCCTGGCGTCTTCAACCTTCGTACATTCCCATAAAACTTATGAGTTTATGTAGTCTCACTAGATTATATTCTATCATCTTGCAATAAGGTCTTAGATATCACATATATCTCATACCTTGCTTATTTCTGAAAACAAAATTTCCAGCTCCTTACTTTTCAAATGGATTTGAACTTCAAGTTTCACAGAGACAAGATGATTTGGTACTAATTGAAACCATTGCTCTTTGAATCATTAATGTGAGGTTTACTAAAAGTTTGCATTAGGACTTAATCATATCTTGATTCTTTAACAATACGGTACCAGTCTGTAAAGTTACTTGTGAGACTTAACAATATTTCCATCTCAATTACAAGACTAGCGTATGGTAGATAACGGATGCCAACTCTACAAATTTAATTCAAAATACTATTCAGACTATGTTCATGATAATTAGTTCATGTTTTAATCTAATTACTAATGAACTCCCACTTAACACAACATCCCTCATAGTTGTTTAATTGTACACGATCCATATCCACTACACCAAAACCGATCATCACGTGAGATGATGTAGCTTCAATGGTGAACATCAACATGTTGATCATATCATCCATATGACTCGTGTTCAACCTTTCGGTTTCCTGTGTTCCGAGGCCATGTCTGTACATGCTAGGTTCTTCAAGCAAACCCAAGTATTTCCGTGTGTGCAACATGGCTTACACCCGTTGTATGTGAACATAGAATCTATCACATCCGATCATCACGAGATGCTTCGAGACGACGAACTGTAGCAATGGTGCATACGAGGGGAGAACACTTTATTATCTTGATATTAATATGAGGGATCATCTTATAATGCTACCGTCACGATCTAAGCAAGATAAGATGCATAACGGATTAACATCACATGCAATTCATAATATGTGATATGATATGGCCTTTCTTCTTGTGCTTTTGATCTCCATCTCCAAAGAACACGAGCATGATCTCCATCATCACCAGCATTGCACCAAGGTCCATAGAGCTGCTTCATGGTTGTCCATCACTTATAGCTACTATAACAACTACTTGAAATAAAGCTATTACATGATGAATAGACACGCAGGTCTTAACAAATTTAAACACAACCATTAGGCTCCTGCCGGTTGCCATAATACAATAATGAACATCTCATACATCAAATATAATCATCATCACATCATGGCCATATCACATCACCAAACCCTGCAAAAACAAGTTAGACGCCTCTAATTTGGTTTGCATATTTTACGTGGTTTAGGGTTTTTGAGTAAGATCCAATCTACCTACGAACATGAACCACAACGGTGATACTAGTGTTGTCGATAGAAATAGTAAATTGAATCTTAACAATGGTGAGAGAGACAGACACCCGCAAAGCCACTTATGAAATACAAGTTGCATGTCAAGCGTGGAGCAAGTCTCATGAGACGTGGTCATGTAAAGTTAGCCCGAGCCGCTTCATCCCACCATCCCGCAAGATCAAAGTACACATAACTGAAGACAACAAAAGCATCAACGCTCACAAAAAAATTGTGTTCTACTCGTGCAACAGATCTATGCATAAACCTGGCTCTGATACCACTGATGGGTTCGTTGCATAGAAAACAAAAAATTTCCTCTCGCAAAGACGAATAAATCCAATATCTAATCTATGAAAAAGCCAAGATCTAATCTATGAGATCGGAGCAACGAGATTAATGTGAGACTAACCCTCAAAGATTCCAAAGCCTACGAGATTAGATCTCGTTGTTGATGTAGTCGATCATCCCGTGCTGCAATCCGGCAGCACTTCCGTACTCGGTCGTGCGTACGGTGTCGATGTAGCCCTTCCTCTCCCCGTTCCAGCGGGCAACGGAGGTGTGGTAGATCCCCTCAGAATCCCAGCTGCACGGCGGCGTGGTGGTGGAGGTGGAGGAGAAATTCATGCAGGGCTTCGCCAATCCTGCGCAGGAAGAAAGAGGAGGGAGAGAGGGGCGGCTAAGGCTTGGGGGGTGATGTGCTGCGCCCTGATATGTCTCCAACGTATCTATAATTTCTTATGTTCCATGCTAGTTTAATGACAATACCAACATGTTTTTCTCATACTTTATAATGTTTTTATGCATTTTCTGGAACTAACCTATTAACAAGATGTTGAAGCGCCAGTTCCTGTTTTTTGCTATTTTTGGTTTCAGAAATCCTACACAGTAAATATTCTCAGAATTGGACGAAACAAAATCCCACGGTCTTATTTTCCACGGAGCCTTCTAGAACACCGAAGAGGAGACGGAGTGGGGCCACGAGGCGGCCACCCCATAGGACGGCGCGGCCCCACCTCTGGCCGCGCCGCCATGTGGGGTGGGCCCCTCGGGTGCCCCCCTGCGCTGACCCTTCGCCTACTTAATCCCTCCGTCGCGAAAACCCTAGTACCGAGAGCCACGATACGGAAAAATTTCCAGAGACACCGCCGCCGTCAACCCCATCTCGGGGGGGGGGGGTGGGGGGTTCAGAAGATCGCCTCCGGCACCCTGCCGGAGAGGGGAATCATCACCGGAGGGCTCTACATCACCATGCCCCCCTCCGGACTGATGCGTGAGTAGTTCATCCTTGGACTACGGGTCCATAGCCGTAGCTAGATGGTTGTCTTCTCCTCTTGTGCTATCATGTTTAGATCTTGTGAGCTGCCTATCATGATCAGGATCATCTATTTGTAATGCTACATGTTGTGTTTGTTGGGATCCGATGAATATTGAATACTATGTCAAGTTGATTATTGATCTATCGGATATGTGTTATTTATGTTCTTGCATGCTCTCCGTTGCTAGTAGAGGCTCCGGCCAAGTTGATACTTGTGACTCCAAGAGGGAGTATTTATGCTCGATAGTGGATTCATGCCTCCATTGAATGCGGGACGATGATGAGAAAGTTCTAAGGTTGTGGATGTGCTTGTTGCCACTAGGGATAAAACATCAATGCTTTGTCTAAGGATATTTGTGTTGATTACATTACGCACCATACTTAATGCAATTGTCTCGTTGTTTGCAACTTAATACTGGAAGGGGTGCGGATGCTAACCTGAAGGTGGACTTTTTAGGCATAGATGCATGCTAGATGGCGGTCTATGTTCTTTGTCGTAATGCCCTAAGTAAATCTCATAGTAGTCATCATTATATGTATTTGAATCTATATTCTGTCAATTGCCCAACTGTAATTTGTTCACCCAACATGCTATTTATCTTATTGGAGAGACACCACTAGTGAACTGTGGACCCCGGTCCTATTCTTTACATCTGAAATACAATCTACTGCAATCACTGTTCTCTGTTGTTTTCTACAAGCAAACATAATTCTCCACACCATGCGTTTAATCCTTTGTTTTCAGCAAGCCAGTGAGATTGACAACCTCACTGTTAAGTTGGGGCAAAGTATTTTGATTGTGTTGTGCAGGTTCCACGTTGGCGCCGGAATCCCTGGTGTTGCGCCGCACTACACTCCTTCACCAACAACCTTCACGTGGCCTTCATCTCCTACTGGTTCGATAACCTTGGTTTCTTACTGAGGGAAAACTTGCTGCTGTACGCATCACACCTTCCTCTTGGGGTTCTCAACGGACGTGTGCTTTACCGTCACAAGCAACTCTTTTTCTGGTGCCGTTGCCGGGGAGATCAAGACACGCTGCAAGGGGAGTCTCTCACACCCAATCTCTTTACTTTGTTTATTGTCTTGCTTTACTTTATTTTATTTTTCTGTCTTGTTTGCTTTCTTTATATCAAAAACACACAAAAAATAGTTACTTGTTTTTTACTTTATTTAATTCGGTTTGCTTAGTTTACTTTTATTATTGCTAAAATGGGTACTCCTGAGAATACTAAGTTGTGTGATTTCACTAGCACAAATAATAATGATTTTATATGTACTCCTATTGCTCCACCTGCTACTACAACAGAATTTTATGAAATTAAACCTGCTTTACTAAATCTTGTTATGAGAGAGCAATTTTCTGGTGTTAGTACTAATGATGCTGCTGCCCATCTTAATAATTTTGTTGAACTTTGTGAAATGCAAAAGTATAAGGATATAGATGGGGATATTATAAAACTGAAACTGTTTCCTTTCTCCTTAAGAGGAAGAGCTAAAGATTGGTTGTTATCTTTGCCTAAAAATAGTATTGATTCATGGACTAAATGTAAAGATGCTTTTATTGGAAAATATTATCCTCCTGCTAAGATTATATCTTTGAGAAGTAGAATTATAAATTTTAAGCAATTGGATAATGAACATGTTGCCCAAGCATGGGAGAGAATGAAATCTTTGGTAATTGCCCTACCCATGGACTAACTACTTGGATGATCATCTAAACCTTTTATGCAGGATTGATTTTTTCCTCGAGGAACCTATTGGATTCAGCTGCTGGAGGTACTTTTATGTCCATCACTTTGGGTGCTGCAACAAAGCTTCTTGACGATATGATGATCAATTACTCTGAATGGCATACTGAAAGAACTCCTCAAGGTAAGAAGGTAAATTCTGTTGAAGAAACCTCTTCTTTGAGTGATAAGATTGATGTTATTATGTCTATGCTTGTTAATGGTAGATCTCATGTTGATCCTAATAATGTTCCTTTAGCTTCATTGGTTGCTCAAGAAGAGCATGTTGATGTGAATTTCATTAAGAATAATAATTTCAACAACAATGCTTATAGGAATAATTTTGGTAACAACAACTATATGCCATATCCTTCTAATAGTGGTAGTGGTTATGGTAATTCTTATGGTAGATCTGTTTTGCCTAGTGAGGAAAAGATGTTGGAAATTGAAAGAGCTGCTAAGAGCTATATCACAATATGAGCTAAATCAATTGTTTACTAAAACTATGAATGAACAATCTGCCTTGTTGAAAAATATAGGGAAGCAACTTGAGAATTTTAATATGGAAATTTCTGGTTTGCAAACTAAGCTTTCAAATGCTGAAAACCGAATTTCATACATGTCTGAGTCACAAGCTTCTTTAATTAATAAAATGGCTGCTAAACCTGAGGATAATGATAACAAAATTCTTGCTAAAACAAACACTATCCAAGTTCGAATTAATGATAATATTAGAATGATGGCTGAATTGCATGCTAGGTGGGAAAGAGAAGAAAGAGAAGAAAAACTTGCTAAAGAGAATAATGTAGCTAAAGTTTGGACTATTACCACCACTAGTAATGTTGATGCTTCACATGTTTTTATACCTCCTACTATCAATGGTAAAATAATTGGTGTTGGCAATGTTTCTAAATCTACTGCAAAGTGTGCAAATTTGCCTGAAACTGCTAAAACTGTTTGTGATAAAAGTGCTGAAATTTTTCAGAATGATGTAGATCATAATGGTTTAGATTTTGATAGTTGTCATATTTCTGAAGTTATTAAGTTCTTACAAAAACTTGCTAGAAGTCCTAATGCTAGTGCTATAAATTTAGCCTTTACAAAACATATTACGAATGCTCTCATTAAAGCTAGGGAAGAGAAATTAAAACTTGAAGCTTCTATTCCTAGGAAGTTGGAAGATGGTTGGGAGCCCATAATTAAGATGAAAGTCAATGATTTTGATTGTAATGCTTTATGTGATCTTGGTGCAAGTATTTCTGTTATGCCTAAGAAACTTTATGATATGCTTGACTTGCCACCTTTGGAAAATTGTTATTTGGATGTTAATCTTGCTGATAATTCTATAAAGAGACCTTTGGGGAGAATTGATAATGTTCACATTACGGTTAACAATAACCTTGTCCCCGTTGATTTTGTTGTCTTGGATATTGAATGCAATGCATCTTGTCCTATTGTTTTGGGAAGACCCTTTCTTCGAACTATTGGTGCTATTATTGATATGAAAGAAGAAAATATTAAGTATCAATTCCCTCTTAAGAAAGGTATGGAACACTTCCCTAGAAAGAGAATGAAGATGCCTTTTGATTCTATTATTAGAACGAATTATAATGTTAATGCTTCTTCTCTTGATAACACTTGATTTGCACTTTCTGCACCTAGCTGAAAGGCGTTAAAGAAAAGTGCTTATGGGAGACAACCCATTATTTTATTTCTGCAATTTTTGTTTTATATTAGAGTCAAGCGCTTAAGAAAGGTATGGAACACTTCCCTAGAAAGAGAATGAAGATGCCTTTTGATTCTATTATTAGAACGAATTATAATGTTAATGCTTCTTCTCTTGATAATACTTAATTTGCACTTTCTGCACCTAGCTGAAAGGCGTTAAAGAAAAGCGCTTATGGGAGACAACCCATTATTTTATTTCTGCAATTTTTGTTTTATATTAGAGTCAAGGTGCTTGTTACTACTGTAGCATTACCTTTGTATCTTTATTTTCATGCACTGTTGTGCCAAGTAAAGTCTCTAATAGAAGGTTGATACTAGATTTGGATTTCTGTGCAGAAACAGATTTCTTATCTGTCACGAATTCGCGTTTTTCTCTCTGTATAAGAATAAAAAAAATCATAGAAAATTCATGCATGATCCTCAGATATGTACGCAACTTTCATTAGTTTTGAGTTTTTCCATCTGAGCAAGTTAAGTGCCTCAAAAAAAATCATCTTTACGGACTGTTCTGTTTTGACAGATTCTGCCTTTTATTTCACATTGCCTCTTTTACTATGTTTGATTGGATTTCTTTGCTCCATTAAATTTCAGTAGCCTTGGGTAATGTCCAGAAGTGTTAAGAATGATTGTGTCCTCTCTGAACATGTGAATTTTTGATTATGCACTAACCCTCTAATGAGATTGCTTGAAGTTTGGTGTGGAGGAAGTTTTCAAGGATCAAGAGAGGAGGATGATATGATATGATCAAGAAGAGTGAAAAGTCTAAGCTTGGGGATGCCCCCGTGGTTCATTCCTGCATATTTCAAGAAGACTCAAGCATCTAAGCTTGGGGATGCCCAAGGCATCCCCTTCTTCATCAACAAACTTATCAGGTCACCTCTAGTGAAACTATATTTTTATTCCGTCACATCTAATGTTCTTTACTTGGAGCGTCTGTTTGCTTTTATTTTTGTTTATGTTTGAATAAATTCGGATCCCAACAATCCTTGTATTGGAGAGAGACATGCTCCGCTTTTTCATTTGAACGCTTGTGTTCTTAGCTTTACTTTAATGTTCATGGCGAAGATTGAAAGCCGCTTCGTTGATTACTATTTGGTTGGAAACAGAAAATGCTTCATGTGGTAAATGGTATATTATCTTGAATAATTTGATACTTGGCAATTGTTTTGAGCTCTCAAGTAGATCATGTTTAAGCTCTTGCATCATGTAGTTTAAATATATTAGTGGAGAATTACCGTAGAGCTTGTTGAAATTTGGTTTGCATGATTGGTCTCTCTAAGGTCTAGATATTTTCTGGTAAAAGTGTTTGAACAACAAGGAAGAAAGTGTAGAGTCTTATAATGCTTGCAATATGTTCTTGTGTAAGTTTTTGCTGTACCGGTTCATACTTGTGTTTGCTTCAAACAACCTTGCTAGCCAAAGCCTTGTACTGAGAGGAAATGCTTCTCGTGCATCCAAAAACCTTGAGCCAAAACCCATGCCATTTGTGTCCACCATAACTACCTATATGTGGTATTTTTCTGCCATTCCAAAGTAAATTGCTTGCGTGCTACCTTTAAAATTTTATTCCTTGTCTTTGCAATATATAGCTCATGGGAAAGTAGCCTAAAAAACTATTGTGGTGATGAATATGTTGCTATGTATCTTAGTTCTTATAAGTTGCTTGTTGAGCGGTAACCATGTTTCTGGGGACGCCATCAACTCTTTACTTTGTTGAATATCATGTGAGTTGCTATGCATGTTCGTCTTGTCTGAAGTAAGGGATATTTCTCATGATTAAATGGTTTGAGTATGCATATTGTTAGAGAAGAACATTGGGCCGCCAACAAAAGCCATGTATCATGGTGGAAGTTTCAGCTTGGACATTAATCCTCAGAATCTCTTATGAGAATATTATTTGTTGAATGCTTTAAGCATTAAAAAGAGGAGTCCATTATCTGTTTTCTATGTTATGCCGGTATGGATATCCTCAAGTTGAGATATATCAAAATCGAGAAATCAAATGCGATTTATCTCCTTGGACCTTTGTACAAGTGGCATAGAGGTACCCCTTTGTGACACTTGGTTGAAACATATGTAATGCAATGATAATCCATGGAAATCCGAGCTAATTAGGACAAGGTGCGAGCACTATTGGTATTCGATGCATGAGGCTTGCGACTTATAAGAGGTTTTATGCATAACACATATGAATTATTACTACCGTTGACAAAATTGTTTCCATGTTTTCAAAATAAAAAGCTCTAGCACATGAGTAATCCCTGCTTCCCTCTGCGAAGGGCCTTTCTTTTACTTTATGTTGAGTCAGTTTACCCACTTCTTTCTATCTTAGAAGCAAACACTTGTGTCAACTGTGTGCACTGATTCTTACATGTTTACTTATTGCACTTTTTATATTACTTTATGTTGACAATTATCCATGAGATATACATGTTACAAGTTAAAAGCAATTGCTGAAACTTAATCATCCTTTGTGTTGCTTCGAAACCTCTTACTTTGAATCTATTGCTTTATGAGTTAACTCTTATGCAAGTCTTTTTGATGCTTGTCTTGAAAGTACTATTCATGAAAAGTTTTTGCTATATGATTCAGTTGTTTAGTCATTATCTTTTTGTTAGCAAATCATTGCTTTGAATCACTTCATTCATCTCATATGCTTTACAATAATGTTGATCAAGATTATGTTGGTAGCATGTCACTTCAGAAATTATTGTTTTTATCGTTTACCTACTCGAGGGCGAGTAGGAACTAAGCTTGGGGATGCTTGATACGTCTCCAACGTATCTATAATTTCTTATGTTCCATGCTAGTTTTATGACAATACCAACATGTTTTAGTCATACTTAATAATGTTTTTATGCATTTTCCGGAACTAACCTATTAACAAGATGCCGAAGCGCCAGTTCCTGTTTTCTGCTGTTTTTGGTTTCAGAAATCCTACATAGGAAATATTCTCGGAATTGGACGAAACAAAAGCCCACGGTCTTATTTTTCACGGAGCCTTCCAGAACACCGAAGAGGATATGGAGTGGGGCCACGAGGCGGCCACTCCATAGGGCGGCGCGGCCCCACCCCTGGCCGCGCCGCCATGTGGGGTGGGCCCCTCGGGTGCCCCCCCTATGCTGCCCCTTCGCCTACTTAATCCCTCCGTCGCAAAAACCCTAGTACCGAGAGCCACGATACGGAAAAATTTCCAGAGACGCCGCTGCTCGTCCCGAGCAGGTAAAACGATAACAAAGATAATTTCTTAAGTGACATGCCATCATAAACTTGATCATATTGTAAACATATGTAATGAATGCAGCGATCAAAACAATGGTAATGACATGAGTAAACAACTGAATCATAAAGCAAAGACTTTTCATGAATAGTACTTCAAGACAAGCATCAATAAGTCTTGCATAAGAGTTAACTCATAAAGCAATAATTCAAAGTAGAGGCATTGAAGCAACACAAAGGAAGATTAAGTTTCAGCGGTTGCTTTCAACTTGTAACATGTATATCTCATGGATATTGTCAACATAAAGTAATATAATAAGTGCAATATGCAAGTATGTAGGAATCAATGCACAGTTCACACAAGTGTTTGCTTCTTAAGGTGGAAGGAGATAGGTAAACTGACTCAACAATAAAAGTAAAAGAATGGTCCTTCAATGAGGAAAGCATCGATTGCTGTATTTGTGCTAGAGCTTTTATTTTGAAAACATGAAACAATTTTGTCAACGGTAGTAATAAAGCATATGAGTTATGAAAATTATATCTTACAAGTTGCAAGCCTCATGCATAGTATACTAATAGTGCCCGCACCTCGTCCTACTTAGCTTGGACTACCGGATCTTTGCATGCCATGTTTCAACCAAGTGTCACAAAGGGGTACCTCCATGCCGCCTGTACAAAGGTCTAAGGAGAATGCTCGCATTTCGGATTTCTCGCTTTTGATTATTCTCAACTTAGACATCCATACCGGGACAACATGGACAACGAGATAATGGACTCCTCTTAAATGCATAAGCATGTAGCAAAGTTATTATTCTCATATGAGATTGAGGATATATGTCCAAAACTGAAACTTCCACCATGGTTCATGGCTTTAGTTAGCGGCCCAATGTTCTTCTCTAACAATTTTGCATGCTCCAACCACTAAAATGATAGACCTTCGGACAAGACGGACATGCATAGCAACTCACATGATATTCAACAATAGTTGATGGCGTTCCCCGAAGCATGGTTATCGCACAACAAGCAACTTAATAAAATATAAAGTGCATAAGTACATATTCAATACTACGATAGTTTTTAAGGCTATTTTGTCCCATGAGCTATATATTGCAAAGGTGAATGATGGAATTTTAAAGGTAGCACTCAAGCAATTTACTTTGGAATGGCGGAGAAATACCATGTAGTAGGTAGGTATGGTGGACACAAATGGCATGAATATTGGCTCAAGTATTTGGATGCATGAGAAGTATTCCCTCTCGATACAAGGCTTAGGCTAGCAAGGTTATTTGAAACAAACACAAGGATGAACCGGTGCAGCAAAACTCACATAAAAGACATATTGTAAACATTATAAGACTCTACACCGTCTTCCTTGTTGTTCAAAACTCAATACTAGAAATTATCTAGACCTTAGAGAGACCAATTATGAAAACCAAATTTTAGCAAGCTCTATGTATTTCTTCATTAATGGGTGCAAAGCATATGATGCAAGAGCTTAAACATGAGCACAACAATTGCCAAGTATCACATTATCCAAGACATTTTACCAATTACTACATGTAGCATTTTTCAATTCCAACCATATAACAATTTAACGAAGAGGAAACTTCGCCATGAATATTATGAGCTAAGAACACATGTGTTCATACGAACCAGCGGAGCGTGTCTCTCTCCCACACAAGGATGAACTTATTCAGAGAACTAAGATAACAAAACAAAAGCTAAAATAAAAGCACACAGACGCTCCAAGTAAAGTACATAAGATGTGACCGAATAAAAATATAGTTTCACTAGAAAAAACCTGATACTTTGTCGATGAAGAAGGGGATGCCTTGGGCATCCCCAAGCTTAGATGCTTGAGTCTTCTTAAAATATGCAGGGACGAACCACCGGGGCATCCCCAAGCTTAGACCTTTCACTCTTCTCGATCACATTATATCACCCTCTTCTATTGACCCTTGAAAACTTCCTTCACACCAAACTTCAAGCAAACTCATTAGAGGGTTAGTGCACAATCAAAATTCACATGTTCAGAGGTGACACAATCATTCTCAATACTTCTGGACATTGCACAAAACTTCTGAAAGTTAATGGAACAAAGAAACTCATTCAACTTAACAAAAGCGGCAATGCGAAATAAAAGGCAGAATCTGTCAAAAACAGAACAGTCCGTAAAGATGAATTTAAAGATGGCACCAGACTTGCTCAAATGGAAAAACTCAAAACTAATGAAAGTTGCGTACATATCTGAGGATCACGCTCGTAAATTGGCAGATTTTTTAGAATTTTCTACAGAGAACTGTGCCCAGATTCGTGACAGACAGCAATGCTGTTTCTGCGCAGCGATCCCAAATATAACATCAACTTTGACATAGAAATTTTACTTGGCACAAAAACATGATAAGGAGAGGTTGCTACAGTAGTAAACAACTTCCAAGACTCAAATATAAAACAAAGTACTGTAGTAAAAAAAAACACACATGGGTTATCTCCCAAGAAGTTCTTTCTTTATAGCCATTAAGATGGGCTCAGCAGTTTTAATGATGCACTCGCAAGAAGTAGTATTTGAGGCAAAAGAGAGCATCAAGAGGCAAATTCAAAACACATTTAAGTCTAACATGCTTCCTATGCATAAGAATCTTGTAAATAAACAAGTTCATGAAGAGCAAAGTAACAAGCATAGGAAGATAAAACAAGTGTAGCTTCAAAAATTTCAACACATAGAGAGGTGTTTTAGTAACATGAAAATTTCTACAACCATATTTTCCTCTCTCATAATAACTTTCAGTAGCATCATGAGCAAACTCAACAATATAACTATCACATAAAGCATTCTTATCATGAGTCTCATGCATAAAATAATTACTACTCCCAACATAGGCATAGTCATTCTTATTAATTGTAGTGGGAGCAAATTCAACAAAGTAGCTATCAAATATAGGAGGTATATTGTAATCATAATCAAATTTATCCTCCATAACAGGTGGTAACAAAAGACTACTATCATTATAATCATCATAAATAGGAGGCAAAGTATCATCAAAGTAAATTTTCTCCTCAATGCTTGGGGGATTAAAAATATCATGCTCATCAAAACCAGCTTCCCCAAGCTTAGAATTTTCCATAGCATTAGCAACAATGGTGTTCAAAGCATTCGTAGTAATAACATTCCCATTAGCATGCATATAAAGTTCCATGGGTTTCTTAATTCTTTCTTCAAACACATCATGTCCTAATTCAAGATAAAGTTCATAAAGATCTCTCATATTTTTGTTGTTTTCCATTATGCCTAACTAGTGTAAACAAGAAACCAAATGTCGCAATTGCAGAGTCTAAAGGAAATAGCTTCGAGTACTTACAACGGCGCCGGAAAATAGCTTAGTAGCCGAGATCCGGAGTGTGAGTACCTTTTACCTTTCCTCCCCGGCAACGGCGCCGGTAAAAGTGCTTGATGTCTACGTTCCCCCTCCTTTCCCGTAGACAGTGTTGGGCCTCCAAGTGCGGAGGTTTGTAGAACAGCAGCAAGTTTTCCCTTAAGTGGATCACCCAAGGTTTATCGAACTCGGGGAGGAAGAGGTCAAAGATATCCCTCTCATGCAACCCTGCAACCACAAAGCAAGAAGTCTCTTGTGTCCCCAACACACCTAATAGGTGCACTAGTTCGGCGAAGAGATAGTGAAATACAGGTGGTATGAATATATATGAGCAAGTAGCAATGGTGCCGGAAAATAGCTTGCTCGGCGTGTAGTTGATGGTGGTAGTATTGCAGCAGTAGTAACACAAGTAAAACAAGTAAACAAGCAGTAGTAACTCAGCAGTATTTAGGAACAAGGCCTAGGGATTACACTTTCACTAGTGGACACTCTCAACATTGATCACATAACAGAATAGATAAATGCATACTCTACACTTTTGTTGGATGATGAACACATTGCGTAGGATTACACGAACCCTCAATGCCGGAGTTAACAAGCTCCACAATAATGCTCATGTTTAGGTAACCTTAAGTGTAAGATAGATCAAAAGACTAAACCAAGTACTAGCATAGCATGCACACTGTCACCTTCATGCATATGTAGGAGGAATAGATCACATCAATATTATCATAGCAATAGTTAACTTCGCAATCTACAAGAGATCATGATCATAGCATAAACCAAGTACTAACACGGTGCACGCACCGTCACCTTTGCACACATGCAGGAGGAATAAAACTACTTTAATAACACATCACTAGAGTAGCACATAGATAAATTGTGATACGATGCACATTGCAATCATCAAGAGATATAAATAAGCACTTCACTACGCTCTTCAACAAGTGAATAAGTACTTCGTGAAATATAGCCTAAGAGACCCACACGGTGCACACACTCGTCACCTTTACACACGTGGGACAAGGAGTCTCCGGAGATCACATAAGTAAAACCCACTTGACTAGCATAATGACATCTAGATTACAAGCATCATCATATGAATCTCAATCATGTAAGGCAGCTCATGAGATTATTGTATTGAACTACATAGGAGAGAGATGAACCACATAGCTACCGGTACAGCCCCGAGCCTCGATGGAGAACTACTCCCTCCTCATGGGAGCAGCAGCGGTGATGAAGATGGCGGTGGAGATGGCAGCGGTGTCGATGGAGAAGCCTTCCGGGGGCACTTCCCCGCTCCGGCAGGGTGCCGGAACAGAGACTCCTGTCCCCCAGATCTTGGCTTCGCGATGACGGCGGCTCTGGAACTTTTCTCGTATTGTGGCTTCCCCCGTAAGGGTTTTCGATGCAGGGGCTTTATATAGGCGAAGAGGCGGCGCAGGAGGGTCAACGAGGCGATGACACCATAGGGTGGCGCGGCCAGGGCCCAGGCCGCGCCACCATGTCATCTGGGCCCACCAGGGCCCCCCTCTGGCGGCTCTCGGGTGTTCTGGATGCTTCCGGGCAAAATAGGAACCTGGGAGGTGATTTCGTCCAATTCCGAGAATATTTCTTTACTAGGATTTCTGAAACCAAAAACAGCAGAAAACAGAACTGGCACTTCGGCATCTTGTTAATAGGTTAGTTCCAGAAAATGCACGAATATGACATAAAGTGTGCATAAAACATGTAGGTATCATCAATAAAGTAGCATGGAACATAAGAAATTATCGATACGTTGGAGACGTATCAGCCGCCGCCATCAACCCCATCTTGGGGGGTTCAGAAGATCGCCTCCGGCACCCTGCCGGAGGGGAATCATCACCGGAGGGCTCTACATCACCATGCCCGCCTCCGGACTGATGCGTGAGTAGTTCATCCTTGGACTACGGGTCCATAGCAGTAGCTAGATGGTTTTCTTCTCCTCTTGTGCTATCATGTTTAGATCTTGTGAGCTGCCTATCATGATCAGGATCATCTATTTGTAATGCTACATGTTGTGTTTGTTGGGATCCGATGAATATTGAATACTATGTCAAGTTCATAATTGATCTATCATATATGTGTTATTTATGTTCTTGCATGCTCTCCGTTGCTAGTAGAGGCTCTGGCCAAGTTGATACTTGTGACTCCAAGAGGGAGTATTTATGCTCGATAGTGGGTTCATGCCTCCATTGAATCTCGGGACGATGATGAGAAAGTTCTAAGGTTGTGGATGTGTCGTTGCCACTAGGGATAAAACATCAATGCTTTGTCTAAGGATATTTGTGTCGATTACATTACGCACCACACTTAATGCAATTGTCTCGTTGTTTGCAACTTAATACTCGGAAGGGGTGCGGATGCTAACCCGAAGGTGGACTTTTTAGGCATAGATGCATGCTCGGATGGCGGTCTATGTTCTTTGTCGTAATGCCCTAAGTAAATCTCATAGTAGTCATCATGACATGTATATGAATCTCTATTCTGTCAATTGCCCAACTGTAATTTGTTCACCCAACATGCTATTTATCTTATTGGAGAGACACCACTAGTGAACTGTGGACCCCGGTCCTATTCTTTACATATGAAATACAATCTACTGCAATCACTATTCTCTGTTGTTTTCTACAAGCAAACATAATTCTCCACACCATACGTTTAATCCTTTGTTTTCAGCAAGCCGGTGAGATTGACAACCTCACTCGTTAAGTTGGGGCAAAGTATTTTGATTGTGTTGTGCAGGTTCCACGTTGGCGCCGGAATCCCTGGTGTTGCGCTGCACTACACTCCTTCACCAACAACCTTCACGTGGCCTTCAACTCCTACTGGTTCGATAACCTTGGTTTCTTACTGAGGGAAAACTTGTTGCTGTACGCATCACACCTTCCTCTTGGGGTTCCCAACGGACGTGTGCTTTACCGTCACAAGCACGCCCCAGCCCTCCCCTCCCTCTTATATAGGCGTGGGGGGCTGCCTTGGCCCCTCCTCCAAGCCCTTGGGTCGGCCAAAACAAGGGGGGCAACTTCCCCCCGCACCCCCAAGTTAAGTCCCTATTTTCAAGGGATTTGATCTTATCCACTTGATCCAACCGCATGGGCCTTGGGGGGCTGGTGTGTCTGGCCCATGTGGGCCTATGTGACCCCCTCTGGTCCATGTTGGTCGTTCGGGATAGGTGGGCCCCATTATGGTACCCTCCGGAACCTTTTAGAACCTCCGGTACAATACCGAAAAATCCTGAACTTTTACGGTAACCCTGAAAATGACTTCCCATATATGAATCTTATTCTCCGGACCATTCCGGACCTCCTCGTGATGTCCTGGATCCCATCCGAGACTCCGAACAAACTTCGGACTCCATCTCATATTCTGAATCTACTTATGCAACATCGAACCTTAAGCGCGTCACCCTACGGTTCGTGAACTATGCAGACATGGTCGAGACTCCTCTCCGAGCAATAACCAATAGCGGGATCTGCAGATCCATAATGGCTCCCACATATTCAACGATAACTTAGTGATCGATTGAACCATTTACATACGATGCCGATTCCCTTTGTCACGCGATACTTTACTTGTCCGAGGTTCGATCATCGGTATCTCCATACCTTGTTCAACCTCGTTACCGACAAGTACTCTTTACTCGTTCCGTGGTATGTCATCTCTTGTGATCCAATCACATGCTTGCAAGCTAATCAGACGACATTCCACCGAGAGGGCCCAGAGTATATCTATCCGTCATCAGGATGGACAAATCCCACTATTGATCCATATGCCTCAACTCGCACTTTCCGAATACTTAATCCCATCTTTATAACCACCCATTTACGCAATGGCGTTTTATGTAATCAAAGTACCCTTCCGGTGTAAGTGATTTACATGATCTCATGGTCGAAGGACTTAGGCAACTATGTATCGAAAGCAAATTGAACTTAATGACTTGATCTTATGCTACGCTTATTTGGGTGTATGTCCATTATATCATTCACCCAATGACATAACCTTGTTATTAACAACATCCAATGTTCATGATCATGAAACTATGATCATCTATTAATCAACAAGGTAGTTATACAAGAGGCTTACTAGGGACTCCTTGTTGTTTACATAACACACATGTATCAATGTTTCGGTTAATACAATTATAGCATGGGATGTAAACATTTATCATGAACACTAAGATATAACAATAACTAATTTATTATTGCCTCTTGGGCATATCTCTAACAGTCTCCCACTTGCACTAGAGTCAATAATCTAGTTTACATTTGTAAAGATATAACACCTTGGCCTTCTGGTGCTTATCATGTTTTGCTTACGGGAGAGGTTTTAGTTAACGGATCTGACACACTCAGAAACGTATGTATTTTGCAATTCATTTGCGTCTCAACGCATCACTTATTTTCCAAATGAGTCGACATTAATTGTATATGCTTAGTCCTCTAGTGGAACCTTAATTCCGCGGTCTGAAATAAGTCACTAATATTGTCACACACAATATAGCTTCAAAGTTCTGACACTATCGGAACTACACCAAGTTCTCAAAGAACTCCCCGACTTAACATCCTCAGCCATTGTCAAAACAATGACATACTCTGCCTTCGTTTGTAGAATCCGTCACAATATTTAGAACTCATCTAAATCTAGCATAGACTTCTTCTAGCTCATTGTGCTACCTTTTAAACAACACTTAGCCTAATTGAGATTGAAATTTTATTTTTATATGTGACCAAACTAATATCGGTGCAACACCTTACATCGATTTGTTTGTCATTACCCCATAAAAAACAATATATATATATATATATATATATATATATCCTTGGTTCTTCCAAAGCACTAAGGGATATTCTTACTGTTGTCCAATGATCATTACATGAATCATTCTGGTATATGCTCGTAACACTTTAGAGCACAGGACATCTGATTTTTGTACATATTATTCGTGATCTAAAATCACTCATGTGTTTTTACTCATCGAGTGTCAAATACACTCAAGTCTTGTTAAACCTTCACATGGAAAGAACACCTTCTTAATATTTTTATATTGAACTACTTCAATATTCATTCTATGTACTTTGACTTAAACTTATTATATGTTTCAATCTATCTTCATAGATTTTGACACTAAATATGTTTCAGTACATATCCTTTCATTGAAGTTAATTCTCAATGAAACCTTTTAATCACATCAAGTATATAATTACATCAATTATAATCAATGATATGTCATCCAACTATAATATTATAACTATGTCTCAGCGCTCCCACTTAATTTCTTGCAAATGCAAGCATCTTCATCGTTTCTGATGAAATCAAAAACTCTTTGACTATTTCATCTGCTGAAGATTCCAACTCCGTGATACTTACTTCATCCAGTGAAGTTTGTATACCTATCTAGTATTCCACGGACCAGCAAAACTCTTTGGTTTGTATCTAGTATACATCCTTCATACACACTTCTAGTAAGAAATGTATTTCTGCCATCCTACTATCATATCTCATAAAAGAAATATGTAGTGATTACTAGAATAATCCACATAGACTATAAGCATCGCTACGGAAGATCTAATCTTATCGTAGTCAACTCTTTGAACTTTGTCGTAAGCTACTTTTCGACAAGTCGAGCTTCTTCATCCCCCGCAAACCGCTCGACAAAATTGCACCATGACCCGGTTCGCCTTGCATCCTCTATGAAGCTACAATTTTGTTTGCTTTGTTTCATTCATCGATGTAGCAATCATGATTCGTCCACTAGTGTGTGGCAGTCCTACTTCGACGTGGATGAGACCATGGGCGCCACCATGGCCGACATGATCAATGGACGTGGCGGCAGGGAAGGTGGCACCCATGGGCAACATGATGCCACCTTCGGTGGCACCCAGGCGCATGCCACTCTCGGTTCCCCCGTCCGCCACTATCTATATAGACATGCACCCTTGTTCGACGACGAGCAACCTGAATTCGCCAAGGGAGCGTCCCGTTGGACTGGTAAATTCACCGATCTTGAGGACGTGTGCCCTTGCGATGCTGTTATCACCAGATTTTGGCCAAATCAGGAGATGGGCCGTAAGTGAAGATGGGCTTGAAGGATATACGCGTGGAGCATCTTTGAAGCGGCCTTGCACGAAGAGTTTGGGCTTAATTGCCCGTGTATCTGTAACATAGTAGATCGCATCTTAGTTTAGAATTAAAAGATAGAGTTTAACCCGTGCACGGTTAGGTGCACACTCGAATTAGAAAGTCACTTGGACTATAAATATGTATCTAGGGTTATCGAAAAAGGAGGACAATCACGTTCACAACAAACACAAATCAGGCGCATCGCCACCCCTTCTTTCGAGGATTTCTTCCGGGTAAGCATCATGCTGCCTAGATCGCATCTTGCGATCTAGGCAGCGTACGTTTATTCGTTTACCTTGTGTTGCTCGTGCTGAAGCGTTGTTGATGGCGAGTAGCACTATTTATCATAGGTGTTTTGGGGCTTGCATGGATACTTTTTCTTATACATGCTTGTTTGGCTATGCTGCCCCACGATATCTAGCTGCCCTTACGCCTACCTAGGTGTAAGGGCAGCACCCTGCTTGTTCGTTATTTAGTAGATCCAATCTGTTATAGTTGCTCCTTGATTCTTCAAGGATTGGTTTAATATCTGTATGGTTAGGCCTTGCAAACGGGTTGAACGATCCGGTAGCACGTGAGGTATGGTTTGTTAATCCTAAGAGGGATGTTCCGGGAATTAACTTAACGTTGGTTTTTAGGCCTCTTTTAGGGTTAGTTTTCCATTATCTTTCGTGTCTGTTAGGCTCAACTACGCACAGGATGTTCCGATCATGCGGTGAAAACCCTAAACTGTCGTAGATTGGTATAGCTTTATATTGATCAAGCGGGAGCCCCATGTCATCGTTAACCCAACGTAAGCCATGGGGCGATCGGCTCTTAGAGCCGATCCACTGTGGCAACCCGAGAGCCGATAGGGCTCGTATTTAATGTTTACGTGTCCGCCACGCAGAAACTAATCGAAGCAATCCAACACCTTCCTGGCTAGGTATAGGTCAGGTGGCACGCCCTTGCAACCGCCAGGACGTGTGCCGGAACATTTTGCGGGACGACGTCGAGGGACCAGGGCCCACTGCAGTCTTGGAAGCCTCCCGGCTCTTCGTGTTGCTTAACCACTGCTCGCCGGTGGGTTTTGGCAGGCAACACATTCTGGCACGCCCGGTGGGACACTCTTCCACAACACCACATCAACATCCGAGATGGCGGAAGAACCGGTCAAGTACGAAGATCTGCCTGCTGAGCACAAGAAGAAATATGATGATCTCAAGGCCATCTTCGAAGCCGATCTCATCGGCTCTTTCGAGAAGACCCGTTCGCACGGGATCAAGTTCAAAGGGTTCCAACCCGAAGGCGCGTTGGAGGGACTAGATCTATCTCTCCCTTCGGATGAACGAACCAGAGCCCTGCGGCAGGAAATTGACTATGCCGTTGCCCATTCTCTACATCGGCATTCTGAGAGCCCGGTGAACACTTTGGAGCGTGTTGCGCTTCGCGTGGTGCAAGAAATCATGAAGCATCAGTATTCTCCTTCAGGACCTGCGCTAGGAACTCATCAGGGGGAGATACCGTTCTACACCAGGCCACCACTGCTGTACGCTATGGCAGCTCCACAGCAACAAGGTTCACCGGCGTACGTTGTCTACAAGGTTGGAGGTGATCCCGGCGATTACCAATTCCTCGTATGAGCCGCCCAAGGAGATTCCACATGATACGTGTGCACATACGTGCCGGACCGCAACAATTGGATGAGCCAGGTTGCGGGCAGGAGGGACCGCCACGACAGAAGGATCGCCGGAACAGGAGTAGTTGTCGGAGCAGAAGCGCTCCGGAGCAGATGCCGAGAAACAAGGCGTGGCTAGCTAGATATGCCACCGGAATGAGTCATGAACGCTCAACTTCTGCAGCTCCTACGGTGGATGAGATCACCGCAATCATGAGAGATCAGTCCGGCATCCCTGCCGAAAAAGAGAATGATCGGCTATTCCAAGCCGTATCCCAACGAGTATGACCTAATCCCACTACCGCCTAAGTATCGGCTCCCTGACTTCACAAAATTCAGTGGATCAGAAGGAACCAGCTCAATTGAGCACGTGAGCCGATGTTTGGCACAGTTGGGCATGGTCTCAGCTTCAGACGAGCTGCGTGTGAGGTTCTTCTCACAATCTCTCACGGGTCCAGCCTTTGGGTGGTTCACCTCGTTGCCACCAGACTCGGTTCGGACGTGGAAGCAGCTGGAGGAACAATTCCACGTACAATACCATTCAGAAGCTACTGAAGCTGGCATTACCGATCTGACCCAAGTTCGGCTGAGGCGAGGAGAGACGGTGTCTGAATACATCCAGCGCTTCAGGACCGTCAGGACCGATGTTATTCGGTTCGTCTATCTGAGAAGGAAGCAGTCGAGCTGGCGATAGCAGCCCGTCGCCGCCGCTCAAAGACGTGACCTTCCAAGCGGACTACAACCACCGGCGCGGATGGTTCAGAAATTGACATCGTATGAACAGCGCCACCTGCACTGTACCAGGACAAGTTCAAGCGCGTCGCCCTGATCGAGATGGATGAAGATCAAGATTCTGCAGAAGATCAGGAAGTCGCTGTAGCTGAATGGACTCGGGGGGCAAAACCCGTGTCTTGCAAATGGGTGAAACAACCAGGGCCGGCAAAAGGGTTTGACTTCGATTTGAGCAAAACGGAGCAAATTTTTGATTTCCTGCTGAAGGAAAAACAGCTGAAGTTACCCGAAGGCCACAAAATCCCCACGGTACAAGAGATGAACGACAGGCCATACTGCAAATGGCATCACACGTTCACCCATGCCACCAATGACTGCAAAGTCTTGCGCGGACAGATTCAAATGGCTATAGAACAAGGTCGATTACTCTTCGGTCAGTTTGCCATGAGAGTTGACACGCAGCCGTTCCCGGACGTCAACATGGTAGATCTCAGTCACTGCATGCGACGCGAGCCAGGTCTCTCTTTTGGGATCAACATGGCAGGACTTACAGATCGCCATAGCAAGGATAAGCCAGAGAGCAGTCACTCCACGCGACCGGCCCTGATACGTCTCCGACGTATCGATAATTTCTTATGTTCCATGCTACATTATTGATGATATCTACATGTTTTATACACATTATATGTCGTATTTACGCATTTTCCGGCACTAACCTATTAACAAGATGCCGAAGAGCCGCTTGCTGTTTTTGGTTTCAGTAAATCCTAGTAACGAAATATTCTCGAATTGGACGAAATCAACGCCCAGGGTCCTATTTTTGCACGAAGCTTCCGTAAGCGCGAAGGGGAAAGGAAGTGGGGCCACGAGGCGCCGCCACACTAGGGCGGCGCGGCCCAGGCCCTGTCCGCGCGGCCCTAGCGTGTGGGGCCCTCGTGTGGCCCCCCACGTTGCCCTTCCGCCTACTTAAAGCCTCCGTCGCGAAACCCCCAGTACCGAGAGCCACGATACGGAAAACCTTCCAGAGACGCCGCCGCCGCGAATCCCATCTCGGGGGTTCAGAGATCGCCTCCGGCACCCTGCCGGAGAGGGGAATCATCTCCCGGAGGACTCTTCATCGCCATGATCGCCTCGGGAGTGATGAGTGAGTAGTTCACCCCTGGACTATGAGTCCATACCAGTAGCTAGATGGTCGTCTTCTCCTTATGTGCTTCATTGTTGGATCTTGTGAGCTGCCTAACATGATCAAGATCATGTATCTGTAACACTATATGTTGTGTTTGTCGGGATCCGATGGATAGAGAATACTATGTTATGGTGATTATCAATCTATTATTTATGTGTTGTTTATGATCTTGCATGCTCTCCGTTATTAGTAGAGGCTCGGCCAAGTTTTTGCTCTTAACTCCAAGAGGGAGTATTTATGCTCGATAGTGGGTTCATGCCTCCATTGATATCCGGGACGATGTGACGTAAAGTTCTAAGGTTGTGGATGTGTCGTTGCCACTAGGGATAAAACATTGATGCTATGTCTAAGGATGTAGTTGTTGATTACATTACGCACCATACTTAATGCAATTGTCCGTTGCTTGCAACTTAATACCGGAAGGGGTTCGGATGATAACCTCGAAGGTGGACTTTTTAGGCATAGATGCATGCCGGATGGCGGTCTATGTACTTTGTCGTAATGCCCAATTAAATCTCACTATATTTATCATATCATGTATATGCATTGTTATGCCCTTTTCTATTTGTCAATTGCCCGACTGTAATTTGTTCACCCAACATGCTTTAATCTTATGGGACAGACACCTCTAGTGAACTGTGGACGCCGGTCCTATTCTTTACATCGCATACAATCTACTGCAATACTTGTTTTTCTGTTTTCTTCGCAAACAATCATCTTCCACACAATACGGTTAATCCTTTGTTACAGCAAGCCGGTGAGATTGACAACCTCACTATTTCGTTGGGGCAAAGTACTTTGATTGTGTTGTGCAGGTTCCACGTTGGCGCCGGAATCCCTGGTGTTGCGCCGCATCACATTTCGCCACCATCAACCTTCAACGTGCTTCTTGACTCCTACTCGGTCCGATTAAACCTTGGTTTCTTACCGAGGGAAACTTGCCACCGTGCGCATCATACCTTCCTCTTGGGGTTCCCAACGGACGTGTCAACTACACGCATCAAGCAAATTTCCGGCGCCGTTGCCGGGGAGATCAAGACACGCCGCAAGGGGAGTCTCCACTTCCCAATCTCTTTACTTTGTTTTTGTCTTGCTTTATTTTATTTACTACTTTGTTTGCTGCACCTAAACAAAACACACAAAAATTAGTTGCTAGTTTTACTTTATTTACTCGTCTTGCTCTCTATATCAAAAACACAAAAAAATTAGTTACTTGCATTTACTTTATCTAGTTTGTTTTATTTACCGTTGCTAAAATGAATACCCCTGAAAATACTAAGTTGTGTGACTTCACAAACACAAATAATAATGATTTCCTATGCACACCTATTGCTCCACCTCGCTACTACAAGCAGAATTCTTTGAAATTAAACCTCGCTTTACCGAACCTTGTTATGAGAGATCAATTTTCTGGTGTTAGTTCTGATGATGCTGCTGCCCATCTTAATAATTTTGTTGAACTTTGTGAAATGCAAAAATATAAGGATGTAGATGGTGATATTATTAAATTGAAACTGTTTCCTTTCTCATTAAGAGGAAGAGCTAAAGATTGGTTGTTATCTTTGCCTAAGAATAGTATTGATTCATGGACTAAATGTAAGGATGCTTTTATTGGTAAATATTATCCTCCCGCTAAAATTATATCTTTGAGAAGTAGCATAATGAATTTTAAGCAATTAGATACTCGAACATGTTGCTCAAGCATGGGAGAGAATGAAAACTTTGGTAAAGAATTGCCCAACCCATGGATCGACTACTTGGATGATCATCCAAACCTTCTATGGAGGACTAAATTTTTCTTCGCGGAATTTATTGGATTCAGCTGCTGGAGGTACCTTTATGTCCATCACTTTAGGGGCGGCTACAAAGCTTCTTGATGATATGATGATAAATTACTCTAAATGGCACACGGAAAGAGCTCCACAAGGTAAGAAGGTAAATTCTGTTGAAGAAACCTCTTCCTTGAGTGATAAAATTGATGTGATTATGTCTATGCTTGTGAATGGTAGATCTAATGTTGATCCTAATAATGTTCCTTTAGCTTCATTGGTTGCTCAAGAAGAAAATGTTGATGTGAATTTCATTAAAAATAATAATTTCAACAACAATGCTTATAGGAACAATTCCGGTAATAACTATAGGACATATCCTTCGCTAATGGTAATGGTTATGGTAATTCTTATGGGAATTCTTACAATAATAATAGGAGTGTACCCTCTGGTCTTGAAGCTATGCTTAAAGAATTTATTAGTACACAAACTCGCTTTTAACAAATCATTGAGGAAAAGCTTGATAAAATTGATATTATTGCTTCTAGAGTTGATAGACTTGCCTCTCGATGTTGATCTATTAAAATTGAAAGTTATGCCTAATAATGATATTGATAATAAGATTACTACTACAGCAAATGCCATCCAAGTTAGAATTAATGAGAATATAAGATTAATGGCTGAATTGCGTGCTAGGTGGGATAGAGAAGAAAATGAAAAACTAGCTAAAGAGAATAATGTAGCTAAAGTTTGGACTATTACCACCACTAGTAATGATAATGATTCACATGTTGCTGCACCTCCTACTATCAATGGTAAAATAATTGATGTTGGCAATGTTTCTACTCCTAGTGCAAAGCGTACAAAACCGCCTCGAAATTGCTAAAACCGCCGAAACCGCTTGTGATAAAACCGCTGAATTTTTTTCCAACCTTGGGGACAATGATCCCATTGCTGTAGCTCATAATGATTTAGATTTTGATGATTGCCACATCTCTGAAGTTATAAAGTTCTTACAAAAACTTGCTAAAAGTCCTAATGCTAGTTGACGTGGGGATTACCCTTCGGGTAACCAATGTTGCTCTACCCTATACGGTCCATGAGGAGGCCCATGAAGGTACCCGGAGGGAAGATGGGCCACTAGGACGGTGCGGCGGAATATTACTTGGAGCACAAGATACGGAAGAAGCCGAACAAGGAAAGATTAGAGATAGATTCGTTGTAATCCTACTCGTACTCGACTAGACCTCTCGGGACCTGGCCACCAGTATAAAGGCCAGGAGAGGGGTTATCGAGGGACACGATCAATCTTAGCAATCCTAGCCAACAGAAGCTTAGACCTAGGTTACCCTAGCGATTAGCTATCTCGACGAGATCACAGCCGAACTATTCGGCACCCCATTGTAACACCGTTTTCATCATAATCAAGAACAGACAGGCAGGACGTAAGGGTTTTACCTCATCGAGGGCCACGAACCTGGGTAAATCGCTCCCCCCGCTTGTCTGCGTACCGATGTCTCGTGTCAGCCTTGCGGGATTCCATCAACCCTAAGCCCCTATCGGAGGGCATTGCCGAGGAGCCCCTCGACAATTGGCGCCGTCTCGTGGGAACCCCGTCGGCACAAGGCAGGCATCGGCAGCATTCGGCCACGTCCGCAGCGTTTGTGCTCGAGTCACCAACACCTCCAGGACCGAAAGATCCGATCTACTACGAGCCCGTCGAGTTCGCATCTCACCTCAAGCCGTTGCACCCGGCCCCTTCAGAATCAAGTGACGACATGACCACCACCTTTGGAGGCGTTCACTTCATCATCGACTCCGGAGGGTTTCTTCGCCTCCCGAGGACAGGTACGTCCGGTTCGGGCCCCCCGGTTTCAACAGAAGATACCCGGGCAGCAACCTTGGAATCCCGCCCGGAAGCATGCGTGGAGGTAACCGAGGAAACCTCGATCACGCAACAGGGAGAAAGAAAAGGCGAAGGGAATCATACTACAGGAGGGCATGCAATCGATCCATGGCCGCGCCCGTTCACCGCACCTATCAGCCACGGAGCAACTCGATGCGCCATGCTACCTCCACTCCTATATCGACCCGAAGGACGGACGGGAAAAATCCAGTCACCTATTAAGGAACCGCCGACACTTCCCGGAAATTCGACAGCTTCCGTGATGACCTCGTGAGTGAAGCTTTATCGAGAGTTCACATAATGGAGAAAAAGGCAAGATCTTACAGCTATCGGGCGGAGCCATATATCCCGGCACCGTACGAGCCAATGGAAAAGGATGAGTACGTGCCAGCCGAGGTATTCCCAGAACCGCGCGGGCAGGTCAGCATGATCCACAAAACCAGCTTCTCAAAGAGGGAAATCAAGAAGTTCTCACGAGAAGTGAAGTACGCAGAAGTCGCTATGGTTGATACACCTGAATTCATTGACTGGTCAGAGCAAAGTATCTCCTTCGACAGGTCAGATCACCCGAAAGCTGTCCCTAGACCAGGCCACGCAGCTTTAGTCCTCGAGGCGCAGATCGGAGGATACAACATGAGTAAAGTATTCATGGACGAAGGAAGCGGCTTAAACCTACTGTTTGCCAACACGATGAAAGCTATGGGTTTGATAGTCGATATGCTAAGAGAATCCGACAGAGGATTCCACGGCATTATACCGACTCGACCCGCTTACTCTCTCGGAAAAACGTCATTAGATGTGGTCTTCGGCACGCCCACCAATTTCAGAAGAGAAAAGATCGAGTTCGAAGTTGTCGACTGGGAGTCTCAGTATCATGCCATCCTCGGCAGGCCGGCGTTCGCCAAGTTTATGGCCATACCCCATTATGCTTACCTAAAACTGAAGATGCCAGGCAACAACGGAACCCCAATAACCATTCATGGGAGTTTTGCTCGGTCAGACACCTGTGACAGAGAGTTCCAGAAGATCGCTTCAAAATTCGGCGCTAAGGAGGAGCTCAATGCGATCGACGCAGCCGTGGATCATATGCAGCCACCAGCCGACAACCGAAACGTGAGATCCGACGAGTTTGACGCTGCAAAGGAAGCCAAGAAGCTGCATGTGCACCCCACTGACCCGAAGAAGACGGTCAATATATCGGCTGACCTCACGGCCGCATAGGAAGGCGCACTCATCGAGTTCCTCCGTGAGCGCTGGGAGATATTTGCATGGGAACCATCCGACATGCCAGGTATCCCCAGGGAACTCGCTGAGCACGCCCTTAATGTCGACCCGACAGCCAAACCAGAGGCAACGAGTCGATGCGTCGATTCTCAGAACCCAAGAGGAGAGCAATTGGTGAGGAAATCAATCGACTTCGCAAAGCAGGATTCATCCGAGAGCTCAAAGAATCAGAGTGGGTGGCTAACCCTGTCATGGTACCCAAGAAGGACACCACCGCTCTGCGTATGTGTATCGATTACACCGGCCTCAACAAACACTGTCCGAAAGACCACTTCCCGCTGCCTAGAATCGACCAGATAGTTGATTCCACAGCCGGATGCGACCGCCTCTCCTTCCTCGATGCTTACTCTGGGTATAACCAGATCAAATTGAAGAAGGAAGATCAGGAGCTGACCGCGTTCATTACCCCACACGGCGTTTTCTGCTACAACGTCATGACCTTCGGGTTGAAAAATGCGGGAGCAACTTACCAACGTTGCATGCAAGCTTGCCTTAGAGAGCAGATCGGACGAAACATCGAGGTCTACATCGATGATATCGTGGTAAAAACAAAACACACCGCTACCCTCGTTGACGATCTGCGGGAAACTTTCGACAACCTGGACAGGTATAAGATCAAGTTAAACCCCAAAAAATGCTTCTTCGGAGTTCCAGGAGGGCAAGTACTGGGATACTTCATCTCGGCCAGGGGGATCGAAGCCAATCCTTTGAAAATCAAAGCTATTCTCGACATGGAGCCGCCAAAGAATCTGCACCAAGTGCAGCAGTTGGCATGACGCTTAGCAGCACTTAGCGGTGTTCATTGCCAAGCTGGGAGAAAAAGCTTTGCCTTTCTACAATCTGATGAAAAAATCGGAAAAGTTCGAGTGGACAAAGGAAGCGCAGGAATCCTTCGACAATCTAAAGAAGATCTTATCGACATCCCCTGTCCTTGTAACCCCCCGTGAGAAGGAAACGCTGCTCATGTACATAGCCGCGATAGCCCAAGTCTTCAGCAGCGTCTTGGTTGTTGAACGAGAAGAAGCAGGGAGAGTCCACGGCGTACAGAGGCCCGTTTACTACCTCAGTGAAGTACTCACACCAGCAAGACAAAGGTACCCTCATCATCAGAAGCTGGCGTATGCAGTGTGGAGATCGGCCCGCAAGCTACGACACTACTTCACCGAGCATCCGATTGTCGTCGTGAGCGAGGCGCCGTTGAAAAATATAATGACCAATCCAGAGGCCACTGGTCGAGTATCCCAATGGGCTATCGAGATAGCACCTCACGACATAACTTATGTCAATCGGACGGCCATAAAATCCCAAATCCTCCCGGACTTCGTGGCAGACTGGATTCAATCCCAGACACCGGTGGCACCCGACATGTCAGGATCGTGGATAATGTATTTCGACGTGTCAAAACGAAGCACAGGCGCTGCAGCAGGAGTAGTGTTGATATCGCCACAAGGAGATAAGATGAAGTACATACTACGTATGAACTTCCCTTTGCCGACAAGCAATGAAGCAGAATATGAAGCACTGCTGCATGGAATGAAGATGGCAAAGGCGTGTGGGGCGACTCGCCTGGAAATCTACGGGGACTCAAACTTGGTGGTACAACGAGCCGATGAACCCGTGCGACGCAGCTTAGCGACAACATGATCGCCTATCGACAGCTGTATCAAAACATGGAAGCCAAGTTCGAGGGGTGTGAGCTCAAACATATCGGCAGAGCCAACAACGAGGAAGCCGACACCTTAGCTAACATCGGCTCCATGTGTTCTCCCATTCCAGACGGAGTCTTTTACGAAGTAATCACTCAGCGATCAATAAAAGAGAAGGCGCCGACACCTTTAAAACCATCGACTGAAGAAGCAGAGGCAAACCCACAGCAAGTTATTGAAGATGCTCCAACTCTCCCAGCCAAACAAGTTCTCCTCCTCGAACCGTTATGGACTAAACCGCTCCTGGCGTACCTGGCAAGGCAGGAACTACCAGTGGATCCAGTAGAAGCAAAACGAATCGTTAGGCGATCAAAAGCTTTCACCGTAGTAAACGGTGAACTTTACAAACGTAGCATTTCCGGTATTTTCCAAAGGTGCATCGCCATCGACGACGGAAAAGCACTGCTGCGCGAAATACACGAGGGAACTTGCGGGCATCATGCGGGAAGTAGGGCTCTCGTAGCAAAAGCCTTCGTGGCAGGATTCTATCGGCCAACGGCAGCATCGGATGCTCGAGATTTGGTCATGAAGTGCGACCCTTGTCAACGGTTCTCTCCAAAACCGCACGCCCCGCAATGGACCTAATGACGATACCACTGGCATGGCCGTTCGCTCAATGGGGACTCGATCAAGTCGGGCCACTGCCGAGGTCATCGCCAGGAGGACACACATACCTATTAGTCGCAGTCGATAAATTCACAAAGTGGATCGAGGCGATGACCAAGTACGAAACCAGAAGGCAAAAATAGCAGTCCAGTTCTTCAAGGAGATAACATGTCGGTTTGGCGTACCTCATAGTATCGTCACAGATAATGGAACCAACTTCGACTCCAAAGAGTTCCGAGAATTCTGCGATGACAGGGGCATAAAACTGAAGTTTGCATCAGTGGCTCACCCGCAAATAAACGGACAGGTGGAAAGGATCAACGGTTTAATAGGGGATGGCCTCAAGAAACGCCTTACAGGCGCAGAGGGAGCTTGGGTCGAAGAATTACCATCAGTACTATGGAGTTTGCGCACCACGCCTAACAGGTCGACGCAGTACACCCCATTTTTTCTGGTACATGGAGCCGAAGCAGTCCTACCAGCTGATGTTCGATTCGAAGCACCTCGAGTGACGGCATACACATAACCTTCTTCCAACATCGCACTGCAAGACGCCGTTGACCTGCTAGATGAAGCTCGAGACATTGCTTTAGCCAGGACCACGGTATATCAGCAGGCGCTGAGGAATTACCACAGTCGACGAATACGCAATCGATGCTTCAGCGTTGGAGATATGGTACTGCGACTGAAACAAAAAAGACCCTCAAAACTCGAGTCTCCATGGGAAGGACCTTACATCGTCACCGAAGTGATTCCAAGAGGAGCGTACATGCTTAAAAATCCAACTTCGGGAAAAGATGTCGACAACCCATGGAATATCGCACACCTGCGACGGTTCTATACATAGGGCGCAATTGTTTTTATTATTCTAATAGCCTTTAAGGTTGGTTTTTCTTTATGAATAAAGTTTTAATCAGGTTCTCTGCATCCTCTTTTCAATTCAGGCCCCACCACCTGAGCAGGTCGACTGCGGCCTTTACCTTCGGCTCTTACTCCCATCGGGAGCATTGGCCCATAAAACACGCAGTGTCATTAATTAAATACTCTCAACGAGAGCTAATATTAGTGGCACACAAAAAAGAAAACAACCAATCCAAGCCTCGAGAAAATACGTGAGTGCTGTCGTCGATGGTTACATTATCACAAAATAAGGCTCAAACCGGTGCACCGAGTGACGATGCCAAGCGTCTAATTCCCTTGACTAAGTCGACGGGTCTCGCTCTTACAAAACTTATACAAAGGCTTCGCAATAACATTGCATAATTCAACGAAGTCGTCGGGAGAGCAGGTTGAATTGATCACTCAGCCGCCCTCGACAAATAAAATAACAACTACCATAGCGTACAACGTACGCAATAAATTTATACAAAGTAATCTTATGCAAGAAATAAGGCTATTACATTCATAGTCAAGCCTCTCGGCCCCAATGGGCCTTCAGATCCTTCTCAAGACACGACTCCATCCGGGAAACGATGGTGTATGCAGGACCTCTGGCGGCATCATAATATTGGCCCAAGTTCTTCTCGCATTTGCTATGGCTTCCAAGTCTAGAGACGGGTGACATGCCAATGTCGAAGCAAGAGCAAGCTCCGCACCCGCCAAGAGTTCCTTCCGTACCAACTGCCGAATCCTTTCAGGGGACTTGAATCGGGTGAACAAAGCAGATAAGGTTTCAGGTGCTTGGTCTAGGGGAAACAAGGTGTTCCAAACCATCGTGAGATGAGCATGGAACTTATCAAAGTAATAATGCGCCTTCCCCACCCGATACTTGAACTTCGCCATGACGACAGCCTTCGGACGATGCAGCCACAAACCGTGATTCGGGTGCGCAATGTCAGTCATTGCTTCAACCTCTTCGTGGATCTTTTTGTTCTCTTCAACCGCATCTGAAGCTACAACTGGAAAGGAATAAGAACTAGTTAAGAGAACATTTGAAACTGTTGCAGAAAAACAGAAACATGGGCTAATACTTACAGCCCAAACTTTCGGTAGCAATATGCAGACCATCAAGAGCATACTGTTCAATAGCTATCGCCGTCTCCCCTTTTTTCTTCACCAAGGCCGCCATTGCACGAAGAGAAGTGATATCTTTGTCTAAACTAGACACTTGGTCACGCAAGTGGCGAACGAGGCCTGATTCATCATTACTCGAAGGATTTGAAAAAAGCCCGGCGCGAGAAGAAGACGGAGGAATCTGCAGTGCAGCCCTTAATTCAGATTAAGTATCAAAGTAAAAACTCCCATCGGGAGCACCGGGCATGTGCGATACATTCAAAAGCATGTTCAAAGCATGTCTAAGTTGGCAACAGAGCCGAAGTAAAATCAAAATACAACGAAGTCGCGACTGGTCTTATTTACAACAAGTCAAATAAAAAGTTCAAGGATTCGCTGATGACGAGCCAGGGGCGGCTTCGGGAGCAGGCTTGGCTTGAGCTTCATCCACCAACTTCAGAATTCGGTTCGCACAAGTAACTGCTGATCGTTTGTAAGGTTCAAGATCGATCAAGTTATGATCGTTGTCGACAGGCAACGTTTTGGACAACTCCTCCAAATTTGATTCCATCCCATGTCCCATGAGTAATTGAAAAGTGAGAACCGCCCCAAATAAACGGCTACGGCGTTTCAATACCTCCACAGGCTCGGAAGGATCAACGAGGAAGGAAGCCGCCATATCGTCAAGAGTCTTGTCCTCCTTCATCTTCGGGAAGATCATCGAGTATAACCTTGACAACGCCCCTTTGGCCTTTTTCAAAAGACCAAGTACTTGGATGTTAGACTCGGCAGCAAGTGACAAGGCGTCGGCTATGGAATCCTCTCGAAGTTGATGACGACGTGTGACGGTTAAATCGGCAGCATCTGAGGAAAAGACAGATCAGTAATCAATAATCAAAACACCCTTTCAGCAAGCTGCGGGTTTTACCTAATAATTCCTTGATGGACTCGCAAAGGGCGCCTTCCTTTTTGTCGATTAAAGCTGCTGCTGCATGCTTGGCGTCTTGTTCATCCTTTAACCGCTGCTTCAACTTCTTTACCTCCTCCTTCAGCAAGATGTTCTCGTTCTTGGCATCGGTGGCAAGCCTGTTGGCTTCCAGCACCTGATCAGCCGAAGATCTGACAGTCCGCCGAAGTTGGGAGTTCTCCAACTCTAGTCGGGTGAACTCTTCGGCAAACTCCACTACGGCGTCGACTGTGGCATAGATCGGCTGCGGCAAGATAAGAGGGAATCCAGCGAAATGGAGCAAGTTAAATACTTACATGATCACGACCAGCCGATGAAGCAGGAACGTCGCCAGGAGGGATAACTGTCGACACTGGAACCTTCTCTACGGCCGTTCGTGAAGGAGGTGTCGATTTTGCAGGTGAAGGATTAGATTCTTTAGCCGATACGGCTCTCTCGGAGACCAGTTTTGCCCTCTTTGCAAGAAGGACTTCATCATCATCGTCATCAGAGCTACTTAAAAACAGTGCGCAGTTAGCATACGAGATGACAAGGAATAAATCAAGGAGGGAGCAGGAAACACTCACAGGTCAAGGTCATCTTCGCATGCGAAGACGCTTGTTGAGCTCTTCTTGGCAGGAGGAGGCGCGGCAGCGTCATCGGCATCATTATCGCCTCCGTGAGGACTTGATTCAGCCGAAGCGATAAGGTCATCGTGTACCTGCTTCCGACGCCTACTCCTGATGAAGGCGTCATCTTCAGTAGCCTCTTCCTCTTGGACATTGCTGTCCTCAAGGACATGAGGGGCGTCCTCGGTTCCATCGGAATCTTCGTCATCGTCCTCTAAAACTACACCGCTTTCGGGAGTAGGAGGATAGCATCGGGCAACTGCAAGCGCCTTTCAAAGAAAAAGAGATTGATGAGATACAACAGAAAAAGGGATGACGACAGTAAAAATAAAACGAAGAGTTACCTTGGTTGGAAGATGGTCAGCATCGTAGGGAGGACGAGCCAATATCAGGACGATATTGTCGTTCTTACTAAGGCATGTCAGGCGGCGGACTTCGTCTCGAAGATCATCAGCCAAAAGATCGGCAGAGATAACCCTGGACTCATCATCCTTACCCGAGTAAAGCCACAGTTGATGGGGGCGAGACATTAACGGTTGCACTCGACGCTGCAGGAACACTGAGACAACCTCAGTGCCGCACATTGTCAAGCCTCCCGTGTTTTTCAGAGCGACTATTTGATCGAACAACCTGTCGGCTGTCAATTTTTCGTCGGGAGAAAGGGTGTTTTGCCAGGATTTCTTCGGCTTAGCAATCAGTTTGTCCTCAAAGGGAGGAAGGTTTGAGCACCGTCCAGATACTGAAGGATCTCGTAGATAAAACCATTTGTTGCGCCAGCCCTGGACAGACTCCTTCATCGGGTAATCGAGGTAGTCGACTTCCTTCCTGACAACAAAGCCGACGCCACCGACGACGGGGGGACCGTTGCTGTCGTTGTGGCGCTTTACATAGAAGATCTTCCTCCAAAGACCCCAGTGAGGGTCAATGCCGAGGAAGGCTTCGCAGACGGTGACAAAGATGGATAGATGGAGGATGGAATTCGGGGTCAGCTGCCAGAGCTGGATCCCATAGAAGTAAAGAAGAGAGCGAAGGAACTCGTGCGCCGGAAGAGAGAGGCCACGGAACAAAAAGGCAGAAAACATAACAGTAAAGCCCTTCGGGGGCCTTGGGCGAGAAACCGCACCTGGAAGACGGATATCGTCCTCAGATGCGGAGATAAATCCGAGGGACCGCAGCTTGTTGATGTCGCGGTTGGAAATGGCAGAAGCACTCCAATCACGGCTAACCTTGGCCGCCTCCGAAGCACTAGCACCCTTCTTTTTACCCATGGCGCTTGAAGCTCTTGAGAGAAAGATGCGGGAAGAAGGAGAGGATGCGCGGCGAAGATGAGCAGTAGGAGGTGTAAAAAAGTAAAAATGAGGAAGCCCTATATTTATACCGCAAAGATTGTCATCAGATCGTGGCCATAACTCCGTGGGCGTCGTGGGAGGTGGAGCGAATCCAGCTGTACACGTGGCGCTAGAAAACAGGATGGAACCGGCGGCCCATTATTCCCACGTCGTGCGAAAATCGAGGAAACGCCTCGGTCGCTGCGCGTGCACTGGTCAAAACCTAAAAACTGCTTGCGCAGAACTAGGGTGGGCCCGGAGGGTCAAGTCTTGTCAATCAGGTCACAACAGCAGCGTGTCATCAGTGACGTCATGGGCATCGTTGATTGCATACGAAAAGACAAAAAGGTCGAGTGGTCAACTTGAGCCTATGCACGGATTGCAAGCACCCGCACCTAGGCTCAGGGGCTACTCCCATCGGGAGCGCTGTCGCGCACCCGATAAAATGAGGACTCGAAGGGATAATTGACTCAAGTCTGCACCCAGGCGTAATACGCCCGCGCCCAGACTCGGGGGCTACTCCCATCGGGAGCGCTGGATGCGCACCCGACAGAACTTTTTTCGCACTCCAGGATCATGCCCGGGGACTTGATTCTGTGTAGGGTAACGTTGTTTTGCCATCGGCAGTTAACCAACAAAAGTTGGGCACGTTATTCGGTATCCCTTGCATAAAGAAAATGTATCGGATGATCTGCAAAGACTTGCAGGAACAATTTCGGCAGAAGAAGATGTTCGAGTGGTACAACTTGAGTCTACGCACGGATTGCAAGCATCCGTACCTAGACTCGGGGGCTACTCCCATCGGGAGCGCTGTCGAGCACCCGATAGAAAACAGACGAAAAGCAAGAATGGTCAAGAAGAAGAACTTCGGAAGAAAATATGCTTCAGTCTCTACCCGAACTATGTTCGGCTAGACACTCGGGGGCTACTGACGTGGGCATTACCCTTCGGGTAACCAATGTTGCTCTACCCTATACGGTCCACGAGGAGGCCCATGAAGGTACCCGGAGGGAAGATGGGCCACTAGGACGGTGCGGCGGAATATTACTTGGAGCACAAGATACGGAAGAAGCCGAACAAGGAAAGATTAGAGATAGATTCGTTGTAATCCTACTCGTACTCGACTAGACCTCTCGGGACCTGGCCACCTATATAAAGGCCAGGAGAGGGGTTATCGAGGGACACGATCAATCTTAGCAATCCTAGCAAATAGAAGCTTAGACCTAGGTTACCCTAGCGATTAGCTATCTCGACGAGATCACAGCCGAACTATTCGGCACCCCATTGTAACACCGTTTTCATCATAATCAAGAACAGACAGGCAGGACGTAAGGGTTTTACCTCATCGAGGGCCCCGAACCTGGGTAAATCGCTCCCCCCGCTTGTCTGCGTACCGATGTCTCGTGTCAGCTTGCAGGATTCCATCAACCCTAAGCCCCTATCGGAGGGCATTGCCGAGGAGCCCCCTCGACACTAGTGCTATAAATTTGGCCTTTACAAAACATATTACAAATGCTCTCATAAAAGCTAGAGAAGAGAAACTAAAACTTGAAACTTCTATTCCTAGAAAGTTAGAAGATGGTTGGGAGCCCATCATTAAAATGAAATTCAATGACTTTGAATGTAATGCTTTATGTGATCTTGGTGCAAGTATTTATGTTATGCCTAAAAAGATTTATGATATGCTTGACTTGCCACCATTGAAGAATTGTTATTTGGATGTTAATCTTGCCGATAATGTTAAAAAGAAACCTTTGGGGAGGATTTATAATGTGCGCATTACGGTTAACAATAACCTTGTCCCCGTTGATTTTGTTGTCTTGGATATCGAATGCAATGCATCTTGTCCTATTGTGTTGGGAAGACCTTTTCTTCGAATCGTTGGTGCTACCATTGATATGAAGGAAGGTAATATTAAATATCAATTTCCTCTCAAGAAAGGTATGGAACACTTCCCTAGAAAGAGAATGAAGTTACCTTTTGATTCTATTATTAGAACAAGTTATGATGTTGATGCTTCTACTCTTGATGTTACTTGATTTCCACTTTCTGCGCCTAGCTGAAAGGCGTTAAAGAAAAGCGCTTATGGGAGACAACCCATGTTTTTACTACAGTACTTTGTTTTATATTTGAGTCTTGGAAGTTGTTTACTACTGTAGCAACCTCTCCTTATCATGTTTTTGTTCCAAGTAAAGTTTCTATGTTAAAGTTGATGTTATATTTGGGATCGCTGCGCAGAAACAGCATTGCTGTCTGTCACGAATTCTGGCACAAGTCTCTGTAAAAAAATCAAAAAAATCTGCAAAATTACGAGCGTGATCCTCAGATATGTACGCAACTTTCATTAGTTTTGAGTTTTTCCATTTGAGCAAGTTTAGTGCACCTTTCAGGTTCGTCTTTACGGACTGTTCTGTTTTTGACAGATTCTGCCTTTTATTTCGCATTGCCGTATTTGCTATGTTGGATGAATTTCTTTGATCCATTAATGTCCAGTAGCTTTGTGCAATGTCCAGAAGTGTTAAGAATGATTGTGTCACCTCTGAATATGTGAATTTTTAATTGTGCACTAACCCTCTAATGAGTTTGCTTGAAGTTTGGTGTGAAGGAAGTTTTCAAGGGTCAAGAGAGGAGTATGATATACTATGATCAAGAGGAGTGAAAGCTCTAAGCTTGGGGATGCCCCCGTGGTTCATCCCTGCATATTTTAAGAAGACTCAAGCGTCTAAGCTTGGGGATGCCCAAGGCATCCCCTTCTTCATCGACAACATCATCGAGTTCCTCCCCTGAAACTATATTTTTATTCAGTCACATCTTGTGTTCTTTACTTGGAGCGTCGGTTTGTTTTTGTTTTTGTTTTTGTTTGAATAAAATGGATCCTAGCATTCACTGTGTGGGAGAGAGACACGCTCCGCTGTTGCATATGGACAAATATGTCCTTAGGCTTTACACATAATATTCAAGGCGAAGGTTGAAACTTCTTCGTTAAATTGTTATATGGTTGGAATCGGGAAATGCTACATGTAGTAATTCTAAAATGTCTTGGATAATGTGATACTTGGCAATTGTTGTGCTCATGTTTAAGCTCTTGCATCATATACTTTGCACCCATTAATGAAGAAATACATAGAGCTTGCTAAAATTTGGTTTGCATATTTGGTCTCTCTAAGGTCTAGATAATTTCTAGTATTGAGTTTTGAACAACAAGGAAGACGGTGTAGAGTCTTATAATGATTACAATATGTCTTTTATGTGAGTTTTGCTGCACCGGTTCATCCTTGAGTTTGCTTCAAATAACCTTGCTAGCCTAAACCTTGTATCGAGAGGGAATACTTCTCATGCATCCAAAATCCTTGAGCCAACCACTATGCCATTTGTGTCCACCATACCTACCTACTACATGGTATTTCTCCGCCATTCCAAAGTAAATTGCTTGAGTGCTACCTTTAAATTCCATCATTCACCTTTGCAATATATAGCTCATGGGACAAAATAGCCTTAAAAACTATTGTGGTATTGAATATGTACTTATGCACTTTATCTCTTATTAAGTAGCTTGTTGTGCGATAACCATGCTTCTGGGGACGCCATCAACTATTCTTTGTTGAATATCATGTGAGTTGCTATGCATGTCCGTCTTGTCTGAAGTAAGGGAGATCTACCACCTTAATGGTTGGAGCATGCATATTGTTAGAGAAGAACATTGGACCGCTAACTAAAGCCATGAATCATGGTGGAAGTTTCAGTTTTGGACATATATCCTCAATCCCATATGAGAATAATAATTGTTGCTACATGCTTATGCATTAAAGAGGAGTCCATTATCTGTTGTCCATGTTGTCCCGGTATGGATGTCTAAGTTGAGAATAATCAAAAGCGAGAAATCCAAAATGCGAGCTTTCTCCTTAGACCTTTGTACAGGCGGCATGGAGGTACCCCTTTGTGACACTTGGTTGAAACATGTGTATTGCGATGATCCGGTAGTCCAAGCTAAGTAGGACAAGGTGCGGGCTCTATTAGTATACTATGCATGAGGCTTGCAACTTGTAAGATATAATTTACGTAACTCATATGCTTTATTACTACCGTTGACAAAATTGTTTCATGTTTTCAAAATAAAAGCTCTAGCACAAATATAGCAATCGATGCTTTCCTCTTTGAAGGACCTTTCTTTTACTTTTATTGTTGAGTCAGTTTACCTATCTCTCTCCACCTCAAGAAGCAAACACTTGTGTGAACTGTGCATTGATTCCTACATACTTGCATATTTCACTTGTTATATTACCCTATGTTGACAATATCCATGAGATATACATGTTATAAGTTGAAAGCAACTGCTGAAACTTAATCTTCCTTTGTGTTGCTTCAATACCTTTACTTTGATTTATTTCTTTATGAGTTAACTCTTATGCAAGACTTATTGATGCTTGTCTTGAAGTACTATTCATGAAAAGTCTTTGCTTTATGATTCATTTGTTTACTCATGTCATTACCATTGTTTTGATCGCTCCATTCATTACATATGTTTACAATAGTATGATCAAGATTATGATGGCATGCCACTCCAGAAATTATCCTTGTTATCGTTTACCTGCTCGGGACGAGCAGAACAAAGCTTGGGGATGCTGATACGTCTCCGACGTATCGATAATTTCTGATGTTCCATGCTACATTATTGATGATATCTACATGTTTTATACACATTATATGTCGTATTTACGCATTTTCCGGCACTAACCTATTAACAAGATGCCGAAGAGCCGCTTCGTTGTTTTCGCTGTTTTTGGTTTCAGAAATCCTAGTAATGAAATATTCTCGAATTGGACGAAATCAACGCCCGGGGTCCTATTTTTGCACGAAGCTTCCGGAAGCGCGAAGGGGAAAGGAAGTGGGGCCACGAGGCGCCGCCACACTAGGGCGGCGCGGCCCGTGCCCCGGCCGCGCGGCCCTAGCTTGTGGGGCCCTCGTGTGGCCCCCGCGTTGCCCTTCCGCCTACTTAAAGCCTCCGTCGCGAAACCCCCGATACCGAGAGCCACTATACGGAAAACCTTCCGCAGACGCCGCCGCCGCGAATCCCATCTCGGGGGATTCAGGAGATCGCCTCCGGCACCCTGCCGGAGAGGGGAATCATCTCCCGGAGGACTCTTCATCGCCATGATCGCCTCCGGAGTGATGAGTGAGTAGTTCACCCCTGGACTATGAGTCCATACCAGTAGCTAGATGGTCGTCTTCTCCTTATGTGCTTCATTGTTGGATCTTGTGAGCTGCCTAACATGATCAAGATCATCTATCTGTAATACTATATGTTGTGTTTGTCGGGATCCGATGGATAGAGAATACTATGTTATGGTGATTATCAATCTATTATTTATGTGTTGTTTATGATCTTGCATGCTCTCCGTTATTAGTAGAGGCTCTGGCCAAGTTTTTGCTCTTAACTCCAAGAGGGAGTATTTATGCTCGATAGTGGGTTCATGCCTCCATTAATATCTGGGACAGTGACAAAAAGTTCTAAGGTTGTGGATGTGCTGTTGCCACTAGGGATAAAACATTGATGCTATGTCTAAGGATGTAGTTGTTGATTACATTACGCACCATACTTAATGCAATTGTCTATTGCTTGCAACTTAATACTGGAAGGGGTTCGGATGATAACCTGAAGGTGGACTTTTTAGGCATAGATGCATGCTGGATGGCGGTCTATGTACTTTATCGTAATGCCCAATTAAATCTCACTATATTTATCATATCATGTATATGCATTGTTATGCCCTTTTCTATTTTTCAATTGCCCGACTGTAATTTGTTCACCCAACATGCTTTAATCTTATGGGAGAGACACCTCTAGTGAACTGTGGACCCCGGTCCTATTCTTTACATCGCATACAATCTATTGCAATACTTGTTTTACTGTTTTCTTCGCAAACAATCATCTTCCACACAATACGGTTAATCCTTTGTTACAGCAAGCCGGTGAGATTGACAACCTCACTGTTTCGTTGGGGCAAAGTACTTTGGTTGTGTTGTGCAGGTTCCACGTTGGCGCCGGAATCCTTGGTGTTGCGCCGCATCATATTTCGCCACCATCAACCTTCAACGTGCTTCTTGACTCCAACTGGTCCGATTAAACCTTGGTTTCTTACTGAGGGAAACTTGCCACTGTGCGCATCATACCTTCCTCTTGGGGTTCCCAACGGACGTGTCAACTACACGCATCAGGCCCCAGCATGATGACAGACGGTACTTAACTGAGGAAGAGGTGAGAAGCGTGCGGCATCAACGACCACTTTCCGCGCACCTCCTCAACAAATATGAGCAGCAGTACGACCGACGTCGGCGGTACGACGTAGATGATGATAGATATCGTCGGTCTGATGCAGACGACAGGAAATAGGCATTGGAACTGTCCCTTCTTCAGACACTGCTGGGACTCAGGAATGAGCCGATTGCCAACAATCGAGAACTGCCCAGAATGTAGACGGAAGAGGAAGGAAGCTACTGAAGTTTCAGTGTTCGAACGTCTCGGACCTCTCCCACCTCAGAAAAAACGAGCTGAGTCATCTCAAGATGAAGACTTCGAGGAGTCAGAGGAAGAAGATAGGTATCATCGACCAAGGTGGTGCCCTGATGGACTCAGCCACTCCCAAAAGCGCAGAGTGCAGCGGCTACGTAACTTGGAGGAAGCCGAGGCGCAGTACCTGTACACGTTGAGGAAAGCACGGCCCGATCTGGCCATGAAAATTCAGCAAACATTGGAGACAGAGGCACGGCCACAAAGAAAGTGTGGCGACGCAAGCAGACAAAAGCCGATGTAGAGACATCGGCTGATACAAACATGGTGTTCATCCTTCCGTCAGAGTTTTGTGCTCCAAGAGACGAGGAAGTGTCAGTGGCACAGTTTGATTGTGGCCCGCGGCCAGTCATCTTCGAGAAGCCACGAGAGAGGAGCTACAGGCATCTGAAAGCCCTATACCTGAAAGGTTATATCAATGGGCAACCTATCAACAAGATGCTGGTTGACACGGGAGCAGCAGTCAACATAATGCCGTACTCCATGTTACGACGTTTGGGACGTTCCAATGAAGATCTGATCAAAACCAACGTCACGCTAAGCGATTTCAACGGCCAAGCGTCAGAAGCCAAGGGTGTTCTGAACGTGGACTTAACTGTCGGCCGAAAGACCATCCCTACGTCCTTCTTCATCGTCGACGAGCAAGAGCACTTACGCTGTCCTGCTAGGAAGGGATTGGATCCACGCTAACTGTTGCATTCCATCCACAATGCATCAGTGCATCATACAATGGGATGGAGATGAAGTGGAGGTTGTTCATGCAGACGATTCGGTCGAAATCTCTTTGGCTACCATGAACATCTGGGAAGCAAACGATCAAGAGCCGCTCTCTGGGATCAATCTGGACGGCTGTGAGCGCATCGAAGCTTCTAAAAACGGGGTGAGGCTGGTCTTATCCACTGGCCTGACAGAGTAACAAGTTCGCCGATCCCTGCGATCGGTCCCAAAAAATAAAAAGCAAGGATTTCACCTCAAGCATGTCACGTGGTCATAGCGGAGAACCAAAAAGTTGTGAACCCTCAGTAAGCATTGCAATAAAAAAGGAGGCCGATCCTAGCAATCGGCCAAATTTAGCCTCAACATGCCTTCTGCCTATGTTCAGCATTGATTTAGCAGGCAAAGGGAAGCTGGGGAAGGGGTTTACAGCATCTGATGGACAGGAAGAATAGAGACCTTTACTTAGCGATACAGCTACAAGGGAGGCCGATTCCAGCAATCGGCCATAACACATTCTCATCACATTAGCTAGTCATTGTGCTATTTAGCATGGTGGGTGATGTGAGAGGCTTATAGTTGGCTGAAAAGCCGATATCTTCAATCACTTGAAGGATTCGGCTCGGGGGGCATACACACGGAGAAGATACAAGGCCACGAAGTATGTACCCCGGGGGAGCCGATTCATGAAATCGATCGGCTAATAAAAAATCGAAAATAGAAAAATTTTAAGCACAGCCGATGCTCGGTCATCGACTCTAGAATTATAGAGTTTCAACTACCATTTTGATGAGCCAACTGCACCCTTGACCTGAAAGTAGATGACGTCACGACTGGCCAGAATTTCGACTGCTATGGCATTTTTTCCTGGAGTTTGGCCAAGGGGCGACTTGGTCGATGACACCAATAGAGGTTGCTACGTTCGGCGCGGTGGAGGGCATCATAACTTCATCGACATTCTTACTCTGCAAAGAAGATGGTGGTAGTAAATCACAAGAATTGAGCCAGGAGAGGTTGGAAAGCCATTCCCTGTGAAGTCTTGGTTCAAGAAAAAGGGTTTACTGATCTTCCCGAGCCCTCTTGGTGCATCGACTCCTTGTGCGCAAAGCTTCCCTGCCCTGTTCTGATGGGAGTTGGAGGGACAGCAGGGTTAAGGACTGACCTTTTCTTGGAAGCCGATGGTGGCACATCTGGCTGGTTTTACGTGGTGGTGTCTCCAGAGGTGCCCAAGCTCGAACCTTGTCGGCTGGATTGCGTCTCCTTGCTGACATTATCTTCGGTGGAAGTCTACAAGAGCAGGATTAATGAACTAATAGCCTAGAAGGATGTTGCTCTTCAAAGTGTTCCTGGCAGCCATCTTTCTCGCTGCTGTTCTCGCCCTGGCTGAGGCTCGGGGGGCAGCTGGACCTGAAGATCCTTTGCTCTTGGGAGCCGATTTTGGCTGAAATCGGCTAGCTCTGCACCACAATCTTTTTAAAAAGTGGTGAGTTGTTGCAGAAGGGAACCACCGGAGTTCCGGAGTTGGTGGGAGGAATTTGAAGAGGGAGCCATCATCATTGATAGGCTCTGGGCCATCTTGTTGCTACAAAGAAACAGAGCAGGGTGACTGTAAACTATCACAAGGAATTTGTGAGCAAGTTGTGCCTGTTCTGCAGAAGTATCAGCTTCAGCATCAAGTTGTCTCAGCCACGGTCCTAGAGCCCTCCTGAAAGCATTAATTCAGGGTTTTTGCCGTTAAATCGAACATCATGCACAGGTGATTTGGAGTCCAAAATCTGTCTGAGTTGAAGCAAGGGTTGCAGGTTACTGTTTGAGGAGATAACTGAATTGACCTGCCTTGCAAGCTATCGGGAAAGGCTGATGTGTTACCATCGGCTCGTTGAGCATTGATCAAGTTAATAATCGGCAAACTTAGGATGAGGGGAAATCGGCTAAATCAACATGAGAGAAATCGGCAAAGTTAAATTGGAGGAAATTCTTCATTGATAATAAGATTTCTTACATGAAAGAGTTGGTTGCTCTCAAAAGGAAGAGCTAGGGGACACATTGTCCCATCTACTGCTATTGGTCCTATGCTAAGGATCCTATCTACGGGAAGTCGCTGCCCTCGTCGTCGCCGTCGTCGCCGTTGTCGGCGCTACTTCCGGCGGGCTCGTCGTCGCTGCTGCCGCGGCCGCCGGCAGGGCCTTCGTCGTCCTCATCCTCCTTGTCAGCGCCGTCGTCGCTGTCGAAGTCGCTGAAGTTGCCCGGCCAGGGGCAGAGGCGCTTGGCCGGCGGCTCGTCGGAGGAGGTGTCGTCCTCCTCCTCCTCTTCCTTCTTCGCCTCCTCGGAGGAGGTGAAGTCGCCCCAGGAGAAGCGATCGTCATCGCTCTCCTCCTCCGATTCCCCGTCGGCGAGGAAACGGAGGTCGCTCTCCCCGTCGGTAGAGGACTTGTCGTCCTCAGACCAGACGGAGAAGTCGTGGCTGGACTCATCCCCGTATTTTATGGCGCGGCGAATGTGGGCCTCGTGGGCCTCCATCGGGTCCCACTCCGGCGTCGGCTCCCGGAGGGGGGAAGATTGGGCGGAGAGACCCGACGAAGAAGAAGAGGAGGAAGAGGAAGACATGCTGGCAGAGGAGGGTTTTTTGGAGTGCTAATGCGAAGGGGACGAAGAAAGGAATTGCGAGAAGTGGCTAAATAAAAGGGGATATAGCAGAGATTTAATGCTCAAGCAGTTTTCGAGGACGTGGTGCCACAACTGTCCAATCGTGCAGAGAAGTTGAGAAGGCAAGGCATCATGATGAAGAATACTGCAGCGGTTCTGTTCTGCCACGACATGACCCTTCGAAAGAAAAACAGAGTGGTTTTGAAATTATCATTGCCAAAACCAGGGGGGTATGTGTTATCACCAGATTTTGGCCAAATCAGGAGATGGGCCGTAAGTGAAGATGGGCTTGAAGGATATACGCGTGGAGCATCTTTGAAGCGGCCTTGCACGAAGAGTTTGGGCTTAATTGCCCGTGTATCTGTAACATAGTAGATCGCATCTTAGTTTAGAATTAAAAGATAGAGTTTAACCCGTGCACGGTTAGGTGCACACCCGAATTAGAAAGTCCCTTGGACTATAAATATGTATCTAGGGTTATCGAAAAAGGAGGACAATCACGTTCACAACAAACACAAATCAGGCGCATCGCCACCCCTTCTTTCGAGGGTTTCTTCCGGGTAAGCATCATGCTGCCTAGATCGCATCTTGCGATCTAGGCAGCGTACGTTTATTCGTTTACCTTGTGTTGCTCGTGGTCGAAGCGTTGTTGATGGCGAGTAGCACTATTTATCATAGGTGTTTTGGGGCTTGCATGGATACTTTTTCTTATACATGCTTGTTTGGCTATGCTGCCCCATGATATCTAGCTGCCCTTACGCCTACCTAGGTGTAAGGGCAGCACCCTGCTTGTTCGTTATTTAGTAGATCCAATCTGTTATAGTTGCTCCTTGATTCTTCAAGGATTGGTTTAATATCTGTATGGTTAGGCCTTGCAAACGGGTTGAACGATCCGGTAACACGTGAGGTATGGTTTGTTAATCCTAAGAGAGATGTTCCGGGAATTAACTTAGCGTTGGTTTTTAGGCCTCTTTTAGGGTTAGTTTTCCATTATCTTTCGTATCTGTTAGGCTCAACTACGCGCAGGATGTTCCGATCATGCGGTGAAAACCCTAAACTGTCGTAGATTGGTATAGCTTTATATTGATCAAGCGGGAGCCCCATGTCATCGTTAACCCGACGTAAGCCATGGGGCGATCGGCTCTCTGAGCCGATCCACAGGGCAACCTGAGAGCCGATAGGGCTCGTATTTAATGTTTACGTGTACCGCCACGCAGAAACTAATCGAAGCAATCCAACACCTTCCCGGCCAGGTATAGGTCAGGTGGCACGCCCTTGCAACCGCCGGGACGTGTGCCGGAACATTTTGCGGGACGACGTCGAGGGACCAGGGCCCACTGCAGTCTTGGAAGCCTCCCGGCTCTTCGTGTTGCTTAACCACTGCTCGCCGGTGGGTTTTGGCAGGCAACAGATGCATGGATTGAAGTTGGACAAGATCCAATATGTGGCACTCAACAAATGGGTGGCACATTTTGGAAGAAGATATACAACTACTTCCACGAGCACAAACATTTGGGCGATACACCTTTTTTGAGCGATCAGAGTGAGGCCTCGCTCACGAAAAGGTGGACGTGGATCCAAGAGCAGACCACCAAGTTCAACGCCGCCTACGAGAAGATGAAGAAGCGTAAGGTGACTGGTCTTGGCATTGCCGACTTGATGACCCAATCTTTAGGCCAATTCAAGGTGGCCAACGAGCAAAACATCTTCAACTTGGTCCACTGTTTGACGGCGCTCAAGGATTGCCCCAAGTGGCACGGCCTATATGTTTCCTATGACGCCGATGCGCCCAACGGGTCCAATGTCATCGATGCTGATGGCGAGGGCCCAAGTGCACCGATGAAGAGGTCGATGGGGCTGACGAGCTCTAAGGTGGAGGCCAAACGAGAGGCCTCCTCGCAAACAATGTCGGAGACGATAAAGAAATGATCCTTGCCGACAAGAAGGTGTCGAGCAAGAAGAGGGAGGATAGGAAGCAACGGGAAAAGGAAGAGGATGTCAAGAACTACTACGAAACACAAACCAAGAAGCTCAGTATTGAAAAGATCAATCCCCGCGCGGACACGAAGGAGGTAGATAACAAGCAAAAGGAGTTGAAGGTCACCGTGCTCAGCGAGGAGTCCAAGATCATGGCAACCCCCTTGACCTACGACATGGACCCTATTCACCGGCCGTGGCTTGAGAAGAAGAAGATAATTTTAGCTCCAGATATGTAATTTGTGTACCATGCGAACTCCTTATGTTGCAACTTTAGCTTCTATCATTTTCGTCGAATTATTTGGTCAATATCTATGGCCAGTTTAGTAACTATGAAATCTTAAAAAGAAAACCATTTACGTATAGGCCGCGGATATTTTAGGGGCGTCGTTCGGGCCGCTGTCTTCCACATCCGCACTGCGGCCTATTTCCTGTTCACATGCCACCGCATCCGGACCAAGCCGGATCAAAATGCGGTCCGAAATGACATTCGGGAATCTCGGGCGACGTATTTCGGACGTTCAAAAGTGGACGCGAGCATCCGTTTGCATTGCCCTGCGGATATATTTTGTCCGCGCGTCCATTTGCGTCTGGGTGTGCTCCCACCGGGACGACCCATTTTTAGATTTACAACATATTTAAAAATATAAAAAGTAGTACATTTAAATGTATAAAAACTATACAAAGTAGATCTAGAAGCCTAGACTACTTGCTTCCGGACGGGCCGGCCCGTCGTTGGGTCGCTCCATCGCCTGCTTCTCCGCCGCCTCTCGTGCGGCTGCTATGGCTCGGTGTGCCGCCGCTTCCTCTTGCAAGCACTGCTCCAGCCTCGCGTTCGCGGCGTCGTCCTTGAGTGTCTCGAAAGACTCGACGATAGCCCTCTGCTCCGCCGCCATCTCCTCCTGCGTAGGCGCATCAAGGTCATCGGAAGACCAAGATATCTCGGAGTCGGAGTCCTCTGCGGCTGCGGCGGCCGCCAGCCTGCGCTGTTCCAGCTCGGCGTCGACCGCCACATGGGCCGCCCGCTCCTCCTCTGCTTCCTCCCCCGCGAGAGCCAGGGCCACGGCGACCCTAACCGGGTCGAGGAGGTCGTCGGTGCTGTCGTCGTCATCAAACTCCTCCCCGGAGCTCGAGGCCGGGGGAGGTAGAGTGGGAGGTGAAGGTGGAGGTGGTGACGCGGCAGCCTGGTCGCGTCCGGCGCTGCTCATGGTGGATGCGGTGGAGGCTGAGCGGAAGTGGTGCTACGGCAACGGCGGCTAGGGTTTAGTGGGAAGGAGATGAGATGCTCGCGCCCCTGTTTATATAGGTCGGAGGCAGGGCAACGGCCGTGCCATGCGTGGCATCGCCATTACTACGTGCGCAGAGGTAGGCGACGGCCGCGCGCCACGGGAGGCATCGCCATTTACGCCGACGCAGACTGCCGAAGCGACGCCTCGGCGCCAGTACTGGCGGAGAAGACGCATCGACGCTGGGTCACTGCTAGACGGGCCAGACAAAACATCCGCCAGACGCGAGCGGACACTTTCCGTGTCCGCGCAGCGTCCGCAGAGACGCATCCGAGGCGCATATTTGGGCCAGATTTGCGTCTCCAGCCCGGTCACTTTACGTCGCCCCGCTGGAGCAGGGCCAGACGGATTTCCGGTTACGGCGGACGAGAACGGTGGCTCAACGTCCGTTTGCGTCGCACGGTGGGACGCTACAAGGAGCCACCACCTGAGTCTTGCTCTAGTGAAACTTTATTTTTTTGAATTGTATGAATCCTTTCATTTTTATTATTCTAAAAATTATTATTTTTACTTAATTTCTGTGCTAAAACTTGGCAAAACTGATTCAAACATAGTTCAACATGATTTTTTTGGGGTTAGGCGCCCATTGGTGGTCCCTGGAAACGACGCCTCAAGATCCAGCGCCCTACGGGCGGAGACGGTCTCAAAGGCAGTATCAACAGCAGCACGCAGCGTGGTGGCCGTGTCTCCTTGCCATGCGTCAGAGTCTAGCGGTCTACAGCCTAGTAGCCATGCGAGCAAGCAGTGCAGCTAGCAAGCTATCCAAGGGGAAAATAAAAATAAAAAGGTACAGGAGTAGGCGTGTAGCAAGTACTGATGAGACGCGAGGACTGCACCTGACACGACCTACCTGAGCTGCACCTTGTGGACGGCTCGACCTCATCAGCCCAGCTAGTATGCTACGCACTACGGCACTAGTCCTAGCTTAGCTTCATGGTACTACTGCATACTGTAGTGTAGAGTGTGGACAGCATTTGCATCCTAGCTCTACTAGCACTGCGTGCTACGCACGTTGAATTATTGAGCTGTTTTCTAGTGCACCACTGCCAATCGACTAGTACGATAGAGAACAAAAGCTTGCTGGTGTTGATAATGGGTTAGTGATGTTTAAGGGCATCTTCAACCCTACGATCCAAACGGACGCTCGTTGGGCTATCCATTTTGAGCCGTCTGGATGACCGCGCGGACACCCAGATAGCGGCCCGTGTTCGCGTGTCCGTTTGGGTCGCACGCAGCGCTCAACGCGCGAACGCAGCGCAAATGTAAAAAAATAAAAGAAAATAAATATAAAAAAGAAAACAATAAAAAAGTAAATTTAAACCAAAGTTCATTAAACTTAGCCCTATTTTGGACAATTTTTACACAAAAGAAAGTCCTATATGGGTTTTAAACTAAAAAAAGAAGAGAAAACCCTAGGCTAAGGTTTGGGAGCACGGTGGCCGCCAGTGCGCAGTACTACTCTCAGTAGTACTTGTCGTCGTCGTTGTTGATGAGGACGAAGCCCCTCGGCGGCGACGCGCTGTTCCGGCTGGACGCGCTGGAGGGCGCCGGGGACTTCGGCCAGGGCGACCACTGTGCCCTTTCCCAGGCGGAGTGCGGGTCCGGAGGGCTCGCCGGCCTGCGCAGGCGTGCCAGCCGCGCGGCCTCCTTCCGGAGCTGCTCCGCCGCAGCGGCAGCTCCGCCTCCTGCCGGAGCGCGGCCTGGCGCTCCTCCTCTGCCCAGAACATCTACGCCACCGCTACGATGACGTAGATCCGGTCGAGGATGGGAGGTGCCGGTGGCCCCATCTCGAACGCTGCCGGCGCGGTTCGCCAGCTGCTGCCGGCCTCGTGGTCGTTGGCGGACGGCGCGAACTCCCACTTCGGGGACATGGCGGCGCGGAAGCTCGAGCTCGTGCGTGCGTGCGGCCGGAGTGGAGAGTGGGGACTGGATAGGGACAGTCCCCCTCTCCAGTCACATTTAATAGGACTGGGACACCGACAGCTGGGCCAGCCACGCGGACCAGGCGGACACGCGAGGACGCCGCGTGCCATCCGCGGCCACACAACCTGGCCAAGATTTGGGCCAGGTTTGGGTCGTCCCGGACACCCGCGGCCATCCGCATGATGCGTGGCCGTGTTGGGCCGTGTTTTTATCCGCGACGCGCGGGCGCGGAATGGGTGGCCGCGTTGGAGATGCCCTAAGAACCATCACATGTTACACATATATGAAATCGTACTAAAAGCTCGTTTGGCATCCATCATTTTGTTTCATTTGACAAAACTGATGATATCATTTTGTTGGGCAAATCCTACCAATAAGAATTGAAGTTAGACGATGAATGGAATCCATGAAATTCCGAATTGAATTCTGATAGAATTCCATGTCACAACCAAACAAGTTGGATTCTCGAAATCACAAGTAAATTATTTCACTTCAACCCCAAATGATATAGCCAAACGACTTGAGGTTGTGACATCAGATGCAATTCAAACCGTCCCGAAAAAAAGGAAGAAGATGTAGCTCCAACTGAAGAACAGGGCAACTTCAGCAAAGCCCACGTAAAATAGGTTCGGTGTGGCCTTCTATAGACCAACTAGGTGGTGACAAGAGTGTTAAAAAGCCCAGCTTATTGTATGGGCCGGATGGATAAGAGACCTTATGACAATGGAAATAGTGTTTGGCACACGTAGGTTTTTTTTTTTCTCATGGAATTCAGTACATCAGCCTGTCAATTGCTCTGCCAAATAGAAAAATCAGCCTGCTAATATGTTGTATGAGGACTTTTCAGGATCAGAGAGATACTTCTTCAAAAAGGAAATGGCTACCGTCATCCTACAAATTCCCATCAGTCAAAATGGCAGTTGCAAAGTTTGGCTTGTACTATGTCAGATCAGCCTACAAGCTTGCATGTACTGAATCCTTTTTCTCCACACGCACTACTGCTGGTCGTGGGAGTTATTCAGGAATTGAGAACCAGCCCAAGGATTGGAAGAAACTATGGACTATCCAAGCACCAAACAAAACGAACATTCTTCTGTGGCGTATGGCTCACGATTGCTTGCCCATAGGGTTTCAGTTACAGCATAAGCACATTCCTACAAAGGATGAATGTATCTTCTGCGGGAAATCAGAAAGGGTCAAGCACTTGTTTCTGATGTGTCTGTTTGCTCGGTCCGTTTGGAATTCTGTCAATGAAACTTTCCCCATCTGTCTTGCCAGGAAATCTTTCAGAAACATGAAACAATGGATTTTTGACTTCCTTCGTAGAAGCTCCCATGCATGTTCAGGCAACTACCTTTGTTGTTACATGCGGGCACATATGGGAGGATAGTAACGACGCAACAAATGACAAAGGCATGATGAATCCTGAGCGTGTAGCTGGGAAGGTTAAGGCGTACGTGGAGAATATTATTCTGCATTTTTTCAAATCCAAACCTGCTAATAGACGTGATCCCAACTTGGTTCCGCGTTGGAGTCCACCACCTTTAGGCAAAGTTTGTGTCAATGTAGATGCAGCTCTCTTCCCAGGCAAGTCAAGATCGGTTGGGGTGCAGCGATCCAAGACTCTGCAGGTGTTTTCTTACTAGCAGCTGCTGAACGTATGGCAGGCCTCCCCTCCCCTAAGTTTGCTGAGTCTATATATGGCAATTAGACGAGCCATGATAGTGGCAGCAGACAACGGTTTCCAGGATATTGTGCTTGCTTCAGATTGTCTATCTGCAATACAACATATCAAGTCACCGGTTGAGGATCGTTGGCTATGTGATTGCTGACATTAAAAAGCTAGCAACTGAGTTTAACTCCTGTTCCTTCAGGCAATTTGATCGAACAATGAATGTGGCGGCGCACACTTTAGCTCGTAATTGTGAGCATTTAGCTTGTAATATTTTCTCTCTACCTCCGGATTGCATCCGGGTTGTACTATGTACTGATATTCATTGATCAATAAAGTGCCGACATTCTCTCAAAAAAAGGTAAAAGAAATCTCTGGATAAAACTAGCAAAAGACCAACCTTTTAGAAGGGCCAGTTCAGGTGGACGTGCGGAAAATAATTTTATGGGTTGTCCACAAATTCATTCTCATGGACCAACTACATGAGTTGACATTTGGCAACTGGAGAGGAGTGAATTTCTGAACCATGTCTCATAAAATTATTTTCCTTTCTATGCTTACACTACGAAGCATCACCGCGTAAAGACTTTTTTTTACTTTTAGGCACAGTGCACATGTACTTGGGAGTGCGGGGTCTCTAATTCAAAAGTATAAAAACATGCTTCCTCCGTTTAAAAAAGAACCTGTGCAATTTTTCCTGGATATGGATAATCTATAATTAAAACATGTCCATATACCTTCGTATTTAGACAAAGTTGAACATTTCTTTTTAGGAACGAAGGAGTACTAGTTTTTCAGATAGGACACACATGGAATAATAAACGAAGGACACAACTGCGAGGGAAAAACATTCAGGTTTTTTGGGCAAAAATAACAGCCCGATGTGTTAGCTCACATCGAAATTGTTTTGGTCCAATCTGCACACGATTACAAGTTTGGGTACATTATCACCACAAATTTCAAGTTGTTGCACCATTTTGCTTGCATTGTGCAAATTCTTGTATGAGCAGTGTGGTTACTTCTACTTGGGCTTCCACCTTCCTAGTCAAGCCAGGCTCCTTAAGTTTCTCTTATAGATAGATTGGGTTTCTCCCCAGTGGGTTAAGTATAACATTTCTGTAATTTTTTTGCATGGAATCTCAGCGCTTTATTAACCATTAACAACTGCTCCTACTGTCATCCTGAAGACTGACAACAAGGAAGCTAGGAGAAAGTTCCTTCCAAACGCGCTTCAACTCCAACATGCAAGCGTGCTTGGCGCAATGCGAGTGACTGTGTTAGACGATCTTATTACATGTTGAATAACAAAAGAAGAAAATGAACTATAATACCCTGCGATGTCCTGTAAAATTGGCGCAACAACTGCGCGAAAAGCAGCACGTGATTCCCAGAGATTAACAATTTCTAAGCAACCCACTTCAAACACCACTCCCGAGTAACCACGCAGCTTGGCAAAGATCACACCCTCCCTCAGTGCCATTGCCTCGACATCATCGAATTCAGTGATTCCTAGGAGCGGTTTACTCCAAGCAGCAATGAAGCCGGAGAGATCTGTTGCAACACCTCCCTCCCGCTCAACTCTTCCTTTCCTCTATGGCCACACTAGTATCAATATTGATTTTTATGGAGCTTTCATCTGCTGGTCGCCAACCATCCTGGCAACGTTAGAGCCTGTCGCTGAGGGATCAGGCATATCTAGCAAGGCTAGGTCATTTCTCGTCCTCACCATGGACTGAAGACGATCCAAGCCTACACGGTCATGAGTGATATTATTTCTTGGAGGTCTAAATAGCCCACATGACAGTAATAATTACTAGGCTATCACCGGCTGGAATGATCGGGTCACACGCCCAAGTGTTTAGATGCAGGTTAGGAACTTTGACATCGAGTGAAACTCCCGCCTCCGCCCTGAACTTCATCTCATATGGATGTGCAGGGCGTCTGTAGTTTCAAGTTATGAAAGTACATTGCGCTTGCAAATTGAGGCGTATGTACTTCCAAGTACACACATATTAGTTGTGCAACGTGATAGAACTTAGAAGAATAATCTTACTAGTTCTAAAAGTCTGGAAAAAATCACTCAAACCTTTAACCATGGGATCTAGTTTCAAAGACACAAGGAACCCAATAGTAAAAAACCCTTGCAATTTGGACGTTCAGTTTTTGAATTTTTTTAAAAAAATTCATTTATGAAAATAAATTTAAATTTGTAGTTTTCTACACTCCTTCATCCCCCTCTCTTGTCCTCCCCACTTTGCTTATCCTTTTGGCAAGTGTCGAGCAGAGATACCATGAGAACATACACATGGCACGTGGAGAGCGAGCCAAAACGCACCTTCGCAAAAATCGATATTTTTCTAGTGATTTCAGAAGTTTTTAGGATAGTTATCCTGGTTGATAATATCTAAAATTTAGGTGGGCACGTCTAGGGGAAGTTTTTTTTCGTGTTGTGATTTCGGCATAAAAAACCCAAGCAACCCAAAAAATGCAGAACACTTAGAAATGTAGTGCGAAGAAACCAATTAAATTAGTCGCTTTAGTGTAATATATCGTACGGCTCGTCACGACGCCTCCCGCACATCTTGCATTCATATATAATGCTTGAAAGGGATAAGATGTTCGTTTTTGTGTAATATTTTGTAGAGTGTAACAAAATAAGTTTATCAAAACATATTAACATGTGATTTAGTTTTAATGAGCTCGACGCGAATGATATAACCATGAAAATGGGTCGTGATTGGGACGCTTGATTTGCAAGATATTTTTTCAGTTGTGATCGAATCTAGGAAAAAAGTGAAAACAGCCAAATCTGGACACCGAAAGCAGCGCAGCGCATACCTTGTAGGTAGCACAAACCTTGCAGTCAAGACACTTCAAAAAAAATTCTTCAAACCATATGGACGTAAGATCTAAGTTTTAAAAAGCTCGATATAACTAACACAAATGTAAAAAAATCATGATTTGAACATTCTTTTGAATAGATAATTTACTTTTTTTGATAATGGACATTTTATTACTTTAGAAGCAATGAACCCGGTCTCTGTATAGTTAGGATGCACACAACCGTATTACAACCAACACCAGCAAAGTGCATAAGAAAGTATTCGACGACGAAAAAACATAAAGGGAAAACTCTACGCAGGAGGGCCCAGTCAGACATCACGCTTCCACCCATGTTGGGAAAAAATATTCCTCGCCGTATCCTCCAATCGTGTAGACACCTCCGTAAAAAGGTCGCGATGCTCCACTCATTGAAGAGGCAACCATGAACGTACCATAGCCGTGCACCGGTAGATGACCTGCATGAGAGAAGAAGATACATTGTTAAAATCCTTGTCATTTCTACATAGCCATAGTGACCAAATAACGGCAATCGCTCTCATCCTAATAAGACGCTTAAACCTGGTATCCACGTTGCCGAATATATTTGCAACACTACATGGTGGGTACAAGGTAGAACCTATCTAGATGAATGACCATATAGATCCAGCAAATTTACATTGGAATAATAAGTGTTTTATGGTCTTATCATGAAAAAAAAAGACACACTTCTTACTTCTCTACCAACTGTGTTTAGCAAGGTTATCCTTGGTGGAGTGACACTACGATGAAGATACCACATAAACACCTTTGTTTTAAGAGGTATCTTCATCTTCCAAAAATTTGAATTATTATCGATAGAAATATCAGGCTGGATTAGAGCATTGTACATAGAAGCCACCGAGAATGAACCACTCCCAGTAAGTTTCTACTGAAACTCATCAGACCCATGCGTCAGATGTATTGAATCTAGATGTTGTAACAAGTACCATGATTCTTGTCTTAGTCCAATGAGATTTATTCTGAACACCACATTCGGTGGAAAAGTTTCCAACACCTTAGAGAGAGTGTCGCCTTTGTGACTCACAATATTACACAATGCCGAATATTGTTCTCGGAGCATGACATTACCTAGCTATTTATCCTCCCAGAAATGAATTTCCGACCCATCCCTAATATAGAAAGTTTCGTATGGAAAAAAGAACCTCTTTGTTGCCAGAAGGTCTGCCCAGAAATGCGAATCCCCATGTTTCCAACAGACTTGGGACAACTCATTAGAGCCAATGCACTTTCTCCTTAGGAGTGTTTGCCAAAATACCATCCTCCATAAGTAGCTTGAACAACCATTTACCAAGTAGGGCCTTGTTTTTAACCTGGAGGTCTTGAATTCCAAGTCCAGCATGCTCTTTAGGGCGGCAAAGCACATTCCATCTAGCCAGTCGATATTTACGCTTCTCACTATTCCCTTGCTAGAAGAATCTTGATCGAAAATAATCCAATCGTTTTAAGACTCCTTTAGGGAGCTGGAAGAAAGATATCATATACAGTACCATATTACTTAGTACTGCATTGATAAGAACTAATCTTACGCCCAGGGACAGTAATTTCCCGTTCCAACTAGAAAATATAATTTGTAGTCTTTCCTCCACTACTTTCTATTTCGTATTGGTAAGTCTCCGATAATGAATCGGTATTCCAAGTACTTAATAGGAAATTGGCCTTGTTCGCACACAAATAAATCAGCATACAGAGCAACATGGTCTTGGGCCTCGCCAAAACAAAACAACACACTCTTATGAAAATTTCTTTTCAGACCCGATAATTCCTCGAACGCTGAAAGAATCAACTTTAGGTTTCTTGCCTTTTCGATGTCATGTTCCATAAAAAGAATTATGTCATCGACATATTGAAGAATGGACAATCCACCATCCACTAGATGTGGAATAACCCCTTCAATTTGTCTGTCGGACTTTGCGGGTTCAATCATGACAATGAGCATATCCATCACTATATTAAATAGCATTAGAGATAATGGATCACCTTGTCTTAGCCCCTTCTTGGTTTGAAATTATTTTCCAACATCATCATTGACTTTAATGGCAACACTTCCCCCGAGACGAAACTATGAATTAAAGCGCGCCACTCTTCAGAAAAACCTTACATCCCTAGAGTTTGTTGTAAAAAAAGACCAGTTCAACTTATCATAAGTTTTTTCAAAGTCAATCTTTAAGATTACCCATTCAAAAATTTCCGATTTAGTTCATGAACCGTTTCATGATGGACAAGCACCCCATTAAGGATGTTACGCCCTTTCATAAAAGCAGTTTGTGAAGGACGAACCGTATTCAGCCTAATTGTAGCAACCTTAGTGAATATTTTAAAGCTAACACTAAGGAGACAGATAAGCTGATATTTTTGGATCCTCTCTACTTCATTAAAAATCTAACCGTGCCCTCAATGTTACGGGGTTACACACAACATGAAAAGTGGCATGATGTGCTTCAATAAGAGGACGCCCTTTTTTTGCACAAAGGGAAGCGCCGTAGGCGCCAATTTATTTCAGCTCATAGACATTGTACATCATGGATTACAATTCCTTGTAGACAAATATTTTGAAAAGCTAGCACTAGAGGGCAAATGTCCCTTACGTGAGCTGAATTGGAACAACTATAAGTAGGCATAGACATTTACTGTCTTAATGCCTGATTGTGCACAATTATGAGCTACTCCATTAATATCTCTATTTATGTGATAAATCTTGTGCTGCAGATTCCTAGATCTCCTCTTATAATGTGCAATTTGTTCTCTTAACTCCCAGGGAACTTGAGTATCTGTGATCATTTTAGCAGCAGCTGCTTTGGCTAGTATAAGGCTATATGTGAGGAAAGTCACCTGATCCACCTCTAACTGTTTAACAATTTGGGCTACAAAGATAAGAGCTTTTGCCTCAGCATGTAGAGGAGATGGAGAAGTTGGTGCTGCTGCTTGAATGAGCACCTTTGTGGTCCTAGAAACTTGATCCTCCAAGTGAAAAAATACTCCAATTTCTGTAGCAATTCTTCCATTTGAACATGGGGACTTTCTTGTCTTCCAAGCTGCATATGTGTAGATTTTGCTCCCCTGCACTAAAAGATCAGTTTTAATTGTTTCTCCTTGCTTGTACCTTTCCTGCCGCTGAGGTTGGCCTGTGCTGTTGGTGTCATCTCTCGGATGTTGTATCCTGTTCTCCGTGACCTGCAAAATATCCATCTTCTCCAAATTTTGATTAATAGCATTGGCCATATGATGTATTTGCCTTGGATTACAATCCATTTTATTAAATAAACAATTATTTCTTGCTTTCCAAATACACCACATGAAAGTCAAGACATTAGTGAGATTAGCATAGGGATGGTTCATAGTTAGATTTTTTTTTAATTATCTGGGCAAGGGTATAAGTGGTTGCAATTATCATCTCAGTTCTAAGAAACCACGGTTCAGAGAACCAAGCAGCCTTCGAGAAAGCACATGTGAAAAAAAGATGAACATCATCTTCTTTAGGACCACACCTGCAACAGAGTTTACTAATGTGTTTACTTTACATGCCTGCCCTTGCTCGTGTAGGCATAGCTCTTCTGAGGAATCTCCATCCAAACGTTTGTATTCTCGGAACTAAATCCTTGTTTCTCTAAATTTGATTGAGAAGTTGTTGAGTATCTGGGTGTACTTGTCTAGGTTTTGGCTCACCTTGTTCCTGCATATTTTGGAGACAGGCACGATATGCTGATTTTGAGTTACACTTTCCAGATGGTGTGGGTTTCCAACACAAGAAATCAGCTTCGTGTGAGCAAATTATGGTGGTATTTTTTATCTGATCTACCAAAGGGTTTTGGAAAAGGGTATCAATTAAGCGAGTATTCCAAGCTTGCTGGTTCGGAAGCCACAAGTCATTCACTTTAGCGGAATAGATGTAGGTGTCAGGCTGAATTATAAGAGAGTCATAAATGTGAGTCCAGCCAGTACACCAAGGAGAACTCCAAATGGAAACCTAGCCCTGTGAGATTTGATAGAAGGAATGGGCTTTAAGAATTGGGAGAATCTTAACAACTGAAGCCCAAAAGGCCGATTTGGGGGCATTCGAATTTGGGCGCCAAATGGAGAAGTCTGGAAAATATTTTGATTTAAGAACAGCATGAAGGAAGTTGTTTGGTTGATCCGCAATCCTACAGGCAGCCATAAGAATTAGACTTTGATTTAAAGCTTGCAAATTTCGTATCCCTAGACCTCCTTCGTTCTTGGAGGCACATATGTCTTTCCAAGCCCTCAAACAGAGACTTTTAGCATTAGCTTCTTCTCGAATTCCCGTCCACCAAAAGTTCCTTATGATTGTTGTGAGCTTAGCTACAAACTTTTTGGAAAAAAGAATATTTGACATATAGTAAATAGGAATAGAAGAAAAAAAACAGATTTAATGAGCTCAAGTCTAGCTGCATGTGAGAGTTGATCTGCTTTATAAGTTGTGAGCTTGGATTTGAATTTATCAATCACGAAATTATAAGCAGCATTTCTATCCTTACCTGGAATGAAGAGAGGATGCCCCAGGTGTACGAAGTTGTTGTCGATATCAGGTACCGGAAAGATCTGCTTTATTGTCTGACACATGCTGACAGGGACATTTTTACTGAAAATGATTGCTGACTTAGCCCAGTTTGGAGTTTGCCCAGATCTTCTGCAAAAATCTTGAAGGATTTATTTCATTCTTGAGGCCTCCATAACTTTAGCTTGACCACAAACTAATAAATCATCTGCAAAAAGAAGTGAATGGATCGAGGGACAATTTGATCCTAGAGTTATTCCTGCAAAATCATTAGTAGACATGGCCTCTTGTAAAGCAATGGACAACTCATTAATGGCGAGGACAAACAGGTATGTAGACAAGGGGCATCCTTGTCTTATACCTTTGGTCACCTCGGAACTTTGCAAACAGTTGTCCATTAATAATCACAGAGAAAGTCGGTGAAGAAACACATGAGTGTATAAGGTTAATGAAATGACCATGCAGCCCTTTACGTGCTAGAGCAGCGAGAATGAAATTCCATTCAATTCAATCAAAAGCTTTGGCAAGATCAATTGTTTACATAAAAGCTTTGTTTTTTCAGGAAGAAAGCGCGAAGGAGTGAGTTATTTCTTGAGAAATTATTATGTTGTTGCTTATGCGTCTACCTTCAATGAACTCTTATTGGGAAGGGTGTATATAATCAGACAAGTGTGATTTAAGCCTATTGGCAATGCATTTAGCAATAATTTTGTAGATCACATTGCAAAGGCTAATGGGTCTATAGTCTGCTGGAATTAAAGGCACAAGCTTTTTAGGAATAAGCCTGTTTGGAAAAAGTTTCTCACTAGTTGTACAACATCTTGACCAATCCATTCCCAGGTAGCGATGTAGAATTCAACATTAAACCCATCTGGCACTGGAGATGCATTCCTTTTCATTTATTTAAGAGTTTCTAGAACCTCTTTGTCATCTGGAATGGAATAAGTGTAATCATCCGTGTCTATGGGTGGCTGCGTGTTGATGTAGGGCCTGCCATTGTTAGTCTGAGAGGAATAAAATATAGATCTAAAATAATTTACAAAAGTATTGCTTATCCTATCCGGCATGTATTGCATGATATCATTTTCATCTTTTATGGAAGCAATATTGTTTCTTATCTTCCTCTTGACAATAGCCCTATGAAAGAAAGAAGTATTCATGTCTCCATCTTTTATCCATTGCTTTTTTTCTCTTTGCATGTAAAAGTCTGTTAGCTTGGTCATGGTTTGCTCATACCTTTTCTTGAGAGAAGCTTCCAAATTGTGATCTTGACCGTTCCAAGGCATCATCTGAAATTGCTTAAGTTGCTCTTCTAACTTTTCCAGCTCCTGTTGAAGAGGTTTTTTTTATTTTTGCACCAAATTTTGAGTGAGCCTGCAAGATGGTTAGTTCTATTCGAGAAACATTTATTTTTCGAGCTGTTCCAAACAGATTTTGCATAACTGTGGAAGTCTTGCTCTTTTAACCACCAATTTTCAAATTTCAAGTGTTTTTTAATTTTACGAGCTGGTCCTTCAGTAGAAATAAGAATGGCAGCATGGTCACTATAACAATTTAAGAGAGGCATGTTATAAAAATTTGATATAGGAAAGACATCACACCATTCAGCATTGACTAGACATCTATCCAATCTCTCGAAAATAGGCTTATAAGAGAATCTCTTGTTGGTCCAAGTGTAAGGTGGTCCACTAAAATCCAAATCAAATAAGCCACAGTTTTTCACAAGAGAACGAAAAGCATTCATACGAGCATGATTTATAATAGGGGAATTTTTGTCCATATCATACAAGATTTCATTCATATCCCCTATACATAACATAGGAAGCCTAGAGTTATCATACACAAAAGAGGCTACCTCGTGCCAGATTTGGACAGTTTGGCGATGATAAGGATCACCATAGATGCAAACTAAGCCAAACTAAAGATTACTAGTACTATTTACAGCAGTGGCTAGGATAACATGGAAGCTAGAACTATGTACAGTCACTTGAATGTCGTCAGACCACATCAACCATAGCCCACCAGAGCGTCTTTGAGAGGGAACAACATAGCTATTAGACATATTAAAATAGCTTTGTGTTAAGATCATGGCTTTTAATTTTTGAGGATTTAATTTCAGAGACAAAGGTTACCTGAGGTTTTGTCGCCGACATCATTTTGGCAAGATGATCCATTTTCTCACTACCAAGGCTCTTGCCTATGCCTTGGCAGTTCCAACCTAGAGCCCTCATGGCGCCTGTGGCGCCTTAAAGGCTGGCGCCTTTGCCTCAACATTGAATTTGTCATTTCCTGAAGTTGGATGACCTTGCATAGGGGTCGATTGGTTGAGAGCATTCAGTGTAGTTTCCAAACTGAAAGTGTCATTTGCTTGAGCTGTGTCAGTGATAGCAGTGGTATTCGGTTGCATTGTTATGTAGTAATCACTTGTCACTTGAGGTGGTGAAAATGCTCCCATTCTAGAATCTTGAGTTCCCTGAAAGTTATCCGCTGTGGGGTTTCGCAACAGCCAATGATCATGATCAAAGATATTTGTTGTACCACTGGTTGCATCAGATCTGCATGGTGAAGCTGGAATACCACTTTGTTTAAAGTTTTTACGTCCAGACCCAGAGTTACTTGTCTTTCCATATCTCTTCCAAGTTGCAGATCCTGGTTTGTATCTTGTCATTCCTTGTTGTGACTGTGAGAAGTCTATGTGTATAATAGATGAATGATAGTCCCATCTTGAAGGCCTACGCTTATTCCCAGTGGTAATGTTATGTGATGTTGGTGGACTGGCTCCAAGAATACATGTTTGTTCCTGAGAAGCTGTAACATCCCAACCTTGTGTTTATAAATAAACGAGTGATCATGTGCATCTCATGCATGTAGTTTGCATTTGAGTAAATTCTACATCAAAGTTTAATAATTTTCAATTATGCAAATCTCTCTCTGTTTCTTCTCCATTCAAATTCTCTCAAGATTCTATAAAATAAACTCATGGTTTTGTTGTTCTCAATATGACCATGTGAGTTTTGAAGTATCTCTAGAAATTTGAGTTTTCAAACTCTATTCAAAATTCAGATTTGAATTTGGTTTAGTTTTAGAGAAATAAAAAAACTAGAAAAAGAAAAAGGGGAGAAACCTCTCTCTCTCCCTCTCCCTGGGCTCAGCCCACTTCCCTCCATCTTCCCTCTCCCTGGCCGAACGGCCCAAGTCAGCCCAGCCAACAGCCCACCAGCCCAGCAACTCCCGCGGGGGGGATTTTTGCAAAAATCCCTTTCTTCCCCGCGGAGCCAAGCTGCTCGCTGGCAGCCGCCCGGCCACCCGATGGTGCCGGCGGCCACGATGCTCCCCGCCGCCCCCGGCGGCCTACAAGTAGCCGCACCGCCGCCTCCGACGAACCCTAAACTCCATTTCTCTCCCCCGCGCTCTCTCCGGCGCTAAATCCCTAACCCTAGCCTACCTACTGCGGGCCGGCCTCCGGTCGATTCGCCGCCGGCGAGGCCCCCCGACCGTCGCCGACCCCTCCACGATGATCGCGGTGAGCTCCTCTTTCCCCTGGCCCCCTCGGCTCGCCCTCTCCCGCTCCCTAGCGCCGCCGCGCCGGCACCTCGCCCGGCCTCCGCAAAGCACCTCGCCGGAGATCGCGCTCGGCGACCATCCGCGGGCGGCGCCGCCACCAAACGGCTCGCCACGTCGAGCCGCACCGTTCCCCCACCCGCGCGCCTCCAATCGTGGCCCGAATCGGTGGATTGGAGCTCCACCCGAGCTCATCTGAGAGCTCATGGCCGCTGACGTCAGCATGACGTCAGCGTGACGTCATTAATCATTTTTTCCCTATTTCTCTGTATTTTCTGTAAATTCATTTCTGTATTTCTTTAAATAGAAAATAATATGACATTGGGTCCTCTGGTCAGAATTTTAATAATTTCATAAATGTTTAGAAAAGAATATAATTATGACATGTGGGTCCAAATTGTTAAACTTTTATTATTTTTATATAATTTTCAGAAATTGTTTTAAAATGAATTAAACTTGGAAAATTCCTAACTAATTCATTTTAAATCAGAAAAGTACAAATAATATATCAAAATGATCAGAAAAACAAATCCTAGTTGTTTATCCATGTTTCATACATCTTTGAACCAATTAAATATGAGCCCTAGTAGAAACCCTAATTTGACCCCTCTCCTATGTCGGGATCGATGCCGAACCCCCTTCAAATTCCGTCGATGCACCTAGGGTTACCCAAACCCCTTTAATATGACATGTCATCATATTGTATGTGCATTGCATTGTACCTTGTCTTGATTGTGCTCTTCCTTTCCGGTATTTGGTTCTTCTCGATAGGGACCGAACGCGAGCGTGAGATCAACGCCACCGAAGAGCAAGCACCGTAACAACGAGGGACAAGGCAAGCCCTAACCTCGGTTCATATATGGTTTCGAAATGCTTTTACTTCTGGTTCTTACATATTGCATCCGCTTCAAATATGTTTTATCGGCAGCTTGTAGTTATCCTAAGTGTGCATATTCCATCCTTGTAGCCCAAAGTTCCTGATCCACCGCTCCCAGCAAAACTAGGTTGAGCTTTGTTCGCATCGCTAGAGTCGTATATATGATATGCTTAGCCATGCTTAGTTGTTGAAGTCTGGTCCATCCGGTTGATGAATCGTAACTACGAATGAACCTAGTTTGACAGATGACGTGGTAAGATCGCTGACGATGTTAATAAACATGTTAAAGGCTTGATGGGCCGCCACATGGGGATGTGGTGATTTGACTCGTTCTCGCTGATACTAGGACCTGAGTTCTTGCCTCTGGAACCAAGACTGAGCGTACAACCACACGGGGCCCATGGGAACCCCTTGGCCCGAACTTACCTAGATTACCCATGAGTCAATTAGTTTGCGTGTTCCATTTGGCATCCTGCATGGCGAAGGCATGGAAAAGGTTTTCAAAGGTGCATCATACAGGGATGTGGCTAGGGTGAAGGATGCTGTAGGCATTGAACTGGATCCCCTACGCACAATGACCGGGACCGCCTCGGAGAATGGCTACCTACGATGACGGAGCTCCCAGCTTAGTTTGACTCATGGAATAGGCGAAGTAAGGGAAAGGTTTCGGCCGACCACCCTCTCGCCGCACACCAAGGAAGTGTGTTAATCTATAGTGGCATTAAGAGTCGGCTCGGCGCGTGTGGATAAAATTGTACACCCCCGCAGGTAAATCTTTTCGAAATGCCGTGTCCACGGTTATGGACGACTTGGGAAAGGACGTGATGATCATAGACAACTTGAACCTAATCGTAAAACTTGATGTCAATGTGTGATAAGGATCCCCTCTCGTGGTGTCGAGGGGGTGATCCTAGGTGATAGGTTCAGGTGATGATGAAGATTCGGTGGATTCAACATGATGATATTAGAGCTAGAGTTGTTATCGCTCTCTTATCCCTTTTGAAAATGGTCTGAATAGACAAGCTTCTGCTCCCTCCTGTTTACAAAGGAAAACTGGCTTTCCGCAAAATAAGCTCCACATAAAGCCTCGCATACCCGCTTTGCTAACAGGTTGTACTAAGTCTTGCTGAGTCCCTGTACTCAGCCTTGCATGCTTTGTTTCAGACGAAGTCCTTCCAACAGATGGTGGTTTCTACCTTGACGTCGACGAGTAGTTCGGAGTTCCTCGTGCGGCAGCTCGAGACTTATGGGCTGGGACGTCGCCTTATGTTATGGCCTCTTAGGCCCTTTGCAGCCTTGTTATCTAGATAACATATTTTGCTTTCCGTTGCTTGTTGAATTGTGGTCGATGACCTCTGCGTGTAATAAATTTGGATCTTAACTCGTTAAGAGTTGTAATATATTTGCTTTCAGCCGTAGAGTCACTGTTGTGTTACCGATTCTCACCCTGTAGGCCCTAGAGATCTAGGTTAGGCTTATGCCAGATGTGATATCTGGGTCTGTCTAGCCCCGACCTCCGGGGTCGCGACAGGTTTTGGTATCAGAGCAGGACTGCCTTTAGGAAACCCTTTCGACTGGTCGATGTTGAGTCTAGTAGTTGTGAAAACTATTTGAAAGTTAAAAGTATTTGCAAAAACATCTGAATAGGATTCTTTTTACTCCTTACCTGGTATCACTCTAATGTTGAGTCATCTTACCTTGTTTTGATTTCAAAGGTTTTACCTCTACACTGTTATTTCCAAACATATAGGATCTACGGGTTTGGGTTGTTTTCTCTAAAAAGTACTCCGTACTTGGTTGCTTAACTCAGCGTTCCTGAAGTTGCATCAGTTGATCCGAATCTTGTTCCTTCCATTCAGTTGATGTTATCATTCCTTTGAATCCTTTCCAAGGAATCTGTTTCTCATGATCTTTGTCTTTCTCTTCAGGATGGCTGGTCGTGGTCGTGGTCGTAACCGACGTGGACAAAACAATGCTGAACCGGAACTTCCGCCACCTCCCACAATGGCGCAGGTTCTTAACAACATTGAGACCAACCGCCTTAGGAATGAACAACTCTTGGAGCGTGTAGCTCAAAACACAGAACGTCGTCCCGACAATTGTGTCACACTTGGGGACTTCATCCGTGCACTGCCTCCTGTCTTCACCCACCCAAAGGAGCCTCTTGACGCTGATGATTGGCTTCGCACCATCGAGCGCAAGTTCAATGCTCTTCATGTTCCACCAGGTGAACGCGTGAACTTCGCCACTTACCAGTTAGAGGGAGCAGCTGGTTCTTGGTGGGAAGGTTTTCTGGCTCTTCAAGCGCCAGGACATGATGTTACCTGGGAGGAGTTTGTCACGGCCTTTCCGTGCAGCCTATATCCCAAAGACTGTCATGGACATCAAAAGGAGGGAATTCCCTGACTTCAATCAAGGGAAGCTGGATGTGGAGACATATGGACGTGAGTTCACTCAGCTGTCTCGCTATGCACCCCGTGATGTGGTTGATGATGTTGACAAGAAAGATCTGTTCCGCAAGGGACTTAACCCCGAGCTTCGCTATGAGATGCTTCCTTTCACCTTCCAGTCATTCCAAGACCTGCATAACCGTGCTCTTCTGATGGAGAACGGAAGAAAGGATCTGGAAAAATCCAAGAGGCGTGAAGAAGGTGATTCTCGTGCGTCTTCCTCTAACAACAAGAAGCGCCGTGTCCGGATCCCTTACGCTGCCGTACCTCGTGCTCCCTATGCACCAAGGTCTTCCGGCAATAACTCTAAGCCACCCTCCGGTGGTTCAAGCTATCGTCCCGCCATGGGTACCGTGCCTAGTGGTGCCTGCTACTCTTGTGGTCAGCCTGGCCACTACTCAAAGGAGTGCCCCGTAAGTCTCGCTGGTCGTGGATTTTCTCAAGCACAAGAAGGATGACAAATATCCCTCCCGGTCGTGCTCGTCCGACCCATGTCTCGCCGATGAGGTCGAAGAGGATCCAAGCGTCGTAATGGGTATGCTCTATATAAACTCAATCCTAGCTACAGTTCTGTTTGATTCCGGAGCATCGCATACATTCATATCTCAAGAGTTTGCAAGAAAGCATGATATACCTTTCGAGACAATGCCCTCTGCTCTAGAGATCACAACTCCCGGGTCTCGTTGGCAAACTATCTGGATTACCCCTGAGGTCATAGTCAGTATAGGGCATCTTTTGTTCCCCACCTCTCTCATTGCCCTCAAGTCAACTGATATAGATGTCATCTTGGGCATGGATTGGCTAGTAAAGCATAAGGCTGTCATTGATTGCGCAGCTAGGTCTATTGTTCTGACCGATCTTTCTGGCAAAAGTATTCTGTATTGGGCTCCATCCGCAATACCTCCATCGGCAAGGTTTACCCCTGAAGCCGAGTTGTATGCCGTTGAAGCCCTACCTAAACCAGAAATCTCTGATGTCTGGGTGGTCCGTGACTTCCAAGATGTCTTCCCTGAAGAGTTACCTGGCATGCCACCTGATCGAAGTGTGGACTTTGTCATTGAGTTGGTTCCCGGAACTGCTCCTGTTTCCCGGAGACCATATCGTATGCCTCCGGAAGAGTTGGTTGAACTGAAGAAGCAATTAGTGGAGTTAGAAGAGAAGAACTTCATCCAACCTAGTACTTCTTCCTGGGGATGCCCTACCCTCTTTGTCAAGAAGAGAGATACCAACATTCCGCGGCTGGTTGTTGATTACCGCCCGCTCAACGCAGTGACCATCAAGAACAAATATCCTCTTCCTGTAATCAATGATCTTTTTGATCAGTTGTCCGGTACCACAGTCTTCTCCAAGATAAATTTGAGATCAGGGTACCATCAAATCAAAATCCGAAAGGAGGACATTCCAAAGACAGCATTCACAACTCGTTATGGTCTTTACGAGTACACTGTCATGTCCTTCGGTCTTACAAATGCTTGATACGTCTCCAACGTATCGATAATTTCTTATGTTCCATGCTACATTATTGATGATATCTACATGTTTTACACACATTATATGTCGTATTTACGCATTTTCTGGAACTAACCTATTAACAAGATGCCGAAGAGCCAGCTTGTCGTTTTCTCGCTGTTTTTGGTTTCAGAAATCCTAGTAAGGAAATATTCTCGGAATTGGACGAAATCAATGCCCAGGGTCCTCTTTTTGCACGAAGCTTCCAGAAGACCGAAGAGGGAAGGAAGTGGGGCCACGAGGCGCCGCCACACTAGGGCGGCGCGGCCCAGGCCCTAGCCGCGCCGACCTGGTGTGTGGGGCCCTCGTGTGGCCTCCCGTGTTGCCCTTTCGCCTACTTAAAGTCTCCGTCGCGAAACCCGCAGTACCGAGAGCCACGATACGGAAAACCTTCCAGAGACGCCGCCGCCGCGAATCCCATCTCGGGGGATTCAGGAGATCGCCTCCGGCACCCTCGCCGGAGAGGGGATTCATCTCCCGGAGGACTCTTCATCGCCATGATCGCCTCCGGAGTGATGAGTGAGTAGTTCACCCTGGACTATGGGTCCATAGAAGTAGCTAGATGGTCGTCTTCTCCTAATTGTGCTTCATTGTTGGATCTTGTGAGCTGCCTAACATGATCAAGATCATCTATCTGTAATACTATATGTTGTGTTTGTCGGGATCCGATGGATAGAGAATACTATGTTATGGTGATTATCAATCTATTACTTATGTGTTGTTTATATATGATCTTGCATGCTCTCCGTTATTAGTAGAGGCTCTGGCCAAGTTTTTACTCTTAACTCCAAGAGGGAGTATTTATGCCCGATAGTGGGTTCATGCCTTCATTGACACCTGGGACAGTGACAGAAAGTTCTAAGGTTGTGATGTGCTGTTGCCACTAGGGATAAAACATTGATTCTAGGTCTAAGGATGTAGTTGTCGATTACATTACGCACCATACTTAATGCAATTGTCTGTTGCTTTGCAACTTAATACTGAATGGGGTTCGGATGATAACCTGAAGGTGGACTTTTTAGGCATAGATGCAGTTGGATGGCGGTCTATGTACTTTGTCGTAATGCCCAATTAAATCTCACTATATTTATCATATCATGTATATGCATTGTTATGCCCTTTTCTATTTTGTCAATTGCCCGACTGTAATTTGTTCACCCAACATGCTTTTATCTTATGGGAGAGACACCTCTAGTGAACTGTGGACCCCGGTCCTATTCTTTACATCACATACAATCTACTGCAATACTTGTTTTACTGTTTTCTTGCAAACAATCATCTTCCACACAATACGGTTAATCCTTTGTTACGACAAGCCGGTGAGATTGACAACCTCAACTTGTTTCGTTGAGGAAAAGTACTTTGGTTGTGTTGTGCAGTACCACGTTGGCGCCGGAATCCCCGGTGTTGCGCCGCATCACATTTCGCCACCATCAACCTTCAACGTGCTTCTTGGCTCCTACTGGTTCGATTAAACCTTGGTTTCATACTGAGGGAAACTTGCTTCTATACGCATCATACCTTCCACTTGGGGTTCCCAACGGACGTGTATATCTACGCGCATCAATGCTCCTGCCACTTTTATGCGGCTCATGAACTCTGCTTTCATGGAGTATCTTGACAAGTTCGTCGTGGTCTACATCGACGATATTCTAATCTACTCCAAAACCGAAGATGAACATGATGAACATCTCCGTCTGGTGCTAACCAAACTTCGTGAGCACCGTCTCTACGCCAAGTTTTCCAAATGTGAGTTCTGGTTAAAAGAGCTCATATTCCTGGGTCATGTTATTTCTGAAAAAGGTGTTGCAGTCATTCCAGATAAAGTTCAAGCCGTTCTTGACTGGAAGATGATACGCGTAGATGCACACGTCCGTTGGGAACCCCAAGTGGAAGGTATGATGCGTATAGAAGCAAGTTTCCCTCAGTATGAAACCAAGGTTTAATCGAACCTGTAGGAGCCAAGAAGCACGTTGAAGGTTGATGGTCGCGAAATGTGATGCGGCGCAACACCAGGGATTCCGGCGCCAACGCGGAACCTGCACAACACAACCAAAGTACTTTGCCCCAACGAAACAGCTGAGGTTGTCAATCTCACCGGCTTGCCGTAACAAAGGATTAAACGTATCGAGTGGAAGATGTTTGCAAAGAAAACAAGTAAAACACAATTGCAAGAGATTGTATGCTATGTAAAGAATAGGACCGGGGTCCACAGCTCACTAGAGGTGTCTCTCCCATAAGATAAAGCATGTTGGGTGAACAAATTACAATCGGGCAATTGACAAATAGAGAAGGGCATAACAATACATATACATGATATGATAAATATAGTGAGATTTAATTGGGCATTACGACAAAGTACATAGACCGCCATCCAACCGCATCTATGCCTAAAAAGTCCACCTTCAGAGTTATCATCCGAACCCCTCCAGCATTAAGTTGCAAAGCAACGTGACAATTGCATTAAGTATGGTGCGTAATGTAATCAACAACTACATCCTTAGACATAGCATCAATGTTTTATCCCTAGTGGCAACAAGCACATCCACAACCTTAGAACTTTCTCGTCACCGTCCCGCATTCAATGGAGGCATGAACCCACTATCGAGCATAAATACTCCCTCTTGGAGTTAAGAGTAAAAACTTGGCCGAGCCTCTACTAGTAACGGAGAGCATGCAAGATCATAAACAACACATGAACAATAGATTGATAATCACCATAATCATAGTACTCTCTATCCATCGGATCCCGACAAACACAACATATAGTATTACATATAGATGATCTTGATCATGTTAGGCAGCTCACAAGATCTAACAATGAAGCACAACAAGGAGAAGACGACCATCTAGCTACCGCTATGGACCCATGGTCCAGGGGTGAACTACTCACTCATCACTCCGGAGGCGACCATGGCGGTGTAGAGTCCTCCGGGAGATGAATCCCCTCTCCGGCAGGGTGCCGGAGGCGATCTCCGTAATCCCCCGAGATGGGATTCGCGGCGGCGGCGTCTCCGTAAGGTTTTCCGTATCGTGGCTCTCGGTACCGGGGGTTTCGCGACGAAAGCTTTAAGTAGGCGGAGGGTCAACGCGGGGGCCACACGAGGGGCCCAGGAGGTAGGTCGGCGCGGCCGTGGCCTGGGCCGCGCCGGCCTCCCTCCTGGCCGCCTCGTGGCCCCACTTCGTTAGGTCTTCGGTCTTCCGGAAGCTTCGTGCAAAAATAGGACCCCGGGCGAAAGTTTCGTCCAATTCCGAGAATATTTCTTTACTAGGATTTCTGAAACCAAAAACAGCAGTAAAACAAGAATCGGCTCTTCGGCATCTTGTTAATAGGTTAGTTCCGTAAAATGCATAAATATGGCATATAATGTGCATAAAACATGTAGGTATCATCAATAAAGTAGCATGGAACATAAGAAATTATCGATACGTTGGAGACGTATCAGCATCCCCAAGCTTAGTTCGCTCGTCCCGAGCAGGTAAAACGATAACAAAGATAATTTCGAAGTGACATGCCATCATAATCTTGATCATACTATTTGTAAACATATGTAATGAATGCAGCGATCAAAGCAAAGGTAATGACATGAGTAAACAACTGAATCATAAAGCAAAGACTTTTCATGAATAGTACTTCAAGACAAGCATCAATAAGTCTTGCATAAGAGTTAACTCATAAAGCAATAAATCAAAGTAAAGGTGTTGAAGCAACACATAGGAAGATTAAGTTTCAGCGGTTGCTTTCAACTTATAACATGTATATCTCATGGATATTGTCAACATAAAGTAATATAACAAGTGCAATATGCAAGTATGTAGGAATCAATGCACAGCTCACACAAGTGTTTGCTTCTTAGGTGGAAGGAGATAGGTAAACCGACTCAACAATAAAAGTAAAAGAAAGGTCCTTCAAGAGGAAAGCATCGATTGCTGTATTTGTGCTAGAGCTTTTATTTTGAAAACATGAAACAATTTTGTCAACGGTAGTAATAAAGCATATGAGTTATGAAAATTATATCTTACAAGTTGCAAGCCTCATGCATAGTATACTAATAGTGCCCGCACCTCGTCCTACTTAACTTGGACTACCGGATCTTCGCATGCCATGTTTCAACCAAGTGTCACAAAGGGGTACCTCCATGCCGCCTGTACAAAGGTCTAAGGAGAATGCTCGCATTTCGGATTTCTCGCTTTTGATTATTCTCAACTTAGACATCCATACCGGGACAACATGGACAACAGATAATGGACTCCTCTTAAATGCATAAGCATGTAGCAATGATTATTGTTCTCATATGAGATTGAGGATATATGTCCAAAACTGAAACTTCCACCATGGTTCATGGCTTTAGTTAGCGGCCCAATGTTCTTCTCTAACAATTTTGCATGCTCCAACCACTAAAATGATAGACCTTCGTACAAGACGGACATGCATAGCAACTCACATGATATTCAACAATAGTTGATGGCGTTCCCCGTAAGCATGGTTATCGCGCAACAAGCAACTTAATAAAATATAAAGTGCATAAGTACATATTCAATACTACGATAGTTTTTAAGGCTATTTTGTCCCATGAGCTATATATTGCAAAGGTGAATGATGGAATTTTAAAGGTAGCACTCAAGCAATTTACTTTGGAATGGCGGAGAAATACCATGTAGTAGGTAGGTATGGTGGACACAAATGGCATAGTAGTTGGCTCAAGGATTTTGGATGCATGAGAAGTATTCCCTCTCGATACAAGGTTTAGGCTAGCAAGGTTATTTGAAGCAAACTCAAGGATGAACAAGTGCAGCAAGACTCACATAAAAGACATATTGTAAACATTATAAGACTCTACACCTGTCTTCCTTGTTGTTCAAAACTCAATACTAGATATTATCTAGACCTTAGAGAAACCAAATATGCAAATCAAATTTTAGCAAGCTCTATGTATTTCTTCATTAATGGGTGCAAAGCATATGATGCAAGAGCTTAAACATGAGCACAACAATTACCAAGTATCACATTATCCAAGACATTTTAGAATTACTACATGTAGCATTTTCCAATTCCAACCATATAACAATTTAACGAAGAAGAAACTTCGCCTTGAACATTATGAGTAAAGCCTAAGGACACATGTGTCCATATGCAACAGCGGAGCGTGTCTCTCTCCCACAAAGTGAATGCTAGGATCCATCTTATTCAAACAAAAACAAAAACGAAAACAAACCGACGCTCCAAGTAAAGAACACAAGATGTGATTGAATAAAAATATAGTTTCAGGGGAGGAACCCGATGATGTTGTCGATGAAGAAGGGGATGCCTTGGGCATCCCCAAGCTTAGACGCTTGAGTCTTCTTAAAATATGCAGGGGTGAACCACGGGGGCATCCCCAAGCTTAGAGCTTTCACTCCTCTTGATCATAGTATATCATACTCCTCTCTTGACCCTTGAAAACTTCCTTCACACCAAACTTCAAGCAAACTCATTAGAGGGTTAGTGCACAATTAATAATTCACACATTCAGAGGTGACACAATCATTATTTTCACTTCTGGACATTGCATAATGCTACTGGACATTAGTGGATCAAAGAAATAAATCCAACATAGCAAAAGAGGCAATGCGAAATAAAAGGCAGAATCTGTCAAAAACAGAACAGTCCGTAAAGACGAATTTAGAGATGGCACCAGACTTGCTCAAATGGAAAAACTCAAAACTAATGAAAGTTGCGTACATATCTGAGGATCACGCTCGTAAATTGGCAGATTTTTTCGAATTTTCTACAGAGAATTGTGCCCAGATTCGTGACAGACAGCAATGCTGTTTCTGCGCAGCAATCCCAAATATAACATCAACTTTGACATAGAAACTTTACTTGGCACAAAAACATGATAAGGAGAGGTTGCTACAGTAGTAAACAACTTCCAAGACTCAACAAAACAAAAAATTGCTGTAGGTAAAAACATGGGTTGTCTCCCATAAGCGCTTTTTTAACGCCTTTCAGCCTAGGCGCGTAAAGTGCAAATCAAGTAACATCGAGAGTAGAAGCATCAACATCATAACTTGTTCTAATAATAGAATCAAAAGGCAACTTCATTCTCTTTCTAGGGAAGTGTTCCATACCTTTCTTGAGAGGAAATTGATATTTAATATTACCTTCCCTCATATCAATAACAAGCACCAACAAGCTCGAAGAAAAGGTCTTCCCAACACAATTGGACAAGATGCATTGCATTCGATATCCAAGACAACAAAATCAACGGGGACAAGGTTATTGTTAACCGTAATATGCACATTATCAATCCTCCCCAAAGGTTTCTTTTTAACATTATCGGCAAGATTAACATCCAAATAACAATTCTTCAATGGTGGCAAGTCAAGCATATCATAAATCTTTTTAGGCATAACGTAAATACTTGCACCAAGATCACATAAAGCATTACATTCAAAGTCATTGAATTTCATTTTAATGATGGGCTCCCAACCATCTTCTAACTTTCTAGGAATAGAAGTTTCAAGTTTTAGTTTCTCTTCTCTAGCTTTTATGAGAGCATTTGTAATATGTTTTGTAAAGGCTAAATTTATAGCACTAGCATTAGGACTTTTAGCAAGTTTTTGTAAGAACTTTATAACTTCAGAGATGTGGCAATCATCAAAATCTAAATCATTATGAGCTACAGCAATGGGATCATTGTTCCCAAGGTTGGAAAAAATTTCAGCAGCTTTATCACAAGCAGTTTCAGCTAGCTTTAGCAATTTCAGCAGCTTTGTACGCTTTGCACTAGGAGTAGAAACATTGCCAACACCAATTATTTTACCATTGATAGTAGGAGGTGCAGCAACATGTGAAGAATTAGCATTACTAGTGGTGGTAATAGTCCAAACTTTAGCTACATTATTCTCTTTAGCTAGTTTTTCATTTTCTTCTCTATCCCACCTAGCACGCAGCTCAGCCATTAATCTTATATTCTCATTAATTCTAACTTGGATGGCATTTGCTGTAGTAGTAATCTTATTATCAATATCATTATTAGGCATAACTTTCAATTTTAAAAGATTTACATCAGAGGCAAGTCTATCAACTCTAGAAGCAATAGTATCAATTTTATCAAGCTTTTCCTCAACAGATTTGTTAAAAGCAGCTTTGTGTACTAATAAATTCTTTAAGCATGGCTTCAAGACCAGAGGGTACACTCCTATTATTATTGTAAGAATTCCCATAAGAATTACCATAACCATTACCATTAGCAGTAAGGATATGGCCTATAGTTATTACCATAGTTGTTCCTATAAGCATTGTTGTTGAAATTATTATTTTTAATGAAATTCACATCAACATTTTCTTCTTGAGCAACCAATGAAGCTAAAGGAACATTATTTGGATCTACATTAGATCTACCATTCACAAGCATGGACATAATCACATCAATCTTATCACTCAAGGAAGAGGTTTCTTCAACAGAATTTACCTTCTTACCTTGTGGAGCTCTTTCCGTGTGCCATTCGGAGTAATTTATCATCATATCATCAAGAAGTTTTGTAGCCGCCCCCAATGTGATGGACATAAAGGTACCTCCAGCAGACTGAATCCAATAAATTCCGCGAAGAAAAATTTAGTCCCGCATAGAAGGTTTGGATAATCATCCAAGTAGTCAGTCCATGGGTTGGGCAATTCTTTACCAAAGTTTTCATTCTCTCCCATGCTTGAGCAACATGTTCAGTATCTAATTGTTTAAAATTCATTATGCTACTTCTCAAAGATATAATTTTAGCGGGAGGATAATATCTACCAATAAAAGCATCCTTGCATTTAGTCCATGAATCAATACTATTCTTAGGCAAAGATAGCAACCAATCTTTAGCTCTTCCTCTTAATGAGAAAGGAAACACTTTTAATTTAATAATATCACCATCTACATCTTTATACTTTTGCATTTCACAAAGTTCAACAAAATTATTGAGATGGGCAGCAAGCATCATCGTAACTAGCACCGTAAAATTGTTCTCTCATAACCAAATTCAAGTAAAGCAGGTTTAATTTCAAAGAATTCTGCTGTAGTAGCAGGTGGAGCAATAGGTGTGCATAGGAAATCATTATTATTTGCATTTGTGAAGTCACACAATTTAGTATTTTCATGGGTATTCATTTTAGCAACAGTAAATAAAACAAACTAGATAAAGTAAATGCAAGTAACTAATTTTTTTGTGTTTTCGATATAGAGAGCAAGACAATAAATAAAGTAAAACTAGCAACTAATTTTTTTGTGTTTTGATTTAGTGCAGCAAACAAAGTAGTAAATAAAATAAAGCAAGACAAAAACAAAGTAAAGAGATTGAGAAGTGGAGACTCCCCTTGCAGCGTGTCTTGATCTCCCCGGCAACGGCGCCGTAAATTTAGCTTGATACGCGTAGATGCACACGTCCGTTGGGAACCCCAAGTGGAAGGTATGATGCGTATAGAAGCAAGTTTCCCTCGTATGAAACCAAGGTTTAATCGAACCAGTAGGGAGCCAAGAAGCACGTTGAAGGTTGATGGTCGCGAAATGTGATGCGGCGCAACACCAGGGATTCCGGCGCCAACGCGGAACCCGCACAACACAACCAAAGTACTTTGCCCCAACGAAACAGCTGAGGTTGTCAATCTCACCGGCTTGCCGTAACAAAGGATTAAACGTATCGAGTGGAAGATGTTTGCAAAGAAAACAAGAAAACACAATTGCAGTAGATTGTATGCTATGTAAAGAATAGGACCGGGGTCCACAGCTCACTAGAGGTGTCTCTCCCATAAGATAAAGCATGTTGGGTGAACAAATTACAGTCGGGCAATTGACAAATAGAGAAAGGCATAACAATGCATATACATGATATGATAAATATAGTGAGATTTAATTGGGCATTACGACAAAGTACATAGACCGCCATCCAACCGCATCTATGCCTAAAAAGTCCACCTTCAGGTTATCATCCGAACCCCTCCAGTATTAAGTTGCAAAGCAACGGACAATTGCATTAAGTATGGTGCGTAATGTAATCAACAACTACATCCTTAGACATAGCATCAATGTTTTATCCCTAGTGGCAACAAGACATCCACAACCTTAGAACTTTCTCGTCACCGTCCTGCATTCAATGGAGGCATGAACCCACTATCGAGCATAAATACTCCCTCTTGGAGTTAAGAGTAAAAACTTGGCCGAGCCTCTACTAGTAACGGAGAGCATGCAAGATCATAAACAACACATGAACAATAGATTGATAATCACCATAATCATAGTACTCTCTATCCATCGGATCCCGACAAACACAACATATAGTATTACATATAGATGATCTTGATCATGTTAGGCAGCTCACAAGATCTAACAATGAAGCACAACAAGGAGAAGACGACCATCTAGCTATTGCTATGGACCCATGGTCCAGGGGTGAACTACTCACTCATCACTCCGGAGGCGACCATGGCGGTGTAGAGTCCTCCGGGAGATGAATCCCCTCTCCGGCAGGGTGCCGGAGGCGATCTCCGGAATCCCCCGAGATGGGATTCGCGGCGGCGGCGTCTCCGTAAGGTTTTCCGTATCGTGGCTCTCGGCATCGGGGGTTTCGCGACGAAAGCTTTAAGTAGGCGGAGGGTCAACGCGGGGGCCACACGAGGGGCCCAGGAGGTAGGTCGGCGCGGCCGGGGCCCGGGCCGCGCCGGCCTCCCTCCCGGCCGCCTCGTGGCCCCACTTCGTTAGGTCTTCGGTCTTCCGGAAGCTTCGTGCAAAAATAGGACCCCGGGCGAAAGTTTCGTCCAATTCCGAGAATATTTCTTTACTAGGATTTCTGAAACCAAAAACAGCGAAAACAACGAATCGGCTCTTCGGCATCTTGTTAATAGGTTAGTTCCAGAAAATGCATAAATATGGCATATAATGTGCATAAAACATGTAGGTATCATCAATAAAGTAGCATGGAACATAAGAAATTATCGATACGTTGGAGACGTATCAGAAGACACCTAAGTCAGCTAAGGAGATTCGAAGTTTTCTTGGTCTGGCAGGTTATTACCGCCGATTCATTGAAAATTTCTCTAAGATTGTGATGTCTACGGGTGCTTCTATTCTTGTAGACAGTGTTGGGCCTCCAAGAGCAGAGGTTTGTAGAACAGCAGCAAGTTTCCCTTAAGTGGATCACCCAAGGTTTATCGAACTCAGGGAGGAAGAGGTCAAAGATATCCCTCTCAAGCAACCCTGCAACCACAAAGCAAGAAGTCTCTTGTGTCCCCAACACACCTAATACACTTGTCAGATGTATTGGTGCACTAGTTCGGCGAAGAGATAGTGAAATACAAGTAGTATGGATGTATATGAGTGGTAATAGCAATCTGAATAAAATATGGCAGCGAGTAAACATGCAACAAAACAGTAAATAAGCGGTGTTTGCAGTATTGGAAACAAGGCCTAGGGATCATACTTTCACTAGTGGACACTCTCAACATTGATCGCATAATAAATAACTCTTTCTCATACGTGCTACATATACTCTTGTTTGATAATGAACACCATTCGTTGTGTAGGGCTACAAGAGCACCTCAATGCCGGAGTTAACAAGCTCCACAACATTCGATGTTCATATTTAAATAACCTTAGAGCATAATAGATCATTGCAAAATAAACCAAGAACTAACATAGCGCACACACTTGTCCACATTACACTATGAAAGGAGGAATAGATCACATCAATACTATCATAATGACAATTAACTCCACAACCTACAAGAGATCATGATCATAGCCTACGACAAGAACCACACGGTGCACACACTAGCACCTTTACACCATGCAGGAGGAATAGACTACTTTAATAACATCACATGAGTAGCACATAAACTAGTAGCGATACAAAGCTCATCATATGGATCTCAATCATGTAAAGCAGCTCATGAGATCATTGTATTGGAGTACATAGGAGAGAGATTAACCACATAGCTACCGGTACAGCCCTTAGCCTCGATGGAGAACTACTCCCTCATCATCATGGGAGACAGCGATGGTGATGAAGATGGCGGTGGAGATGGCAGCGGTGTCGATGGAGAAGCCTTCCGGGGGCACTTCCCCGTCCCGGCGGCGTGCCGGAACAGAGACTCCTGTCCCCCAGATCTTGGCTTCGCGATGGCGGCGGCTCTGGAACTTTTCTCGTACCGTGGCTTCTTCCGTAAGGGTTTTCGATGCAGGGGCTTTATATAGGCGAAAGGGCAGCGTCAGAAGGTCGAAGGGGCGACGACACCATAGGCTGGCGCGGCCAGGGCCCAGGCCGCGCCACCCTATCATCTGGGGCCCATAGGGCCCTCCTCTGGCGGCTCTCGGGTGTTCTGGATGCTTCCGGGCAAAATAGGAACCTGGGCGTTGATTTCGTCCAATTCCGAGAATATTTCGTTACTAGGATTTCCGAAACCAAAAACAGCAGAAAACGAGAACCGGCACTTCGGCATCTTGTTAATAGGTTAGTTCCGGAAAACGCATAAATATGACATATAATGTGTATAAAACATGTAGGTATCATCAATAAAGTAGCATGGAACATAAGAAATTATCGATACGTCGAAGACGTATCAGCATCCCCAAGCTTAGTTCTGCTCGTCCCGAGCAGGTAAAACGATAACAAAGATAATTTCTGAAGTGACATGCCATCATAACCTTGATCATACTATTTGTAAACATATGTAATGAATGCAGCGATCAAAACAATGGTAATGACATGAGTAAACAATCTGAATCATAAAGCAAAGACTTTTCATGAATAGTACTTCAAGACAAGCATAAATAAGTCTTGCATAAGAGTTAACTCATAAAGCAATAAATCAAAGTAAAGGTGTTGAAGCAACACAAAGGAAGATTAAGTTTCAGCGGTTGCTTTCAACTTATAACATGTATATCTCATGGATATTGTCAACATAAAGTAATATAACAAGTGCAATATGCAAGTATGTAGGAATCAATGCACAGTTCACACAAGTGTTTGCTTCTTAAGGTGGAGAGAGATAGGTAAACTGACTCAACAATAAAAGTAAAAGAATGGTCCTTCAAAGAGGAAAGCATCGATTGCTATATTTGTGCTAGAGCTTTTATTTTGAAAACATATAGAGAGCATAAAAGTAAAGTTTTGAGAGGTGTTTGTTGTTGTCAACGAATGGTAGTGGGCACTCTAACTACCTCATCAACCAGACTTTCAAGAGCGGCTCCCATGAAGGACGTCATCTCTACCAGCAAGGTAGATCATCCCTCTTCTCTTTTGTTTACACATGTACTTTAGTTTAGTTTTTCTTTATTTATGGATGACACTCCTCCCAACCTTTTGCTTACACAAGCCATGGCTAACCGAATCCTCGGGTGCCTTCCAACATTCACATACCATGGAGGAGTGTCTATTTGCAAAATTAAGTTGCTTACGGATGAATCAGAGCAAAACATGTGAAGAGAATTATTAATGAAAGTTAATTAATTGGGGCTGGGAACCCCATTGCCAGCTCTTTTTGCAAAATTATTGGATAAGCGGATGTGCCACTAGTCCATTGTGAAAGTCTGTCAAAAGTAAATGACAAGATCGAAAGATAAAACACCACATACTTCCTCATGAGCTATAAAACATTGACACAAATAAGAGGTGATAAATTTTGAATTATTTAAAGGTAGCACTCAAGCAATTTACTTTGGAATGGCGGAGAAATACCATGTAGTAGGTAGGTATGGTGGACACAAATGGCATAGTGGTTGGCTCAAGGATTTTGGATGCATGAGAAGTATTCCCTCTCGATACAAGGTTTAGGCTAGCAAGGTTATTTGAAACAAACACAAGGATGAACCGGTGCAGCAAAACTCACATAAAAGACATATTGTAAACATTATAAGACTCTACACCGTCTTCCTTGTTGTTCAAAAACTCAATACTAGATATTATCTAGACCTTAGAGAGACCAAATATGCAAACCAAATTTTAGCAAGATCTATGTATTTCTTCATTAATGGGTGCAAAGTATATGATGCAAGAGCTTAAACATGAGCACAACAATTGCCAAGTATCACATTATCCAAGATATTTTACCAATTACTACATGTAGCATTTTCCAATTCCAACCATATAACAATTTAACGAAGAGGAAACTTCGCCATGAATATTATGAGCTAAGAACACATGTGTTCATACGAACCAGCGGAGCGTGTCTCTCTCCCACACAAGGATGAACTTATTCAGAGAATGAAAATAACAAAACAAAAATAAAAGCACACAGACGCTCCAAGTAAAGTACATAAGATGTGACCGAATAAAAATATAGTTTCAAGAGAAGGAACTCGATACTTTGTCGATGAAGAAGGGGATGCCTTGGGCATCCCCAAGCTTAGACAGCTTGAGTCTTCTTAGAATATGCAGGGGTGAACCACGGGGGCATCCCCAAGCTTAGAGCTTTCACTCCTCTTGATCATAGTATATCATACTCCTCTCTTGACCCTTGAAAACTTCCTTCACACCAAACTTCAAGCAAACTCATTAGAGGGTTAGTGCACAATTAATAATTCTCATATTCAGAGGTGACACAAACATTATTTACACTTCTGGACATTGCACAAAACTTCTGAAAGTTAATGGAACAAAGAAACTCATTCAACTTAACAAAAGCGGCAATGCGAAATAAAAGGCAGAATCTGTCAAAAACAGAACAGTCCGTAAAGACGAATTTTAAAATGGCACCAGACTTGCTCAAACGGAAAAACTCAAAACTAATGAAAGTTGCGTACATATCTGAGGAACACGCACGTAAATTGGCATATTTTTCTGAGTTACCTACAGAGAAAACAGCCCAGATTCGTGACAGATAGAAATCTGTTTCTGCACAGAAATCCAAATCTAGTATCAACCTTCGATTAGAGGCTTCACTTGGCACAACAAATCACAAAACTAAGATAAAGAGAGGTTGCTACAGTAGTAAACAACTTCCAAGACTTAACAAAACAAAGTACTGTAGCAAAATAACACATGGGTTATCTCCCAAGAAGTTCTTTCTTTATAGCCATTAAGATGGGCTCAGCAATTTTAATGATGCACTCGCAAGAAATAGTATTTGAAGCAAAAGAGAGCATCAAGAAGCAAATTCAAAACACATTTAAGCCTAACATGCTTCCTATGCATAGGAATCTTGTAAATAAACAAGTTCATGAAGAGCAAAGTAACAAGCATAGGAAGATAAAACAAGTGTAGCTTCAAAAATTTCAGCACATAGAGAGGTGTTTTAGTAACATGAAAATTTTTACAACCATATTTTCCTCTCTCATAATAACTTTCAGTAGCAACATGAGCAAACTTAACAATATAACTATCACATAAAGCATTCTTATCATGAGTCTCATGCATAAAATAATTACTACTCCCAACATAAGCATAGTCATTCTTATTAATTGTAGTGGGAGCAAATTCAACAAAGTAGCTATCAAATATAGGAGGTATATTGTAATCATAATCAAATTTATCCTCCATAACAGGTGGTAACAAAAGACTACTATCATTATAATCATCATAAATGGGAGGCAAAGTATCATCAAAGTAAATTTTCTCCTCAATGCTTGGGGGACTAAAAATATCATGCTCATCAAAGCCAGCTTCCCCAAGCTTAGAATTTTCCATAGCATTAGCAACAATAGTGTTCAAAGCATTCATATTAATATGTTCCATGGGTTTTTCAAATTTTCGCATCAAACCATCCATGTCTTAAATCAGGAAATAGAATAAAAAGGTCATTGTTGTCCATTATGCCTCACTAGTGTAAACAAGAAACCAAATGTCGCAATTGCAGAGTCTAAAGGAAATAGCTTCGAGCACACACACAATGGCGCCGAAAAGAATCTCGTTACCCGGAACCGAAGTATGAGTGCCTTTTACCTTTCCTCCCCGGCAACGGCGCCTGAAAAGTGCTTGATGTCTACGGGTGCTTCTATTCTTGTAGACAGTGTTGGGCCTCCAAGAGCGAGAGGTTTGTAGAACGGCAGCAAGTTTCCCTTAAGTGGATCACCCAAGGTTTATCGAACTCAGGGAGGAAGAGGTCAAAGATATCCCTCTCAAGCAACCCCGCAACCACAAAGCAAGAAGTCTCTTGTGTCCCCAACACACCTAATACACTTGTCAGATGTATTGGTGCACTAGTTCGGCGAAGAGATAGTGAAATACAAGTAGTATGGATGTATATGAGTGGTAATAGCAATCTGAATAAAATATGGCAGCGAGTAAACATGCAACAAAACAGTAAATAAGCGGTGTTTGCGATATTGGAAACAAGGCCTAGGGATCATACTTTCACTAGTGGACACTCTCAACATTGATCGCATAATAAATAACTCTTTCTCATACGTGCTACATATACTCTTGTTTGATAATGAACACCATTCGTTGTGTAGGGCTACAAGAGCACCTCAATGCCGGAGTTAACAAGCTCCACAACATTCGATGTTCATATTTAAATAACCTTAGAGCATAATAGATCATTGCAAAATAAACCAAGAACTAACATAGCGCACACACTGTCCACATTACACTATGAAAGGAGGAATAGATCACATCAATACTATCATAATGACAATTAACTCCACAACCTACAAGAGATCATGATCATAGCCTACGACAAGAACCACACGGTGCACACACTAGCACCTTTACACCATGCGAGGAGGAATAGACTACTTTAATAACATCACATGAGTAGCACATAAACTAGTAGCGATACAAAGCTCATCATATGGATCTCAATCATGTAAAGCAGCTCATGAGATCATTGTATTGGAGTACATAGGAGAGAGATTAACCACATAGCTACCGGTACAGCCCTTAGCCTCGATGGAGAACTACTCCCTCCTCATGGGAGCAGCAGCGGTGATGAAGATGGCGGTGGAGATGGCAGCGGTGTCGATGGAGAAGCCTTCCGGGGGCACTTCCCCGTCCCGGCGGCGTGCCGGAACGAGAGACTCCTGTCCCCCGGATCTTGGCTTCGCGATGGCGGCGGCTGCGGAACTTTTCTCGTACCGTGGCTTCTTCCGTAAGGGTTTTCGATGCGGGGGCTTTATATAGGTGAAAGGGCAGCGTCGGAAGGTCGAAGGGGCGACGACACCATAGGCCGGCGCGGCCGGGGCCCGAGCCGCGCCACCCTATCATCACGGGGCCCACGGGGCCCTCCTCTGCGCGGCTCTCGGGTGTTCCGGATGCTTCCGGGCAAAATAGGAACCCGGGCGTTGATTTCGTCCAATTCCGAGAATATTTCGTTACTAGGATTTCTGAAACCAAAAACAGCGAGAAAACAGGAACTGGCACTTCGGCATCTTGTTAATAGGTTAGTTCCGGAAAACGCATAAATATGACATATAATGTGTATAAAACATGTAGGTATCATCAATAAAGTAGCATGGAACATAAGAAATTATCGATACGTCGGAGACGTATCAGATTGCCAAGCCAATGACCGATCTTCTCAAGAAAGACAAGAAGTTCGAATGGTCAGAAAAGACTGAAGAAAGTTTCCAGGTTTTGAAAACCAAGCTGACTACTGCTCCCGTGCTCGTCCTTCCGGACACAAGCAAAGACTTCGTTGTCTATTGCGATGCCTCTCTCCAAGGGCTCGGATGTGTGTTGATGCAAGATGGCCATGTAGTGGCCTATGCCTCTCGACAGTTGAAACCACATGATCTCAATTATCCTACTCATGATCTCGAGCTTGCAGCAGTGATTCATGCTCTTAAGCAGTGGCGACCTTACCTTTATGGTAATCGTTGCGAGTTGTACTCGGATTATCAAAGTCTGAAGTATCTTTTCACCCAGCCGGATCTGAACAACAGATAGAGAAGATGGTTGGAAGTCATAAAAGATTATGACTTGGGTCTCAACTATAAACCCGGCAAAGCCAATGTCGTTGCTGATGCGCTAAGTCGGAAGTCCTATTGCAACAATCTGATGGTTAAGCAAGCGCAACCTTCTCTTTATGAGGAACTTGCAAAACTCAACCTTGAGATTGTTCCTAGTGGATTCCTTGCTAATCTAGAGGTGAAGCCCTCTCTTGAAGACCAGATCAATAAGGCTCAGAAGCAAGATTCTGGCATTACCGAGATCAAGAAGAACATTGCTAGCGGAGTTGCTAAATGTTTCTCCATCGATGATCAAGGTACTGTTTATTTCGGCAAGCGTCTAATTGTGCCGGATAAATCGGATCTCAAAGAGCTAATCCTTAAAGAAGCTCACGAGTCACCCCTTTCTATCCATCCTGGTAGTACCAAAATGTATCGGGATCTTCGTCAAAGATTCTGGTGGTCCGGGATGAAGCAAGAAATCGCTAAGTTCGTTGCTGAATGCGACGTTTGTCGTCGTGTGAAGGCTGAACATCAAAGACCTGCTGGCACTCTCCAACCTCTATCAATTCCAGAGTGGAAATGGGATGAAATTGGCATGGATTTCATTACTGGTCTCCCCAAGACTAAAAATGGAAAAGATGCTATATGGGTAGTGGTTGACCGTCTGTCCAAGGTTGCTCATTTCCTTCCTGTTCGGGAAGATATTCGTGCTAATCAACTGGCCGATCTATACACGTCACGGATAGTCACTCTTCATGGTGTTCCGAAGAAGATCATCTCTGATCGTGGAAGCTTGTTTACCTCCAAATTTTGGGAAAGTTTTCAGAAAGCTATGGGAACTCGTCTTTCCTTCAGCACAGCCTATCATCCTCAAACCGGTGGTCAAACCGAAAGAGTGAATCAAATTCTTGAAGACATGCTCAGGGCATGTGTTATATCCTTCGGTAAAGATTGGGAAAAGTGCCTTCCATTTGCCGAGTTCACCTATAACAACAGTTTCCAATCCAGCCTGGGCATGGCACCTTTTGAAGCTTTGTATGGTAGAAGGTGTAGAACTCCTTTGAACTGGTCTGAAACCGGAGAAAGAAAGTTCTTTGGACCAGATATGATAAATGAAGCAGAAGATCAAGTTCGCATCATTCGCGAGCGTCTGAAAACTGCTCAGTCACGTCAAAAGAGCTACTATGATCGCCATCATCAAGAAGTGAAGTATGAGATTGGTGATCAAGCTTATCTTCGGTCACTCCTCTCAAGGGTGTCCGTCGTTTCGGTATCAAAGGCAAACTAGCTCCTCGCTATGTTGGTCCTTTCCGCGTCCTTGCCAAGCGTGGTAATGTTTCTTACAAGTTGGAGTTACCTTCCAATTTTCCTGAAGTTCATGATGTCTTCCATGTGTCTCAACTCAAGTGTTGCTTCAAAGATCCTATCCGTGGTGTTGATCACGAGACTCTTGACCTTCAAGAGGATCTAACCTATCGAGAACATCCTGTTCGTATCCTTGATGAAGCCGAGCGTAAAACTCGACGTTAGAGCATCAAGTTCATGAAAGTTCAGTGGTCTAATCATTCTGAGCAAGAAGCAACCTGGGAACGAGAAAATCGTTTACGATCTGAGTACCCTTCCTTCTTTTCTAAAACCTAGGAATCTCGAGGACGAGATTCTTGTAAGGGGGGTAGAGTTGTAACATCCCAACCTTGTGTTTATAAATAAACGAGTGATCATGTGCATCTCATGCATGTAGTTTGCATTTGAGTAAATTCTACATCAAAGTTTAATAATTTTCAATTATGCAAATCTCTCTCTGTTTCTTCTCCATTCAAATTCTCTCAAGATTCTATAAAATAAACTCATGGTTTTGTTGTTCTCAATATGACCATGTGAGTTTTGAAGTATCTCTAGAAATTTGAGTTTTCAAACTCTATTCAAAATTCAGATTTGAATTTGGTTTAGTTTTAGAGAAATAAAAAAACTAGAAAAAGAAAAAGGGGAGAAACCTCTCTCTCTCCCTCTCCCTGGGCTCAGCCCACTTCCCTCCATATTCCCTCTCCCTGGCCGAACGGCCCAAGTCAGCCCAGCCAACAGCCCACCAGCCCGACGAACTCCCGCGGGGGGATTTTTGCAAAAATCCCTTTCTTCCCCGCGGAGCCAAGCTGCTCGCCGGCGGCCGCCCGGCCACCCGATGGTCGTCGGCGGCCACGATGCTCCCCGCCGCCCCCGGCGGCCTACAAGTAGCCGCACCGCCGCCTCCGACGAACCCTAAACTCCATTTCTCTCCCCCGCGCTCTCTCCGGCGCTAAATCCCTAACCCTAGCCTACCTACTGCGGGCCGGCCTCCGGTCGATTTGCCGCCGGCGAGGCCCCCCGGCCGTCGCCGACCCCTCCACGACGCTCGCGGTGAGCTCCTCTTTCCCCTGGCCCCCTCGGCTCGCCCTCTCCCGCTCCCTAGCGCCGCCGCGTCGGGCACCTGCCCCGGCCTCCGCAGCACCTCGCCGGAGACCGCGCTCCGGCGACCATCCGCGGGCGGCGCCGCCACCAAACGGCTCGCCACGTCGAGCCGCACCGTTCCCCCACCCGCGCGCCTCCAATCGCGGCCCGAATCGGTGGATTGGAGCTCCACCCGAGCTCATCTGAGAGCTCATGGCCGCTGACGTCAGCATGACGTCAGCGTGACGTCATTAATCATTTTTCCCTATTTCTCTGTATTTTCTGTAAATTCATTTCTGTATTTCTTTAAATAGAAAATAATATGACATTGGGTCCTCTGGTCAGAATTTTAATAATTTCATAAATGTTTAGAAAAGAATAAAATTATGGCATGTGGGTCCAAATTGTTAAACTTTTATTATTTTTATATAATTTTCAGAAATTGTTTTAAAATGAATTAAACTTGGAAAATTCCTAACTAATTCATTTTAAATCAGAAAAGTACAAATAATATATCAAAATGATCAGAAAAACAAATCCTAGTTGTTTATCCATGTTTCATACATCTTTGAACCAATTAAATGTGAGCCCTAGTAGAAACCCTAATTTGACGCCTCTCCTATGTCGGGATCGATGCCGAACCCCCTTTAAATTCCGTCGATGCACCTAGGGTTACCCAAACCCCTTTAATATGACATGTCATCATACTGTATGTGCATTGCAGTGTACCTTGTCTTGATTGTGCTCTTCCTTTCCGGTATTTGGTTCTTCTCGATAGGGACCGAACGCGAGCGTGAGATCAACGCCACCGAAGAGCAGCACCAGAACAACGAGGGACAAGGCAAGCCCTAACCTGGTTCATATATGGTTTCGAAATGCTTTTACTTCTGGTTCTTACATATTGCATCCGCTTCAAATATGTTTTATCGGCAGTTGTAGTTATCCTAAGTGTGCATATTCCATCCTTGTAGCCCAAAGTTCCCGATCCACCGCTCCCAGCAAAACTAGGTTGAGCTTTGTTCGCATCGCTAGAGCCGTATATATGATATGCTTAGCCATGCTTAGTTGTTGAAGTCTGGTCCATCCGGTTGATGAATCAGAACTACGAATGAACCTAGTTTGACAGGATGACGTGGTAAGATCAGTGATGATGTTAATAAACATGTTAAAGGCTTGGATGGGCCGCCACATGGGGATGTGGTGATTTGACTCGTTCTCGCCGATACTAGGACCTGAGTTCTTGCCTCTGGAACCAAGACTGAGCGTACAACCACACGGGGCCCATGGGAACCCCTTGGCCCGAACTTACTAGCTTACCCATGAGTCAATTAGTTTGCGTGTTCCATTTGGCATCCTGCATGGCGAAGGCGTGGAAAAGGTTTTCAAAGGTGCATCATACAGGGATGTGGCTAGGGTGAAGGATGCTGTAGGCATTGAACTGGATCCCCAGCGCACAATGACCGGGACCGCCTCGGAGAATGGCTACCTACGATGACGGAGCTCCCCAGTTAGTTTGACTCATGGAATAGGCGAAGTAAGGGAAAGGTTTCGGTCGACCACCCTCTGCCGGCACACCAAGGAAGTGTGTTAATCTATAGTGGCATTAAGAGTCGGTCGGCGCGTGTGGATAAAATTGTACACCCCTGCAGGGTAAATCTTTTCGAAAAGCCGTGTCCACGGTTATGGACGACTTGGGAAAGGACGTGATGATCATAGACAACTTGAACCTAATCGTAAAACTTGATGTCAATGTGTGATAAGGATCCCCTCTCGGGGTGTCGAGGGGGTGATCCTAGGTGATAGGTTCAGGTGATGATGAAGATTCGGTGGATTCAACATGATGATATTAGAGCTAGAGTTGTTATCGCTCTCTTATCCCTTTTGAAAATGGTCTGAATAGACGAGCTTCTGCTCCCTCCTGTTTACAAAGGAAAACTGGCTTTCCGCAAAATAAGCTCCACATAAAGCCTCGCATACCCGCTTTGCTAACAAGGTTGTACTAAGTCTTGCTGAGTCCCTGTACTCAGCCTTGCATGCTTTGTTTCAGACGAAGTCCTTCCAACAGATGGTGGCTTCTACCTTGACGTCGACGAGTAGTTCGGAGTTCCTCAGGCGGCAGCCTGAGACTTATGGGCTGGGACGTCGCCTTATGTTATGGCCTCTTAGGCCCTTTGCAGTCTTGTTATCTAGATAACATATTTTGCTTTCCGTTGCTTGTTGAATTGTGGTCAGTGACCTCTGCGTGTAATAAATTTGGATCTTAACTCTGTTAAGAGTTGTAATATATTTGCTTTCAGTCGTAGAGTCACTGTTGTGTTACCGATTCTCACCCTGTAGGCCCTAGAGATCTAGGTTAGGCTTATGCCAGATGTGATATCTGGGTCTGTCTAGCCCCAACCTCCGGGGTCGCGATAGAAGCTTTATGAATCGTGTCCAAAACAGAATCTTGAACGTTTGTGCGATTATTTAGGCTGGTGCCGTAAGGAGGTGGTGCCCCCATGGCGCACTCAAGAATAGAGGTTCTTGACTCTTGATTATTTCTCTGCATTATTGGGTTAGATATCTCAAAACATGGCTGCAATGCTTGGAATGTCATGGACTTTTTAGCATGCGACTGCAATATAGTTTCAGCTGAGGGGGCTGCTCTTTTTTGGTTGGTTCCTGTCAGAGCCTGCTGCGGGATGTCAAGTGAAGGTCCTGTCTGTAAAATATTGCTATGGTTTTGATTTGGGGAAGTGTCATTGATACTAGTCTGTCCTGTTGTCTGTCCTGTTGTCTGAAGCACTGAAGTTGAGTGAGCTACTATTGTTCCTTCTCCTTTATTGATGCTGCTTGAGGCTAGTTGTTTAGTAAAGCCATCCTCTTGTGTATCAATTGTATTTATAGGCAGAGAGACAGTAGGGGGATTTTGCAGTAAATTTTCATTTGCTGGCTGCAACGCTGAAACTTGGTGTTCCTGTGAACTGCTTAGAATTATATTGCCTGATACCATTCTATGATTTGAGGGAGGCCTTGAGCTGATCAAATTTCTTTGATTTATATTTGCTCGCTTTTCAAAAGTGAGCGACATGTGTTGTCCATGTGGCAGAATATTTTGCTTATTGACATACTGTTGCATCTGCTCTACCATTTTTCCTTTGCCTTTTGGATCTTCTGCAAATAACTTTTGAAGTCTTCTTAAAATAGCATTACCACCTTGGTTAATTCCTTGCTCACCCATTCTGGCTTGGTGAATTATATCCATTGGAACAAGCTTGTCATCGATTACCCACTGTCCAAACATCTGTGTTGGTATATCCATGCCAGTCTGCCTTTTCCTCTGTTTCTCTGAGATCAGGTTGTTTCTAACAGGACAGTTCTGAGCATTATGAAACATAATTCCACAAAATAGACAAATTCTCTTAATTTTCTCATAATGCAAATAAGCCAGTCCTGTAGTATTATCAGAATAGGTAATAACAGCTCTATCTTTAATAGCTTTGCAAACTTCCAACCTTGTTGTACCCCATAAGTAAACCTGCTTAGCATAGAGATTATTTTCTTGCAGGATGTGAAAGTCCGAAACAGGACGCCCTTAAACAAGCATTTCTCGATCAAGTAAGAAATACCAAAATTCTCCGTGGCATGGTGCACTCATATTAGTTTTTTCTCCACGAAATTAATGTCCAATCATGATCAAGCAACCATCCAATGGTTAATCTTTCGAGTACACAACCTATTCCATTAAATATATGTTTGCAAAATATTTGGCATGCAACTTCATTTTTCAGTAGAAAGCGACCCTCTCCGCTCCATAATGTAAGATGTTTTGGAGAAACTATTTTAGTTTACCAAAACGTCTTAGATTATGGAACAGAGTAATATAAAACAAGCAACTAGCTAGAGAAGTTTTTCATACGTGATTTGTTGGTGAAATCATTCGAAACTAGTTGAATATCTAAAGTACACCAATAATATATGACATGGCAGGGTAGCAATGTAGCCCAGGGAGGGGGCTTGATACATCGTAACTCGTAAACTTATCTAATCCTTTTGATTGAAATTTAGTTTCATATTTCATATTGCTTTTATATATTATATACTATTTTTACTAATTTATTAGACTAACATATTAATCAACGCCAGAAGACTTTTTTGGCTCGTGTTTGCATACGTGCAAATGTATTTCGTTGATTAGATTAATTTATGGAAAATCTAGTTTGGAACTTTTGGGAAGGATCATGAAGGGAAGTGAGATTGCCCCTGGGGCTAGAGAGATGGATCATGAAGGGTCATGAATTCAAATTTGGACATTTGTATTTTGAACATCCGACTGCAATCTTCTCTAAATGTTGCGTGAGTGTGCACGTATGTGTGTCGATAGTTACTTGGTTTTCTTAGGAAACACCAACATGATGGGGTAATAATTATCTAACTTACAGTCTACAATATTGATGTGCTCTAACATGAGATCCAAGCCAACTAATTTTCTAAGAAAAAAATCTGAAATATAAGGTATATTGCATTGTATGTAACTTTTCTAGGGATTTCATTATGCTACCTTATCTGAAGTAATCTCCTCTATTTTCTCACTTCAACTAGGTCACGGGCAACCTCGCCCAAATTTGCGATAGCTCTCCAAGTGTGTTCTTTAATATTCATGCCAAAAACTATAGGCCTATATTTAGAAATGAAGGGAGTATTATTCAGAGAGAAACACACCGTTGGTCACAGAACTTGTCTGAGATGAGTGATTTGGTCACAGATCTAGCAAAGCGTGAAAACCCGGCGCTAATCTCTACTTCGATGAGTGAATTGGTCATTAACCAGCTCTGGGAGGGTTTTAGTCAATGTGGCTATTGGTGTGGGCCCCAGACAAACTAGCCGAATGTAATTATGCAAATAGGACCTCTACCATGGTTTGTATTGCATTCCCTAGGTCCCGACGCTTTGGCTCACACTCGAGAGAAATGAGACGACCATGCTGGATGAACGTCGGACACATGGAGGAGGAAGGCGACCATGGTGGGGCGACATTGATGGTGGCATCGACGGTGGAGTGCCTAGACCAGCCGAGGACGGTTTGTCCTCAATTCCGGCAGTCCCACAACATCAAAATCTTTTGGATCCCCTTCCACTCGAAGGTTAGATTCGATGCCATTGAAATTGGGAGTAGCTAGAATTAAGATCGATGATTGCGCTCTTAATTTCGTCTGTGTAGTGATCATTTGTGCTCAATTATTTGTACATATTAGACCATATTTATGCTCGATTTGTCTTACAATTAGATTCACGGGAGAAAATTTTGTGCTTTGATACTTTTTTGTGAAATGCAGGGACAACTGATGGTTTTTTCATATTATAAATTCACCATGGTTGTTTTTTTATGGAATTGATGCAAACTGCAAGTAGATAGATGAAAATTTTGACCACTTTGATTACTCTCTGAAGAAGAACGGATGCTCTCGATACATAGATGATTTTTTAGAGAGAAATGTGCTACCATTTGGCTGATCCTAAGCTAGATAAGTACTGGTAAGTTTGTAGACAATACTTGTCAATTGGTTCATGTCCACCTTGAAACTAAGGCAAGACAAATGGAAAAAGCTTTGGTGCACTCAAATCCAATAGTTGCTTTATGTTGTTCATGTGGATTTTCTTATTATTAAGAAAGCAACTGATGATGTTTCTCAAGCTAGAGTTTATTTTCCCAAGGTTTTGAGTCCCAAGAAATGGGGATATGTGGAAGAAGATGATTACGAAGAAGGTGAATCAGATTATAACTTTGCTCATTGAGATTACGATTTTGAAGATGATGATGGCATGCTTTCTGAATTTGTGGATGATAAAGTGGTAGATGATTTACTTGTGCAGCACATGCCCACACAATGTTATCCAAGAGAGGTGAAGATGATGTGCTAGAAGAAGTATATTTGTGTGGAACCGATGGGGAAAGTTACAACTACAATTATCACAATCCCGAGACAAACAAGGGCAATCCAAAGTTTAAGATTAACATGATATTTCCAACTATCAAAGATGTGGGTAAATCAATCTCAATGTACGTGACAACAAGATAGAAGGTCCAAAAAACAAGGAACGTACAATAACATAAGAGGGGAGGCACGTTGGGAAGAAGTCTATCCTTAGACATTGATAGCTAAAATGGAGAATAGACACGAGGAAGCATTTGTAGTGAAGACATATGTTTCTTAACATACATGTGAGAGGGTGTGGAAATTTAAGGAGCTATATGGACCTTTACCTGACCGAGAAGTTTGTGGAAGAATTCAGAGTTGATGAGAATATGTCACTGATGCATGTAAAATAAATGAATTTTGTATTTTATTAATACATATTTTCACATAATTGCATCTTATATAATATTATAATCATGTTTTATAGGGAATTTACAAATGATCTCCTGATGTAAAATGCATACATGAACTTTGTACTTTATTAATACACATTCCCACATATTTGCAACATATATGATGTTATTTCCATGTTTTATTTTGATTAATAGAGATTTACAATGATCTTCTTTATTTGGGTTATAACTCTGCAGGAAACTCTTGTTTTGTGTATTCTTCACTTTCACATACCTATATGTAGTCAAATTGAGCTAAAATTTTGGGGAAATTATTTTTTCATCAAGAGAAGCAGCATGGGCACTTGGACCATACCTGAAGGGCTTTGAAGCCCAACAAGACCAGGTAGGCCTCTTACGCCATTTGGGCCAAATTTTGCAGGCAGGGTATGTGGGATCGCGAAATGCCGCTGCCACTTACATCCTGGCCAACGCCTCTGTTTGCCAAGCTTCTTGAGGCTGACCGTCCTAAAAAAGCTTTGTCAGATAACCTAGCACAAATGACTGGCCGAATCGGCCTCTCTAGTGTGCACCATCAACAGAACGACGGAATGCCGCAGTTGACATGTTAGGGAAGACAAAGGGCGTGAGTACAATCCTCGTTGGAAACAAACCAGAAAACAAAATCGTCGGGCGGTTCTATGACCTCTATCTTGACGTTGCATCTCTGCATACCACATTGGCTTTCCAGCGCCGGCACCACTTGCTGTGGCGAGAAAGCTGACCGCTCGCCGTAGAGAGTGGCCACCAGTGCACGACCACGAAGAGCTCACTCTTGAGCCACCATGCCACGCGTGTGTGGCTAAGCACGCATCTCCCGACAGCTGGGCGCAGTTCTGGCTCGCCACGCCAGACCAATTCATTTAGGAAGTGACCAAAGTTGGGCACTAGAGCTCGATGAGATGGTCTGCTTGTAGGGTTATGGTTTGGGCGCCGTTGCTTGATTTTAGGATTTTCCGTCTAATTTGATTTGGGAGAAGGGGATTTAGGGTTTGTTCATTTTTTAGAAAACTCCTCCCACAAATTTAGCTGCAATTTTGAACCCCACGCACATCTCACTTGCACCTCACACACCCTTTTTCATGTCAAAACACACTGGCGGTGGCCGGTGGCCACGTGTACAAAAAAACCCACCCAGAACCAGTCCGTGAGCAGTTCACTCGAAGGAGAGATTAGTGACGGGTTTTCATATTTTTCAACTTCTGTGACCAAATCACTCATCTTAAATGAGTTGTGTGACCAACTGTTTGTTTCTCTCAATTATTCAAGTCCGAAGGGAAACTGGTAGATGTATGCTTAAATACTTGTGATTGTTGTGACTCTTTGGCCATTACGAATACCTTGTTTTTTTTTAGTTAAAAGCTTATTTCCAGTCTAAAAATGCAACAACTCTACTGCTACAGTTCATTAAATTTGTCAATAAATCGATTACTAGCTCCAAATAACTCGAGTTCGTCCATCAAGGCTATGGGTAGGAAATAACTCGAGTTCGTCCATCAAGGCTATGGGTAGGAAGGAGACAAGGAGTAATTTCACTAGTATATTTTTGGATTTTTTCGATAAAGGAGCATAGCCCCAGCCTCTGCATCAACAGATGCACACGGCTTGCTTTATTAAAAAACTAAGTATCAAGTCACAAAGGATCCAATATCAGTTATTACAATCACGAAAAAGCTAAGGTCGATACATGAATCAACCAGCTAAAAATATGGCAAATAGAACACTTCCAAATAAAGCTAATGAGTAATTTCACTAGTATATTTTTGGATATTCAAGTATGGAACAAAAAATTAGGTCGGCAATCAACTCCTGCATAGTTATCATAATAGCTAACACTTCCAAACGAACCACAAGTCCAGAATACACGAGACCAGAACGCGCCATGCATACGATACGATTGTGCAGTCTAACGTGCACACATGTGTCCATAACAACACGACACATGGCTCTGCCTCCTAAACGACGCCTTGCAAATCGGCATGGCGCTCCGATGTATGCACACTGTACATTGGTAGGTGGAACTGAATTCCTGAACTAATGGAGTAACTGGACTCGAGCAGCTATCTAGATGAGGAACACCATTAACACCACCTGCGCGCGTTGCAGCCCAAAATTAAGCCCATCACCATGCATGCATGCACCGGCATTTACGCAGCACCCTCGTCTCGTCGCGCGAACACGTACGGCGAGCCGAGGACACGACGTGGTCATCGGCCGCGAGAAGCTGACACGCCTCAAGAGAGTACAGTCAGTCTCAACTCGGTGCACATCAATGCGCCATGCACATGGAAGGCAACGAGGCTCTGTCTCTGCGCGGGAGGTTGCTACTGCAACCAGAAATGGAGCCGGCAAAGCCTACACCACGAGCTCAGCGCAAGACGATGATGCTATACGGCCATTCTTGTCACCCTGTACCTCTAGTGTATCTACGCACGAAAAATGTTTTTGACCCCAAGCTCCCGGGCTCTCGCTATCTTTAAAAAACTATAAGACATTCTTATAAGTTATTAAAAATTCTGAAAAATAATTTCAAAGATTGTTATCTCACAATAATGCAAAATCTCGACGACGTGGGCATAGCCCAGTGGTTGAGATTGCAGTGGCGCACCCAACAACCGGAGTTCAATCCTTGTTAAGGACGGATTTCTGAAATTGTCACGCCAAGTCCCGTTTCTACTATATTAAAATAGAGTCTAGTTTCTCCTAGACATTGTTTCATTTTTAATAATGCAAAATCTCAACCTAAATTCTTTTTATTTTATGCTAGATAAAATTAAAAATTGAAAATATCTTTTGGAGATTTGAAAATGACTACTCAAATCTACGCTTTTGCCATTTTTGCATAGCTTAGAATGTAAAATATTTGAAATTGATACTTTACACGTTTGTGAGATAAATCGTTGACTATATGCAAAAAGAAATTCAGAATTTTTCGAAACTTAAAATATATTTTCTATTTAAAAAATCAAGACCACTAGTGCCCATGTCTATCAAATCAATGTCCATTTACGCAGCATTTGTTTCATTGTTTGTGCGACGCTGCCAAGGCTGCCACAAGCCCACGAGTGCAAGCCGTGCATGTACATGGGAAGGTAAAACACACACAAGGTTCGATTATAAATAGAGCGCCACACACAGCGAGTTTGAACTTCAAAGCTCCAACCACAACATCACGAGCCACCAGTTCAGTTTACAAACCTTCTGCCAACGATGGGGATGATGGCGCCTAAGGCTATCGCGTTCGTGTCCTGTTGCTGTCTGCTCGTCGTGTCCACCGCCGCGGCACGTAGTCTCGCCGCCGACGGCGAGAGCTTCGGTGGCCGCAAGGACTACTACACTCCAGGCCCCACCGACCCGCAGCACTCCCCGCCCTCACCGCCCAGCTGGACCTCCCCGACCACCCCGGGTAGCAACTACAACCCACCCTCGCCGTCCGCAGGGACTGATCCTGGTGGTCAGGACACCCCGCCGTCGCCGTCCAGCGACACCTCTCCAGCCACCCCCGGTGGAGGCTACTACCCGCCCTCTCCGTCTACCGGCACTGCCCCTACCTCGCCTGCTGGCGGGAACTGCCCGCCGTCGCCGTCCTCCGGCACCTCTCCGACAACTCCGGGTGGAAGCTACTACCCACCTTCTCCGGCAAGCGGCACAGCTCCTACCACGCCTGGTGTCGCGAACTGCCCACCCACGCCATCCAGCGGCACCGCTCCGACCACCCCTGGTGGCGGATACTACCCACCCTCACCGTCAACCGGCACTGACCCGAACACCCCCGGCGGTGGCAGCTACCCGCCAACCCCAACAACGCCTGGTGGCGTCGGTGGCTACTCGCCATCGCCCACGACGCCTAGCGGCGGCAACTGCCCGCCCACCCCGTCCACCGGCACCTCACCGACCACTCCTGGTGGCTACTACCCACCCTCGCCGTCCACTGGCACTGACCCGAACACGCCCGCTGGCGGCGGCTGCCCGTCCACCGGCACGTCCCCCACCACGCCAGGTACTGGTGGGTACAGCCCGCCAACGCCTTGCATTGGCACCGCTCCGCCCTCGGGCACGCTAACGCCAGACGTGCCGTCAGCTCCGGGCACCCCAACTCCGTTCGACCCGAACACCCCGCCCTTCTCCCCGCTGGTGCCGACGCCGCCGACGAGCACACCCACGCCTTTCGACCCAAACACCCCACCCTTTTCCACTGGCCCTTACAGGTAAAACCTCTGAAAATCCTCAGCCTTGACACGATGCTTGTTGATAGTCTTAACGGTGTTGTTGTTTTGCCTTGCAGTTACTGGATGTCGCACCCGGGCGTGATCTGGGGCATATTCGGCTACTGGTGCCCCCTGGTGCGGCTCTTCGGCCCGAGCGCCGCCGTGCCATTCGGGCACGACCTCACCGTCCCGGAGGCGCTGGCGAACACGCGGGCCGACGGCGTGGGCGAGCTCTACCGCGAGGGCACGGCGTCGATGCTCAACTCCATGATCAGCACCGGCTTCCCCTACAGCACCATGCAGGTCAAGGACGCCTTCGGCGCCGCGCTCAGCTCGGGTGATAACCGCGCCGCCGCTGCGCAGGCGCAGCTCTTCAAGCTGGCCAACGAGGGGCATGCCATGCACTAGGCGACTAGGCGTACGTTGGGCATACACCCAGATGCCATGCCGTGGCACGCGACAACGCGTGCCAGCTAGAATCCCTAGGAGTACGTGTTTGATGTTATCCAGTGCTTGTATGTGCGTGGGTGCGCGCGGGGCAATGGTCAAGTGTCGTTTATGTGACCTGTGAATTTGGTCTACCCTACGTTCCGCTCTTCTAACTGCATCTATCTTTGTACTAGTTCCAGTACCAATGCAGGGTCAATGTTGCCATGTTGGGCTGAAAATAAGCACGTCAGTACTTGTGCATTCACCCTATATTGTGATGCAGTACTCAACTTTGTAATCATTTCTGCCGGTCTAAACTGAATTTGCAGGGCTCCTTTGATTAACTCAAGAAATTATCTCTACTGAACTCCCACGGGAAGAAGAATTTGGTTCTAGTGAAGAAATTTTTCATTAGCTTTCATCCAATGACCTTTTTCATTAAATATGTAGTATACAAGGTTCCTATGAAATTAGTTAATGTGGGACATGAGCCCGTGAAACAAACAACTTTTGCAGAATAAAAATTCATAGGATAACAACTTTTGCGGGAAATAGTTCATAGAATCCCATTATACATAAATCCCATAAATATCTCATAAATCAAAGGAGGCCTGAAACTATCAAATAGGCCTAGCTTCCCTGGTGTCGCGGCAGGGGGTGACCCCCGGTAGGCTAAAGGTATGGCATTATGGCCAAGTTATCTCCATATGCTGGCTTACTAAGGTAAGCCGGATAATCTTGTTCGCAGGTAAAGTGTTGTTGACCAAACTGAAGGTTCACCGGGTTAAGGGTAGCCGACATAGGGTGACCGACATACCCTAAGACGGTACACCAAAATCGACATAGCCAGAGTCGGTCGTGTCGGATTACGTCTGGGGTGCTGGAAGTGAAGAACCAACATAGTTTGTGGGAACCGGCATTGGTGACCAGCATAGGGCCAACGGTCATGTGCCAGTCCCCAATGTCAACCCTCATGTCCCATCGATGTAATCACGGAAGAATCTCATCATCATGTTAGGGCATGTCGCTACTATACAAGCGTTGTATGAGCTCATCATGGGCTCACCATGGTGACCGAGGGAACAATGGTCAGCGTGGCCACAGAGTCAAGTACAGAATGGCAAGTCCTATCGAAGATGTCCTGGGCGACAAGATGGAGCTCATGGCAGGGCCCAGGTGAAGACTTTGGCACCATGGAAACTGGCTTTATCCCATGCTTGGGTTTCTGACATGTAACCTGCCCCCTAGTATATAAGGAGGTGTGATACGTCCAAAACGTATCTACTTTCCCGAACACTTTTGCTATTGTTTTGCCTCTAAATTGTGTATTTTGGATACAACTAACACGGACTAACGCTGTTTTCAGCAGAATTGCTCTGGTGTCTCGTTTTTGTGCAGAAATCCAACTTTCGGGAAAATCCTCGGAATTTATGCGAAAGGCCCTATTTTCCCAGAATACTGACGGAGCCAGAAGGGCAAGCCAGGTGGGGGACCGAGGCCCCCACACACTAGGCCGGCGCGGCCCAGGAGGGGGGCGCGCCGCCTTGTTGTGTGGGCGCCTCGGCGGCCCCCCGACGCTCTCCTCTGGACTATATACGCCTTTCGACCTAAAAACGCCAGGGGGTTCGACCATATTTCCAGAGACCATCCAGTACGCCGCCGCCATCGCGAAACTCCGCCTCGGGACCAGTAACTCCGTTCTGGCACTCCGCCAGGACGGGGAATTGGAGGGGATCTTCACCGCCATCACCACCGACCACTACAAGAGATGGGGGGTTTGTTGACGAAAACCCTGGTGACAAAAATGCATACCGTCAAGGATGTGTCCTTATAGGTGACGAATTCATCTTTCGTCAAGCATTTAAGGTAATGCTTGACGGTATGATTTTTCGTCAACAAAAAATCGTCACCCATTACCCAAGCGGGAAGGGCTTCCATCGTGTCTGTTAATAGGTGACGAAATCAAAGATCGTGGTGACGAAATAATACTAAGTTACTTTATTAAATGTTATTAGTTTTATATATCATGCGTGACCCACTTGTCGGGAACATATTTAATTAAGTAAAAATTGTGGTTTGGAAGAATCGAACCGGGGCTTTGGCGTGACCGACGCGGAGTCTTACCGCTAAGGTAGATATGGAATTTTGATCCGGATCCGTAACTTGTCTATTCTACATATTTATTTCAATGGTGTGATCTAGATGTTACGACATAATAATTCCCTTATTAATATTTATGTCGGCCGAGGGTGCCTCGTTTAAGTCGCGCCGCTAGCAGACACGGCCTATATAGGTGATCTTGCTAACAGTCGAATCGACTAGGGTTCTCGTCGAGGTGAGAAGAATTCCGTGAAGGCTCCATTGTGGTGGCGGCGAGACGCATCATCGGTGAGTTCTCCTGATTGTTCGTTAGGTCTAGATTTTTTAATCGGTTGTCAAGATCTGTTCGAAGAACGTTGGCATGTTCTTAACTGAATTGTAGGCAATGGATCGAAGTTGGATAACTGATGGCACCAAGAAGTTCACAACAAAGTACATGGCAGGTGTTAGGGATTTCATCAAGTTTGTGCAAGAACACTTGGACAATACAGATGAACCAATCTTGTGCCCTTGCAAGGACTGCCTAAATCTGATACGTCAGGATATAAAAACAGTCGAGGATCACTGCAATTGTTCAGGTATGTCCATGACGTATACAAGATGGACTAGACATGGGGAAGATTTTAGTGATGACGAAGGGCGGTATAGAGACGACGATGGTGCGTATGATAGTGACAACGATGAAGAGGAAGACAATGGTGATTGTTATGTTGATGATTCGTCTAGTATGATCGATGAACTGCAGAAGTCTGGAAATAAAGGTCCTGACCTGCCAAATATGTATGCTAATCTAATTGAGTCGACGAAAAAGAACTTCATAAGGGATGCACCACTTTCACTAGGTTGTCGTTCATTATTAAGCTCCTTCATGTCAAATCATACATCCGGATAACAAACAGAGGATTTGATCTCTTACTTCAGCTTTTACGTACAGCTTTGCCAGATGTGGACTTTCCCAAATCATATGCTGATGCTAAGAGTGTTCTTTCTGATGTTGGGCTTAGTTATGAGACAATTCATGCATGCAAGTTTGATTGTTCTTTATTTTGGGGAGATCACAAGGATGATACGCACTGCCATGTTTGTGGAGTATCAAGATATAGAGACCCTACTGGAAAAAAGAAAATCCCTCACAAGGTGTTAAGGTACTTTCCTATAATTAAAAGGTTGCAGAGACTATTTGTCAAAAAAGAAATGTCGACACATACTAGATGGCACAAAGAGAAGAGGGTTGTTGAGACCAATGTACTGAGGCACCCTGCTGATGGTGAGGCATGGAAGCACTTTGATGGCAAGTTTGATTGGTTTGCTAAAGATCCTCGTAACATAAGACTAGGTTTTGCCACAGACGGCTTCAGTCCCTTTGGAAGTATGAGTAATCCTTACAGTATGTGGCCTGTTTTTGTGATTCCTTACAACTTCCCACCATGGATGTGCATGGATCAATCGAATTACATGATGGCATTGCTAATTCCCGGAAAGTATTCCCCAGGGAAAGATTTTCATGTATTTATGCAGCCTCTGATAAAAGATATGATGCAGCTATGGAGTGGTGTGCAGACATTTGATGCATGCACAGAAGAATATTTCCCATTGCATGCTGCGTTTCTTTGGTCTATTCATGATTATCCTGGATATGCCACTATGTCAGGCCGAAGCACAAGAGGATTTCATGCGTGTGTGCATTGCGATGAGAATCCTTGCGCTGAATATTTGAAAAACAAAATTGGATATATTGGGCATCGGCGATTTCTTGATAAAAGTCACCCATACAGGAGAAGCAGACTTTTCAATGGTAAAGCTGAGACTAGAGATCCACCAAGGAAGTACACAACCAAAGAGGTAGCTGCGAAGGTAGAAAGTGTTAAGGATTTTGAACATGGGAAAAATCCAATAAGTAGAAAGCGGAAGCGTGCAACTGTACCCGGTGAACCAACATGGCACCTGAAAGTCAGCTTACATCATCTACCGTACTGGCGTGAACTTAAGATAGCTCACAACTTAGATGTGATGCATATTGAGAAGAACATATGTGACAATATTGTTGGTACACTACTTGAACTTGAGGGCAGGAATAAGGACACTCGTTAGTGCTAGAATTGATTTGAAGAAATTCAAAATGTGGGAGAAGTATTGGTTGAAGAAAATTGTGAAGGATGATGGTGATGCGAGCGGTAACTTATGCGAAGCCCCTCGCACCGTGGACGCTTTCGAAGGAACGGAAGAGACATTTGTGTAGGTATTTGGCAAACACTAGGTTCCCGGATGGTTATTGCGCAAGCCGGGGAAGATGTGTGAATATTGATGGTTGTAAGGTTACCGGTATGAAGACGCATGATTGCCACATACTTCGCAGCGAGTGTTGCCGAGTCTGGGCTCAAGGGAATTGCATCCAAGGAAATGTATGTGGCTATTGCAGAGCTAGGAAGATTTTTAGGGAGCCGTGTGCCAAAACACCGAAAGTTGATGTGCTTGAATCGATTGAAGGTTGAAATTGTTGTGATCCTATGCAAACTTGAGAAGCTCTTCCCCCAGCTTTTTTGATGTAATGGTGCACTTAGCTATTCATCTTCCCGAGGAGGCTCTTTTGAGGGGTCCTGTTCATTATGGTTGGATGTATCCAGTTGAGAGAAGATTAGGTTATCTAAAGTCTACGGTCCGTAACAAAGCAAGGCCAGAAGGTTCTATCGCGAGAGGGTACATTGTTGATGAGTGTTTGATTTTTTGCTCTAGATTTTTCAAGGATGGCACAGAAACAAGATTTAACAGAGATGATAGGAACCAAGACATACGGCGAAAACCTGATCGTGACGAGATGGTGTAGATGTGTCGAAAGAGGGGTTTTCGGACGAAAAGAGGGGGGAATGGCCAAAAACTGACCAAACCACCATGGATTGGGGCATGATTTGGCACCCTTGTGCACATTGTGATATGAAACCTTGGTTGCTATGGGTTTTGATTTTTTGGAGTTGGTGGCATGGTGTCCCCATGGTGGAGATGTGTCGAAAGAGGGGTTTTCGGACGAAAAGAGGGGGGAATGGCCAAAAACTGACCAAACCACCATGGATTGGGGCATGATTTGGCACCCTTGTGCACATTGTGATATGAAACCTTGGTTGCTATGGGTTTTGATATTTTGGAGTTGGTGCCATGGTGTCCCCATGGTGGAGATGTGTCGAAAGAGGGGTTTTCGGACGAAAAGAGGGGGGAATGGCCAAAAACCGACCAAACCACCATGGATTGGGGCATGATTTGGCACCCTTGTGCACATTGTGATATGAAACCTTGGTTGCTATGGGTTTTGATTTTTTGGAGTTGGTGGCATGGTGTCCCCATGGTGGAGATGTGTCGAAAGAGGGGTTTTCGGACGAAAAGAGGGGGGAATGGCCAAAAGCTGACCAAACCACCATGGATTGGGGCATGATTTGGCACCCTTGTGCACATTGTGATATGAAACCTTGGTTGCTATGGGTTTTGATTTTTTGGAGTTGGTGGCATGGTGTCCCCATGGTGTACATGTGTCGAAAGAGGGGTTTTCGGACGAAAAGAGGGGGGAATGGCCCATTCATGTTCCATTCATGTGTCCAAAGAGGGGTTTTCGAACGAAAGGAGGGTCCCAAATTTAGATTTTTTCATGCATCCCATTCATGTTCTGGTATTTTTTAAATATACATGTACAGTTCCATTTTCAGAGTAATATTTTTTCTTCCACGGCAAAACCTTGTTCCCTCCAAATTTTAGTACGACGGCTGCCAAAACACACAAATTTTTCGTTCCCTCCACTCCTCCCGCGCACCCCACCTATCAAATATTTCGCCCTCCCTTATATACGTCGTGCCTCTCCCCCATGATTTACGAGCATCTTAACTCCCCACCCTCCCCCCCGACCTCATCCTCTCGTGCTCACCCCGATCCGGTGTCTTCGCCGGACGTTCTTCCATCTCGCAACTATCTCCCCGGCCGGTGGTCGCCATGGCCGGCAGTCGTCGAAACGTCGGGGGGAAGGAAAATCGCGCACACACGCCGAAGAAGGCGCCCGGCTCGAAGAAACGCCAAGGTAAATCTGTCGGTGATCGGCTTGTTGTTGTGTTTTTCGGATGGTTAGATCGAGAGATCGGTTTTACATGTCTACCACGCCCGTTTGACCTATATCTAGATCTTGCATATTTGATAGATCCAATCCCGAAATCATACGTATAGGGTTTATCGTTTTTATTCCAGAGACAATCATGCCGTGCTATACAATCTTTGCCATCCCGCTGTTGTACAATCTTTTGCATAGACAATTGTTTGCCGAAACACTTAACTGAACTAATTCCAGCTGTTGCCGAAAACAGCCTGACGAGCTACGATGAACAACGACATTGCTTCGGACTTTTATTCCTCGGTTTCGGAGGGAAGCGAGTTTGATCTAGAACAATTGTTTGCTTGTTTTCTATGGAACTAGTTAGTTTGCACGTGCAATGCACGTCTTAACAATGTAATGAAGTTTTTTTAATCATGTACTTTGTTTCATCAGTCTATTTATTTCCACAATTTTTGTTTATCTATGTCTTTCAAAAGTCAAAAATCAAATTTCAGCACATATCTGAACTTCTATCAGCAGAAATCTGAACTTCTATCAGCACATATCTGAACTTCTATCGGTATAGGACTGAACTACCCATACCTCATTACGTGCATACCAAGCCCGCCAAGCTATCAACAGACATGCATAATTCAGTGTGCGAGGGGAGTCTCTTGTGTCAATTATTTGTTACGAGTAGATATCTAAAATCACATGATGTCCCTTAGCCTGGCATATGCCCCCTCTTATGTTTTGTTCGCCGACATCATACGTAGACTCTTATGTTTTCAATCATTTGCTGCTGTACAATATTTTGCAAAGACAATTATTTGCTGTTTTCTATGGAATTGGCCCCCTCTTATGTTTTGTTCACGCTCCACTCTTCCGATTATTTCAGCGGAGACACAAAAACCCGTCAAGCTGGCATATGAGCTTGCCAAGGAGAAACAAATGCAAGAAAATGTAGTACGCATGGAAAAAAATTTCGCTGACAGATATGGACCTGGCCACAAATTTCAGAAAGATTTCACTGGTTTTGCACGTACATTAGTGTATGGTGGGGTACAAATAAGAACTAGTAACAATCTAAATGACACAGACTGCGAAGAGATGGAGGTCGAAGAGGACCCTTCGTATGAACCGAATCCAGAAGAGATAGCTACTGCTGATGATGATCTTCATTCAGATGAGGATCAGCGCACTGTCGGCAAAACTTCAGCTCAGGTCTGTGGAACTATGTCTGAACTATGATAGGAAATACGTACATGCTAAATGTTTCCTACTAATGTAGCCTCTCACGTGCTTGCAGATAGTTGCTTCTTCCGCAATAGTTGCACAGAAGAAGCGATCCAGACACTGAAGTTGCACCATCCAACATTGCAACAAGATCAATGGCAACAAGCCGAACCTCAAGTCTGGGTCATCCGATGAGCCGACGGCCACCTGCTGGTCCGAACACCGAAGGAGCACCCTCACCTAACCGAGATCATGACATCTGGAGGCAGCACCTCATCTCCTGAGGACAATCAAATTGTAAACTTTGAGTGGCAAGGTATGAAAATTTGTAAAAACTAAACACTGTACCACATATTTTCATATAAAAGAGAATCATTTCATATCTCTTATTTCAGAGACATTGACAACATCTGACGGTAGTAAGAGAAAGAGAGGTGGACGCAGACGTACCATGGGCCATGGACTACATGAGTACACAAGAAGACATGGTGGCAATAAGATGCCAATTGAATTCACTCCTGGTGTCAGGAGACCCAAGGATTATGTCCAGTCAGCAAAGCTGAGCAATGAGGTTGGTATTCACATCCGTGAAAAAATGCCGCTTGCAACACACTCGGACACGAGTACGAGGAAAGATGCAACTCTCAAACATGTCATTCCTCATGCTATAAGTACAGTAGCGGTGAGTCCTGTACAATCTTGGTTTAACCTAATTAGTATGCTACATGATCAACTATCTAAGAATCTACTGATTAATGCTTCACTATTTTGCAGGGAAAGTTTAATATGGACAAAAATGATGAGGTGGCTCAAGATGTGTGCACTGATATGCTTGCAAGTTAGTATTCGGCAGTTCCGATATAGGCTTAAAAAGGAGTATTGGCCCAAAATTAAAAATCTCACACTTGGAGCAAGCATATCTCGAGAAGCCGGGTCACGTAGAAGAGAAAAGCTGGAAAGAACTGGTGAAAAGATGGTTTGATGAGAAGTACCAGGTACATAAACGTTATTCCTTTCAATAACAGCTACTGAATTCTTACATTTCTCTGATCTGGATAAATAAAATGCATGTACTGAACATAGGGACTGTGTGTAATAAATGGAAAGATTCCATACCACTGGATCTCGAAGCTATGTTGCTCACTGGGAACATCTAGTAAGTGTTCTGAATTTCCCAATACAGTTCATACTTCTGTCATACACAGTGTACAATGGTAATGTGCATTCTACATTTTTTCAAGCGAAGGCTCAGCGACGGAACAAGAAACCTCTCCAATTGAATTTTTTAGAATCACACACACTACCAAGGATAACATTATGAGTGATGAAGCAAAAAGTGCATATGTAAGAAATATTTCTTATTAGCACAATATAATATAATCCAGTTTTGTATGTTGTCCATGCAATGATTGTAATCTTTATGCGGGATCAAATGGTGGCAAAAAAGCGGCGCCACGCAATGAAGATGAACCTGATTTGACTGATTTGCAAATTGTTCAGCTAGTTCCGAGCGAGAAAAGCCCATCCACCACACCGCAACGAGCACATTCCTACCAAGATTGGGCGTCGCAACAAGTTCCGGGAAGTCTTCGTCTCGGCTACACGCATCCGAGAGCTACAACAAAGAGCTGCGAGATCAAGAAGCGGAACTCCATACGAGCAGACAGAAACGTACCACGGTGAGATGCGAGCAAAGCTGCAAGAACAAGATGAAAAATTTGAAGACATCGAGGAAGAAGCAGGAGGAAGAACTTGAAGCTGTGAAGAAAGCCCAAGAAGAAAAGACTCGGCTTATGAAAAGAGGTGAAGAGAAATGGATGCCGTGCTTAATTTGCTCTTGAGGACATCCCAGCCACCATCCATGTCTCAATCCCAGGGCAACTAATCTATTGCACCACCGTCCTACAACATTATTAATCATAGGTCTTTTAATTTCTTTGTGTTCCAATTGTAATTTTCTTATGAATCTTTCGGTCTGTGAGAGACATATATACTTCTTGTGCCACCATTTAAGTATGATATTTATTGTCTACTTTTTGATATTTCGCCAGTTTTTTTGTTCCCCAAATTTCGCAAATAATTCAAATGCTCTCAAATTTTGTCAAATTCAAAAGGTGACGGAAAATGTCACAACGTCACTATTAAATGAAACCGAGGTGGCACCAATTTGTGGTCCCACTTGTCGGAATTTGTGGGTCCCACCGGTCAGCATTATTGGGACCCATATGTCGGCAACAACCTGGTCCCACTTGTCCGAATTTTGTGGATCCCACCGGTCGGAATATTGTGGGTCCAGCTTGTCATAATATTTTGTCGGTCCCACCGATCAGCACCATGCCGGTCCCACATGACGGATATCCATGTCGGCGCCGTCGGACCCATGTTGTCAGAAGCCAAATGGGACCCACATGTAAGGCCACGTATGCTTTTTTTGGACCAATCAGAAACTTCCCAAGATTTAGATATTGACGAAAGTTGCAATTTTTCGTGACAAACCTGTCTGTCAACAATGAACCTTTGATGTTGACGAATTTGCGAGTCGTCACCATCAAACATTTGACGTTGATGAAAAAATGCATACCGTCACCCCGATATTTTATGACGGAGCTTCCTTGACGAACCCCATGACGATCAAATTTTGTCACCGCGAAGTAATCCTTGACGAAAATTGGCCTTAATATGACGAAAGTGATTTGTCAAAAAAATTGTTTTCCTTTGTAGTGGACGCCTCTCCATCGACCAGCCATGTTTCCCCCATCCATGTGTGAGTAATTCCCCCGCTGTAGGCTGAAGGGGATGGTAGGGATTGGATGAGATTGATCATGTAATAGTCACAAGATTGTTAGGGCATGGTGCCTAGTATCCGTAGATGTTACTTTTATGATATTGTTGCAACTTGTTATGCTTAATGCTTGTCACTAGGGCCCGAGTGCCATGATCTCAGATCTGAACATGTTATTGTTTCATCATGATATGCATTGTTTATTGATCTTACCTGCAAGTTGTATACACATGTTGCTGTCCGGAACCCGAGGCCCCAAAGTGACAGAAATTGGGACAACCGGAGGGGAAGGCGGTGATGTGAGGATCACATGTGTTCACGGAGTGTTAATGCTTTGCTCCGGTACTCTATTAAAAGGAGTAACTTAATTTCTAGTAGTTTCCCTAGAGGCCCGGCTGCCAGCGGCTGGTAGGACAAAAGATGTTGTGCAAGTTTCTCATTGCGAGCACGTACGACTATATATGGAACACATGCCTATTGATTGATTAGTACTTGGATACCGCTTTATTATTACCCGCAAATGCCCTACCATGATTGTTACATGAATTCTCTCATCCATGCAACGCCCGTTCATCCGTCCACTGTGCCTACGGTATTTTAATCCTGCTATTTACTATAATCATTACTGCTGTCTTTATTTCACCGCTGCTTGTTATTTCACTATTCCTACTGCTATAAAGCTGTTACTCTTGATAAACTCTTGCGAGCAAGTCTGTTTCCAGTGCGGCTGAATTGACAACTCCGATGTTAAGGCTTACAAGTATTCTTTGTCTCCCCTTGTGTCGAATCAATAAATTGGGTAATACTTCCCTCGAAGACTCTTGCGATCCCCTATACTTGTGGGTCATCAAGACTATTTTCTGGCGCCGTTGCTGGGGAGCATAGCTTTATTTGCAAGTTCACTTGGATTGATATTGTTCGCTGCAAATTCTCCATCATGGGTAAACCTCGCGATACTAAAGTCGCCATATTACCATCCACTACAAGAAAAGGTACAACTCCGAGTACCTCCATTGCTCTTGATTCACCATCCGTGATAAGTCAACTTGTTTCACCACCACAAACTTCACGTGTTGGTACTTCGCTGAATCTGAAAATTCCCCGATAATTTTGATGATGCTTCTACGTAGCTTGATAATACTGGTTCATTAGGTCCTTTTCTAGATGCTACAATTTCTAGGTCTAGACAAATTAAAAATACTGAAACTCCTAATGAAAATACTGTTACACCTGTTAATTCACCTGAGATTGATGATCTTGATGAAGATTATGTGGAACTTGATGATGATTTTATTGATAAATGCAATGCTACTACTAGTACAAGTAACCTTAAAAAACTTATTGCACAACATGCTTGTTAGATATAAAACTGTCTCCTGATCCTAAATTTGCCACATCTCCTATAAACATTAAGGATAAAGATTATGACTTTTCTCTTGATTTATCTCATATATCTATTGTTGAGAAACCACCTTTTTGTGGTACTGAAAAAGAGAGTGTTGTAGAGCACATGAATGAGCTTTCTACTTTAAGTAGCTTGTTTTCTGATGATGTTAAGATGCGTACTTATTTTGTTGCTAAGATTTTCCCTTTCTCATTAAAGGATTATGCTAAGATTTGGTATAATAATTTGCCTCCTGATTCTATTGATAGTCCAAGTTGTTTGCTTGATGTTTTCTTTCGGAAATACTTTCCCGCTAGTGCTCAACATATTGCTCTGCAGCGAATTTATAGTTTTGATCAAGAAGATGGAGAGAAATTGCCTGAAGCTTGGGCAAGATTTTGCTCTCTTATTAGAGCTCGGTCTGGACATGATTTGGAAAAGCATGATTTACTTTGTATATTTTATAGTGGACTAACCATTGAGTCTAGGGCATACCTGGATAGTTGTGCTGATTGTGTTTTCAGGAAGAGAACTCCGGACGAAGCTGAAGAATTATTGGCAAAGATAAGCAAAAATCATGATGATTGGTCTACACCGAACCAACTCCGACACCAATATTGAAGAAGAGGGGTATGATTGAATTAAATGATGAAGATATGAGGGAAGCCAAGAAATCTCTTATGGAGAAGGGTATTAAATCTGAAGATGTGAAGAATTTACCTCCTATAGAAGACCTATGTAAGATAATTCCCCCTTCATCCACAATCGAGGTACATTCTCTTCAACGCTTTGATAGCGGAGATATTCCATATTTAAAACCTCCTGATCAATGTTTAGATGAATTTGATAATTATATTTTTAAGCAAAATAATTTTAATATGAGAGTAGAGAATCATCTAATGGAAAATTCTCAAGCTATTGGTAAATTGCATGATATTGTGGAGAGAACCTCCAATGATGTTAAGATGCTTGTTAAACATTTTAATATGATTCAAACTCAAATTGATCAACTTACTAAAGTGCAAAATGACTTGTTAAAAAATACTCATGAAGAGAAACATGCTTATGAAGTAACAACTAGAGACGGTGTTTCTACCCAGGATCCTCTATATCCTGAAGGGCACCCCAAAAGAATTGAACAAGATTCTCAACGAACTAAAGAAACTAGTAGTCCTTCTAAGAAAAAGAAGAAGAAACATAAAGCTACTTGTAGAATCCTCTGAACACGTTAATGATCCTAATAGTATTTCTATTTCGATGCTTTGAGCTGAAAGTGGTAATGAACATGATGAAGATAATGATAAGAATGATGCTCCTGATAAAGAAGAAATTGAGAAAGAACCTGAAAAGCATGATAAAAATAAAAAGTACACTAAAGAAGATTTTATTACAAAGAAACATGGTAATTAAAGAGAACCTTGGGTTTAAAAGCAAATGCCTTTTCCTGCTAAGAAACTAAAATCAAAGGAGGAAGAACACTATAATAAATTTTGTGATTGGATGAAACCTTTATTTTTGCAAATCCCTTTGACTGATGCTATTAAATTGCCTCCTTATTCAAAGTATATGAAAGATATTGTCTCTAACAAAAGGAAAATTCCCAATGAGGAGATTTCTACTATGATCGCTAATTACTCCTTCAATGGTAAGGTTCCAAAGAAGCTTGGGAGACCCGGGTATACCGACTATTCCTTGTTCCATCAAGAATAATTATGTTAGAACTGCTCTATGTGATTTGGGAGCAGGAGTTAGTGTGATGCCTTTTTCTCTTTACAAGAGACTTGATTTAGATAAGTTGATACCAACTGATATATCTTTGCAAATGGCGATAAATCTCTTGCTATTTCTATTGGTGTATGTGAAAATGTTCATGTTCAAGTTACTCAACATTGCTTGATATTAAGCGATTTTGTTGTGTTGGAAATGCCTGAAGATGATAATATGTCCATTATTCTTGGAAGACCCTTTCTTAATACTGCGGGGGCTGTTATTGATTGCAATAAAGGAAAGGTTACTTTCAATGTTGATGACAAGGAACATACTTGTCTATTTTCCCAAGAGGATTGATAAAGTATATGGAGTTAATACAATTTTTAATGTGAAAACTATCAAGGTGGGATCCATTGATTGTCCTATATATGAGCCTAAAGAAGAATATCAAACTCTTGTGATTGGATCCATATCAATTCAATATAAGTTAACATGATTGATTTGAGGTTTATTTCTTCTTATGTCATATAAAATTTATTTGGTAGCAAGACTTGATCAACCTTGTTAACAAGTATATTTTAATGCATAAGAGAGCTAAACAACATTTCTTTCTTTCTCCCTCCACTTTTTTTACTTGCTGTAGCACTTTTTGTTTTGCAATATGCTTTAGTTGTTTAAGATTTTGGAAATCGTTTTCTATGCGAGTAATAATTAATTTAACACCCAGAAATGTGCATTTTTCGAAGTTCTCAAAAATTTACAAAAATTATACTGGTAGTCTTATTTTTCGAAGGGGCACCTGGGAGCACCTGGGGATGACCAGTGGGGCACCCCAGGGTGGCACCCCACAGGCCGGTGCGGCCAGCAAGGGGGGGGGGGCGCCACCCTGGTGTGTGGGCCCCTCCTTGCCCTACTTCATCATCTCTTTCACTCACTGCATTCTCTCTCCCGAAAAAACTCGTACTCACTTTCTCTCACTCGCGTTTCTGCTCAAGACCTCGAGATTTCTCGATCTCTTTGCTCAGCCCAGATTTCTGTCTGAAATTTGGCACATTTGCTCTCCGGTATGTGACTCCTTTGATTATCCAATTAGAATTTTGTTTGGTTGAATATGTCTTGAATATTTTGCTGCTGTAGGTAACATGTTTAGTGAGCTTGCATGCTTCTTCTAAGTGGTAGAAACTAGTTTTGATGCATGTTTAGTACTCTAGCAAGTTCCTATAGTAGTTTCCCTCAATTATATACCTTGAAATCAAATTTTACAATGATTGTTGAAAAATTTCAGAAAATGGAAGGAAGTAGGCACCAACTAAATCAACAAGAATTGGAGGTGCAACAAGTCATGAGAGTTCACCGCGAAGAGGGAGTATACCCCTCTTATTACCCATGCAGCGATTTTATGCGGAATGCGAGAATCTGCAAGATGTTCAAACACTGATTTCCAATGCAGGGTTGGAAGGTTTCACTGTTGGTGAACCTTACCAATATGCTAAACTAACAGTGTCGGTTGTGCAGGATTTTGAATTTCATCGGTCTCAAACTAACCCCATGGTCCGATACAAGATTTATAACAAAACTATCAACTTGCCCTTTAGTGATTTTTGTGCAGCAATTAGAGTGCCGCAGTGGGGATCCTGCGAGAAGGTCAGGGGAACGCCGCGGGAGCTCTCGAATCTTTATCCAATGATTTGTCATGGGAGAAGCTTCTCCGATGATGGTGGTAAGATCAGTAGCATTCAACTCCCAGCTATCCGCTACTTTGCTTATTTCGTTACAAAGTGCGTTCTTGCTAGAAAGAATTCAAGTAAGTTGTCTGTCCAAGATATGGCTTTCTTAGCTGCCGCTTTGCAATAGGATAGGACTTATAATTTGGGTGCTTTAATAGCTTGTAGACTTGCTACTAACCGTGAGAAGGGAGGAATTTGTGGAGGTCTTATCGCCTCTCGCTTATTAGCTATGCATGGTGTAGAACCTCACCACCTAGATATTCCGCTCTCCATGGAGAAACTTGATGTTGTTTCCATGATTAAACATGAGTTTATTTCAGATGCGTCTAACTTGAACAACCTGTATTATAGGATAACATTTTATAAGAAAAATTGGAGAATAACTAAGAAAATTGAAAAACTAGTACGATTGCCTGCACCTGTTCTGCTTAACCTTGATTCCAGGAAAGGGTGGTCGGTCACAGAAAATGAGCTAAATGCATATATAGAAAGGGAAGGCCATCATGCAAGGGCGGAACGGAGGAGGCCGAGGAGCACCTCGACTCTTCATCCGATGCAGCGAGCTCCTCATATCAACATTATGGTCATGTGGAGCCTCCACGACATTCTTCTGCGCAGGGGCCTTATTATCACTCCACGTACGATCCATCGGTGTGGAACCCCGACCCTCGTTGGGAATGAACTCCACTTAGGCCAAGAGCCTAAGCTTGGGGGTAGGTATACCGGCATCACTCATTCTTTGCATATTATGGTTTCTGGATACTTGTACATACTTGTTTAGTTTCTTAGAGTGGTTTTCTAATGAGAAGGAGATGATATTTGGGGAAGTGCTGTACAAAAACAGATTCTGGGCTGTTACCAAAAAAATTCGTACGCACAGCCAGAACGTTATTTTGAGTTGCAAATTTTTGAGCATGTGCCCCAGGTTGTTATCTAACTTTCATTAGTTGAACACTTTTTGAGCTGTGCAATGTAAGATTTTTTTTAATTTCGATTTCTGTACTGTTGTCAGGTTTTGACAGATTTCTGTCATCCTGCTTTTCTATGTTTCTGTTAGTTTGCATTCTCTTGTTTTCGCTTTGTTTCTTTCCTAAAACACAAAAAGACCAAAAATATTTCTGTTGTTTATCTTCACCATTTATTTATTTGGTTCTTTGCTCTTATTTCACTTTATTTGCTATCGTTGGTTTGCTATGAGAAAACCCAAAAAGATTTTGCTTTGTTTTCTTGTTTCCTTTTGTTCTTGTTTCTAACCCGAAAACACCAAAAATATTTGTTGTTCTTCTTTGGTTTTGTAAAGTTCATTAGGGAGTTCAGAGGTCTCCGATGGTTTGAGCTTGGTTTCATTTCATATTATTATTCAAGCTGCACAAGTGAAAGGCAATAATGACAATCTACGGCAAATTTGACTACGGTGAGAGGCTGGTATGAACTCTATTTGTTTTCATTTTTGTACATATACTCATCCATGTGAGCATGCTTAGTTGGTTCATATGAGGTATATGTCATTTAATGAAAGTCTAGTAGTGTATGATCTCTCATGATTAGTTCCAATCTATTAATAACTAGATTTAAATGTGCGCTTTGGCGCACGATCCCGTGAAAATCATGCCGGTTTACATTTTGTATAACAGAGACATATATTGTTTTGAGAATTATAAAAGTTGAAGAATTAACAGAACTACTGAGCACATAAATCGGATGCTATACATAAGGACCATAAGCATGCAAGCCCGAGGTCTTTGCCCACCTCCCTGCTGCAAATCTCTTCCTTGACTTCTAAACCAGGCTATGTAAAGATCGTGTCACTTGCAGGCTTGCAGCAGCTAGCACCACCATGATTAAGTCTATGATAAAGCTGTAGGGAGCACCTGCTTGCAGCTTCTGTGGAAGTCAACTATAGGTATTCTGCAGCTGTTACTGTCTCGCAAAGGAAACTACGAATTAGACACTCCAAAGAACCAAATAATTTGCACACTTCCCAATTGAAACAAGAGTAACCAGTATATTTGCCAAATTTGTTTATAGTTTGCTTGCAGAATCTTCAATTCACATGCATCCATGGCTGTTATGAAAGCAACATTAGGGACAACAAAGCCAATGAAGTGCTGACTAAATATATTCCTAAGCAGATGATAAGACCATCCCGGAACACATGCAGCCAAAATTCCAAAATGTGGATAACTCATGAACACAGAAATGTTTTGATATTTCCTCACATATATGGTACTGGTATATTTTTATAGTATCAAGTTCACATCAATAGAAAAAGAGTACTGATGTCTGATAAAACATGTTGTATTGGAGAAAGTCAATACCCGGAACAACGAAGTAATGGAAGAGGCAGCCATGTATAGTTCACAATCATATTCCTAAGCTAGAAATCAAAATAGATGGCATTTCAAATTTTCAACACAAGCCTACAGTCATAATACCTTCAAATGAAAAGTCACTTCGACTAGATATGGAGGTGAAAGCTAAAGTAGGATTAGAAGAGGCAATGCTTAGATGTAGAGGTAACATGGGCAAATATGACAGACAAAATTAAGCCACCAATGACACAAATCATTGAATAGCAGAGATTTCTTCATGAATGTCACAATAGATTTATCCTGGATTTACTTTTCTCTTCAAAAGACCAAACATAGTTAGCTATTGTCAAAATTTTGATGCTTAAACATACATGGTTTGATAATTTAAGAGCTCTTAAAACGTGGGCCTGCTATTTCAGAAAGATAAGACAGAAGGATGTGACCAGGACTTAAGCATCAGCCTCTAGTGTTTTTACGAAAGCTAAAAATAGATGCTCATCCGTCGTGTGTTAAGATATGTCAACTTGGTTGCAGCAACAGAAGATAAGAAGACGGTGAAGGGTGAAGACAATGACCCTACCAGCATAGTATACTCTATATTTATATCTAATGAACTATGCTGTTAGAACTGAAGTTACCAAGATAAGACAAACAGTGGACCAAAGGAATATGGTTGACTGGACATCATTAATAAGATACAAAAACAAAATAGTTAAGTAACAAACAAATGACGCCAGTATAAAAGGGCAGCCTGGTGCATGAAGCTCACGCTTTGCACGGGTCCGGGAAGGGGTTAGACCACATTGTCCTTGCTGTTCAAGGCGTGTTTGCATAATGGAAAAACAAATTTCAGAAATAACAGGCGTTGCATATACATGAGTGAGGATCAAACAGAACAGTTCCTAGCATAATAATTGTGCCACGCCGTGTTCATCTTAAAGGGTGTGTAAAAACCAAATATGAAGGGATTTGATGTTGGAATGTAAAAAAGAATATGAGATAGTAAATGGAGCATGCATGACAAAAGCTCGCACAGAAGCACGCACGACAGCAGCACACGCATCGACATGCATGCACTGAATGTTATAGACAATGAAATTGAGCAGGGCAAAGCACAACACGTTCGTGAGCTCACGAGGAACTCAATGGTGTGCTCAGTCGAGGAGGAAGATGCTTTGGTGGACGACGTCATCGGTGGCAAGTCCATGGCATTCATCTCAGGGCGGCAGCAACTGGTCACAGGGACAACTCGACTCAGGTGACCATCTGAAGCAAAGCGCACATCAACTAAAGGACACTGTGGTATGACTACCAGAGGTTCACAGGAATGGTCGGAAACATTGCCCAAGTGCGGTCGGAGCTAGAGAAGATGATGCCCCATCTCCTCGGTTCTTTGCAAGATAGAGGGGGGGAATCAGTTGCCTGAGGAGAAATACAGCAACTGAGCAAGCAGAACAAAATTATCCAGGCAGAATCCTCTTAGCAATGTCTGGGCAGCTTGGTCGATCCTGGGTTACAGGAGGTCATGGATGAGGGGAAAAGGAGGTTGGGGCAGCGGGGAGGGCTTAAGTAGTGCAAGGGGACAGTCAGGATGGGCTGGAACACGATGAATGACAAGCAACGCGCTGCTGCGCTGCCCCGTGGATGGTTGCCACGATGGAGAAGACCGCTGTGCATCCTCTCACTCTCACGTTCCCGAACTACGAACTCGAACTACGAAGCCGAGCGGTTGTGTTTTACGAAAGCGAAAGTGTACTCTGTTTCCAAATCATTTGGGCAACAAAACGAGCTTAGAATAAATTGTAAATTTACAGAAAAAAGATGAAAATATTGTTGACATGCTTTGAAGTTTTAGGCTCAAATGGAGTTGATTTGAATGGTTTATAAAAAATGAGAAATAGTACAGGTTGGCCTATACCTTCAGCATTGGAGGGTTGGGAGATGGAAAGGCTCGAGAGATCGAGTATGGCATTCTTCATGGGCCTCATTGATCTCCAGCACTAACAAAGCACATGAAAATATCAACTTTCACTTAAAAAAAATCAAACAGTAACTATTTGCCAGAGGTGAAAAATATCGAATACTGTGACGCAAGATCTGAAAGAAGAACCTTTCATAATAGTGGCATGAAATCAATAAAATCCTCATATGATTGATGGCACCCAATGTGGGCAGCAGACGACAGCTAGCGGCAGTGGTAAGGCGTTCTAAACATGAAAGCCAATAGGGAGCAGGCAAGTCAGCAGGTCAGTAGCAGCACAAGCAGCCTGCACCGCACCGCAAGTACAGTGGCAATGAACATGAGCATCAGACCTTGGCAAATTACCTTCTGAACAGGGCTGCAAATCTGCACTATGCAACAATAGTCAGACAACATCAAAACTACAATCCTTGCATTTCTTAAAATCCTCAATCAGAATGCAAGTAAATTACCACAACAATATATTTTTGAAATTAACTTACCGTGGTCTTGGTGTGGACATGCTGGCATGTAAGTGAAATAATGTAACCTATGGCTCTTGCTTCAACAAATGCAAGTATTTCTGCTGCTCGTGCATTTCAAGATTCGCAATGGATCTCTTTAGAAATGTTTCTCCTTATCTTTTAGGCTAAACAATAAAAATCTGAATGCAAAATAGGGACACTATTGTAAAAAGATGGACCAAAAGCACACTGTATTTACTAATCAGCATGCATTGCTGTTAATTAAGGGTTAGCATTCCTACAAAGATGCAGGAATGTTCAACAAAACAATAGTATCTGGGGAAAAATATAGTGCCTTGAATAACTACAAATCCAAAATATGGCATCTCAAATAGACACTAAGATGTTCCAAGTAGGCGGGCAAACCATTTAATCTATTAATATATCATTGGAGGAAATTAAAATTTACATAGAACCATGTCTTTATCTCAACAGACACCTGTATAGGACACATCTTTAAATCTACACATGTATGCTTGAATACGTTAGGGGAAAATTACCTTATTGCAGTGGCAACTCTCCTCAACCTGTTCCTAGAAGTCAAAAGCACAACAGAAAGAGGTAAGTTACTAGCCACCATTCGTCTATAGGCCTCCTTAGCTTTTAGCCAAATCTATTATCATTTGAATGCAAAATAGACAGTACTATAGAAACATATAGGTCCATCTGCCAACTGCTAGACATTAGCCAAACACAAACCGTATCTATTAATCAGTATGCAGTTCTATGTATGCAGGTTTAGCATTCCAGCAAAGATTCAGAATTGGTCAACACTAACAAATATTATCTTTGGCGAACATCCAACGCCCTGAATAAATATTCATCCAAAATCTAAAAAATTATCTTTGTTTTATACTACGCGGTGAAAGCAAAGGGACGGACGAGATGCACCGCAAGACCCGATCCGACGGTCATTATCTGAAATCGCTGTGCTATTATATATTCTCACCTATTTAAATTTTGTTACTCCATTTGTAATTTCTTATGTTTCACTATGTTTTGTAAGACCTAAAAAATGTACAATCACTACCGCACCTTTAAATGAGTCCCACGGGATCATGCGCCAAGGCATCAAGGTAGAAACCATGAAGTCACCGTCTTTACTTCCTTATTTTGACCAAGCCACATCTGCCATATTCGCCAAGCACGTTTGCAGGCAAGAAAACACAAGTAATCATAATATAATGTAATCAGCGAAGGACCACTGAAAGAGAGATGTAACATGCAAATATCATGTCATAAAGCTTTTACATGAGTATATAGGAAACTTATCGATATCAGCACTACGAAAAACCAGTGCAGAGCAAAGTAACAAAATTTCGCAACCACTATTAAGTGATGCTCGTGTTGATAGGTCACCTAATGAAGGGAACCATGAAAATACTATACAGAATTAAACAAACTTGCAGAGGCTGGCCATTGGTTCTCCCAAGTAATAAGAAATCATAAGCAATCCTTTCTACACATACAAATTGCTGCCCCTATATAAACCATTTGTTCATCACCAATCAAAACAAAAGGAGAATAGAAACTTGAACTGGATAGCATGTCCACTTCCTACATGCTATACCAAATCTTAAGTTGTAGATCAGATAATTAAACTGTGGTAACAACACCTTCCTGGAGCGTAAAAATACATATGGACCAAAACACCTTCAATGTGTTTGGAACATTAGCAATAAACTGAAATGTACTTAGCAGATGAGGAATAGCGGAATTACTGCTTTGCTAAATCAGAACTACATTGTGAGCCACTATTCATTTCATATATCACACAGAGCAAAGTCTTTATTCAAATGTGCCAATGTACACCTGTTGTATAACATATTGCACACGAAGAAACAAGAAATATTGGTATGGTAGAACCGTGGCCCTCTTAAGTATTATTCTAACTAAACCGAGCAAATTTATTTAAAGCTTTGTTCTAGATATCTCTGAGGAAAATTATAATAAAAAGCATGCAAACAAAGCAGAAAAGTAACAGGTAATGGTAGTTCGTGCTTAGGCATTGCTCTCATGTTAAGCATGCACCACCGCTCACCACGGGTCGTTGATTTAGACGACAACACGACATACAAAAATCTGAACTGGCAGCTAGTTCCCCTGAAAATGTCACCATTGATTGGGTAGGGTTAAAATTACAGTGCTACATATCAAATCAGTGGAGCTGAAAAATAGAACTACATGAACCTAAACTTTTATGAAAAAATTGACTACCAACATTAAACAATACACATATGACAGAGTACCAGTGCAAAATTCAGTACCTTCTATCAGCCATCCTCAAAATAACAAAGATAAACCTTAGAAATTCAGTACCTTCCATCAGCCATCCTCCTGCCACCATCATGTCATCCTCCTGCTAAATCTCTTAATTGCATAAAAAGGAAACAATTCAATCTGCTTATAAACAGGATAAAAGAGAAGCCACATGTACACTTTACAATGAAAGAAAGTAAACAAGTATGTATTATGTACGTTTTCATACCTCCACCTCCAATGCTTCCATAATAAAATCAGAAATCAATGCTTGGTCCTGCAGACTTTTATGGAAGAAGATGAAATCAGGTGAAGGAGATGCTCAATGACAGATCTCTGAAATACTATAACAACAAATATATATATTGACTTAGGACACAATCAGCAAAAATGGCAATGATAAGAGATGGAGGAACTCAGGGAGAGCAGTGAGTTGCAGCTCAGGAGGAAGAGAAAAAAATGAATGAGGCGGGTGGAGCTAGCCACCATCAGCTCTTCAGCGGGGAGGTCTACAACTTCTCTCGATGAGGACGCTCGGGCCGTCTTCTCCCCTGATTCGCACGCCTCCGTCGCTGCTCTGCGCCACCACCTGCTCGTTGATGGCAACCTCTCCACCATGTGCACGCCTCTTCATCCCGCTCGTTAATGGTGACCTCTCCTCAGTGTGCACACCAGAGAGCCTCCATGGCGGCGGCAACCCTCCTCTTGCTCTTCTTCCTTCACCATAAGCAGGGCTGGTGGCCGCTCTCGTACTGTACGCGGGGCTCACGCCCAAGGCCAGCGCCCCGGTCGTGCTCGTGCAAGAAAATCCATTAGATGCTCTCCATGAACCTACATTTACATATCATGTTAATTAAAATCAGAGGCAAAATGTGTGTTTCCTCTAAATGGATAACCAAATCATGCTTTGCATAATAGAAGTGTTTAGTACTTGATGAATCTGTGATGCATGAAAACAACGAAACATGGGAGGATATTGTTATCACCAGAATTTGACCGGATCAGAGGTGGGCCGCGATCAAGATGGGTTTGAAGAATATACATGGAAGAAATACGTGAATCGGCCTTGTGTACCAAGTTTGGGCTAAATTGCCCTTGTATCTGTATTATAGTAGATCGCATCTTAATTTAGAAGTTAGAGTTTTACCCGTGCACGGTTAGGTGCACGCCTCAATTAGAAAGTCCCCTGGACTATAAATATGTATCTAGGGTTTATGGAATAAACAACAACCAACGTTCAACACAAACCAATCTCGGCGCATCGCCAACTCCTTCGTCTCGAGGGTTCCTCCGGTAAGCACCATGCTGCCTAGATCGCATCTCGCGATCTAGGCAGACACGAGCCTGCCTAGTTGTTCATGCGTTGCTCGTCACTGAAGCCTTTTGATGGCGAGCAACGTAGTTATCATAGATGTGTTAGGGTTAGCATTGTTCTTAGTATCATATGCTTTCGTAGTGCAACCCTTGCGCATCTAGCCGTCCTTGTACCTCATCATGGGTGCAGGGACGGCACCCGCTTGATCATCGTTTAGTAGATCTGATCCGTTACGATCGCTCCTTGATTCATCAAGGATTAGTTCAATATCCGCAATAGTTAGGCCTTACAAAGGGTTGGAGGATCCAGCGGCATGCAGGGTGTAATTTGCTGCCCCTAGACAGGACGTTCCGAGGATCAACCTAGTGTTGGTTTTTAGGCCTTGTCTAGGGCTGGCTTACGATCACCGTGCGTGAGCGCGAGGCCCAATCGTGAGTAGGATGATCCGATTATGCGGTGAAAACCCCAGATCGTCGTAGATCTCATACGCTTTATCTTGATCAAGCAGGACCACCACATATTCGGCCACCTTGGACGAATCGTGGGTGGATCGGCTCTATGAGCCGATTCACGGGACAACTCGAGAGCCGATCGAGGCTCGTATTCAATGTGTACGTGTGTGCCCTGCAGAAACTAAGCGAGGCATCATCCACACCTTCCTCGACCGTGTATAGGTCAGGTGGCACGCCCTGCAATTTGCATCGGCGCGCGACCGGGAGGCTTTGCGGGCCGTCGCTCTGAGGGACTGGGGCCAGCCGCAGCCCTAGTTGTTCCCGGCTCTACGGTGTTGACCAGTCACTGCCCGCCAGTGGGTTTCTGACGTCAACACATTCTGGCACGCCCGGTGGGACCATCTTCGACATCCACCGCATCGCCATTTACATCTGAGATGGCGGAAGACACTCTTCAGCAACCATGTCGACATCCACAGCTGAGATGGCTGGCGACTCAGTCACGTACGCGAGCTGCTCGATGAGCACAAGAAGAAGTACGATGAGCTCAAGGCTCTCTTTGAAGCCGATCTAATCGGCTCTTTCTCGAAGACCCGTTCTCATGGCATCGGGTGGAACGGCTTTACAGCCGAGGGTGCCCTCGACCAAGTAGATCTGTCCACCCCTTCAGAAGAACGGACCAGAGCTCTGCGCCGGGAAGTTAACTACATGGTAGCTCATTCTGTTTACCGCCATGGCAAGGACAAAGAGGAGGCCGTTTCAAGCGATCGGCTTCGATATGATGATAAAGGTACAACAATGAAGACGGTATAGAGTCTTATAATGCTTTCAATATGTCTTTTATGTGAGTTTTGCTGTACCGGTTCATACTTGTGTTTGCTTTAAACACCTTGCTAGCCTAAACCTTGTATCGAGAGGGAATAATTCTCATGCATCCAAAATCCTTGAGCCAACCACTATGTCATTTGTGTCCACCATACCTACCTACTACATGGTATTTATCCGCCATTCCAAAGTAAATTGCTTGAGTGCTACCTTTAAAATTCCATCATTCACCTTTGCAATATATAGCTCATGGGACAAATAGCTTAAAAACTATTGTGGTATTGAATATGTACTTATGCACTTTATCTCTTATTAAGTTGCTTGTTGTGCGATAACCATGTTTCGGGGACGCCATCAACTATTCCTTGTTGAATATCATGTGAGTTGCTATGCATGTCCGTCTTGTCCGAAGTAAGAGAGATCTACCACCTTAATGGTTGGAGCATGCATTTGTTAGAGAAGAACATTGGGCCGCTAACTAAAGCCATGAATCATGGTGGAAGTTTCAGTTTTGGACATATATCCTCAATCTCATATGAGAATAATAATTGTTGCCACATGCTTATGCATTAAAGAGGAGTCCATTATCTGTTGTCCATGTTGTCCCGGTATGGATGTCTAAGTTGAGAATAATCAAAAGCGAGAAATCCAAAATGCGAGCTTTCTCCTTAGACCTTTGTACAGGCGGCATGGAGGTACCCCATTGTGACACTTGGTTAAAACATGTGCATTGCAAAGATCCGGTAGTCCAAGCTAATTAGGGCAAGGTGCGGGCACTATTAGTATACTATGCATGAGGCTTGCAACTTGTAAGATATAACTTTCATAACTCATATGCTTTATTACTACCGTTGACAAAATTGTTTCATGTTTTCAAAATAAAAGCTCTAGCACAAATATAGCAATCCATGCTTCCCTCTGCGAAGGGCCTTTCTTCTACTTTTATTGTTGAGTCGGTTTACCCATTTCCTTCTATCTAAAAAGCAAACACTTGTGTTAATCGTGCATTGATTCCTACATACTTGCATATTGCACTTGTTATATTACTTTATGTTGACAATATCCAGAAGATATACACAAGACCGCATTCGGAGTACCGGGTTCAATGGGCTTGTTTGAATATGTAGTCATGACATTTGGATCTGAAGAAACTCGGGGGCAGCTCACCCCGAAGGTCCTCTCCTACGGAGAGCCGATTTCGTTCAAATCGGCTGGCTCGCATGATAGTGCCCTCGGACATGATCAAGCCCAGGTCCATTCGGCTAATTTGTGTATCCTCGTCTCGTTTCGCCTTGACCGAGACTCGAGGGCAACCGACCTGGTAAATGTTCTGTTTCTAGAAGCCAATTGGAGTATCATCGGCTGGTCCTGTGTAGCAACCTTCTTCGAGGATGGTGAATTTTGCAGAGGAGTGTCACCAGGTCTCAGAGTCATCAGTCGAAGAAGATGAAGGAAAGATTATGAGAGACCAATGCGTTGCTATCGGCTCATTGGGCGTCGATCCAGCTAACAATCGGCAGTTTCCGCTCTGCCACGACATGACCCGACGAAGGAAAAGCATAATGATTTTGGAAATGTCATTTCCAAAACCAGGGGGGCATGTGTTATCACCAGAATTTGACCGGATCAGAGGTGGGCCGCGATCAAGATGGGTTTGAAGAATATACATGGAAGAAATACGTGAATCGGCCTTGTGTACCAAGTTTGGGCTAAATTGCCCTTGTATCACGTATTATAGTAGATCGCATCTTAATTTAGAAGTTAGAGTTTTACCCGTGCACGGTTAGGTGCACGCCTCAATTAGAAAGTCCCCTGGACTATAAATATGTATCTAGGGTTTATGGAATAAACAACAACCAACGTTCAACACAAACCAATCTCGGCGCATCGCCAACTCCTTCGTCTCGAGGGTTCCTCCGGTAAGCACCATGCTGCCTAGATCGCATCTCGCGATCTAGGCAGCACGAGCTCGCCTAGTTGTTCATGCGTTGCTCGTACTGAAGCCTTTTTGATGGCGAGCAACGTAGTTATCATAGATGTGTTAGGGTTAGCATTGTTCTTAGTATCATATGCTTTCGTAGTGCAACCCTTGCGCATCTAGCCGTCCTTGTACCTCATCATGGGTGCAGGGACGGCACCCCGCTTGATCATCGTTTAGTAGATCTGATCCGTTACGATCGCTCCTTGATTCATCAAGGATTAGTTCAATATCCGCAATAGTTAGGCCTTACAAAGGGTTGGAGGATCCAGCGGCATGCAGGGTGTAATTTGCTGCCCCTAGACAGGACGTTCCGAGGATCAACCTAGTGTTGGTTTTTAGGCCTTGTCTAGGGCTGGCTTACGATCACCGTGCGTGAGCGCGAGGCCCAATCGTGAGTAGGATGATCCGATTATGCGGTGAAAACCCCAGATCGTCGTAGATCTCATACGCTTTATCTTGATCAAGCAGGACCACCACATATTCGGCCACCTTGGACGAATCGTGGGTGAATCGGCTCTATGAGCCGATTCACAGGACAACCTGAGAGCCGATCGAGGCTCGTATTTAATGTGTACGTGTGTGCCCTGCAGGAAACTAAGCGAGGCATCATCCACACCTTCCTGACCAGGTATAGGTCAGGTGGCACGCCCTTGCAATTTGCATCGGCGCGCGACCCAGGAGGCTTTGCGGGCCGTCGCTCTGAGGGACTGGGGCCAGCCGCAGCCCTAGTTGTTCCCGGCTCTACGGTGTTGACCAGTCACTGCCCGCCAGTGGGTTTCTGACGTCAACAGATATAGCGGAAATAATAGTTTTCCATGAAAAAGAAAAAAGATCCCCAACTTGCACTACGGTTCAAAATTCAAAAAGTTCAACATTACCCGCTGGAATAGTAAGATATGGGCCCATTCTTCTATCAAACTTCATCATCTTCCTTTAGAATACACCTACAGCAGAAAAAAACATAGGGTAAATCAAATGTGCAACAAAAAGCAGGAATGCAATATATAATTGATGCGAACAGAATGACGTTGACTTCTTAAAAGTGTCTAATTGGACTCATGACATACAAAAGTGTGAGGCACATGATTTTGACCCCATCAAGTTCCTAAAAAACATGACACACAATATCTAATTGAGATAAAATAAACAATATTATGGTTCAAAAGTTAGTCCCAACCATTACCTACTCAAACAGCAAGATATACGTCTATTCTTCTACTTCAATAGTCTTCCTTTAGAACACACCTGCAACAAAAAAAACATGGGATCATATTAAGTGTGCGACCAAAATGCAAAGAGAAAGGCCTATTTGGATCGATGACAAAACAGACCAAATTGGAGGCACATGGATTTAACCCAATCAAGTTCCTGTAGAACACAACATACAATATCTAATTAAGCAATGCCTGAAAATAGGAGTAAAATGAACGCATACGGCTTACCACAACATGCATTTGTTCATGGAAATAGGATTTGAATGGTTCAAGCACCTAATATTTATGTAACTGCTCTATATCTAATGCGTGAAGTACCACACTATTGCAAGATCCATAGTAAAAGGCATGCCCTTTCAAACAAAAAGAAGATGCACGTATATCGTCATCTTCCGAAGCAATCATTTCCCTCAGGCATTTTCACAAACACCTTGTGTACACCTGCAACCTCAAAATATGAGAGCAAAATAGATGATGTTCAGGGAAGGGTATGGTATGCTAAGGTAAGGATGAGAAAATCATACCCAATGCGTGCTTGATGATGGGGAGGAGAGGGACCAGCAGAGAATGGTGGAGGAGACGGAGCGCAGCCGAGAAGCAGCGGCCACTTGCCGCTCCTATTAGCGATGGCCGCCATCCCCACACCATCCGCCACCTGCGGCTGCTGCTTAGGTGGACGCGATGGGGAAGAAAAGGACGCCCGTCGCCGGCGTAGAGGACGAGCCGGAGAAGGAACCGGCGGCGCCAGGTGAGGGAGACGCAAGGGGACGGAAGGAGAAGCCCAGAGGAGGGTTAGGCTGGTCGCTGCCCCTTTTTCCTCTTCTCCAATCCCTTTTCTTTTTCTAGCTGAGGAGGAGGAGGAAAAGTGCGGCCGGCCGGCCACGAAGGCGGAGCGGCGCCAGTCGCCTCTCGCGAGCAGCACGCGAGGAAGATGAGAAAGGGAGGGCGTGAGTGCGGCTAGCGTTTTTTCGGTGGGATTTCCTTTTTATACCACCGTGGTAAAAAAATGAACGGTTCAGATTGGTTGAGGTAAAATTCAATGGCTAGTCAAATTGGATTTATCTGAGAGGCCCATGGGGTGGCATCAATTATACCTTTAGATGAGTAGCATGTCATGAATATTTGCTTGCATTGTTTTATTCATAAATCGGTATGACATTGTGGTATTCTCCTCTGAATAATTCACTTGAATCGACTTGGCACATGCTCACGCATGCATATGACTGAACGAAAGTCAATTAATCCTCGATGATCTATTTTGTTTCAGAGTTCTTGTATCACTTTTATGCCTCCGTTAATTTTATTTTGTCGCAAGCATGATTATGACAGTTATTGCTCTCTTGATTGTCGCTTCCCAGTCTATTGCTAGTCTTCACTTGTACTGAGCGGGAACGCTGCTCGTGCTTCCAAACACTCGAAAACCAAGTTATTCCAAAGTGTCCACCATAAATACCTATGCATGGCATTTCAAACCATTCCAAGTAAATTCTCATGTGCTACCTTTAAACCTTCAAAATACTTCTCAATTTGTGTTAATGTTTTATAGCTCATGAGGAAATATGTGGTGTTTTATCTTTCAACCTTGTCATTTACTCCGGACAGACTCTCACCAATGGACTAGTGGCACGTCCGCTTATCCAATAATTTTGCAAAAAGAGCTGGCAACGGGGTTCCCAGCCCCAATTAATCAACCTCCATTAATAATTCTCTTCACGTGTTTTGCTCTGATTCATCAGTAAGCAACTTAACCTGCAAATAGACACTTCCCCATGGTATGTGAATGTTGGAAGGCACCCGAGGATTCGGTTAGCCATGGCTTGTGTAAGCAAAGGTTGGGGAGAGTGTCATCCATAATGAAACTAAAATACATGTGTAAATAAAAGAGAAGATGGATGATCTACCTTGCTGGTAGAGATATCGTCCTTCATGGGAGCCGCTCTTGAGAGTCTGGTTGGCGAGGTGGTTAGAGTACCCACTATCATTCGTTGACAACAACAAACACCTCTCAAAATAATTTTACTTCTGTCTTTGAAAAATGAAAAGCTCTAGCACATGTTAATCCCTGCTTCCCTCTGCGAAGGGTCAATCTTTTACTTTTATGTTGAGTCACCATCCTTTCTTTGAGCACCTTCTTGAGAGCATGACTGTCATTCTTAGTATAATATGCTTGTCCCAAAATATGATCAGCTGTGGTATAACTTTGATGCTTTTATCTTTGACAATTTTACTTCTAGTCTTTCTATGAACTTCAGAGGTGCCTGGGCATTTATGTTTTGCTACAAATACATGCAAGCGAGATACCACTTTATCATATCTTTCTATGAACATTGCAATCCTGCTTATTGAAGTGCTTCATGATGCTTGTTATTAGTTTGTTGGTATCTCTTTTATGATTGACACAGTTACTAGATGACTTTATTTGCATGTACCTTATTATGAATTGCTTAAGTACTTGTCATATCATGAGAATATTTACATCATATGAAAAAATGTGTTCATGAAAGTTCTTTTATCGCACTCAGTTGTTAACTGAATTGCTTGAGGACAAGCAATAAGCTAAGCTTGGGGGGAGTTGATACGTCCAAAACGTATCTACTTTCCCGAACACTTTTGCTATTGTTTTGCCTCTAAATTGTGTATTTTGGATACAACTAACACGGACTAACGCTGTTTTCAGCAGAATTGCTCTGGTTTCTCGTTTTTGTGCAGAAATCCAACTTTCAGGAAAATCCTCGGAATTTATGCGAAAGGCCCTATTTTCCCAGAATACCGACGGAGCCAGAAGGGCAAGCCAGGTGGGGGCCCGAGGCCCCCACACACTAGGTCGGCGCGGCCCAGGAGGGGGGCGCGCCGCCTTGTTGTGTGGGCGCCTCGGCGGCCCCCCGACGCTCTCCTCTGGACTATATACGCCTTTCGACCTAAAAACGCCGGGGGTTCGACCATATTTCCGGAGACCATCCGAGTACGCCGCCGCCATCGCGAAAATCCGCCTCGGGACCGAAACTCCGTTCGGCACTCCGCGGGACGGGGAATTGGAGGGGATCTTCACCGCCATCACCACCGACGCCTCTCCATCGACCAGCCATGTTTCCCCCATCCATGTGTGAGTAATTCCCCCGCTGTAGGCTGAAGGGGATGGTAGGGATTGGATGAGATTGATCATGTAATAGTCACAAGATTGTTAGGGCATGGTGCCTAGTATCCATAGATGTTACTTTTATGATATTGTTGCAACTTGTTATGCTTAATGCTTGTCACTAGGGCCCGAGTGCCATGATCTCAGATGTGAACATGTTATTGTTTCATCATGATATGCATTGTTTATTGATCTTACCTCGCAAGTTGTATACACACGTTGTCGTCCGGAACCCGAGGCCCCAAAGTGACGAAATTGGGACAACCTGAGGGGAAGGCGGTGATGTGAGGATCACATGTGTTCACGGAGTGTTAATGCTTTGCTCCGGTACTCTATTAAAAGGAGTACCTTAATTTCCGATAGTTTCCCTAGAGGCCCGGCTGCCACCGGCTGGTAGGACAAAAGATGTTGTGCAAGTTTCTCATTGCGAGCACGTACGACTATATATGGAACACATGCCTATTGATTGATTAGTACTTGGATACCGCTTTATTATTACCTGCAAATGCCCTACCATGATTGTTACATGAATTCTCTCATCCATGCAACGCCCGTTCATCCGTCCCTGTGCCTACAGTATTTTAATCCTGCTATTTACTATAATCATTACTGCTGTCTTTATTTCACCGCTGCTGTTATTTCACTATTCCTACTTCTATAAAACTGTTGCTACTGATAAACTCTTGCGAGCAAGTCTGTTTCCAGGTGCAGCTGAATTGACAACTCCGCTGTTAAGGCATACAAGTATTCTTTATCTCCCCTTGTGTCGAATCAATAAATTGGGTAATACTTCCCTCGAAGACGGTTGCGATCCCCTATACTTGTGGGTCATCAAGGTGCATGATCTCTTTAGCAAAGGATCGATCCCTCATTATCCCGCCCCATATGCATAAAGCCTCACAGCTTCTTCCTCCTCTTGCTACACAACTCAAGGAGCACCATTGTTGTGGGGTTTCCACCTCGAGATATATACATCTAGACAAGAAGGAGTAGGGGTTTTACCTCCTCACGAGGGCCCTGAACCTGGGTAGATCGTTGTGTTCCATGTGTGCTTGTTAGTGCATCTTCCCTCCCGTAATCCTTTGGCGTACATCCGGCCCAACTTAAGCCTACCCAAGGCATTTGCCATGACACCACCACAATAGTTGGTGCCTACCATGGGGCCAGTAGCAACATAGCCTGGAGTGCTTGATGGCTGCGAAATACGCCATTTTTCTGTTGGGTCTCGCAACAGAAAACAAAAATTCTAACTATACGCAAACCCTAATGCGCCCAAGATCTATCCATGTTGTAATGCAGTAACGGATGTGATATCGGAAACGTACCCTCGTAGACCGATAGCGGTTAAACCGCTAGAACGTAGACGATGTAGTCGAATAGGCGACGCCGACCTCAGGGTCCCCGATGTCAAGTACAGCAGGTGTAGTATCTCGTAGTTTCGCACACGTACGCCGCTCAACGACACTCCCGACTCCGTTCCAGCGAAGTTGCGGAAGTAGATCTTCTGGATTCGGATCTCGGCAGCGCTCCCGCGCACCAGTTGGAGTTGTCTCCTCCCTATGCAATTCTTCGGGAAACTGCACGGAGTCAGAAACTAGAGAAAGATATTTCTCTAATTAATTATGTATTTAATTGACCCCAACTGGCCACTATATATAGGGGGCAAGCGGTACTAGGTTTCATAAGGGGGCAAGGTGGGACTAAAACGGAGGTAAACATGAGGGAGGAGGGCCAGCCGGCTGCACGCCCGCGCGCGCCACCGCCTCCCCCGCCCTGGCTTGGTCAGTCGTGCGGGTGGGCAGGCCCACTTGGCCGGGCTGGCCACCCCCACCCTTTTTTTCCTTTTTATTTTCCCTTTCCTTTTTCTTTTATTTGGCTCCTTCCAGAATAGGGATGCCCTTTTAATTAAAATAAAAAAATCATATTTTTATATAATTAAATATATTTTAATATATTGATTAATCCAATCAAATATTAAACATATCCTTAATTGCCTATTAGTCAAGACACCTCCCGAACTTCTCCGAACCTATTTTGGATTTCATTGGAACCCTATTCCAGATAAATCTCTCCACTCTGATGAATCCAAAACCAGCTGTAGTTTCGTTGAACCCTTAAGTGTGTTACCATACGGTTCGGGAATAACATAGCTATGAACCGGCGACTAGGTCACCGACCATATGATCACTAGGGGGGTCCGGAGAACCATTACAATCACTATGAAATCCACGAAGATATGATAATCGTTTGAACCTATGCAAATAGTCTTACTCCTTTGTTCATTTGATACCGGCACTTGCCCGAGACATCATCATCGGTATCACAATACCTAGTTCAATCTCGTTACCGACAAGGCTATTTCACTCGTTCACATGCGATTATATCCCCATGACCTAGTCATTAGCTTCACATCTTTCATGGATATAATCTCACCGAGTGAGCCCTTATAAAGTTCTTCCAATCATGCGGACGGAACAAATTCCACTCTTCATAGCGTAGGCCTGAACCATTCCATCAGTATACCTAGCTAGCTGAACCTTTATGACCACCCTATCACAGTGTGGTGGTTCCAAGAACTAAGGCAACCTAAGGAGATGGTGATTAGTACGATCTCATGGTCTAAGGATTAAGTTACTATGCACTTGATATAAACATCATAACATTGAACTCCATACAGTATGATCGTGTTACAATTATGTTGCGGGTATGTCCCCCATATCATTCATCTAAGGATATGACCTCATTGTCAATGACGTGTGTGTCCATGATCGGGAAAACCTCGACGAACTATCGACCTCAATGAAACAGTAATGCATATGTGTGCTTACTAGGGACTTTTGGTTGTTTACAATACCACACGTGTATTAGTGTTTTCCTCATAATACAGTTATAGCATGTCACGAAACTAATTATAAATATTTGGACATATCATATATCCATTTGTCTCTAGAGCACTATATCCAACAGTCTAGCTTATGATTATGCTTAGTTGTGGAACACATTGTTTTAGTGTCCTCAACCCTCAGATTCATATGTTCTTTGTGAATCCATAATGTCACCTTTTTTGACATTGTTTTATCAAAGTGATAAATTTATTATCAACTTTTGGCTTATTTAGTGAGAATTTCCTTTCTTGTATCATGATAACGCGTGAAGCACACGTCCGTTGGGAACCCCCAAGAGGAAGGTGCGATGCGCACAGCAGCAAGTTTTCCCTCAGAAAGAAACCAAGGTTATCGAACCAGTAGGAGCCAAGAAGCACGTGAAGGTTGTTGGTGGAGGAGTGTAGTGCGGCGCAACACCAGTGAAACCGGCGCCAACGTGGAACCTGCACAACACAATCAAGATACTTTGCCCCAACGTAACGGTGAGGTTGTCAATCTCACCGGCTTGCTGAAAACAAAGAATTAAACGTATCGAGTGGAAGATGATGTTTGTTTGCAAAGAACAATGAAAGAACAATGATTGCAGTAGATTGTATTCAGATGTAAAAGAATGGACCGGGGTCCACAGTTCACTAGTGGTGTCTCTCCAATAAGATAACTAACATGCTTGGGTGAACAAATTACAGGTGGGCAATTGACAAATAAAGATTCAATACATATCAATGATGATTACTATGAGATTTAATCGGGGCATTACGACAAAGTACATAGACCGCTATCCAAGCATGCATCTATGCCTAAATAATCCACCTTCGGGTTAGCATCCGTACCCCTCCAGATATTAAGTTGTAAACAACGGATAATTGCATTAAGTATGGTGCGTAATGTAATCAACACAAATATCCTTAGACAAAGCATCGATGTTTTATCCCTAGTAGCAACAGCACATCCACAACCTTAGAACTTTCTGTCACTGTCCCAGATTAAATGGAGGCATTAACCCACTATCGAGCATAAATACCCCCTCTTGGAGTTACAAGTATCAACTTGGCCAGAACCTCTACTAGCAACGGAGAGCATGCAAGAACATAAACAACACATATATGATAGATTCATAAGCAACTTGACATAATATTCTAGATTCATCGGATCCCACCAAACACAACATGTAGCATTACAAATAGATGATCTTGATCATGTTAGGCAGCTCACAAGATCTAAACAATGATAGCACAAGCGGAGAAGACAACCATCTAGCTACTGCTATGGACCCATAGTCCAAGGATGAACTACTCACGCATCAATCCGGAGGCGGGCATGATGATGTAGAGCCCTCCGGTGATGATTCCCCTCTCCGGCAGGGTGCCGGAGGCGATCTCCTGAATCCCCCGAGATGGGATTGGCGGCGGCGGCATCTGTGGAAGGTTTTCTGTATCGTGGCTCTTGGTACATGGGTTTTCGCGACGAAGGCTTTAAGTAGGCGGAAGGGTAGGTCAGGAGGCGGCGCGAGGGGCCCACACCATAGGACGGCACGGGCCCCCCTCTGGCCGCGCCGGCCTATGGTGCCGGGCCCTCGTGGCCCCTCTTCGTAACCCCTCCGGTCTTCTGGAAGCTCCGCGGAAAAATAAGACCCTGGGCGTTGATTTCGTCCAATTCCGAGAATATTTCCTTTGTAGGATTTCTGAAACCAAAAACAGCGAGAAAACAACAAGCGGCGCTTCGGCATCTTGTTAATAGGTTAGTGCCGGAAAATGTATAATAATGATGTAAAGTATGTATAAAACATGCAAGTATTGTCATAAAAGTAGCATGGAACATAAGAAATTATAGATACGTTTGAGACGTATCAAGCATCCCCAAGCTTAGTTCCTACTCGCCCTCGAGTAGGTAAACGATAACAACAAATAATTTCTGAAGTGACATGCTACCAACATAATCTTGATCAACATTATTATAAAGCATATGAGATGGATGGAGTGATCTGAAGCAAAAGATTGCTAACAAAAGATGATGACTAAACAAATGAATCATATAGCAAAACTTTTCATGAATAGTACTTTCAAGACAAGCATCAACAAGACTTGCATAAGAGCTAACTCATAAGCAATAAATTCAAAGTAGAATGCATTGAAGCAACACAAAGGATGATTAAGTTTCAGCAATTGCTTTCAACTTTTAACATGTATATCTCATGGATATTTGTCAATGTAGAGTAATATAACGAGTGCAATAGGTAAACATGTAAGAATCAATGCACACAGTTAACACAAGTGTTTGCTTCTAAGATAGAAAGAAGTAGGTAGACTGACTCAACATAAAGTAAAAGAATGACCCTTCGCAGAGGAAAGCATGGATTACTATTTTGTGCTAGAGCTTTTATTTTGAAAACATAGAAACAATTTTGTCAACGGTAGTAATAATTCATATGTGCTATGCATAATACTTCCTACAAGTTGCAAGCCTCATGCATAGAATACCAATAGTGCTCGCACCTTGTCCTAATTAGCTTGGATTAACACGGATTATCATTGCATGACATATGTTTCAACCAAGTGTCACAAAGGGGTACCCTTGTGCCGCCTGTACAAAGGTCCTAGGAGATCAATTGCATTTGATTTCTCGTTTTTAATAGATCTCAACTTAGGACATCCATACCGGGACAACATAGACAACAGATAATGGACTCCTCTTTTAATGCATAAGCATTCAACAACGGATAATATTCTCATAAGAGAGTGAGGTTGTATGTCCAAACTGAAAACTTCCACCATGATACATGGCTTTGGTTAGCGGCCCAATGTTCTTCTCTAACAATATGCATACTCAAACCATTTGATCATTAAAATCACCCTTACTTCAGACAAGACGAACATGCATAGCATCTCAAATGATATCCAACAAAGGTAAAAAGTTGATGGCATCCCCAGAAACATGGTTACCGCTAAACAAGCAACTTATAAGAACTAAGACACATAACTACATATTCATCACCACAATAGTTTTTAAGCTATTTGTCCCATGAGCTATATATTGCAAAGATAAAGGAATGAAATTTTAAAGGTACCACTCAAGTAATTTACTTTGGAATGGCAGAAAAATACCACATAGTAGGTAGATATGGTGGACACAAATGGCATGGGTTTTGGCTCAAGGTGTTTGGATGCACAAGAAGCATTTCCTCTCAGTACAAGGTTTGGGCTAGCAAGGTTGTTTGAAGCAAACACAAGTATGAACAGTACAACGAGAACTTACACAAGAACATATTACAAGCATTATAAGATTCTACACTGTCTTCCTTGTTGTTCAAACACTTTAACAGAAAATATCTAGACTTAGAGAGACCAATCATGCAAACCAAATTTTAACAAGCTCTACGGTAGTTCTCCATTAATAGATTAAACTACATGATGCAAGAGCTTAAACATGATCTATGAGAGCTCAAAACAATTGTCAAGTTATTCCAAACTATATGAAGCATTTTCTGAATCCAACCAAATAGCAATCAACGAAGCAATTTTCAGCCTTCGCCATGAACATTAAAGCACAATTAAGAACACAAGTGTTCCATATGAAAAAGCGGAGCGTAATATGTCCAATATAAGGATGGTGAGATCCAACTTTATTCAAATCAAAACAAAAATAAAAGCAAACAGACGCTCCAAGTAAAGAACATAAGATGTGATGGAATAAAAATACAGTTTCACTAGAAGTGACCTGATAAGTTGTCGATGAAGAAGGGGATGCCTTGGGCATCCCCAAGCTTAGATGCTTGAGTCTTCTTAAAATATGCAGGGATGAACCACCGGGGCATCCCCAAGCTTAGACCTTTCACTCTTCTTGATCATATTGTATCATCCTCTTCTCTTGACCCTTGAAAACTTCCTCCACACCAAACTTCAAGCAAACTCATTAGACTGTTAGTGCATAATAAAAAATTCACATATTCAGAGGTGACATAATCATTCTTAACACCTCTGGACATTGCACAAAGTTACTGAAAGTTAATGGAACAAAGAAACCCATTCAACATAGCAAAAGCGGCAATGCGAAATAAAAGACAGAATCTGTCAAAACAGAACAGTCTGTAAAGACGAATTTTACAGAGGAACTTAACTTGCTCAAACGGAAAAACTCAAAACTAATGAAAGTTGCGTACATATCTGAGGATCACGCACGTAAATTGGCAGATTTTTTTGATTTTTTTTTACAGAGAGTTCTACGCAAATTCGTTACAGACAGCAATTCTGTTTCTGCGCAGCAATCCAAATCTAGCATCAAATTTACCATAGAGACTTTACTTGGCACAAAAAACATGATAAGGAGATGTTGCTACAGTAGTAACAACTTCCAAGACTCAATAATACAGTAGTAAAATAAAACATGGGTTATCTCCCAAAAAGTGCTTTTCTTTAACGCCTTTCAGCTAGGCGCAGAAAGTGCAAATCAAGTATTTTCAAGAGAAGAAGCATCAACATCATTACCTCGGGCTTTACGCCTACCCTTCTTACTCTTTTTCTTACTCTTTGGTTTGGGGAATACATGTCTACCTCCCGGTGTAGAGGTGAATTTTAGGGTGCCTTCTCCCACATCTATGATTGCTCCCAATACTTTCAGCAGGGATCTTCCAAGTGTGATTTGTCCTGTTTCTACACATTTAATAACAAGATAATCAGTGGATACCGTTCTTCCAAGAATGGTTCTCTGTGTTAGGGCAATATACTTGTTGTATTAACAGGGGGCCAAAGGCCACAATATATAGTACATGTACAGGTGCACATATGCAGAAAGCCCCCTAACATATGGGGAAACTACAAGATACAGATATATACATCTAACACCCCCCCCCCCGCAAACTCATGGTGGATCCACAACACTGAGTTTGGAGAGTAAGAAATCATGCTGCGCTCGAGTCTGTGCCTTCGTAAAGAAATCCGCCAACTGCAAATCTGAAGGCACATAATGAACCGCAACAACATCATCCTGTACATGTGCACGCATGTAAAAAGCATCAACACCGATATGCTTGGTCAGCTCATGCTTGACCGGATCACGTGCAATACTGATAGCACCTGTACTTTCAGACAAAAGTGGAGTGGGTGTCGTAACAGAGACCCCAAAATCTGCAAGCAACCACTGTAACCAAGTCACCTCAGCAATCAACAAAGCCATAGCCCGCAACTCAGCATCAACACTCGAACGGGAAACTGCGACCTGTTTCTTCTTCTTCCAAGCAACAAGCGAACCACCAAGAAACACACGATAAGCGAGAAGCGAACGACGATCCGTAGGATCACTCGCCCACGTAGCATCCGAATAGCACCGGAGCTGGAGAGAGCTGGAACGGGGAAAGAAAAGGCGACGAGTGATCGTGCCACGAAGATAGCGAAGAACACGAGAGGAGATGACTATAGTGAACAAGTGGTAGGAGATGAGACAAGCCGACTCGGAATATGAACGAGGATAAGAAATATAAGGACGAGTGACAGCAAGATAAACAAGACTCCCAACAAGATGGCGATAACGAGTGGGATCAGGAAGAGGATCACCATCAGTAGGACGAAGCTTAACATTAAGCTCCATAGGAGTATCAACTGTGCGCTCATCCCCAAGATCAGCACGAGCAAGAAGATCCTGAATGTACTTTTCCTGAGAGATAGAAAAGCCATCGAAGTGGAGGAAACCTCAATGCCAAGAAAATAGCGAAGAGGACCAAGATCGGTCATAAGAAACCGATCACGAAGACGAGCCTTGACGAAGGCAATATACTCGGGATCATCACCGGTAATGATCATATCATCAACATAGAGAAGAAGAAGAGTACGTCCACGAGGAGAAGTGTGAACGAAAAGTGCTCGGATCATGAAGACTAGGAGAGAAACCAGCAGCGGTCACCACGGAGGCGAAGCGCTCAAACCAGGCACGAGGGGCCTGTTTGAGACCATAGAGAGAACGTCGAAGACGACAACCATCCCATCGGGAACAGAATACCCAGGAGGAGGCTGCATGTAAACCTCCTCACTCAACTCGCCATTAAGAAAAGCATTCTGAACATCAAGCTGGGAGAGAGACCAGCGGCGAACAGAAGCAACAGCAAGAAGGGTACGCACAATAGTCATATGAGCCACAGGGGCAAAAGTCTCATCATAGTCACGGCCGTGCTCCTGCTGAAAGCCACGAGCCACAAGACGCCCTTTACAGCGCTCAAGAGATCCATCAGAGCGAGTTTTAATTCTATAGACCCACTTACACGTGATAGGACGAACACCAGAAGGTGGAGAAACAAGATCCCAAGTGCCAGTGCGCTCAAGCGCAGCGATCTCCTCAGCCATGGCAAGCTGCCATTCAGGATGACGCTCGGCATCCCGATAAGAAGTCGGCTCGGAAGTGACAGAGAGACCATACTGACTAGGAGAGTAACAAGATGGATCACGACGCTGACGGACAGGCCGTGAAGGGGGAAGGTCATCAGCAGAGGACAACTCATCAGAAGAAGCGGAAGAAGGGACATCATCAGAAGGATCCGAAGCCGGAGAACGAGGAGTACTAGGTGACTAGACAGAGGAGAGGATGGCGCCGAAGGGGGCGCATCAGGACTAGGAGTGGGAGGAGATGGGATAGCAGGGGGTGCATCCGGAAAAAAAAGAAAAGAGATATCATCCACCGGGTAAGTACCCGAGGTGGGACGAGGATAGAAGGGACGCGTCTCGTCAAACGTGACATCACGAGAGATGCGCATCCGACGACCAACGGGGTCCCAACAGCGATAGCCCTTATGCTCATCATCGTATCCGAGAAAAACACACTCAACGAGGCCGAGCGGTCAGCTTGGTGCGATCGCGAGGAGGGAGAAGAACGTAGCACACGCAACCAAATAAACGAAGTGTCGAGTAATCCGGAGAGCAACCGAGAAAGACGCTCGAGAGGAATGCCACCTTGAAGGGCAGCGGAAGGCTGAATGTTAATGAGGTAAGTCGACGTAGCGACGGACCTCAGCCCGAAATGCGGCGGAAGAGAGGAAGCAATCATCATAGCACGGGTAGTCTCAAGAATATGACGATGCTTACGCTCGGCGACACCATTTTGAGCATGGGCGCCGGGACACGAAAACCGGGCAAGGGTGCCCTGTTCGGCAAGAACACCACGCGAGTCTCGGGAGATATACTCGCCTGCGGAGTCGGCCACGAAACACACGAATAGGCGTGGAATACGAGTACGAACCATGGCTGCAAAACGGCTGATAAATAGAAAGCACCTCACTACGAGAGTGCATAAGAAACAACCAGGTGTATCGCGAAAAATCATCAATAAACAAAATATAGTATCGATGACCCCCTTTCGAAGGAAAGGGAGCCGGACCCCAAACATCCGAATGAACTAAATCAAAAGGTCGCTGAGATACAGATGCACTAGTAGGATAGGGAAGCTGAATCTGTTTGCCTAGCCTACAACCACGACACGAATGCAAAGACACATCTCTCGAGACGGACCCCGGAAGACCACGACGAACTAATGACGATAAACGGGAGCCACAAAGGTGACCCGGCCGATGATGCCACTCGCTGAAAAGATCCGGATGACGAAGCGGCAACCGCGGAGAACCGCGGATGAAGTGGCGGTAGAAGGAACGCGAAGCCGGTCTAACTCCCGAGCCCCGGGGGCTCAAGGCTGCGAGGGCCAGCTCCAACCAGGGCCTGTGTACGGCGGTCTCGAACAGCACAAGAATCGGCGTCAAGAATGACGCGACAACCGGAATCGATGAGCCGACTAGCGGAACAGGTTCATGTTAAGACTAGGAACATGAGAAACATCGGGAACGAGAGAAAGAGGTAGTAGAAAGGGTGCCTCGACTGGAAACGAGGAGAGAGGTACCATCAGCCGTGATAACACGAACAGAGCGAAACAAGAGAGCGAAGAGCGAGAAAGAATAGAAGACGCGAGAGGTCATATGAAAAGAAGCTCCAGAATCTAGATACCACGGGGATGACGTACTCGATCGTGTGGAAGGTGGTGGTCGCGCGGTGCCGGAAGAGCCGAGCACGAGAACCAGCGAGTACTCGTCGAGGAAGAGCCCGTACCGGCGAGCGAGACCACGAAGACCACGGATAATGTCCCGATCGGATAGCGCAACGGCAGAAGATCCCGAAGAACCAGCTCGACGACGAGTAAGATGCGGCGGGTGTAAGCTAGTGTGGCCGGGCCCGCCACGAGTAGGTGCAAGGAGGTGACGTCGAACCACGAGGCTGCGCGGGGCCGACGCCGACCCTAGAATGGAGGAGTAGGAAGTATCGGTCAGTGCCGGAGGCCGCAACGAAGTCGGCGGCATAGGAGGTCCACGAGCGAGACGGCACGGGAGGGCCACGAGCAGCAAGAACAGAGGGAACCTCAAGAAGACCAGCACCACGAAGACGAGTCTCCTCAGCACGAAGCTCAGCAAGTACCTCAGAGAGCGGAAAATGGCCACGGGCAAGCAGCTGGGCCCGGCGCGGCTCAAACTCCTTGCGGAGCCGCGACAAGAACTCAAAAACGCGCTGAAACTCCAGATCCGCGCGCACAGTCAGACAGCAGGGACAGGTGGCACACACAGCTGTATGGAGAGAATCAAGCTGACGCCAAATAGCAGCACTCTGAGTATAGAACTCATCAATAGTAGAATCACCCTGCTGAAGGGCATGCTCCTGACGGACCACCGACAGGTAAAGAGCATCCCCAGACGGCTGATAGCGCTGACGAAGAAAATCCCACTGAGCAGCAGCGGTGGGAAGACCCATAAACTCAGCAGCATACTGAGGCAGAACACTGGAGGTGAGAACAGCAGCAGCACGAGCATCCTCATCTATCCACCGAGTGTACTCGGTCGGATCCAGCCGGTAAGTCGCAATGGCGATAGAGTGGTCCTGGACCTTCCGGTCATAATCAGCTAGAGCGAGTGTCATCGGGACTCTTGGCTGCATCCTTATCCGCCCGAGTAGCATCGGGGGCAAAGGCAACAGTGGCGGTGCAACGGGCACCGTAGGAGCAACGGGGCACAGCGGACAGGAGACCTCGCCAGAAAGCACACCCCAAAGACGAAGACCGCGCATGTGGACGCGCATGAAGGCAGCGAAATCAGGATAATTCGCGCCATCGAAGATCACCGGGCAGCGAGGGATCGCAACATAGCGGATCGGCCAGGGGGCGTTGGGCAGCGGCGGGCGGAGGGCGTCGGAGCAGAACGACGGGCGGAGGGCGTCGGGCGTCAGGGAGCAGAGAGCACGCGCGGGGCCGGTAGCCAGGGAGCACGCGCGGGGCCGGGCGGGGGAGAGATCCAATCGGCCTGAGCGCTGAGATCTCCCAGACGAGGGCGGCGGCCTTGGCGAATCAAAGACGGACGAGCGGGGCGAGCAGGAGTCGAGGCAGAGCAGAGGAGATTGACCAACTTCGGTCGGGAATCGAGCGGAGGAAGAACGTCGGCCGGGAACCAGCTCAGATCGAAGACGGGGGCGGAATAGAGACGAACAAGCAACGGGAGAGGATCAATTTTTTGCTCTGATACCATGTTAGGGCAATATACTTGTTGTATTACCAGGGGGCCAAAGGCCACAATATATAGTACATGTACAGGTGCACATATGCAGAAAGCTCCCTAACATATGGGGAAACTACAAGATACAGATATATACATCTAACAGTGTGCACACCCTCGGCTATTCCTTTAGAAATTATAACAGAGTTATCAATAAGAGTTATTCCTCCCCCCCCCCCCTTCAACGAGTCCCCAAAGTGTCAAAGATTCATAAATACTCTTAGGCATAAGGCAAAATTCAGACATAATATCACAATGGGCATAAAAAGTTTCACCACCAATAACAACTTTAATAGTAGGGTCCCACATTGAAGGTTCAGAGTTCACTAAAACTTGATCAAGACGGTTACGAACATAACTGTAATTTTCTTTCAAGCGAGATGCACTTGTCTCAAGAGTGTTTAATCTATTATAAATGCTAATAAGAGCTCAATCAAAGTTATTAGCTGAACTATGTGATGCAACCAATTTTTTTATGGCATTGAAAGCTTGATCACCATTGCAATGAAGGAAATCTCCTCCCACTACAGCATCCAAGGCATATCTATAGCGAACCATAAGCCCAAAATAAAAATTACTAAGGAGCAGACTTAGAGTCATTTGAGGTTCAGCTTTACGATAAGAATCAAAAATTCTAGACCAAGCATCTTTAAAACTCTCCTCATCCCCTTGTTTAAAAGTAAAGACTAATTCCTCATGTGAAGAAGTAACATGTACGGAGCTAGACATGATAACAAAAGTAAACTAAGTGCAAGTAACTAATTTTTTTTGTGTTTTTGATATAGAGCAAATAAACAAGACAGAAAGTAAAGCAACTAATTTTTTTGTGTTTTTAGATATAAAGCAAACAAGACAGTAAATAAAATAAAGTAAAGCAAGACAAAAACAAAGTAAAGAGATTGGACGTGGAGACTCCCCTTGCAGCGTGTCTTGATCTCCTTGGCAACGGCGCCAGAAAAAGAGCTTGATAACGCGTGAAGCACATGTCCGTTGGGAACCCCCAAGAGGAAGGTGTGATGCGCACAGCAGCAAGTTTTCCCTCAGAAAGAAACTAAGGTTATCGAACCAGTGGGAGCCAAGAAGCACATGAAGGTTGTTGGTGGAGGAGTGTAGTGCGGCGCAACACCAGTGAAACCGGCGCCAACGTGGAACCTGCACAACACAATCAAGATACTTTGCCCCAACGTAACAGTGAGGTTGTCAATCTCACCGGCTTGCTGAAAACAAAGAATTAAACGTATCAAGTGGAAGATGATGTTTGTTTGCAAAGACCAGTAAAGAACAATGATTGCAGTAGATTGTATTCAGATGTAAAAGAATGGACCGGGGTCCACAGTTCACTAGTGGTGTCTCTCCAATAAGATAACTAACATGCTGGGTGAACAAATTATAGGTGGGCAATTTACAATTAAAGATTCAATACATATCAATGATGATTACTATGAGATTTAATCAGGGCATTACGACAAAGTACATAGACCGCTATCCAGCATGCATCTATGCCTAAATAATCCACCTTCGGGTTAGCATCCGCACCCCCTCCGAGTATTAAGTTGTAAACAACGAGATAATTGCATTAAGTATGGTGCGTAATGTAATCAACACAAATATCCTTAGACAAAGCATCGATGTTTTATCCCTACTAGCAACGAGCACATCCACAACCTTAGAACTTTACATCACTCGTCCCAGATTAAATGGAGGCATGAACCCACTATCGAGCATAAATACCCTCTCTTGGAGTTACAAGTATCAACTTGGCCAGAGCCTCTACTTGCAACGGAGAGCATGCAAGAACATAAACAACACATATATGATAGATTGATAATCAACTTGACATAATATTCTAGATTAATCGGATCCCACCAAACACAACATGTAGCATTACAAATAGATGATCTTGATCATGTTAGGCAGCTCACAAGATCTAAACAATGATAGCACAAGCGGAGAAGACAACCATCTAGCTACTGCTATGGACCCATAGTCCAAGGATGAACTACTCACGCATCAATCCGGAGGCGGGCATAATGATGTAGACCCCTCCGGTGATGATTCTCCTCTCCGGCAGGGCGCCGGAGGCGATCTCCTGAATCCCCCGAGATGGGATTGGCGGCGGCGGCGTATCTGGAAGGTTTTCCGTATCGTGGCTCTCGGTACAGGGGTTTTCGCGACGAAGGCTTTAAGTAGGCGGAAGGGTAGGTCAGGAGGCGGCGCGAGGAGCCCACACCATAGGGCGGCGCGGGCCCCCCTCTGGCCGCGCCGGCCTATGGTGCCGGGCCCTCGTGGCCCCTCTTCGTAACCCCTCCGGTCTTCTGGAAGCTCCGCGGAAAAATAAGACCCTGGGCGTTGATTTCGTCCAATTCCGAGAATATTTCCTTTGTAGGATTTCTCAAACCAAAAACAACAGAAAACAGCAACTGGCACTTCGGCATCTTGTTAATAGGTTAGTGCCGGAAAATATATAATAATGATGTAAAGTATGTATAAAACATGCAAGTATTGTCATAAAAGTAACATGGAACATAAGAAATTATAGATACGTTTGAGACGTATCATATCACATCATGTTTGGTTTAGTCAAAGCGACATTTACTTTATTTGTCACGAATACTAGGAAACACACTTTAGCAAAATCCAATTTTCTCAGCCTCTTTATCAATGTAGATCTCAATGGTGATGCATCAGATGCTCATCCATCTTTCATTTCACCTTTTGATGCAGTATTCTCCATTTCCTATAAATTTGAGAATTGCCATGTTCAGCATTTTTCTCAGAAAATACTCCAAAACATATTCTTTCAATAAGAACTTGGATCACTGTCATTTTACAAATCAAGACTTAATAATAGGACCCTATGTCACAACATAGGTGATGTAGCACATCTCTTCTATCAATTAGTAATTGTTTGGAATACCACGAACATCACCATGTTTCTCCAAAAACATATAGTATAATATAAACATCTCGATGTTTGTATTTTTTTATATTTTGCAAGCTACAATACTATGTTCTTTTCTTGTCTTATTTTGGACTCCTTCAGAATTTTGTTTCAACGACGGTAACTTTGAAAATTACAATTAAAACCTTTTCTCCATCTATCTTAATAGATATTTCAAAGTTTTAATATTTTCAACTTTTTCAATATTTTAGGTACTTTATACTTTATATATTCTCTCACATATTAAGTTGTTCACTGAAAATTTCCATTCACATGTGTCAACACATATGTGACGGAATTTCTCATGTGGCTCCCACTCAAAATATATCATCACATATTAATGTGGAATATCACATATAGCTCCCACTCAAAATATATCTTCACATATTAGGATATTTATAATAAGCTCCCACTCAATTTAATGCAAATTGCACGCATTCTCATTATTTTGGATTATTCAAAAATCCCTTTTGATCATCGTATCAAAATTACGAATTCCACTTAGGATGTTCTAGCATTCACAAACTCTATCAGTTGTATTTATACAACCTTGTTCCATTTTACGAATGGTGCAGTTTTGTTGTGAAAGACTCCTACACAACGACGGCCATGAGAGCTACCTTACGAATTCCTACTTCCAATCCTGCAACCTATACAATATATTATCCTGCAACCTATACGATATATTGTGTAATAGTTGATATGTGACATATCAAAAATACATAATAGATAGATATAGTGGATAAATATAGAAAGAATAACTTGGCTGAAAGGATTTGGATGCACAAATACTATGTACATGATAATAAATTAAACAATAAGAAGAAATCTAAGAAAAAAAAGTAATAGATGAGGAGAAGGAGCTAAAGAACCTATCAACAAGGCGCATAAGAAGTGAGTCTATCTCACTTGGTTAGGGGAGTGGGTGTACAACCCAACCACCCATGTTTAAGTCCCCACGGACGCAGATTCGGATTCTTACTATTTAAAAAAATCATTGCAAGGGCTTCCTCTACCGTATACCTCTAAAAAAACAATGATGCATCTATTCATTTCGATAAGGGGGCGTTGAGTGTCGCTCGCCTGATCTAGATGACAAAATCGGTTGCAATTTATGTCGGTCGATAACGATCCAACGTTGGGAAACAGTGCATCAAACATTTTTCACTTTAGTGCTTTGTTTTTTGTGAAACTAATCCACAATCCTAGCTTCTTCATTTCAAAAGAAGGGTTATATCCTGTTGCCCCTAACTATCCTTATATTTACATAAAAATGCCACCGTTGTGATTTGTAACTAGAACATAGTGTTGCAACAAAAAAATCTCACCCTACATACAAGGAAAATACACAATTACAACACAAAACACCAACGATTACCACAAAAACCGCAACCTTTAACAACAAAAAACCATGTGTTTGTGGCATTTTGCAAAATTGTTTAAGTAAGAATTTTTGTTGCAAACTTATTTGAAACTAAAATCACCACCTATTTTAATAATAATCACAAACATTTACAAAAAAAAATTAATTGTATGAAAAAGTGGTTGGCAACAAATCAAAAGCAATTACAACAAAATTCAATATCTATTACAATAAAAAACACATGTTTGTGGCTATGAAAATTTCGTTAAGCCATGACAAATTAATTACAGATTTAGGTACAAGAACACCATCTATTTTAACAAAAAATAATAGGCGATTACAACAAAAATCGCAAACTTGTGGCAAATGCTCAAGTAAATATCACAACATCTCGTGTGTACTTTTGCTAGAAAACTTTGTGCGCGTTTGTTACAAAATTAACTAACATATACAACATCAAAAAAATCACGGGGAAACTGGTCCATGGCGAACTTGATCTCGCCTATTCGGCAACATCGGCCGTCATGAACACGATCATATGGGTCTTCATGCCAGGCGACAATGGTTGCATCCATCAATTATATGTTTGTAGCATAATTTATATACGTTGACAAAAATAAAATAAAAGGCATATATAGGATTACATAAATGCCACACCAAAAACTAGCCAAAGCTGTAGCAGCTAAATTGTTGGCTATCTATAGTTTTGCAACAAATAATAACACGTGTAGGTGCTAGCAAAGCAACTTTTTTTAAGCGGAGCACACATGCTAGAAAGCAACATAGCAGCAGTTAGTTTCTTCTCGTGTGTTCTATAACGTGCGTGTGAATAGGCGATGGGCTAGATCCTAGGCAAGCGATCGAGTCTCGGGCCAGAAAAAGGAACACGCGTTAGTGAACGCCCAACAACGAACAGAGCATGCAACCGATCTTTTTTCCTCGATCGGTCGCTGGATGAGAAGCATTTTCCTTTCGATAATCATCTGTTTGAGATATTTTATTTTTCAGATTGAGAAGCAACCCTGCCAGAAGATTTGTATCAATCATAGCTCACTCGTTGTTTCGTTATCATAGAAAGACCAGAAATAGGAAAATGGAAATCTAGCAAGAGACAAATGGGTCGTGATAGTTGCCTTTATCCAGTCCTTTCCGATCGTGCAACCCAATACGATATATATTGTGTAATATTTCCTCCGTCTAAAAAAAGATGGCTCAACTTTGAATAAATTTGGATATATCTAGATACTAAAATGCATCTAGAAACATCTAAGTCTTTACAAAGTTGAGACATTCTTTTATGGACGGAAGGAGTATATTTGATAAGTTAGGTGCCAAAACCACATGGTATGGATGATCTGATATCCAATATTTAAGCATTGGCTTGTTTGTCAATGCTCAACTCCAGTACGAATCTGTTTCTAGGAAAATTGTTGTGATGTAAACTTGGGATTGGCTTGTATATATGGGTGATCTGAAAGATTGCAGACAAGTTTCTGCGTTAAGCCCCATGGTGATCACGACGTGCCAACACTCCACAGGAACATCAATCATTCACCTTCACGTGCCAATCAATGAAGGCGTACCCTATCTCTATTTCTCTACATATGTGTGCGTGTATATATCCAAATTTCCCTGGCGCACCATTGTCTTCTCCAAAAGGGCAAACAACAATGGCGTCCCTTGACCCCTCTCTGGAACTGAAGCATGTCCTCCTATTCTCAGTACCACTACTCATAGCTCCTCTGGTAATATTGTTATACTTCCAAGCTGTTCGCAACAAGAAGAACGCCATCCGTCTGCCCCCGAGCCCCTTGAGGCTACCCATCATAGGGCATCTACACCTGATGGTGAATGAGCCCCACCGGTCACTGCAGAACTTGGCCCGCAGCCTGGGCCCAGTCGTCTACCTGCAGCTCGGCGACATCGCCGCCGTCGTGGTTTCCTCGCCGGAGGCGGCTACGGAGGTGCTCAAGACGCATGATGTCCATTGCTGCAGCCGACCCTCCTCCCCAGGCAAGTTCTATTACCCCGAGTGTAGAGTATGTGTAGATAACACACCACATCATCGGTTCTTATTAGAAATAATTTTAAGTGAAAACAAAAACTTCGAAATGTTTGTGAAATATAATTTGAACCAGGCAAATTATGTACGTACTCTAGGTGCAAATTTAATTACCTATGGGCAACAAGACATCGCATTCTCGCCATACAACGAAAGCTGGCGTGAGAGGCGCAAGTTGTTCGTTTCAGAACTCGTAAGCAGCAAACGCGTCCAGTCCTTCTCGCATGCGCTAGAAGCTCAAGTTGGCAACCTTATCCAATCACTCTCGCAGTCTCCACCGTCCAAGCCCATCAACCTGAACGTGACCCTCTTAACGCTCATCGACGGCTTCATCGGCACCGTGGCTTTTGGAAGCATGAACGGTGCGAAGCTCATGAAATACGCCAAGTTCCAGCAGGTCTTCAGCGAAGCCATGGTCGCCCTCTCCGCCTTCTCCGCGCAGGACTTCTTCCCGGCGTCCCCGATGAGCCGGTGGTTCGATAAGCTTGTCGGGTTAGAGGCGCGGTACCGGAGAATATTCCTAGAGCTGGATGCATACTTCGAGATGGTGATCAGCCAACATATGGACCCGGGAAGGGTGAAACCTGAGATGGATGACCTTGTGGATGTGCTGATCAATCTCTGGAAGGGACAGGCACTCACAAAAGACCACCTCAAGGCTCTCATTATGGTAAACCAAATGTTTTATGTGATATACTGGCTACATATAAGTTCAAAATAACAGTTAATAACGTGGTTATATCCTTTTGTGTAGGATGCGTTTATCGGTGGCACAACCACAAGCTCGGTAACACTGTTGTGGGCAATGTCTGAGCTAATCAAGAACCCGGCAGTGATGAAGAAGGCCCAGACAGAGATAAGGAATATGGTTGCCAACAAACAAACGCTGCAGGTCGACAACCTCTCTAAGCTCAAGTACCTGAAAATGGTCGTCAAGGAAACGCTGCGATTACATCCACCGGCGCCGCTGCTCGTTCCAAGGGAGACAATGGACCATGTAAAAGTCCTCGGCTATGATATCCCACCCAAGACAAGGATCTTCGTCAACGTGTGGGCTATAGGGAGGGACCCTATCCGTTGGGAAAAACCGGAGGAGTTTTACCCCGAGAGGTTTGACGACATTTCCATTGATTTTCATGGATCGCACTATGAGCTCCTGCCTTTTGGTGCGGGGCGGCGGATCTGCCCAGCTATCCACATGGGTGCGACAATCGTAGAGTTCACGCTTGCTAGTTTGCTGCATTCATTTGATTGGGAATTACCTCAAGGCATGACAAGCCAAGATGTGAGCATGGAAGGGACCGGAAGACAAGTTTACTGCAGGAAGACTCCTCTTTACCTTGTTCCATCCTGCAAGAAGCAGACCCACTTTCCATAGGAGGTGGCTACTGGCTAGATTGGTGACGGCGCGCATAGAAAAACTCAGCCAAAAAAGTGTTCAGATGGACGGCTAGAATCGACTCGGCAGCGAGATCAGATGGCTGGAACCACATATGGCCAGAAAATGCTCAGTTTCCCCTAGCTATATATCTTTTAGATTAGTCTTCCCAATTATGTTTTTTTTTACTTTAGCAAGTAACTAAGTGGAATTTTTCACCTACGATGGCGACAACTGCCTAGATACAGATTGATTCTTCAACACTCTAGACATGTTTTAGTGTCTTGACGCATCCATATTTTAACAAACTTGAGACAACTAATCTGGGACGGAGGATAGTACTATCTTTTGAGTTATGTTAAAAGTGATATGTTCGTATTAGTATGTGTGGGCTAGGTGTGTCGTTGTTGTACATAGACCGGGTGTCAACTCGATTCCTTGTATTGGCTTAATGCAACATCCTCACAATGTTGTGTGAGGGGTTCACAACCTACCTACCCATAACTGACACAAAATTTCATATATGGCATGTTGTGCTACTCTCTTAAGACCAACATGCAAATCCTCGATAGATGTTTCACCAGAGGAACCAATACGAGAAGAAAGGAAAAATTATTGGTTGGATCTCACAGAACGAAACCACGTAGAACACAACATTGGACTCTGGATTCCAGAACTCAAGAAACAAGCAGGACACTAGCCATGAAAAGAACCTCAACGCAAAAGACTTCGGAAGACGTGGGTCCACTCCCGTGAGCCTCACAAGGCAAAATGCCCCAAACTGAGCCCGCCATATGGATGGCAAGTACTCAACATGCTAATTTTTGTAACGGAGGTAAGGACCAAAAACGTAACATGTGGGACCTATAACTTCTCACATATTTCTTTCATATAAATAGAGCATCATCTGCTCAAGGAGAGCAAAGGTTGATTCATTTATACTCTCCCACAGTCCCACTTTCCTTCTCAGGAACTCTCTCTCAATTTTGGTGTACCTTTTGAATAAGTTATTTGTACTATGCCAATAGTTTTTTTTAGAACTCGTGGATGTACAAACATTTTTCTCACGTGAATTTTTTTTCAATTTTATGACCTTTTTTACGTTTTAAATATATTTCGCAGAAAAGTATTTTTAATAGTATATAAATTTTGTGGAAAAAATTGCTACCCGTTAATGGTCGTGCAATATGTGGCCCATCCCTAAAATCATCAGGACGCAACATCAGCAGCCCTAACTTGGATTGGGTAGGAAGGCCCTTTTTATTCAGCCCACTAGTCCACACGTGCAGACTGCCACCGAGGAACAGTACCAGCCCATCGGGGGGATGCTGTACACCGACCTGGTCGGCGTGTACGGGGCACCGCACACCCCACCGACCAGGTCGGTTGGTTGGGCCGCGGCCCATTAAGAGTAGGTAAGTTTTTTTCCTTATTTTGTTGTTTCTTTTCTGTTAATATTTTTCTTTTTCAATATCTAACTTTAAAAAAATATTTCGGAGAACAAAATTTCAAAATCTGTTCAGATTCGAATTTTTCGCAATTTTAAAAATACTCAGATTTTGATTTAATTTTTACGAATTTGAATATTTTGTGGATATGGACATAATTTAAATTTGAACATTTTTTAAAATTTGTAAAATTTATTTTTTCCAAAAATTAACATCCTTAGTTATGAACATTTTTCGAATTTGAACTTATTTTTCAAATTTGAACGCTTTATATATTTGAACGGATTTCAAATTTAAACGCTTTTATAATTTGAACATTTTTCGAATATGAACATTTTTTCAACTTTGAACGGATTTCAAATTTGAACGCTTTTATTATTTGAACGGTTTTCAAATTTGAACATTTTTTTAATTTTGAACTATTTTCAAATTTGAAAATTTTCTGAATTTAAACTATTTTCAAATTTGAACAGAAAAAAGAAACAGAAAAGAAACAAAACAAAAAAAGAAACAAAATAGAAACAGAAAATAAAAAAGAAAAGGAAAGAAAAGAAAAAAGAAAAAAAAGAAACAGAAAACAGAAAAAAGAGGCGAACTGGGCCGACCAGGCCGGCCCATACCGCGCGCGGGGGGTGTGCGGCGCGCTGTAGCGGCCGACCTGGTCGGTGTATAGGATTTCTGGCCCATCGGGGTGCCTCTATTCCGCGCTCGACGTGGGACAGAAAATCGATCCGCCCGCGTCAACATTTTTGTTGGGCTGATCCATTTATCTCGTTCGCCTCCTAGCTGCCACTACACCACAGTTAATTATTAGGGGCACTAAAAAATGCCTCAAAAAATAGAAAAAATGCCTTTGTAATCTTTGAAGGCAATAAAAAAAGTGCCGCATCAAATAGTGTAGGGAAAAATCATTTAATGCATTATTGAAAAGTGCCCCTAAAAATAGATCTTTTAAGGCACTATTGAAAATGCCTTTAAAAATAGATTTTTTGAGGCACTTTCAAATCTGCCTTACAATATTTTTTGAGGCACTATTTGAGCAATGCCTCTAAATGTTTTTGTTGGCACTTCCTACAAATGCCTCTAAAAATAATTTCAGGTACTTCCTAAACATGCCTCTAAAAACAATTCCAGGCACTATGCCATAATGCCTCTAAAAACAATTCCAGTCACTATGCCATAATGCCTCTAAAAACACTTCCAGGCACTATGCCATAATACCTCTAAAAACACTTCCAGGCATCATACAACAATGCCTCTATAAATACTTGCAGGCATCATATAATAGTGCATGTATAAATACTTGCGGGCATTTTCAAACATGAATTGAGGTTCCCATTGCATACATTATATGATGAGTGATTGTACAGGAAACATATCATTCAATTTATCCGTTTCAAAACATCACTCAATTTCAAGATTCAAGAACTGAATCTAGACAGTTTCAACGTACAAAATTCATTCCACTATGGCAACTGAAAATACAAGATTTCATTTCCATCAACTTTGGAAACATGTATATGCTTTAATTTGACAATCAGCAATTTGACATCTTCATGTTGACATCCACAGCTTCACTAGTTCACCCATTCTTCTAGTTCTGGAAACAAGGTGCATATTATGACATGAATATGTGCAACAGCTAAGATTGGTAATGTCAAGTTAATGGCATCAGGTTTCAGCCTATATACCTGAGATAACTTATGGTTGTGCAACTTGTGAAGTAGTCTTTCCATTCTCGCCATCTCCAGAACTCCTCTTTCTCTTCATTTTCTTATCAGAAAAAGCTTGAGACTCTGAATCGGGAACAACATTCTGAATATCTGCTTCAGGTTTCTTCCTCAAGTACTTGTCATGGTCTCTCCATATGTCACAATGATGAAACTCTAACTTGTGGTCTCATTGATCTGCGGTACATTGTATGCATTCAACATATATATATGAATTTTTAGTATGAAAAGTAGATGCTACAAGATATAGTATTCTTACGTAGATCCTAGGCCATGGAATGCATCTGGCTTGAGCACTTCCCAGTTTTTAAGTCTCCCCTGTGGACGTGGCAACTTGGTCGTTTTACTGCATATGTAGTTGACCTGCACCTCGACGTAATCACACAGTGGTTTGCCATCTGACCCTAAAGCATTTGAATCAACATTTATGACTGTACCAGTTGCTGCCAGGCACAAACTTGTCGGTGATCTCAGCGACACTTCCATCCCTGCCTTGATTTCTATTATCTATATAATTCCAAATAGCATAATGCCAATATAAGAACACACCAATATGTTTGTCGTAGCAGCAATGTAGAAGTGTTTATAACTACCTCTTCTCCGTTGTTCAATTTGGCATTATTAGCTTCTACTTTTTCCACCTTTACTTTGTGGAACTTGATTGCCTATATTTTGCAGATGTGGTTATCATGATGCAATTCTTCAAAGCTGAACCATGAAAGTTAAGAGAAGTGTGAACTAACCTCTGCCTTCTCCGTCTTTTTGTTTTTTGGAGACGGTGTCCTCCGATTGAAGGGCGGGCCTGGTGCAGCGGTAGAGCCTCACCGCCTGTGACTGAGAGGTCCCAGGTTCGAGTCGCGGTCTCCTCACATTGCACTTTGTGAGGGTAAGGCTTGCCACTAACACCTTCCCCAGACCCCGCACAGTGCGGGAGCTCTGAGCACTGGGTACGTCCTTTTTTTTTGTCCTCCGATTGAAACTTCTTTTCTTCTTCATTCTTCCTCTTTCCTTTCTTCTTCGCATCTTCAACTTGAATTGTTTGGTTTTCCTGGCCTGTTGTTGCTGTCCTTGGTTCTTGTTTCTTGACTACTGATTTCCTTGGTTCTTGTTGCTTGACTATTGATTCAATTTCTTGTGGTTCTACTGCACATTGGGTTGGTTCTTCTGTTTTGACTGCAGATTGGCTAGGTTCTTGTGGTTTGACTGCATATTGCTCGACAGTAGCTTTCAAATCTGGATGTGTTACTGCAGCTTCTTGGGTTGAATTCTGTCTTAGAGAAGCTTGGAAGATTACCATCATTTCATTGCATGTTCGCTCCACCATTTCGCTTCATTTCATCTCCATCATCTCACTCTTAGCCTTCATCTCGTTCTTTAAATTTTCAACCATTCTTCTCAAATCCTTATTTTCTTTTTGGCTTTGCTTAAGTGCTAAAATTTCTTGATCAATCTTCTCGGATGCCTTCCCACCAACAACAAGGCCAAGCCCATGCCTTGTGGATGTCTTCGCCTTGGTGAATAGTGTGGAGTACAAATCTTCTCCATGCGCTTCTTCTCCCATCAACGCTGGATTAGCATCTAGCTTTTCCTTAATTTGTTGCTGAAATTACAGGTTCCAACCATCATCATTACAATTGAAGGAGTTGACAAAATAAGCTACAATGCAGCTACTTACAATATTTTTAGCAGAGAAAAGATCAACCGGGGCCCCATCTTCAGGTTTTTTCTCTAGATTTTTCTTGGGTTACAGCTTTGAAAAAAAATCATATTTGAAAAAATCAAATCTATTTTTTATATTTAAAAAGTTCAGATTCAAAAGTTATTCAAAACCAAAAAATTCAAAACTTGAAAGAAGTTCAAATTTGAAAGAAAAATAAGAAAAATGAAATGCCCACTAAACCGAAAGAAACCAGAAATAAATCGAAAAAGTTGGAGAACCTACAGTATAACCGGAAATAAAAATGATATACCTACCGTTGTATGGATCGGCATACATATCATCCTGCTTCTGGGCGGAGCTAAGAGCATCTCCACTAGTCTCCCCGAGAAGCCCCCCACGACCACTTTTTTTTCATCCGGACGGCGAAAAACGGCCCAGTCAGGCCCCCGGTTCCTCGTTTTGGTCCGGATTTGAGCCTATTTTCGTCCGGACTCCCCATGCCATCCTCGGTTTTCCGGGGGTCTCCCGGGGACTCCGTATGAAGCTAAACCAACCGCCCACGCCCACGTGTCTCCTCTTTCGTCCGGATTCCCCGAGCCATCCTCTTTTTCTCCGAGAAACACCGCTTGGGGAGCACACGACTGGGAAACTACTCCTCCCCACGCCAAATCTTCCTCCAATCCGGACGAAAATTTCGCCGAATTTGGGCGTGGGGAGTGCCACCGACTGGGGATGCTCTAATCACTCTGGCACTCGCACTGAGCGGGAAACGGGGATTGCCAACCCATCGATCAGGCCCGGGCCCACGGGAGTGCGGCCCGTGCGGCCGCACAGGGCCCCAAATTTTTGGGGGCCCAAAATTTTGAAATGGGCCTATAGAATGGACTATTGACGATTACTTCTGATATAGGGAACATAGCAAGCCCAGTCCAGATGGTTTTTGCAGCAAGCGTACGCGCTTATTGAGTTGGAGGTTGCAAGTTCAAATCCCCCCGGCAGTCCCTCTTGTTGCCCGATTTTCTTTGGCTTTTTTCTATTCGAATTGAAATCCCACCGGCAGCGCTCTTGTTACCTTATTTTCTTTGGCTTTTTTTTTCGAATTGACACAAATATTTGATTCCTTTTGTTAAATAATTACTACGATTTTAATTTATAGAGACTGAGGTAAATTTAATATTGTATTACTCTTGTGAGGATAGTTCTTATAATTGACTTATTTACTACATATACTTGTTGGGATAACTTTACATGCATCAAAACCATTTGAAAAAGGTAAATTTGATAGGGCTCCATTAGGTCTTTTTTTAAGACCATCGAGCCGGTATGGGTTTTAAACAATATTTTTCCTTTTAAAACTATTTTTAAGATAAACTTATCGCGAGCTTAAAATAAAATATACGGGCGTCGAGAGTAGTTTATCAATTTAAACTTTCATTTAAGACACACACACATATATATATATATATATATATATATATATATATATATATATATATAGGACATATTCATACTACACCCGGGTGTAGTTACACCCACGCGTGTTTCTCATAATCTAGAGAGTATCTATCATACCGGATAGTATGTACATGTAGTATGAAGTATATAAAACTATTTTGGAAGTATATATACTACTTTGTAGGCAGTATGTATATTTTTTTACGTAGACTCATTTTTTACGTATACATATGCATGTATTTCGGATATATAGTGCAAACTATGGGTTCACTTGCATTTTTTTCACCAAATTTGGTTTGGAGTATCTTAGATATCGTATACGAACATACTCAAACCGATAAACTATCGTATATACTTCCGTACGGAAGTATATAGATATGGGTGTAACTACACCCAGGGGTAGGAAGTATTTATCCTATATATATATATATATATATATATATGTTATAATTTTTTATTAATTATATTTTTCTAATGAGATAGGGCCCATTTTAAAGTTTCGCACAGGGCCCAAATTTTACCGGCCCGGCCCTGCCATCGATAGGCCTACTGCTTGGCGCACTACGATATGTTGTTGTTGCTGATGCCGTTGCGTAGGTGCATGGCATAAACCCCCACTGGAGTCGAGCGGAGTGCCGCGCCACAACTCTTTTGTTATGTCCTTTTATGGTTTGACGGAAATACACTTCAGCCTCTGACTCGAAGTCCGAACACCGCAACTGCAGCACATGACATAGTCGGCTGCTTGCTGATCATATCATCCTCGTGAGTTTTGCAGTTTTCTTCTTTTGAATAACTCATTCCCCACCAATTGAGAATAGATGATGTTTTGTGTGCTAACTGATTTATTAGAGCACACCTTGAAAAAGAGGATCATAGAGTTAAACAAATACTCCCTCCGACCCATAATATGTGAATAGACTTATGGATCGGAGGTACCTAAATTCTAATTTTCTCAACGTTCTCGATATATTGGTGCCCCTACTACTCAAACGAATAATTGTACTTTCGTGCCTATATTTTTGTAGTGCAAAAAAGGAGGAAAAACTCATCATACCATGTGGGAATTACTGGCTCTGGTATTGCATCGCCGTCGCGTTCAAACAGTGCAATGCAACGGCAAATCGATCTAAGGCTGGTGCCAATGGGGACGAGAGTGGGGGCGATAGCGTCCGGCGCGGGGCGGGAGAGAGGCGAGAGAGGGGCGAGACGAGAGCGGGAGGCGGCAGCGCTGGCGCCGGGCGGTAGGGGGCGGTACCACCCGCCTATAGCCCGCGTTGGAGGCGAGAGCGGGGCGAGAGGGAGGCGATAGCGGTGCTAGTGGGGACGGTAGGGAGGCGGTAGGCAGGCGTTAGGGAGGAGAGAGAAGTGAGAGCTGCCACTATAGCCCGTACATTGGCACCGTGGGGTGAGAGTGGGGTGAGAGTGAGGGAAAAAGCTGACGTGGCGGATGAGAGTGGTGTGGTGCATTGACACCAGCCTAAGTAGTCCCCCATTTAGCACTAGTAGCTTTGAGGCGTTGTAGTTGGACCGCGGTGGCGGATTCATTACTACCCGGTACGAAAGCTCTGCGTCAGCAACCGTATCATCTGCATTCAATCGTCGGCAACTTGGTATACAGTACTAGTAGTATTAATGAACTTCATGTATGTGTGTCTTCAGGAATCGAAATTTGCCCGTAGATTCACAATGTACAGCCATCGGTATTCTTGCTCCGTAGGTTCACAATTTACAACATCAGCAATCTTCGTCACAATGGATCCATAGGTTTGCATTCCACAATTGAACACTAACTCCGTCCACGGCTATAATTGTACATTTAGCTTTTGTTTTACGTCAAACTTTTTGAAATGTGAACAACATCATAAAAAAGAGTAGCAACATTCACAACACTAAATTAGTATCACTAAATTTATTTTGAGATGTAGTTTTATAATATATTAATTTAATGCCATATATTTTGCTATTTTAAATAATTTTATCATAATTATTATTTTCATTTAAGATAAAAGTTAGACGTACATGTATTCACGCATAGACACTACAATAACATATGGCTATACCTGGTGGATATTTTTGGATGGCATAAGATAAAAATTACTGGAATTATTTGTTACCCACTGGATAGGATTTCTAGGCAAATTAAACAATCTGATGTCAAGAGCTACTGAAATATTACATATGAACACATCCAAATTATTAGGAAAAAAAGCAAGAATAATAATTAAAGAACATGACCCCGCCAGTGCTTTTACCTTTATATTATTGAGCTAATAACACCACGAGAACCACTCCATCTAATGCACACCATCCCTTACTATCATATCCTTTGGATTGATGAAGTCTAGCATCAAGATGGGAGTAACAATATGCATCTAAAATTATATTATAGACAATTATAGAAAAGGATTGCACTGTATAAATTATCTCATAAAACAAGGGTCCACCATCAAAGATATAAAATGAAAATAATCAAGTAGGGTATCTCATATGATCTAATATAGAAATAAAAGCACAAACAGATATTTCATCAACCTACAACCAGAAGCCCATATTACAGGGGTGGAGCACGCCCACACCATGGATGGTGGAGGTGGAGATGCGATCAAGGCGATTTCAGTGACACTCCCCTCCAATCTTGTACCACGCCTCCTCGGCCATGAAAAACATTGAGGGGGTAGAGTAGCCAGTTAAGGTCTAGAGAAATCCTCGCTGAAAGGGCAAAGGCGGGCTTACATGGGCCCACACAACATGTTGGCGCGTCGGGGGCTAATGGGGCATCAAGCCCCCCTCGTAGTCCGCCCATACATCCTCTCGTGTGCGTCCAATTGTGTGGTGATCTTCATATTAATTTGACTAAAAATCCATTCTTATTACCTGATTTGTTTCGCTTCTGGAAGGAAGATTACATAAAAGAGTTTTATTTTGCCTTCTGAGGTTGAATAGCAAGATAAATAGGACAGGGTGAATCTAACCAAAAAAAACAAATGAAATAAACTTCAAAATGCATACACATGTTTTGAACGCATCATGTGGATACATAATGGGAAAGTTCTACGACAAAAGAGGGTGGGGGGGGCAGTAAGGCATTGCCGGAACCATATGCCTTCAAGGACCTCATCTAGCGGTGCTAGAGTGAACTTGATGCGTCGGTGGAGGTCGTTTTGTGGTGGTGGCAAGGGGTTCTCCGTAGTACCCCATTAGAGTGACCTCCGAGGCATGACCTTCTAGATTGGTGGGCGAGAATGGAGATATGACCAGACCGATAGGGATGACATTCTTTTCTCTATGTTATCTCCGTTTCATGCTTTATATACACTACATATCTGTTTATAGAATATCTTTCGGTCAAAATATTTGTAGATTCGACTAGCATAGAAATGTTTAATTGCCATTGAAGTTCATAAGATAGTCATTCACATTTTATCACTATTTTGATTCAGTTTTATCAAAACAATAGTTTGATTAAAAACATTATATACTTTTTTCATTTATTGATGGTCAAAGTGTCACGTTGGAGACATGAGACAATAACGTGACGCAGATGCGGCAGCAGGATCGGACGATGCGGCCTCTCTGGCAATATATCTATAGACTATTGCTCGCCGTTTGGTACAATACCTGATCAACAGTGCTAGCATTGGCACATATTGATCTTGCCACATCAGCTGCTGATCCATTGTTTTGACTGGCCCCAAAGGGTGACCCTCGGCTCTCGTCGTATTATCGCAGTGATAGTACATGCATTCGGGGTTTGAAGTTTGATGATTGCTCAGGATTGGCATAGTTGCATCATTACATGTCGGCATCCATATGGTCGGTCCTACAAGCCTAGTTCAGTCTTGTTCTGAATCTGAAGTAGGAATTAAATCCAAGCGCAGCATTCAGTAACTTGAGCTCCTGGGACTGGGAACCGCGAGATACGGGGACAAAGGCAATACTTTGAGCCCGTATGGCGAAATTCGAACGAAACTAAGGCATCTCCAGCGGCGCGTGGACACCTAAAATGTCTACGGGAGTCCGTTTGCGTCGCCAGACGGACGCGAAAATGGTCGCGCGTCCGTTTGCGTCTCGGGCTGGCTCCAGCGGGGCAACGTATTTTCGTCGCAGGTCAGAATTCAAAAAATAGAAACAAACATCAACTTTGCACGAAATTTTACAGCCGCAATTTGAGGGCTGAAACAAGTTCATCCCACTTTGCATATTGTACGGCGCAAAGTGGAGACCAAAAGGGGCACAACAAGGCCTGAACAGCAATAAAAATGTCCAAAGGGAGGCCAAGGTGTTGGACGCATGGCACCGGCGATCAGGCGTCTCGCGCGCGGATTTCAGCGCACCTCTTCATGAACCAGGCCCTGGTGTCGTCGTCGATGCTGCTCAAGTCGGCTAGCATGATCCTAGTGTCCTCTCAAAGATCTTGGCCTGGGCGTCCATCCTCCTAGCCTCGGCGTCAAGCAATTTGGCCTCGGCGTCTGCCTTTTGGATCTCAATTACCTCTTCCGCGAGGTTGTGGTAGATGCCAGCTGCGACCTCTTTTTCCAGACGCCTCTTCTCGTCCCTAGCAGCCAAGGCGGCACGATTGTCGGCCATCATCTTCTCCATGCTCTGGGTGAACGCAAGGGCCTGCGCCTCCCGTTGTAGATCGGCCTTGGTAGCCTTGTGGCCTCGGGGACGAGGTGGAAGGGCTAGACGGCCTTGATCGTCGTCTTCGCCGTCGAGGTTGATCGCTGTCCCATTCCTCACAGCTTCGTTGTAGGACGCAAAGCTTGTCATCCACTTGTTGGCGTCCTTCAGCATGTCCCAGCAATGGACCATATGGAAGCCCTTCTTATGCGTCGCCCTGAACTTCTCCAAGGCGCGGGATACCTGGGCAATCATAGCCGCCAATGATGTACATACAATGATGCAAATAGTGTAGAATGATGATGGTTGTATCGTGTTTACCACTGTCATGACGCCAGCGCCGCTTACGGGGTTGTTAATAGCATGTTCGTCCACCGAGCAAAACTTGCTTGTCTCTTGTTTGATGTAGTTCCATCTTTTTTGGAGGGACTCTTCCGTCCGAGGGCTTGTGATATGGTAGGGCGGGTGTATCCTGGTCTCGTTGTACTGCTGCAAGACCTTGGCCCAATAGACCTTGCCCTTTTGCTGCGCGCCATTAATGCAATCATGGCTCGTTGCCAGCCTTGCTTCGCACAAACACTTATCCTCATCGTCGACGAAGCCTTGTGTCCTGCGGCTCTCCCCCTTCTTCTTCCTAGCAATGCCAGGCTGTGTTGGCGCGTCGCCGAAGTCGTCGATGGACACGGGTGTTGGATGCGTCTGCTGGGAGGCGAACAGGCATGCGGTTTCGATGTCCTCCGCCCGATCATCTTCCGTTGGCGCCCAGTCATCCTACGGGCCTGTCCCGGCCCAATCACCGGGAGCAAAGCCGCCGCCGAAGATAATTTCCTGGATGTCAGACTCATGGCGGTCCTTCCAATAGTCCTACGAATGACCGGACGTTAGACGCATGAAACACGGCAACCGCACACATTGAGAGAGCTCACGTACCGGGTCGTCCATTGTCGGGGCAGGCGGCGCCATTTCGTCGAACAGGATGCGGGGCTGTGGCATGCTCTCCTCCGGCACCTGGCGTGTCTTCTGTGTCACGCCCGGGCAGGAGTCACCGCTTCTAGGCGTCCGGTTGAGGTTGGGAACCGCCGCCCCGTTGAACTGCTCCGCCGCCCCAGTCAACTCCACCGGCGGCAGGCCGGAGGCGAACCGTGACGCCGGGTGGCCCTGCAAGGGAGTGGGAGTTCCAGGACGCAGCTGGGAACTTACCGAGCTCACCGACGAGGCCGGAGGAGCGACGCCGGTGATCCCCTCTCTCTTGACGAGCATGTTGCCCTCCGCTAAGGTCGGATGGAGAGCTACTTGCGCGACGCCGACTTTGATCTGCATCTGTGCCAGGCCTGCTGGTTGGCGGCCGCGGCAGTCTTCATCTTCTAGTTCTTGCGCCGGCCGCGACGTTTCGCGGCCTCGGTCATTTTCTCCTCCGGGGAGAGCACCTTCTTTGCCGCCGCTGGTGGCGGCCCGCTTTGCTTCCGCCGGAGCCTCCATTGTGGCTACGGGGGAGTGTGGGGCGGCGGCGGGTGCGAGGGTTTGCTCCGCATCCATGGCGGTGGCTGCGGCGGCGAGGACGTCCATCGCTTCTGGACTGCTCGCGCCGGTCTAGTTTGCTTTTTCGCGCGGGGAATGGCCAGTGGCGGGAATAATATCGGCCTCCCTGCCACTGACGCGTGGGTCCTACGTCTTTTTCGGTGGACACTCGGCGCGATCGCGCAGCGTCCGCGGAGACGCAAACCTGGCGCATATTTAGGCCAGGTTTGCGTCTCCGCGGACGGGCCGGTCACTTTGCGTCGCCCCACTCGAGCAGGGCCCAGACGCATTTCCGGTCACGGTGGATGCAAATAGTCACTTTGTGTCGCGTCGCTGGAGATGCCCTAAGGCCGGATTGAGTTAAAATAGAGCGTGGGAGGCATTAGTTTCCTAGTCGCACCTTCAGCATTCGCCCAACAACGACGATAATTTTAAATAATTGTTTTCCCGCTACACAAAAGTATCGCTCAATAGTTCAGCGATCGGATCTGCCACGTACCGTGATCTAAACAAAAACTAGAGGATAGCATGGACATCGGCAGTTCCTTCCTGCGCGTTGTCTGCCGCCGGAGTCGGGCGGCGATGCATCGTTGGCCGCCGGAGTCGTAGCGGCGGGAGTGGACGGCGGAGGACAGGACGAAGCACTCGATGGAGGTGGTCGGAGGATGTCTTGGCGATGACCGTCGTACCAAGCCCTCGTCTCCTCATCCATCTTGTTGTCGTTGCCGCCGATCACGAACGCCAGGTCGGTGTTCCTCTTCTTCGTCGCGGAGATTGCCTTCAGCAAGGCGACCGGACGTCCTAGTTGGCGAGTATCCCCTTCCACCTGACGTCGTACTTGTCGTCCCTCCCGGGAGCGTGAGCCCTCGTGTCGGCCCAGCACTTGTCGAAAAACGCCTGCAACCTATCGACGGGATGGACCGTCTTCTTCAGTTCTTTCAGCTTCTTCTGGCCGAGCTCGGGGCGGCCGCCGACGCGGCAGGGGCTGGAGCATCGGGGTTGTACTGCTCGTCCTTGTTCTTCGCGAGGTTCCGGCGTACGTCCGCCCTCTTCTCGCAATTCTCGATGCGGGAGAAGACATTGAGCTACTTGAACGCCAGGTCGGTGTTGTCGCGGTACATGTCGAAAGGACGGCGCATCTGCAAGACAGGCTGGTGAAACAATATTAAAACACGGCGATCCATGATCGAGGGATGGCACGGCGAGTCAGCTCACCTTTTGCTCGAAGTCGGCGCCGCTCTCCGGGCGAGCTTCGATTTCCTCCTATATGACGTGGCACTTGCTGCACGCCGTCTGGATGATCTCCCAATGGGTGGCCATGGCCTTGTCGCCGCGCACCATCACCGTCTTGTCGAAGTACGGATCAACGATCTTGCGTTCGTCGAATGCCAACTTGACCCGCTGCCAATATGTCTCATAGTTTTGATTGGCGCCGGTAATGCCGTTCATTGAGACGGTCTTCCAAGCTTCGACGAGGCACTCCTCTTCTTTGCCCGTCCATTTGATCCGTGGCTCGGCCGGCGGCGAGTTCTTCTTCCTCTTGTTATTCCCCTTCCCCATCGCCCCAGGATCAGGCACATCCTTCTCCTCGATGTCGCCATGTTCTTCTTCTTCTTCGTCGACGTCTTGGGTGCCGTCTCCGAACTCCACATTCTGATCGTCGGCGGTACCCCGCGACGCGATCGCTGCCATCGCTCTAGTCTCCTCTTGCATGAAGAATCTCGCGCTCGACGCGGCGGCCATGGAGCTCGACGTAATCATCTCGTGCGTCACACCGTCGTTTGGCGGCGGCATCCCACCCAACAATGCGCCCATGCCGTTCCCGGGATGGAGAAGGAGAGCGGCCCTCGGCGCAGAACAGGCGAGATGCCCTCGTACGCGCCCAGGTAGTCGCCGTCGTAGTCCGGATGATAAGGGATTAACTTATCAATGCCTACAAGTTGTAGACTAGGGTTAAGTTGGAAGTAGAGGGCAAGTAGATCTCGAAGGTTTCAGCCGGAAAGTACTCGACTGCTATGAAAACTAGAGTTGTCTGGAAAACAATGAATCGATCCTCTCTTTGTCCCTCGACTCCCCCTTATATAGGAGGCGGAGCCGAGGATTTCGTGATACACAAGTTACAGAGTTCGGGAGGGTTTCTGACCCGTCCCGAAATAGTTACAAGTCAATATTCCTAATACAATTCTATCTTTCCAAACTATCTCTCGATTGGGCTTATGGGCTTTGTAAAACTTCATGTCGTGGGCCTTCAGTAAACCCCGGGTACCTTCTTCGACAGGCCCATTGGGGATGCCTATGTCAGTAGCCCCCAAGATTTTGCTTGAATCGAAGAGTCAGGGAAAATCTCCATCTTTACAATCTGCATATGAGTTCTTCAACTCGACAAATAATCTTTTCGAAGGATTTATATATTGTACATGGATAACGGTAATTGGGGTTGGTTCGTCTGATAGATCAGGTACCAGTTAACTGCTCTCGTAGCAATCCACCAAAACCTACTTCAAGATCACGTCCCTGGACATGATCTCGGGATACTCGTGTAATTCGACATGTGCCGCTTAAGGTCTTACCAGATGCCGAATTCCAGTCATGTTTTATCGGGTACCTAACGCGTCCGTTAGGATTTTTCTTCGTATCTGTTGACACGGAAAAAGTAGCAAAGCGTCGTCAGAGGCGGTGCCACGCCGCACAGGACGGATCCCGGGGACTTGCCTTCGCAGAGTTTTGCGGCATTCAGATATTATTTCGTGACTTAGGCGCTCTGAGAATATATTGATTTGAGTCAACGGATGACTTATATTGCTTTTAACTTATCCTCCCGATGGGAGTATATGAAGAGTTATTTTGATAACTCGAAATATACTCATCAGTACTTATTAAATTTCATCGGGCACGCGAACAGCGTTCCCGATGGGAGTATCCGCCGAGGCTACAGCCAAGTGCTTTGTACTTGGTTGTAGGCTCACCTTTGTAACATCTTAGCCACTATATTGTTATATCTCATGCTTCTGTTCATATTTATCGGGTGCGCGAACAGCGCTCCCGATGGGAGTAGCCCCCGAGGCTACAGTCGAGGATTTATACTTGGCTGTAGGCTCCAATTTGTCTCTGTCGCAATATTTTGAATCGTCGCCTTCTGGATTATCTCCATCAATCTTCTCGACATATCTTTATAAAGTAGTCCCCGAGCATTTGGACAAAAACTTGTATTTGGTCAAAGGCTCTCGAGATTACCAGTCGTCATTCATTGTCGCCAATTTTCGAATTATCAAAGTCGAGATTTTTCCATTGATAAAGTGACACCAGTGGTGACGATAGCCACGACCACTGTATCAGGAAGACGCGAGAGCTATCCCTTCGCTGACCTGCGGGCCCGAAATCTGTGGCACGTTGACACGTTACGCAAGTGGGGGACACACGTCCTCCGCTTTTTCTGGCACGCACACTGTAGGGCCTGTTCAGTTCCATCATAGTAAAAATACGTTTTTATCCCTTGGTCCACGTGTAAATCATCAAGCCCATTCACACAGTATCCAATGGTGCATCAACTTGCAAATTTGACTATAAAAGACCTTTTTTTCTTCCTCCGTTCTTCCCTTCGCTGCGCCGCACCTCTGCTTCTCTCTCTCCAAAATCCCCATTGCCAAATACGCTCCTGCGCCCGTGCCTACTTCCCTGCTGCAACCAACTCCACTGAATGCCGTCGCGGACCAATCTCACCAAGCACACCTCCCCCATGGCGACAGAAGGCCTGCAAACCTCCGAGTGGAAGAGATCTAGGATCTCAAATCAAGATGTGAACCTGCTCAAGAAGCTTGGGTTCATGAAGAAGGAGAACACGCTGATCTTCCACGGCAAAGAGAGCTACCCTACACCACGCATTGGATACCGGGTAACCTTTGTCGATCATCTCATCCGTGGACTAGCTACTTGATGACCCACAAGTATAGGGGATCGCAACAGTCTTCGAGGGAATTAAAACCCAAATTTATTGATTCGACACAAGGGGAGGTAAAGAATACTTATAAGCCTTAACAACTGAGTTGTCAATTCAGCTGCACCTGGAAAAACACTAGCAACAGGGGTGATGTGAAAGTAGCGAGTAATATGAGAGCGAGTAATGTGATAACACAGCAGCAGTAATAGCAATATGAGAGCAATGGCACCAGAAAATAGTTGACATGTAGAACGAGTATATGATGATGAAAGATGGACCGGGGTTCCCAGCTATCTACACTAGTGGCAACTCTCCAATAACAAGTGTTGGGTGAACAAATTACAGTTGGGCAATTGATAGGATTGATAAGGCATTAAGAAAGAACATCAATTCATTAATCATGTAGGCATGTTTTCCATATTTAGTCGTACGTGCTCGCAATGAGAAACTTGCACAACATCTTTTGTCCTACCAGCCGGTGGCAGCCGGGCCTCAAGGGAAACTACTGGATATTAAGGTACTCCTTTTAATAGAGCACCGGAGCAAAGCATTAACACTCCGTGAAAACATGTGTCCCTCACATCACCGCCATCCCCTCCGGTTGTCCCGATTTCCGTCACTTCGGGGCCTTTGGTTCCGGACAATGACATGTGCATACAACTTGTAGATACAATCTAAGCAATAATTATAGAGCTCAAATCTAAGATCATGCCACTCGGGCCCTAGTGACAAGCATTAAGCATACCAAGATTGCAGCAACAATAACTTCATAAACTTTGTAGATAGACAATCATAATGTAACAATCCATCGGATCCCGACAAACACAACACCGATTACATCAGATGGATCTCAATCATGTAAGGCAGCTCATGAGATCATTGTATTGAAGTACATGGGGGAGAGAATACCAACTAGCTACGGCTAGAACCCGTAGTCCATGGGGGAACTACTCACGGAGCATGATGGAGGCGATGGCGTTGATGGAGATGGCTTCCGGGGCACTTCCCCGTCCCGGCGGGTGCCGGGACAGAGACTTCTGTCCCCCGAATTGGAGTTTCGCGATGGTGGCGGCGCCCCGGAGTCTTTCCGGAGTTTCGTCAAGTGGTACGGTGTTTTTAGGTCGAAAGGGGTTTTATAGGCGAAGAGGCGGCGCAGGGGCGCCACACCCTAGGCCGGCGCGGCCGGGGTCCGGCCCGCGCCGCCATGTGGTGTGGTGGCCCCCTGGCCCCTCTCCGACTCTTCTTCGGTGTTCGGAGCCTTCGGGAAAAATAGGAGGTTTGGCGTTGATTTCGTCCAATTCCGAGAATATTGCCCGAACAGCCTTTCCGGAACCAAAAACAGCAGAAAACGAGAACCGGCACTGTGGCATCTTGTTAATAGGTTAGTTCCGGAAAACGCATAAAAACATCATAAAGTGCAAGCAAAACATGTAAGTATTGTCATAAAACAAGCATGGAACGACAGAAATTATGGATACGTCGGGGACGTATCAGCATCCCCAAGCTTAGTTCCATAAAAAGAATAATTTCTGTAGTGACATGCTACTTACATAACCTTGATCATACAATTACAAAGCATATGAAATGAATGAAGTGACTCAAGGCAATGATCTATAGTTGCTAACAAATAGATAACATATAGCAAAACTTTTCATGAAGAGTACCTTCAAGACAAGTATCAAAAGTTTTGCACAAGAGTTAACTCATAAAGCAATAAGTTCAAAGTAAAGGCATCGAAGCAACACAAAGGAAGATATAAGTTTCAGCGGTTGCTTTCAACTTGTAACATGCATATCTCATGGATAATTGTCAACACAAAGTAATATGATGAATGCAAATAAGCAAGTATGTAAGAATCAATGCACAGTTGACACAAGTGTTTGCTTCTAAGATGGAAGGAAGTAGGTAAACTAACTCAACATAAAGTAAAAGAATGGCCCTTCAAAGAGGAAAGCATCGATTGCTATATTTGTGCTAGAGCTTTGGTTTTGAAAACATAAAGAGAGCATAAAAGTAAAGTTTTGAGAGGTTTTTGTTGTTGTCAACGAATGGTAGTGGGCACTCTAACCCCCTTGCTAGACAAACCTTCAAGAGCGGCTCCCATGAATTATTTTTATTTTTGGGTGGCACTCCTTCCAACCTTTCTTTCACAAACCATGGCTAACCGAATCCTCGGGTGCCGGCCAACAATCTCATACCATGAAGGAGTGCCCTTTTATTTTAGTTTTATTATGATGATGACACTCCCCCCAACCTTTGCTTACACAAGCCATGGCTAACCGAATCCTCGGGTGCCGTCCAACAATCACATACCATGGAGGAGTGTCTATTTTGGTTAATTAATTTGGGACTGGGAATCCCATTGCCAGCTCTTTTTGCAAAATTATTGGATAAGCGGATGAAGCCACTAGTCCATTGGTGAAAGTTGCCCAACAAGATTGAAAGATAAACACCACATACTTCCTCATGAGCTATAAAACATTGACACAAATTGAGAAGCATTTTGAATTGTTTAAAGGTAGCACTCAAGCAATTTACTTTGGAATGGCAGGAAATACCACATAGTAGGTAGGTATGGTGGACACAAATGGCATAGTGGTTGGCTCACGGATTTGGATGCATGAGAAGTATTCCCTCTCGATACAAGGCTTAGGCTAGCAAGGTTGTTTGAAGCAAACACAAGTATGAACCAGGTACAGACAAAACTTACATAAGAACATATTGCAAGCATTATAATACTCTACACTTGTCTTCCTTGTTGCTCAAACACTTTTACCGAGAAAATATCTAGACCTTAAGAGAGATCAATTATGCAAACCAATTTTTAACAAGCTTTACGGTAGTTCTCCACTAATAGGTTTAAACTACATGCAAAAACTTATGATCTACTTGAGAGCTCAAAACAATTGCCAAGTATCAAATTATCCAAGACATATGAGGCATTTTCTTTTCCCAACCAAATAAAGATAAATATTGTAGCTTCCAACTTTTATTCATTGATCATTAAAAGTAAAACGAAGAACAAGTGTTCATATGAAAAAGCGGAGCGTGTCTCTCTCCCAAACAAGAATTGCTAGGATCCATCTTTATTCAAACACAAACAAAAATAAAAACACACAGACGCTCCAAGTAAAGCATATAAGATGTGACCGAATAAAAATATAGTTTCAATAGAAGAAACCTGATAAGTTGATGAAGAAGGGGATGCCTTGGGCATCCCCAAGCTTAGACGCTTGAGTCTCCTTGAAATATGCAGGGATGAACCACGGGGCATCCCCAAGCTTAGACTTTTCACTCTTCTTGATCATATATCATCCTCCTCTCTTGACCCTTGAAAACTTCCTTCACACCAAACTTCTCATAAACTTCATTAGAGGGGTTAGTACTCAAAAAACTTTAATCCACCTTGGTCCTGTAGTGACACATTGCAAGAACTCAATAAAACATTAGCTACAGCTCTCCACGTCTAGAAAGCCTCACATAAAGTCCACAAGAGACAATGCAAAAAACAGAGACAGAATCTGCCAAAACAGAACAGCCAGTAAACACGAATTTTAAAATGGTACTTCCATTGCTCAAATCAGAAAACTCAAAACTAATGAAAGTTGCGTACATATCTGAGGATCACGCACGTAAATTGGCAGATTTTTCTGAGTTTCCTACGAGAGAAATAAGCCCAGATTCGTGACAGATAGAAATCTGTTTCTGCGCAGAAATCCAAATCTAGTATCAACCTTCGATTAGAGACTTCACTTGGCACAACAAAACAAAAAACTAAGATAAGGAGAGGTTGCTACAGTAGTAAACAACTTCCAAGACACAAATATAAAACAAAGTGCTGTAGCAAAATAACACATGGGTTATCTCCCAAGAAGTTCTTTTCTTTATAGCCATTAAGATGGGCTCAGCAGTTTTAATGATGCACTCGCAAGAAATAGTATTTGAAGCAAAAGAGAGCATCAAGAGGCAAATTCAAAACACATTTAAGTCTAACCCACTTCCTATGCATAGGAATCTTGTACACAAATAAATTCATGAAGAACAAAGTGATAAGCATAAGAAGATAAAACAAGAGTAACTTCAAAATTTTAAGCATATAGAGAGGTGTTTTAGCACCATGAAAATTTATACTACCATATTTTCCTCTCTCATAATAATTTTCAGTAGCTTCATGAACAAACTCAACAATATAACTATCACATGCAGCATACTTTTCATGATTTCCAAACACATAATTTTTATCAAGCTCAAATATAGTAGGATCAAAACTTCCAAACTCACTTTTATCAATAATATAACAAGGTGATCGATCAATCTCAAGAGATATGGGACTCTTAAATAAATTCAATAATTTTCCAATCCCATTTTCATTAGTAGTATAATTAATATAATCAAGTAACATAGGACCATCATCTAGAGCTTTATCATAAACATTTGCCAAGCAAAATTCTTTAGTACCATGCATTTCGACATCAGGCACAAACAAAGCATTATCATAAGATTTATCAAAGTAGCATGGATTATCATATATAACAGCAGCATAATTATTCTCACAAGTTTTACTTATAGGAAATATTTTAAGAGAATCCACAGGAACATAACATTCAACCTCTTTCGGTAAGCATGGAGGACAATCAAATAGTGTAAGAGATAAAGAGTTACTCTCATTAGAAGGTTGGCATGGGTAGCTAATCCATTCTTCCTCCTTTTGTTCATCACTCTCCTCTTCTTTTTCATCCAATGAGCTTTCGGGTTCATCAATTTCCTCCTCTTTTTCATCCAATGAGCTTTCGAGGTTCATCAATTTCTTCTTCCACGAGTTCCTGCTAGATTGTGAGTGCATTCTTGTGCATTAATGCGTCTCTCTTTATAATCAAGGATATAAGGATTCCTACTGTAGCATTCTATGCAAGAATTAAGGATAGTAGAGACATAATCTTTAAGGTCCTTACAAATAGCACAAGTTTCATAATTCTCAACCATGAAGGATTCTATCTCGGAGGCTCCCATAAATAAGACAAATTGTTCTACCTCTTCAAACCCATAATGAATATAGCAATTCCGATTATAGTTCTTAATTAAAAATTCCTCACTAAAGCCACATTGAAATTTAAGATGTTTAGTATCATGTTGAGAGCAACAGTTTATATCATGGCGTCTAAGCAAGATTTCAGCAATTGTATTCAATTTTTCTATCATAGCACTCATTATTTTACCAGTTCTTGATTCTCTATAACAATTATAACATTCCATAAGCTCCAAGTAGGTTGTTGGTTCTCCCATAACAGCAGTTTTTAATTTTTAGGTTTTTCAAATTTTTATGGATTTTCGGGTATATAGGGAAAATAAAACAAGACAAAAAGAAACTAAGCAAAAGTAAACTAAGCTAAATAAAACTGGACAGAAATAAACTAAGCACAAATAAACTAGACAGAAATAAACTAGCAAGACAAAATAAAATAAAAGCGGAGAGAGAGGTAGAGTGTACTCCCCAGGTGAACTTATGAGTAGAGCTATGCCTCCCCGGCAACGGCGCCGAGAAAATAGTCTTGATGACCCACAAGTATAGGGGATCGCAACGGTCTTCGAGGGAAGTAAAACCCAAATTTATTGATTCGACACAAGGGGAGGTAAAGAATACTTATAAGCCTTAACAACCGAGTTGTCAATTCAGCTGCACCTGGAAAAACACTAGCAACGAGGGTGATGTGAAAGTAGCGATAATATGAGAGCAGAGTAACAATGATAACACGGCAGCAGTAATAGCAATATGAGAGCAATGGCACCAGAAAATAGTTGACATGTAGAACGAGTATATGATGATGAAAGATGGACCGGGGTTCCCAGCTATCTACACTAGTGGCAACTCTCCAATAACAAGTGTTGGGTGAACAAATTACAGTTGGGCAATTGATAGGATTGATAAGGCATTAAGAAAGAACATCAATTCATTAATCATGTAGGCATGTTTTCCATATTTAGTCGTACGTGCTCGCAATGAGAAACTTGCACAACATCTTTTGTCCTACCAGCCGGTGGCAGCCAGGCCTCAAGGGAAACTACTGGATATTAAGGTACTCCTTTTAATAGAGCACCGGAGCAAAGCATTAACACTCCGTGAAAACATGTGTCCCTCACATCACCGCCATCCCCTCCGGTTGTCCCGATTTCTGTCACTTCGGGGCCTTTGGTTCCGGACAATGACATGTGCATACAACTTGTAGATACAATCTAAGCAATAATTATAGAGCTCAAATCTAAGATCATGCCACTCGGGCCCTAGTGACAAGCATTAAGCATACCAAGATTGCAGCAACAATAACTTCATAAACTTTGTAGATAGACAATCATAATGTAACAATCCATCGGATCCCGACAAACACAACACCGATTACATCAGATGGATCTCAATCATGTAAGGCAGCTCATGAGATCATTGTATTGAAGTACATGGGGGAGAGAATACCAACTAGCTACAACTAGAACCCGTAGTCCATGGGGGAACTACTCACGGAGCATGATGGAGGCGATGGCGTTGATGGAGATGGCTTCCGGGGCACTTCCCCGTCCCGGCAGGGTGCCGGGACAGAGACTTCTGTCCCCCGAAGTGGAGTTTCGCGATGGTGGCGGCGCCCCTGGAGTCTTTCTGGAGTTTCGTCAAGTGGTACGGTGTTTTTAGGTCGAAAGGGGTTTTATAGGTTAAGAGGCGGCGCAGGGGGGCACCTGGGGGCGCCACACCCTAGGCCGGCGCGGCCAGGGTCTGGCCCGCGCCGCCATGTGGTGTGGTGGCCCCCTGGCCCCTCTCCGACTCTTCTTCGGTGTTCGGAGCCTTCCGGGAAAAATAGGAGGTTTGGCGTTGATTTCGTCCAATTCCGAGAATATTGCCCGAACAGCCTTTCCGGAACCAAAAACAGCGAGAAACAGGAACCGGCACTGTGGCATCTTGTTAATAGGTTAGTTCCGGAAAACGCATAAAAACATCATAAAGTGCAAGCAAAACATGTAAGTATTGTCATAAAACAAGCATGGAACGACAGAAATTATGGATACGTCGGGGACGTATCACTACTCCAATCCACGAATTTCTTCGTGGATTACTCTTTGTTTACGGTCTGCAACTCCATCACCTCACCCCTAATTCCATCCTTCACATCGCCATCTTCATCACCCTCTGCAAAAGCTTTCTCGAGACCCCTCCCAACTGGGGCCTGTGGAAACGCATATTTCTTGTCCGCCGCAACAGCTCCCACACCACTGCCTATAATGTAGGTGGTGTAGTTATATGCGTCCGCCCAGATGTCGAATATTTCGATGTCAAATTTCCTAACTCTGTTCAAGGGTGGCGAAAAAGATGGCTTTATGTCCAGGAGGCGCACAATGACACGCAGGAATACAATGTCTCTCCTTTTGATGGTGGCGAAAAAATCGTCCGCCGCCATTCATGGGACGCGGAAACCTCTGATGAAGAAAAAACGGCGACTGATGCCCTTTTGAAGCGTATTCATGAACTCCAGAATACCCACGGCAAAGAGCTGTCGGGCATTCAGATAACTGCATACTTCCTTAGGATTAGGGTGCAGCCTCTTCAAGCTCGCAAGAACCCTCTCTGGATGTATGCTGGCGCAAAAGACGTGGATCGCTTTTCCAAGGACCTGTCGACAAAAGACTTGGAAAGGCTCATCCGAAAGATGTCATCGCTGAGCAAGAAAGAAACTATTCCATCATCTTGCCGCGTTGAACCGTACAGCAGCACCAATGCTCTCCCCCATGTGAACTATTTTTGCCCTTTCGAATTTTTAACATTTGTAGACTGCTATTTTGCTGACTTTCACTGTATAACTTACTGTCGACATATTTTGTCATCTTGTAGAAACATCAAGTTTTATCGTCTCTTCCTCCCCTTCCTGAGGGCGGAGAAGTCGAAGATGATGGGATTCGTAGCATAGAAAACAAAAAATTTCCTACCGCAAGAACGAAAACACAAGCCAAGATCTAATCTAGTAGATGGTAGCAACGAGAAGATCATGAGATTAACCCTCGAAGATTTCCAAAGCCTAACGAGATTAGATCTCATGGTGGATGTAGTCGATCACTTGCCGCTTGCAAAAGCGCGTAGAAGATCTTGACCGCTTGCAAAAGCGCGTAGAAGAACTTGACGGTGCCACAATCGGGCGAGCACCTCCGTACTCGGTCACACGTACGGTGTTGATGAAGACGACGTCCTCCTCCCCGTTCCAGCGGGCAGCGGAAGTAGTAGATCCCCCTCGGAATCCCGGCAGCACGATGGCGTGGTGGCGGTGGTGGTGGAGATCTCCGGCAGGGCTTCGCCTAAGCGTATGCGGGAGAGGTTGTGGAGGAGGAGAGGCTAGGGTTTGGGGAGAGAGGGTTTGGGCGCCGGCCAACTAGGGATGCGGCCAAGGGTGGCTAGGTGTGGCCGGCCCCCTCCCCTTGCCCCTCATTATATAGGTGGAAGCCCCAAGAGTTGGATCCCAAGTCTTCGAATAAGACCCCAAAAGCAAACCTACCTTTGGTGGGAAACCTACCCAAGGAGGGAGTCCTACTCAAGGTGGGACTCCCACCTTTCCTTGGTGGGGGGTGGCCGGCCACCATAGGTGGAGTCCACCTGGGACTCCCCTTCTAGGGTTTGGCCGGCCATGGATGTGGATTCCTTCCGGGACTCCACCTTCCATAGTGCGTTTCTTCCGGACTCTTCTAGAACCTTCCATTAATGCACCGGATCATTTCCAAACTTGGAATATGACTTCCTATATATGAATCTTATTCTCCGGACCATTCCGGACCTCCTCGTGATGTCCTGGATCCCATCCGAGACTCCGAACAAAACTTCGAACTCCATTCCATATTCCATATCTACTTAAACGACATCAAACCTTAAGTGTGTCACCCTACGGTTCGTGAACTATGCAGACATGGTTGAGACTTCTCTCCGACCAATAACCAATAGCGGGACCCGGAGATCCATAATGGCTCCCACATATTCAACGATGACTTTAGTGATCGATTGAACCATTTACATACGATACCGATTCCCTTTGTCTCGCGATATATTACTTGTCCGAGGTTTGATCATCGGTATCTCGATACCTTGTTCAACCTCGTCTCCGACAAGTACTCTTTACTCGTACCGTGGTATGTGGTCTCTTATGAACCATTCATATGCTTGCAAGCTAATTAGACGACATTCCACCGAGAGGGCCCAGAGTATATCTATCCGTCATCGGGATGGACAAATCCCACTGTTGATCCATATGCCTCAAGCTCGTACTTTCCGGATACCTAATCCCACCTTTATAACCACCCATTTACGCAGTGGCGTTTGATGTAATCAAGGTACCCTTCCGGCATAAGTGATTTACATGATCTCATGGTCGAAAGGACTTGGTAACTATGTATCGAAAGCTTATAGCAAATGTACTTAATGACGTGATCTTATGCTACACTTAATTGGGTGTGTCCATTACATCATTCACATAATGATATAACCTTGTCATTAATAACACCAATGTTCATGATCACGAAACGATGATCATCTATTAATCAACAAGCTAGTTATACAAGAGGCTTCACTAGGGACTTCTTGTTGTTGACATAACACACATGTATCAATGTTCCGGTTAATACAATTATAGCATGGTATGTAAACATTATCATAAACACAAAGATATATTATAATAACCATTTTATTATTGCCTCTTGGGCATATCTCCAACAGTCTCCCACTTGCACTAGAGTCAATAATCTAGTTTACATTTGTAAAGATATAACACCTTGGCCTTTCTGGTGCTTTATCATGTTTTGCTCACGGGAGAGGTTTTAGTCAACGGTTCTGACACGCTCAGAAAACGTATGTATTTTGCAATTCATATGCGTCTCAACGCATCACTCATTTTCCAAATGAGTCGGCATATATGCTTAGTCCTCTGGTGGAACCTTAATTCCGCAGTCTGAAATATGTCACTAATATTTTCATACACAATATAGCTTCAAAGTTCTGACACTTTCGGAACTACACCAAGTTCTCAAAGAAATTTTAACTTAACATCTTTAGTCATTGTCAAAACAATGACATACTCTGCCTTCGTTTGTAGAATCCGTCACAATATTTAGAACTCTTCTAAATCTAGCATTGTGCTACCTTTTAAACAACACTTATCCTAATTGAGATTTGAAATTCATTTTTATATGTGACCAAACTAATATCGGTGCAACACTTTACAGCGATTTGTTTGTCATTACCCCATACAAAAATATATTTATATATCCTTGGTTCTTCTAAAGTACTCAAGGATAATCTTACTGTCGTCCAATGATCATCACATGAATCATTCTGGTATATGCTCATAACACTTTAGAGTATAGGACATCTGATTATGTACATATTATACGTGATCTATAATCACTCATGTGTTTTAACTCATTGAGTGTCAAATACACTCAAGTCTTGTTAAACCTTTGTATGCAAAGAACAACTTATTAATATTTATATATTGAACTACTTCAATATCCATTCTATGTACTTTGACTTAAACTTATTATGTGTTTTAATCTATCTTCATAGATCTTGACACTAAATATGTTTCAGTCCATATCCTTTCATTGAAGTTAATTCTCAATGAAACCTTTTTAATCAATTATACAATTACACTATTTATAATCAATGATATGTCAGCTACATAAAGTATTACAAATATGTCTCAGCGTTCCCACTTAATTTCTTGCAAACGCAAGCATCTTCATCGTTTCTGATGAAATCAAAAACTCTTTGATTATTTCATCCGGTGAAGATTCCAACTCCGCAATACTCACTTCATCCAATTGAAGTTCGTATTCCTATCTAGTATTCTACGTACTAGCAAAACTCTAGGTTGTATTTTGTATACACCTTTAATACACACTTCTGTTAAGTAATATATTTTGCCATCTTACTAACATATCTCATAAAGAAATATGTAGCGATTACTAGAATAATCCACATAGACTATAAGCATTGCTACGGAAGATCTAATCTTTATTGTAGTCAACTCTTTGAACTTTGTCGTAAACAATTTTTGACAAGTCGTGCTTATTTAAGGATATTTCATCCAAGTCCATCTATTTATAGATCAATTTACTTTCAAAAAGTATTCACCTATCTTGGATTTCATGGCGCATGGCCATTTGAACGGAGTCAGGGCCCATCATAACTTCTTTGTATGTAGTTGGTTTATCATTGTTCAAAATCAATTCTTTGTCCACAAATCATTTATTTGGTCACAAAGTAAACCATACCTACAAGGTTCAATATGTACTTCGATCTCCATGGCTAAAACACTTTGTAGTCATGGGAGCCATGATCGTCGTGGCCGCTTCCAGAACCATTTCTGATGTTGCGCTACTCTGATCATTATGCTCAGGTTCATAAACCTTATCAAGTTCTATTGTCCTCCCACTCAAATATTTCGCTAGAAAACAATTTCTTGGAAATAAGCAAGTAACATTAACAAACACTTTTGTCTTTTACTTCATAGTGGAAAGAATTCCCAATCAATTCTCTGGGATAACCAACAAAGACATTCATCCGATTTTGGTTGTAAACTTATTTACATATGCTATGCATATCAAAATTTAAGAAAAAGACTATTAGGGTTCATACCCATGCCATAACTCGTATGGTGTCATTTCAACGGATCATGATGATGCTCTATTTAGTGTAAAAGCGGTAGTCTCTAAAGCATAATCCACAAAAATATAATGGCATCAATATTTTATATCATCATTGACCCAACAAGGTTTGGATACATCTCTCGGATACTCCATCATCACTATGATACTCCAAGAAACGTGAGTTATAGAACAATTTCATAACTCTCTCAGATGTTCGCTAAAAACTCGTAATTCAAATATTTTCACTATGATCCAATCATAGATATTTGACTTTTCTATTACGATGATTTCCACTTCATGCTGAAATTTATTTGAATCCATTCAAATGTTTCAAACTTCTTTCTTATCGAATATATCCACATATATATACTCAATTCATTGTTGGAAGTTTTCATGAAGTAGAAGAATCTCCCGCACACAACTATGCCTAGTGAACCACATACATCATCATGTATGTTTCCATTAAGTCAATTGCCCGTTCAACTCTTAGCCTATGAACGGTATTTCAGTCATTCTCTTTAGAAAAGATTTGCAAGCGCCAAACGATTCAAAAATCAAATGACTCCAAAAAATCCATCTGCATGGAGTTTCTTCATGCGTTCCTTTCTAACATGACCTAAATGGCGGTTCCACAAATAAGTAGAATTCAAATCATTTGCCTTATGGCATTTTAGCGTCAGTGTTATGTATGTGTGTTTCACCATTAATATTTATAATAACTTTATCCATCGTACATGGAGTAATGTCATAATTTGAACAACTCTTTGTTTTTATTTAACCAGAGCAAAATAACAATTATTAAGTTCTTTATTATAAATTCTAAGGGTTAGGTAGAATGCCAACGACAAACATAATAACACTTTATTATATTCAGATGTGCATTATTACCCTATTCCTTATCAGTCACTTAGGCCATCGTATTCTTGTATTGTGTTGTATTGTATGGCATTTCATACCAACCAATCTGGTACAAATACCCAAGAATTTCTTTATGTGACAAAACAAGGAATACATCCATAACATGTATATCATGTATATACACCTGAGCTAGACTTTCTAGTCTTTTCTTTCTTTCTGCCAAAATATCTTTTGTAGTTTCTCTTTTAGCTTTCCTCGTTCTCAGAAAAACACTCCACCTTCAACAACTTTTAGGTCCATTGGTCAAATACCAATAACCTTGAGGTTCTTTCTTTGAAGTTGATCATCATATGACAAGTGTTCCGGATTTCACTATTAGTAACTTTGTAATATGATGAACAATTTCACTCATAATTTATCCATCATGACGACTTTGCGAGACCATGTCTGTACATGCTAGGCTCGTAAAGTTTAACCTTAGTATTCGCATGTGCAAATCTGGCTTGCACCTGTTGTATGCACTCGTGGAATCAATAACACCCAATCATCACGAGATGCTTCGAAACGACGAGTCTTAGCAACGGTGCATACTAAGGACGATCACTTCATGGATATACAAATATCGTTAGTGCGCGCCCCAATAGTTGGAGGATTGGGACGCCTGGCGTCTTCAACCTTTGTACATTCCCATAAAACTTATGAGTTTATGTACTCTCACCAAATTATATTCTATCACCTTGCAATAAGGTCTTAGATATCACATATATCTCATACCTCACTTATTTCTGAAAAAAAAAATTCCAGCTCCTTACTTAAATTTCAAACGGATTTGAACTTCAAGTTTCATGGAGACAAGATGATTTTAGGTACTAATTGAAACCATTGTTCTTTGAACCAACAATGTGAGGTTTACTAAAAGTTTGCAATAGGACTTAATCATATCTTGATTCTTTAACAATACGGTACCAGTCCGTAAAGTTACTTGTCAGACTTAATAGTATTTCAAACTCAATTACAAGACTAACGCATGGTAGAAAACGGATGCCAATTCTACAAATTTAATTCAAAATACTATTCAGACTATGTTCATGATAATTAGTTCAAGTTTTAATCTAATTACTAATGAACTCCCACTTAATACAACATCCCTCATAGTTGTTAAGTGGCACACAATCCACATCCACTACACCAAAACCGATCATCACGTGAGATGATGTAGCTTCAATGGTGAACATCAACATGTTGATCATATCATCCATATGACTCGTGTTCAACCTTTCGGTTTCCGTTGTCCCGAGGCCATGTCTGTACATGCTAGGCTCGTCAAGCAAACCCAAGTATTACGCGTGTGCAAACATGGCTTACACCCGTTGTATGTGAACGTAGAGTCTATCACATACGATCATCACGAGATGCTTCGAAACGACGAACTGTAGCAACGGTGCATACGAGGGGAGAACACTTTATTATCTTGATATTAATGTGAGGGATCATCTTATAATGCTACCGTCGCGATCTAAGCAAAATAAGATGCATAAAGGATTAACATCACATGCAATTCATATGTGATATGATATGGCCCTTTAGTCTTTGCGCCTTTGATCTTCATCTCCAAAGCACGAACATGATCTCCATCATCAACGGGCCTGATCTCCATCATCATCGGCGTAGCGTCAAGGTCCATGGCCCGTCTTCATGGTTGTTCACCGTGTGTAGAAACTATTACAACTACTTTGAAACAATACTACAACATGAAATATAAAGACAACCATAAGGCTCCTGCCGGTTGCCACAATACAATAATGATCATCTCATACATATTCATCATCACATCATGGCCATATCACATCACCAAACCCTGCAAAAACAATTTAGACGCCTCTAATTTGGTTTGCATATTTTACGTGGTTTAGGGTTTTCGAGTAAGACCCAATCTTCCTACGAACATGAACCACAACGGTGATACTAGTGTTGTCAATAGAAAGAGTAAATTGGATCTTCACTATAGTGGGAGAGACAGACACCCGCAAAGCCACTTATGCAATACAAGTTGCATGTCAAACGTGGAGCAAGTCTCATGAACGCGGTCATGTAAAGTTAGCCCGGGCCGCTTCATCCCACTATGCCACAAGATGCAAAGTACACGAACTAAAGACAACAAAAGCATCAATGCCCACAAAACAATTATGTTCTACTCGTGCAACCAATCTATGCATAGACACGGCTCTGATACCACTGATGGGATTCGTAGCATAGAAAACAAAAAAATTCCTACCGCAAGAACGAAAACACAAGCCAAGATCTAATCTAGTAGATGGTAGCAACGAGAAGATCATGAGACTAACCCTCGAAGATTTCCAAAGCCTAACGAGATTAGATCTCGTGGTGGATGTAGTCGATCACTTGCCGCTTGCAAAAGCGCGTAGAAGATCTTGACCGCTTGCAAAAGCGCGTAGAAGAACTTGACGGTGCCACAATCGGGCAGCACCTCCGTACTCGGTCACACGTACGGTGTTGATGAAGACGACGTCCTCCTCCCCGTTCCAGCGGGTAGCGGAAGTAGTAGACCCCCCTCAGAATCCCGGCAGCACGACGGCGTGGTGGCGGTGGTGGTGGAGATCTCCGGCAGGGCTTCGCCTAAGCGTATGCGGGAGAGGTTGTGGAGGAGGAGAAGCTAGGGTTTGGGCGCCGACCAACTAGGGCTGTGATACGTCCAATTTGCATCACTATTTTGTATCATAATTTGCTGTTATTCATTGATATATTTCATATTGGGACACAATACTTATGTTATTTCATCTATTTTGCATGTTTCATCATTATTGGAGGACCAAACACCGGAGCCAGGATTCTGCTGGAAAAAGCACCGTCGTAACGCAATATTTCGGAAGATCAATCGTGGAAGGGAATTTCACGTAAATTCCTATTTTTCCGGATGACGGAGGGAGCCGAAGGGGAAGAAGAGAGGAGCCATCGTGGGCCTGCACCATAGGGCGGCGCGGCCCATGGCTCGGCCGCGCCACCCTATGCTCTCGGGGGCCCCACGGCCCCTTTGCCTCCTTTTCTTCGCGTACTCCTTCGTCCCGAAAACCTAAGCCACGGAGAGGACCTCACGAGGGGTTACAGCCGCCTCTGCGGGGCGGAGAACACCAGAGAGAAAGAGCTCTCCGGCGGGCAGGAATCCGCGGGGAAATTCCCTCCCGGAGGGGGAAATCGACGCCATCGCCATCGTCATCGAGCGGGACATCATCTCCATCATCATCATCATCATCTCCACCATCTACACCGCCATCACCACCGCTGTACCTCGTCACCGCTGTAGCAATTCGGGTTGGATCTTGATTGTTTGATAGGGGAAACTCTCCCGGTGTTATTCTATACTTGTTGTAGATGCTATTGAGTGAAACCATTGAACCAAGGTTTATGTTCAGATTGCTATTCATCAGCATATCACCTCTCGATTGTATTCCATATGATGTCTCGTGAGTAGTTCGTTTAGTTCTTGAGGACATGGGTGAAGTCTAAATGCTAGTAGTGAATTATGGTTGAGTAATATTCAATGTTATGATATTTAAGTTGTGGTGTCATTCTTCTAGTGGTGTCGTGTGAACGTCGACTACACGACACTTCACCATTTATGGGCCTAGGGGAGTGCATCTTGTATTCGGTTGCTAATTGCGGGGTTGCCGGAGCGACAGAAACCTAAGCCCCCGTTAGTATATCGATGCAGGAGGGATCGCAGGATCTCGCAGTTTAAGGTCGTGGTTAGATTTATCTTAATTACTTTCTTGTAGTTGCGGATGCTTGCAGGGGGTATAATCACAAGTATGTATTAGTCCTAGGAAGGGCGGTGCATTAGCATAGGTTCACCCACACAACACTTATCAAAACAATGAAGATTAATTAGCCACATGAAGCGAAAGTACTAGACAAAAATCCCCGTGTGTCCTCAGGAACGTTTGGTCATTATAAGTAAACAAACCGGCTTGTCCTTTGTGCTAAAAAGGATTGGGCCACTCGCTGCAATTATTTCTCTCGCATTTTACTTACTCGTACTTTATTTATCCGCAATATCAAAACCCCCGAATACTTGTCTCGTGAGCATTTACAAGTGAATCCTTCATCGAAACTGCTTGTCAACACCTTCTGCTCCTCGTTGGGTTCGACACTCTTATTTATCGAAAGTACTATGATACACCCCCTATACTTGTGGGTCATCAAGACTATTTTCTGGCGCCGTTTCCGGGGAGTGAAGCGCTATTGGTAAGCGGAATTGGTAAGGAAATTTACTGTTTGTGCTGATTTTATTACTGCCTGCTGCTATAAATCATTATGGAGAGATCTTCTCTTCAATTTCTATTTGGGAACTCTACTACTACTGCAACGGTAGTGGATGAAGCGCCAGGTGAGGAAGTAGTACCATATAAAATACCTATGAAAATTATTGAACGTGTTATGGATAACCGCTATGAAGGGGATGGAACTGTCCATCCCGGTGATCATTTATTGTTTTTGCATGAATTATGTGGGTTATTCAAATGTGCAGGTATTTCTATGAATGAAGTTAGGAAGAAACTATTCACTATATCGTCGTCTGGTAAAGCGGCGCACTGGTATAAATTGCTGAAGAATGGTGATTCTATTGATTGGGAGGACATTGTGCCATTATTTTATTCCAAATTTTATCCTCCAAGTGAAATTCACAAAGATCGAAACCGTATATATAATTTCTGGCCTCATGATGGAGAGAGTATTGCCCAAGCTTGGGGGATTGAAGTCTTTACTGCTCAAATGCCCCATTCATGAGCTTCCTGGTAATGTTATTATTGATAATTTCTATGCAAGACTTTCTTTTCAAGACAAGACCTTGCTGGATACTTCTTGTTCCGGATCATTTACACGCAATAAAGAAGAGTTTAAAAGGGACCTTCTTGATCGGATCCAAGAAAATACCGAAGGATGGGAGAACGACAAAGATAGAGAATCGGGTATAATTTATGATTATAAATGCATTGAAGCTTTTATGGATACCGATAAATTTCGTAATATGAGTGCTACATATGGTCTTGATTCCCAAGTTGTTGCAAATCTTTATAGAGCTTTTGCTTCTCATTATGAACTCGCCTAAGAAGAATTTTGATAAGTATCATGAACCGTATAAAGATAAAGTTGATTCATCTCGTAAACAAATGTGTAGTGGTTGAAATCATGTGATAATGTTATTCCTGAAGCTTATATTGAAAAAACTCCTTTCCCTGCTAAAATGAAGGAGTACTCGTCGTATCTAGTGCGGTTAATAAAAGTGAAAAGAAACCTAAAGAACCCGAAGAACAAATTAAAATTGAACCTCGTCGTTGCTATAGTTAAAGATCTTGTGACTCGAAAATGTGGAGGATGGTCATATTATTTTCTGTGAAGATGCTTCTAATATTGTTTCACATCCTAATAAATCCAAACAAGTTAGTGTTCCTATGCTATCCGTTAGAATTGGTGATCATTGCTATTATGGTTTATGTGATATTGGTGCAAGTGTTAGTGCTATTCCTTATGAGCTTTACACGGAGATTATGCACGAAATTGGTTCTTGTGAACTTGAAGATATTGATGTGGTTATTCATCTAGCTAATAGAGAAACTATTTCTCCAATCGGTATTGTTCGAGATGTGGAAGTTCTATGTGGTAAGATTAAATATCCTGCTGACTTTTTGGTACTTGGTTCTACTGCTAGTGATCATTGTCCTATCATTTTTGGTAGACCTTTTCTAAACACTTGTGGAGCTATTATAGATTGTAAGAAAGAGAAAATTTTGACTAGATTTGCTGGTGAACCTTATGAATTTAACTTTTCTAAATTTACCAAAACTCCTTATAAAGCTGACTTACCTAGTAATGATTTTAAAATGGAGCAGTGTGCATCTATTGTTCTTGTTCCTAATAATCCTTTGCAGCAACATTTGGAGAATAGTGAAAGTGAAGCTTTTAGGAAAGAAAGAGATGAGCTTGAGGAAATTTTTCTTCGTCAACCTATTCTCAAGCATGATTTACCAGTGGAAGATTTGGGTACAACACCGCCACCAAAGGAAGATCCTGTTTTTGATTTAAAGCCTTTACCTGATAATCTTAAATATGCTCATATTGATGATAAGAAAATATATCCTGTTATTATTAGTTCTAAGCTTTCAGAGATTGAGGAAGAAAGGTTATTGGGAATATTGAAGAAACACCGAGGAGCTATTGGCTATACTCTTGATGATTTGAAAGGGATTTCTCCTTCTATTTGCCAACATGCTATTAATATGGAAGAAGATGCAAAGCTCGTTGTTGAACATCAACGTCGTCTAATTCCGAAGATGAAAGAGGTGGTAAGGAACGAGGTATTAAAACTCCTTGAAGCCGGTATTATATATCCTATTGCTGATAGTAGATGGGTTAGTCCTGTGCATTGTGTTCCTAAGAAAGGAGGAATGACTGTTGTGCCTAATGATAATGATGAGCTTATCCCTCAAAGAATAGTTGTAGGTTATAGAATGTGCATTGATTTTCGAAAAGTTAATAAAGTCACTAAGAAAGATCATTATCCTTTACCCTTTATTGATCAAATGCTAGAAAGGTTATCTAAAAATACTCATTTTTGCTTTCTTGATGGTTATTCGGGTTTTCACAAATTGTCTGTTAAAGCTAAAGATCAAGAGAAAACCACATTTACTTGTCCTTATGGAACTTATGCTTATAGGCGTATGCCTTTTGGTTTATGTAATGCTCCTGCTACTTTTCAAAGATGCATGTCTGCTATTTTTCATGGTTTTTGCGAAAGTATTGTAGAGGTATTCATGGATGATTTTTCTGTCTATGGGAATTCTTTTGATAGTTGCCTGCGAAACCTCGATAAAGTTTTGCAGAGATGTGAAGAAACTAACCTTGTTCTTAATTGGGAGAAATGCCACTTTATGGTTAATGAAGGAATTGTATTGGGACATAAAATTTCCGAGAGAGGTATTGAAGTTGATAGAGCTAAAGTTGAAGCAATTGAGAAGATGCCCTATCCTAGGGATGTTAAAGGTATTCGTAGTGTTCTTGGTCATGCTGGGTTTTATAGGAGATTTATTAAAGATTTCTCTAAAATTTCAAAGCCTCTTACTAATCTTCTTCAAAAAGATGTACCTTTTGTTTTTGATGATGATTGTAAGGAAGCTTTTGAAACTCTAAAGAAAGCCTTAACAACTGCTCCCGTAGTCGAACCTCCCGATTGGAATTTGCCTTTTGAAATTATGTGTGATGCTAGTGATTTTGCTGTAGGCGCTGTTCTTGGACAAGCGGGTAGATAAAAAATTAAATGTTATTCATTATGCTAGTAAGACTCTTGATGTCGCTCAAAGAAATTATGCTACAACCGAAAAGGAATTGTTAGTCGTAGTCTTTGCTTGTGACAAGTTTAGACCCTATATTGTTGATTCGAAAGTTACAATTCATACCGATCATGCTGCAATTAGATACCTTATGACAAAGAAAGATGCTAAGCCAAGGCTTATTAGATGGGTACTTCGTTGCAAGAATTTGATTTACATATTATAGATAGGAAAGGTGCTTGATAATCCTGTTGTCGATAATTTGTCTAGATTGGAAAATATTGCTTACGATCCTGTTCCTCGTTAATGATAGTTTTCCAAATGAACAATTGGTCTGTAATAAAGGTTAGCTCGCGAGAGAGCCCTTGGTATGCGATTATGCTAACTTTATTGTTTCAAGTATTTGCCTCCAACCTTTTCAACTCAGCAAAGGAGGAAATTCTTTTATGACTTGAGGCATTATTTTTGGGATGACCCACACTTATATAAAGAAGGAGTAGATGGTATTATGCGAAGATGTGTTCCTGAATATGAACAACAGGAGATATTGAATAAATGTCATGGTAGTGTTTATGGAGGACATCACGCTGGAGATAGAACCGCGCAAAAGGTTCTACAATCAAGTTTTTATTGGCCAACACTCTTTAAAGATGCAAGGAAATTTATTTTATCTTGTGATGAATGTCAACGAGTTGGTAATATCTCTAGACGCAATGAAATGCCTATGAATTATACTCTTGTTATTGAACCATTCGATTGTTGGGGATTCGACTTCATGGGCCCTTTCCCTTCTTCAGACGGTAACACTCATATACTTGTCGCTGTTGATTATGTTACTAAATGGGTAGAAGCTATACCTACGAAAAGTGCTGATGGTGAGACCTCTATAAAAATGCTTGTAGATGTTATATTTCCTAGATTTGGAGTACCTAGATATATTATGACTGATGGAGGTTCTCATTTTATTCATGGAGGTTTTAGAAAAACTCTTGCTAAGTATGGTATTAATCATAGAATTGCTTCTGCTTATCACCCTCAAACTAGTGGACAAGTAGAATTATCAAATAGAGAGATTAAAGCTATCTTAGGTAAGACTGTTAATAAATCTAGAAAGAATTGGGCTAGCAAACTGAAAGAAGCACTATGGGCTTATAGAACTGCTTATAAAAATCCTATGGGAATGTCACCTTATAAAATGGTTTATGGAAAAGCTTGTCATTTACCTTTAGAACTAGAGCACAAAGCTTATTGGGCTGTTAGAGAACTAAATAAAGATCCTAAATTAGCCGGTAATAAGAGGTTGTTGCAGTTAAGTTCTCTAGATGAATGGAGAAGTGAAGCTTATGAAAATGCTAAACTCTTTAAAGAAAAAGTTAAGAAGTGGCATGATAGAAGGATCATTAAAAGAGAATTTAATGTTGGAGATCAAGTTCTATTGTATCGGTCTCGTCTCAGATTCTTTGCAGGGAAATTACTCTCGAAGTGGGAAGGACCATATGTTGTTGAGGAGGTGTATCGTTCAGGAGCAATTAAAATTAGCTCTCTCCAAGGCAATGCCACACAAGTGGTGAATGGGCAAAGACTCAAGCATTATATCTCGGGTGATTCTTATAATGTTGATGTTGATATTATTCAAGTGGAAACACCGGAGGCTTTCATCAAAGGACAAATTGACAGTCCGCCAGAACTGGACTTTGAATAGGTAACAGTACAGGTAATAAAAAGTCCGCGTTTACCTTTCCGAACATTATTTTTGCAGTTTTTAGAAAATATGAAAAATTACGAGTTCGAAACGGAGTGGAAAGGACGCACGAGGGGGTGCCACCATAGGCCGGCGCGGCCTGACCTGGGCCCGCGCCGACCTATGGTCTGGCCGCCCCGTTGCCCTTTCCGACTCTGGTTCGATCTGGAACCTTCCTTTTGTCGTAAAAATATTTGCTATATAATCCCCCGGACCCCTGGAGGTCCGTAATATCGTTTTCTCGTCGTGTTTTGTTTCGAGCTGTTTTCACGCGATTTGTTTTGATCTAGAAGCACCATGGTCTCCAACAACAAGGACAAGGAACCTTTGAAGGAAAATATTCAAGACCCGGAGCTGAAGAAAGAAGATGCAAGAAAGGATGAGGAAGAAGTGGAGGAAGCTCCGCAGGAACACCAACAAGCCACCGTCGCAAGTATTGGCGTGATATCAAATCCATCCAACATCAAGAGGAGTGCACGAATCGCTACCGGAGGAGCGGTTCCACGTCATTACTTGGCTCCAAGGACATCTTCTCCGAGCAATTACAACCCTTACCGCAATCTAATCTACGATCGTCAAACTGAAAGGACCCCCAAGGTAGTGTTGCCAAGTAATTGGGATATAAATCGTTCTGACAATGCAGGAGATATGAAATCTGAAGCTGAAGGATGGGGAAACAATTCTAAGAGTTGGGATTCACCACCGGACATGATTATGAGCCGCGTTGAGCACAACTCGGAGATGATTCGCAACCTCACCTATGAGATTGAAGGTTTACAGGAGCTTGTCAGGAAGCTTGTCGAGAAGAATCCATCACCATCATCACCGAAGGAGTAATTCATCATCGGTATTGGCATCCCCTTGGTTTGTTCCAAGCTTGGGGGAGTGCCGCGGTATCACATCATTACCACCTTTATCTTTTACTATCAAGTAGTGTCATATCATGAGTAGGGAAGTTATCATATGGAATAGTATGCAATGTGGAAGTATCTCTCCTAGTTAGTTATCTATGTATCCGTTGGTGTGAGTTATCGTTATGGAATATTAATGAGAAGTCTTATCATTTACTTTTTGCACACCTTATTTTAGTTTGCAATATCCATTATATGATTACTCTTGACATGAGTATTGATATCACTTTGGGAGCATCAAGTAAATCTATTTGGTTTTGGCAAACTTAGCATTGGTCAATAGCAACAGCATCTTGATGTTTAATAGAAGAGAGAAATACACTTAGATACATTACTCTATTATCTCTATGCTTAGTATTCTAAAGTTAAAATTGCTTGTGCTTATGAGAAAGATGCATGATTGTTTCTATCATATGTATATTTGTTTGTTTCCCTCAACCTTTATGCTTGCTATCAAACCTTGCTAGCCAAAGACCTGTATCGAGAGGGAATGCTTCTCATACATCCATAACCTTAGACCAAACCTATGCCATTTGTGTCCACCATATCTACCTACTCATGGTATTTTCTGCCATTCCAAGTAAATACTTCATGTGCTACCTTTAAATAATTCAAACTACTACTCCTTATTTGTGTCAATGTTTAATAGCTCATGAGGAAGTATGTGGTGTTTTATCTTTCAATCTTGTTGGGCAACTTTCATCAATGGACTAGCGGCACATCCGCTTATCCAATAACTTTGCAATAAGAGCTGGCAACGGGATTCCCAGTCCCAAATTAATTAATCAAAATAGACACTCCTCCATGGTTTGTGATTGTTGGACGGCACCCGAAGGATTCGGTTAGCCATGGCTTGAGAAAGCAAAGGTGGGGAGGAGTGTCAACATAATAAAATAAAAATAAAAAGGCACTCCTTCATGGTATGAGATTGTTGGCAGGCACCCGAGGATTCGGTTAGCCATGGTTTGTGAAAGAAAGGTTGGAAGGAGTGCCACCCAAAAAAAAAAAATGGGAGCCGCTCTTTGAGAGTTTGTCTGGCAAGGGGGTTAGAGTGCCCGCTACCATTCGTTGACAACAACAAACACCGCTCAAAATCTTACTTTTATGCTCTTTATATGATTTCAAAACTTGAAAAGCTCTAGCACATGATTTAATCCCTCGCTCCCTCTCGCGAAGGGCCTATCTTTTACTTTTATGTTGAGTCAGTAAACCTATTTCCTTCCATCTCAAGCAAGCAATTGAGTTGTTGTGAACCAATCATTTATGCTATGATTCAGTCAATCATGTCTTTTATACTTTCTTGTTTAGTACCAATTTTATCTGAATGAATATGACTTTGAAGTTATCAATGATTATGAGGAGATTGTCATGCTTAAATATGAAGGCTCAGCTATAAATTCTAATATGAAAGCTTTGCTTAGAAGTACAATCTGTTAGAAGTTCTCTGACCAAGAACAAAGTTTGCCATCACCAATTATGATTTCTTATGCACCTTTACTTGTGATTTCTCTTTACTTATTTCGAGATGAGTTATATGAGGAAGTTGTTTACTAGAATGTCTTGTGTGAATGAATATGATGCTTCTTGTCCGTATTTTATTTATCGACTCTTCACTCCATAAACATGTGGTCTTGTTTATCGAGCTCAGTTTCGCTTGGGGACAAGCGAGGTCTAAGCTTGGGGGAGTTGATACGTCCAATTTGCATCACTATTTTGTATCATAATTTGTCTGTTATTCATTGATATATTTCATATTGGGACACAATACTTATGTTATTTCATCTATTTTGCATGTTTCATCATTATTGGAGGACCAAACACCGGAGCCGAGATTCTCGCTGGAAAAAGCACCGTCGTAACGCAATATTTCGGAAGATCAACCGTGGAAGGGAATTTCACGTAAATTCCTATTTTTCCGGATGACGGAGGGAGCCGGAAGGGGAAGAAGAGAGGAGCCACTCGTGGGCCTAGACCATAGGGCGGCGCGGCCCATGGCCCGGCCGCGCCACCCTGTGCTCCGGGGGCCCCACGGCCCCTTTCGCCTCCTTTTCTTCGCGTACTCCTTCGTCCCGAAAACCTAAGCCACGAGAGAGGACCTCACGAGGGGTTACGGCCGCCTCGCGGGGCGGAGAACACCGGAGAGAAAGAGCTCTCCGGCGGGCAGGAATCCGCCGGGGAAATTCCCTCCCGGAGGGGGAAATCGACGCCATCGCCATCGTCATCGAGCGGGACATCATCTCCATCATCATCATCATCTCCACCATCTACACCGCCATCACCACCGCTGTACCTCGTCACCGCTGTAGCAATTCGGGTTGGATCTTGATTGTTTGATAGGGGAAACTCTCCCGGTGTTATTCTATACTTGTTGTAGATGCTATTGAGTGAAACCATTGAACCAAGGTTTATGTTCAGATTGCTATTCATCATCATATCACCTCTGATTGTATTCCATATGATGTCTCGTGAGTAGTTCGTTTAGTTCTTGAGGACATGGGTGAAGTCTAAATGCTAGTAGTGAATTATGGTTGAGTAATATTCAATGTTATGATATTTAAGTTGTGGTGTCATTCTTCTAGTGGTGTCGTGTGAACGTCGACTACACGACACTTCACCATTTATGGGCCTAGGGGAGTGCATCTTGTATTCGGTTGCTAATTGCGGGGTTGCCGGAGCGACAGAAACCTAAGCCCCCGTTAGTATATCGATGCGGGAGGGATCGCAGGATCTCGGAGTTTAAGGCTCGTGGTTAGATTTATCTTAATTACTTTCTTGTAGTTGCGGATGCTTGCAGGGGTATAATCACAAGTATGTATTAGTCCTAGGAAGGGCGGTGCATTAGCATAGGTTCACCCACACAACACTTATCAAAACAATGAAGATTAATTAGCCACATGAAGCGAAAGTACTAGACTAAAATCCCCGTGTGTCCTCAGGAACGTTTGGTCATTATAAGTAAACAAACCGGCTTGTCCTTTGTGCTAAAAAGGATTGGGCCACTCGCTGCAATTATTTCTCTCGCATTTTACTTACTCGTACTTTATTTATCTGCAATATCAAAACCCCCCGAATACTTGTCTGTGAGCATTTACAGTGAATCCTTCATCGAAACTGCTTGTCAACACCTTCTGCTCCTCGTTGGGTTCGACACTCTTATTTATCGAAAGTACTACGATACACCCCCTATACTTGTGGGTCATCAGGCTGCGGCCAAGGGTGGCTAGGTGTGGCCGGCCCCCTCCCCTTGCCCCTCATTATATAGGTGGAAGCCCCAAGAGTTGGATCCCAAGTCTTCGAATAAGACCCCAAAAGCAAACCTACCTTTGGTGGGAAACCTACCCAAGGAGGGAGTCCTACTCAAGGTGGGACTCCCACCTTTCCTTGGTGGGGGGTGGCCGACCACCATAGGTGGAGTCCACCTGGGACTCCCCTTCTAGGGTTTGGCCGGCCATGGATGTGGATTCCTTCGGGACTCCACCTTCCATAGTGCGTTTCTTCCGGACTCTTCTAGAACCTTCCATTAATGCACCGGATCATTTCCAAACTTGGAATATGACTTCCTATATATGAATCTTATTCTCCGGACCATTCCGGACCTCCTCGTGATGTCCTGGATCCCATCCGAGACTCGAACAAAACTTCGAACTCCATTCCATATTCCATATCTACTTAAACGACATCAAACCTTAAGTGTGTCACCCTACGGTTCGTGAACTATGCGGACATGGTTGAGACTTCTCTCCGACCAATAACCAATAGCGGGACTCGGAGATCCATAATGGCTCCCACATATTCAACGATGACTTTAGTGATCGATTGAACCATTTACATACGATACCGATTCCCTTTGTCTCGCGATATATTACTTTCCGAGGTTTGATCATCGGTATCTCGATACCTTGTTCAACCTCGTCTCCTGACAAGTACTCTTTACTCGTACCGTGGTATGTGGTCTCTTATGAACCATTCATATGCTTGCAAGCTAATTAGACGACATTCCACCGAGAGGGCCCGGAGTATATCTATCCGTCATCGGGATGGACAAATCCCATCGTTGATCCATATGCCTCAAGCTCGTACTTTCCGGATACCTAATCCCACCTTTATAACCACCCATTTACGCGAGTGGCGTTTGATGTAATCAAGGTACCCTTCCGGCATAAGTGATTTACATGATCTCATGGTCGAAAGGACTTGGTAACTATGTATCGAAAGCTTATAGCAAATGAACTTAATGACGTGATCTTATGCTACACTTAATTGGGTGTGTCCATTACATCATTCACATAATGATATAACCTTGTCATTAATAACATCCAATGTTCATGATCACGAAACGATGATCATCTATTAATCAACAAGCTAGTTATACAAGAGGCTTCACTAGGGACTTCTTGTTGTTTACATAACACACATGTATCAATGTTCCGGTTAATACAATTATAGCATGGTATGTAAACATTATCATAAACACAAAGATATATTATAATAACCATTTTATTATTGCCTCTTGGGCATATCTCCAACAGAAGAAAGAACCGTCGTTACTGACGACAACCAGGGAACTTCTCGTCCTGAAAGTGAAGTCCCGGGTTCTCACAAATCTGCGGCTTCCTCGAAAAAAAGAGAACGAAACCAAAGTTTCCGAGTCTTCACGTTCACTCCCTTCAGCTGCTTCCCCGAAAAATAAGAGGAAAAGGGAGGAGCTTGAAGATTCCGGCACCTCCACAACGAGGAAATCTCCTGTTAAGGAGACTTCTCCCGAAAGGGAGGAAAAAACCTTCAACCCTTACGACGATGCTCTTGTTAGCTCGTAAGTTCACCTCATCTTTTGTATTTTTTGCTATATTTCTTTTTCTTCATATCCTCATGCTATATTTTGCTGCACAGTGGCGACGAAGAAGAGGACCCCATTGTTAATATGACTGCTCATACGAACACGTCACATACCTTGGTGCTTTCTGAGACTCGCCTCGCTACCGAAGAAACCTCGCCTCCCCAGCGAGATGCAGGGGACTTGACTCCTCCCGGGAGCCCCCGTGCCTCTTCACCGAAGAGAGCAAGGATTGAACCTATCGAAGGATCAAACCTTCTGCCTGGGAGTTCGTCGGCTCCCGCTCTGGATGATGTAAGTGGCCTTACCATCTATTTTTACTGCTGTCGAACTTTTCGTCTTCTGACTTTCTTACCCCTTTCTCGTTTTCTCAGCCTCTCATGCAACAATTTATTCGTCTTGGTGCTCAATTTATTGGGTACCGCGATCATGCGAATATTTTGAAAGGTACTTCTCTTATCTCTTTGTTTGTCGAATAATTTTGTCTTCTCTACCCTGTTGTAACTTTTATTGATGTATTTTACCAGAGGCTCTTGCCAAAGCCAATAAACGCGCCGATGATCTTGCTCTCGAGCTGGCCAAGAGCGAAAAAACCCGTGAAAAAGCGGAGCTAGAATCTGCCTCAGTTGAAAGTCTTCGAAAGAGACTTCATGATGCTGAAAATGCTTTGAGTGAGCGCACATCCCAACAGATTTCTCGTGAAGCTGGTATGGCCGCTCGCTTGGACTCGCAAAATCGCCGCTTTGTCAGTAAGTACTCATCACTTTCCTCTCATTCCCTTTAATTTTTACGTATGCTTGTCAGTAATCTGGAATTTGCTTCAGCAGGGAAAACGAGCCAAGAATATCAACTTGAAAATCCCGAAGATGATCGCCTCCTCGACGCCCTTTCTCTTCTCGAAATTTATGGGGACGTGGCGCGCCAGAGCATTTCTGATGCCAAGGCAGCATTTTCGCGGCTTTTCCCCTACTTCTTCCCGAAGACAGAAGAGCCCAACACTTTTGCTGCGCTCGCTAAGCGCTTTATTCCGAAGGAAGATCTTGGGCTTGCTCTTCGGCAAGAAAACCTCAAGATTGGCGTTGAAGGCACCATTGCATTGGTTGCCGAGAGTCAACAGAGCGTGTGTTCCGTATATAGTCGTACGTGCTCGCAATGAGAAACTTGCACAACATCTTTTGTCCTACCAGCCGATGGCAGCCGAGCCTCTAGGGAAACTACTGGAAATTAAGGTACTCCTTTTAATAGAGTACCGGAGCAAAGCATTAACACTCCGTGAACACATGTGATCCTCACATCACCGCCTTCCCCTCCGGTTGTCCCAATTTCTGTCACTTTGGGGCCTCGGGTTCCGGACAGCAACATGTGTATACAACTTGCAGGTAAGATCATAAAACAATGCATATCATGATGAAACAATAACATATTCAGATCTGAGATCATGGCACTCGGGCCCTAGTGACAAGCATTAAGCATAACAAGTTGCAACAATATCATAAAAATAACATCTACGGATACTAGGCACCATGCCCTAACAATCTTGTGACTATTACATGATCAATCTCATCCAATCCCTACCATCCCCTTCAGCCTACAACGGAGGAATTACTCACACATGGATGGGGGAAACATGGCTGGTCGATGGATAGGCGTCGGTGGTGATGGCGGCGATGATCCCCTACAATTCTCCGTCCCGGCGGAGTGCCAGAACGGAGTTTCTAGTCCCGAGGCGGAGTTTCGCGATGGCGGCGGAGTTCTGGATGTCTTCTGGAAATATGGTCGAACCCCCTGGCGTTTTTAGGTCGAAGGGGTTTAGTAGCCCAAAGGAGAGCGTCGGGGGGCCACCGAGGCGCCCTAACCATAGGGCGGCGCGCCCCCCTGTAGGCCGCGCCGGCCTATGGTGTGGGGGCCATGGGCCCCCCTGGCTCGCCCTTTTGGCCTCTCATCTTCACGGTGAAAATAGGCCCATTGCGATTATTTCCGGGGATTTTCCTGAAAGTCGAGTTTCTGCACAAAAACGAGACACCAGTGCAATTCGCTGAAAACAGCGTTAGTCCGTGTTAGTTGTATCCAAAATACACAAATTAGAGGCAAAACAATAGCAAAAGTGTTTGGGAAAGTAGATACGTTTTGGACGTATCAACTCCCCCAAGCTTAGCTTATTGCTTGTCCTCAAGCAATTCAGTTAACAACTGAGTGCGATAAAAGAACTTTCACAAACACATTTGTTCATATGATGTAAATATTCTGATGATATGGCAAGTGCTTAAGCAATTCATAATAAGGTACATGCAAATAAAGTCATCTAGTAGATGTGTCAATCATGAAAAAGATACCAACAAACTAATAACAAGCATCATGAAACACTTCTATAAGCAGGATTGCAATGTTCATAGAAAGATATGATAAAGTGGTATCTCGCTTGCCTGTATTTGTACAGATGAAACATAAATGCCCGAGCACCTCTGAAGTTCATAGAAAGACTAGAAGTAAAATTGTCAAAGATAAAAGCATCAAAGTTATACCACAACTGATCATATTTTGGGACAAGCATATTATACTAAGAATGACAGTTATGCTCTCAAGAAGGTACTCAAAGAAAGGATGGTGACTCAACATAAAAGTAAAAGATTGACCCTTCGCAGAGGGAAGCGAGGATTAACATGTGCTAGAGCTTTTCATTTTTTCAAAGACAGAAGTAAAATTATTTTGGGAGGTGTTTGTTGTTGTCAACGAATGATAGTGGGTACTCTAACCACCTCGCCAACCAGACTCTCAAGAGCGGCTCCCATGAAGGACGTCATCTCTACCAGCAAGGTAGATCATCCCTCTTCTCTTTTGTTTACACATGCATTTTAGTTTCATTATGGATGACACTCCCCCAACCTTTGCTTACACAAGCCATGGCTAACCGAATCCTCGGTGCCTTCCAACATTCACATACCATGGGGGAGTATCTATTTGCAGGTTAAGTTGCTTACTGATGAATCAGAGCAAAACACGTGAAGAGAATTATTAATGAAGGTTAATTAATTGGGGCTGCTGAGAACCCCGTTGCCAGCTCTTTTTGCAAAATTATTGGATAAGCGGATGTGCCACTAGTCCATTGGTGAAAGTCTATCAGGAGTAAATGACAAGGTTGAAAGATAAAACACCACATACTTCCTCATGAGCTATAAAACATTGACACAAATTGAGAAGTAGTTTGAAAGTTTAAAGGTAGCACATGAGAATTTACTTGGAATGGTTTGAAATGCCATGCATACGTATTTATGGTGGACACTTTGGAACAACTTGGTTTTCAGGTGTTTGGAAGCACGAGCAACGTTCCCGCTCAGTACAAGTGAAGGCTAGCAATAGACTGGGAAGCGACAATCAAGAGAGCAATAACCGTCATAATCATGCTTGCGACAAAATAAAATTAACGGAGGCATAAAAGTGATACAAGAACTCTGAAGCAAAGTAAATCATCGAGGCTTAATTGACTTTTGTTTAGTCATATGCATGCGTGAGCATGTGCCAAGTAGATTCAAGTGAATTATTCAGAGGAGGATACCACAATATCATACCTATCTATGAATAAAACAATGCAAGCAAATATTCATGACATGCTACTCATTATTAATAGATTGGAACTAATCACGAGAGATCATGAACTACTAGACTTTCATTAAATGACATATACCTCACATGAATCAACTAAACATGCTCACATGGATGAGTATATGTACAAAAATGGAAACAAATAGAGTTCATACCAGCCTCTCACCACAGTCAAGTTGTCGTAGATCGTCATTATTGCCTTTCACTTGTGCAGCTTGAATAATAAAATGGAATGAAACCAAGCTCCAACCACCGGAGACCTCTGAACTCCCTAATGAAATTTACAAAACCAAAGAAGAACAACAAATATTTTTGGTGTTTTCGGGTTAGAAACAAGAACAAAAGGAAACAAGCAAACAAAGCAAAATCTTTTTGGATTTTCTCATAGCAAACCAACGATAGCAAATAAAGTAAAATAAGAGAAAAGAACCAAATAAACAAATGGTGAAGAGAAACAACAGAAATATTTTTGGTCTTTTTGTGTTTTAGGAAAGAAACAAAGCAAAAACAAGAGAATGCAAACTAAAAGAAACACAGAAAAGCAGGATGGCAGAAATCTGCCAAAACCTGACAGCAGTACAGAAATCGATTTTTACAAAAATCTTGCGTTGCTCAATTTGAAAAGTGTTCAACTAATGAAAGTTAGATAACAACCTGGGGAACATGCACAAATTTTTTTAACTCAAAATAACGTTCTGGCTGTGCGCACGAATTTTTTTGGTAACAGCCCAGAATCTGTTTTTAGACAGCACTTCCCCAAATATCATCTCCCTCTCATTAGAAAACCACTTTAAGAAACTTAACAAGTATGTACAAGTATCCAGCAACCATAATATGCAAAGAATGAGTGATGCCGGTATACCTCCCCCCAAGCATAGGCTTTTGGCATAAGTGGAGATCATTCCCATGGTCCCCATGAAGTGGTGTCTCCGTAGTATGACGAAGAGGGATCCTGTTCTGGGTATGTGCTGGAAGAAGCACCAGGATACGTGGCGGTGTAGTCGTAGGAGGGCTCGGCGTCCTCAGAGTCATGCTGCTGGTGGAAGCCTTGTATCTTCAGTTGCTCATCCACCTCCTCCTTAGAGCGCGACCATGGTTTCCTGTCAACACTGAACAAATCTGGCTGCGGCAAAAGGACTTCCCTCTCATCCCCGTCAGCAAATAACATTCTATAGACAATATTATCTATACTAGAGTCAGTTGTAACAAATTGGTGACTCTTCATAGCAGCAATATCTAACCTAGCAGGGGTTAGTTTCACATCAGTAGGGTCAAGAGGAAGATCTAGATGTGCCAAAATACGCGATGCAATTATTCCTCCAAAAATAGGCCCCTTGTTAGACAAACGGCGAGCAACAAGAGCATCAAGATGATAAGGTGTCTCTCCAGTGAGTGCAGCAATTAAGAAAGCAAGATGATAACTAGAAATATTACTAGTATTCTCCCTACCAAGAATGCTAGTAGCAAGGTAATAAGCAAAATACTTAATGGCGGGGAGTTGGATGTTTCTTATCTTGCCACGTTGAATGGTGCGGCAATCATCATTGGTGATTTCTCGATAGAGCTCCAGCAAAGCCTTAGGGTTGTCCTCGATCTTCTTTGATGTACCTACAGGAGCAATATCCAATGCAGTACAAAAATCCTTCAACTTCATAGTAATAGGATTATCATAGATCCTGAATGCAACTGTCGGGTGATAGTGCTTGTTGTTGAACTTGAAGCTCTCCACAAAGATTTTGGTGAGCATGTAGTATTGCTCCCTCTCATCTTCCATATAGGTGGTTAAACCCGCCTTACCGACGAGAGTCAAGAAATCATCTAACAACCCTGCATTACTCAAAAAGTTATAACATGGGAAAGATGAAGCATTAGGGACTCCATTGTCCTCTTCGAAGCTCGGTGCGATGATGTCCTCATTATAGGATCATCTAATCCGAGTGGATGCCCTTGAGGGCCTCCCCGTGCTCGTCGTCTCTCTTTCGAACACCTCTCTAAAGTTGTGGTTGTCCATTTTCCTTTTCTGAAATTTTTCAACAATCATTATAAAATTTGATTTCAAGGTATATAATTGAGGGAAACTACTATAGGAACTTGCTAGAGTACTAAACATGCATCAAAACTAGTTTTTACCACTTAGAACAAGCATGCAAGCTCACTAAACATGTTACCTACAACACTAAAATATTCAAGATATACTCAACCAAACAAAATTCTAATTGGATAATCAAAGGAGTCACATACCGGAGAGCAAATGTGCCAAATTTCAGACAGAAATCTGGGCTGAGCAAAGAGATCGAGAAATCTTGAGCTCTTGAGCATAAACGCGAGTGAGAGAAAGCTGGTGCAAGTTTTTTCGGGAGAGAGAGTGAGATGGGAGAAAGAGATGAAGAAGTGGGGCAAGGAGGGGCCCACACCACAGGGTGGCGCGCCCCCCTTGCTGGCCGCGCCGGCCTGTGGGGTGCCACCCTGGGGTGCCCCACTGGTCATCCCCAGGTGCTCCCAGGTGCCCCTTCGAAAAATAAGACTAACGGTATAATTTTTGTAAATTTTTGAGAACTTCGAAAAATGCACATTTCTGGGTGCTAAAGTAATTATTACAGCGCAGGAAAATGATTTCCAAAATCTTAAACAACTAAAGCATCTTGCAAAACAAAAAGTGCTACAGCAAGTAAAACAAGTGGATGAAGAAAGAAGTGTTGTTTAGCTCTCTTATGCATTAAAATATACTTGTTAACAAGGTTGATCAGGTCTTGCTACCAAATAAATTTTATATGACATAAGAAGAAATAAACCTCAAATCAATCATGTTACCTTATATTGAATTGATATAGATCCAATCACAAGAGTTTGATATTCTTCTTTAGGCTCATATATAGGACAATCAAATGATCCCACCTTGATAGTTTTCAAATTACAAATTGTATTAACTCCATATACCTTATCAATCCTCTTTGGAAAATAGACAGTATGTTCCTTGTCATCAACATTGAAAGTAACTTTTCCTTTATTGCAATCAATAACAGCCCCTGCAGTATTAAGAAAGGGTCTTCCAAGAATAATAGACATATTATCATCTTCGAGCATTTCCAACACAACAAAATCAGTTAATATTAAGCAATTTTGAGTAACTTGAACGAGGAACATTTTCACATATACCAACAGGAATAGCAGTAGATTTATCAGCCATTTGCAAAGATATATCAGTGGTATCAACTTATCTAAATCAAGTCTCTTGTAAAGAGAAAAAGGCATCACACTAACTCCTGCTCCCAAATCACATAGAGCAGTTCTAACATAATTATTCTTGATGGAACAAGGAATAGTCGGTATACCTGGGTCTCCCAGCTTCTTTGGAACCCTTACCATTGAAAGAGTAATTAGCGAGCATAGTGGAAATCTTCTCATTTGGAATTTTCCTTTTGTTAGAGACAATATCTTTCATATACTTTGAATAAGGAGGCAATTTAATAGCATCAGTCAAAGGGATTTGCAAAAATAAAGGTTTCATCCAATCACAAAATTTATTATAATGTTCCTCCTCCTTTGATTTCAGTTTCTTAGCAGGAAAAGGCATTTGCTTTTGAACCCAATGTTCTCTTTCATTACCATATTTCTTAGCAATAAAATCTTCTTTAGTGTACTTTTTGTTTTTAGCATGCTTTTCAGGTTCTTTTTCAATTTCTTCTTTATCAGGAGTATCATTCTTATTATTATCTTCATCATGTTCATTACCACTTTCAGTTTCAGCATCGTAAATAGAAATACTATTAGGATCATTAACGAGTTCAGAGGATTCTACAACAGTTTTATGTTTCTTCTTATTTTTCTTAGAAGGACTATCAGTTTCTTTAGTTCGTTGAGAATCTTGTTCAATTCTTTTGGGGTGCCCTTCAGGATATAGAGGATCCTGGGTAGAAACACCGTCTCTAGTTGTTACTTCATAAGCATGTTTCTCTTCATGAGTATTTTTTAACAAGTCATTTTGCACTTTAGTAAGTTGATCAATTTGAGTTTGAATCATATTAAAATGTTTAACAAGCATCTTAACATCATTGGAGGTTCTCTCCACAATATCATGCAATTTACTAATAGCTTGAGAATTTTCCATTAGATGATTCTCTACTCTCATATTAAAATTATTTTGCTTAACAATATAATTATCAAATTCATCTAAACATTGATCAGGAGGTTTTGAGTAAGGGATATCTCCTCTATCAAAGCGTTGAAGAGAATGTACCTCAATTGTGGATGAAGGGGGAATTATCTTACATAGGTCTTCTATAGGAGGTAAATTCTTCACATCTTCAGATTTAATACCTTTCTCCATAAGAGATTTCTTGGCTTCCCTCATATCTTCATCATTTAATTCAATCATACCCCTCTTCTTCAGTATTGGTGTCGGAGTTGGTTCAGGTGTAGACCAATCATCATGATTTTTGCTTATCTTAGCCAATAATTCTTCAGCTTCGTTCGGAGTTCTCTTCCTGAAAACACAATCAGCACAACTATCCAGGTATGCCCTAGACTCAATGGTTAGTCCACTATAAAATATATCAAGTAAATCATGCTTCTCCAAATCATGTCCAGGCCGAGCTCTAATAAGAGAGCAAAATCTTGCCCAAGCTTCGGGCAATTTCTCTCCATCTTCTTGATCAAAACTATAAATTCTCTCGCAGAGCAATATGTTGAGCACTAGCGGGAAAGTATTTTCGAAAGAAAACATCAAGCAAACAACTTGGACTATCAATAGAATCAGGAGGCAAATTATTATACCAAATCTTAGCATCATCCTTTAATGAGAAAGGAAAAATCTTAGCAACCAAATAAGTACGCATCTTAACATCATCAGAAAACAAGCTACTTAAAGTAGAAAGCTCATTCATGTGCTCTACATCACTCTCTTTTTCAGTACCACAGAAAGGTGTTTTCTCAACAATAGATATATGAGATAAATCAAGATAAAAGTCATAATCTTTATCCTTAATGTTTATAGGAGATGTGGCAAATTTAGGATCAGGAGACAGTTTATATCTAACAACATGTTGTGCAATAAGCTTTTTAAGGTTACTTGTACTAGTAGTAGCATTGCATTTATCAATAAAATCATCATCAAGTTCCACATAATCTTCATCAAGATCATCGGTCTCGAGTGAATTAACGAGTGTAACAAGTATTTTCATTAGGAGTTTCAAGTATTTTCAATTTGTCTAGACCTAGCAATCGTAGCATCTAGAAAAGGACCTAATGAACCAAGTATTATCAAGCACGGTAGAAGCATCATCAAAATTATCAGAGGAATTTTCAGATTCAGCAGAAATACCAACACGTGAAGCTTGTGGTGGTGAAACAAGTTGACTTATCACAGATGGTGAATCAAGAGCACCAGAGGTACTCAGAGTTGTACCTTTTCTTGTAGTGGATGGTAATATGGCGACTTTAGTATCGCGAGGTTTACCCATGATGGAGGATTTGCAGCGAACAATATCAATACAAGTGAACTTGCAAATAAAGCTATGCTCCCCGGCAACGGCGCCGTAAAATAGTCTTGTCGACCCACAAGTATAGGGGATCGCAACGAGTCTTCGAGGGAAGTATTACCCAATTTATTGATTCGACACAAGGGGAGACAAAGAATACTTGTAAGCCTTAACAACTGAGTTGTCAATTCAGTCCGCACTGGAAATAGACTTGCTCGCAAGAGTTTATCGAGAGCAACAGTTTTATAGCAGTAGGAGTAGTGAAATAACAGCAGCAGTGAAATAAGGACAGCAGTAGTGATTATAGTAAACAGCAGGATTAAAATACTATAGGCACAGGGATGGATGAACGGGCGTTGCATGGATGAGAGAATTCATGTAACAATCATGGTAGGGCATTTGCAAATAATAATAAAACGGTATCAAAGTACTAATCAATCCATAGGCATGTGTTCCGTATATAGTCGTACGTGCTCGCAATGAGAAACTTGCACAACATTTTTTGTCCTACCAGCCGGTGGCAGCCGGGCCTCTAGGGAAACTACTGGAAATTAAGGTACTCCTTTTAATAGAGTACTGGAGCAAAGCATTAACACTCCGTGCACACATGTGATCCTCACATCACCGCCTTCCCCTCCGGTTGTCCCAATTTCGTCACTTTGGGGCCTCGGGTTCCGGACAACAACATGTGTATACAACTTGCGGGTAAGATCATAAAACAATGCATATCATGATGAAACAATAACATGTTCAGATCTGAGATCATGGCACTCGGGCCCTAGTGACAAGCATTAAGCATAACAAGTTGCAACAATATCATAAAAGTAACATCTACGGATACTAGGCACCATGCCCTAACAATCTTGTGACTATTACATGATCAATCTCATCTAATCCCTACCATCCCCTTCAGCCTACAGCGGAGGAATTACTCACACATGGATGGGGGAAACATGGCTGGTCGATGGAGAGGCGTCGGTGGTGATGGCGGCGATGATCCCCTCCAATTCCCCATCCCGGCGGAGTGCCAGAACGGAGTTTCTGGTCCCGAGGCGGAGTTTCGCGATGGCGGCGGAGTTCTGGATGTCTTCTGGAAATATGATCGAACCCCCTGGCGTTTTTAGGTCGAAGGGGTTTAGTAGCCCAAAGGAGAGCGTCGGGGGGCCGCCGAGGCGCCCTAACCATAGGGTGGCGCGCCCCCTGTAGGCCGCGCCGGCCTATGGTGTGGGGGCCATGGCCCCCCTGGCTCGCCCTTTTGGCCTCTCATCTTCACGGTGAAAATAGGCCCATTGCGAATATTTCCGGGGTTTTTCCTGAAAGTCGAATTTCTGCACAAAAACGAGACACCAGTGCAATTCTGCTGAAAACAGCGTTAGTCCGTGTTAGTTGTATCCAAAATACACAAATTAGAGGCAAAACAATAGCAAAAGTGTTCGGGAAAGTAGATACGTTTTGGACAAGATTGATGCGATTGTCACACCAGTGGCTGAAGAAATAATCGGTGACCTTCTTCGGATGGATGCCGATTTTTTTGCAGATGGTCATTATGATGATTTTCTGGGTGCCTCAAACGAAGAGGATAGGATAAACATAGACGACCTGTTAGGCCTTGACTGAATCTATTTTTCCAATGTTTAACTATCTTGTCGAGAAACCTGTAAATTTTCTGTATATATTGTAGAACAAAAATATATCTATCCCCCAAGTATTTTGGTGGCCGGTGTCTTTATTTTTACTTTTCTTGCGAGGTCGTTTAAACCAAGGCAAGAATCGTTGTAAATTTATATATTGTATGGATGTCTGGAGTAAAACAGACTTTGTCGGGTCAAAAACCCTGAGCCTATCGAACAAAAAAGATGTATATCACCAATATCTTTATTATATTGCAGCACCGCGAGCCCGCCTCATTAAAAACCTTCCAGCCCCACTCGGTGCCCTGAAAGGAAAAGAGTGCATCTGAAAACTCGCGGGCGTTTCAGTACATTGTATGTTTACATATATATTTTGACTTAAGCGTAAAAACGCCTAAGTTGCGCCACGTTCCAGGGATTTGGCTCCGCAATTCCTGTCTTCTTGTCCTTTATCCTGTACGCTCCTCCTTCGATTACTTCAGTGACAATATAAGGTCCTAGCCATGGTGACTCGAATTTCTCGTGACTATCTTGTGTGAGTCGAAGAACTAAGTCGCCAACCTGGAAAGATCTTGGTCGCAATCAATGACTGTGATAATTTTTCATATCTTGCTGATACTTGGCGACTCTTGACAATACTTTGTCACGAGCCTCGTCAAGTGCGTCCACGTCATCTTCCAACGCCTTTCTTGAGGTTTCTTCATTAAACTCCGCCACTCTTGGGGAATTATGTTCTATTTCTATCGGCAACACCGCCTCAGCTCCATGAACCAGGAAAAATGGGGTTTCCTGTGTTGCTGTGTTGGGTGTCGTTCGTATGCTCCATAGCACACTTTGTAATTCCTCTGGCCAAGTATGCCGAGATTTTTCCAATGGTCCTAACAAGCGCTTCTTGATGCCATTGCAGATGACGTCGTTTGATTTTTCGACTTGACCATTAGTTTGCGGGTGTGCGACTGACGCAAAATGTAGTTTGATGCCTACTTCTGCACAATAAGCCTTGAATTCCTTTGACGTGAAATTGCTGCCATTGTCTGTAACGATGCTATGACGAACTCCAAACCAAAAAACAATGCTCTTGATGAACTTGACCGCCGATGCTGCATCTGGCGAATTTATCGGCTTCGCTTCAACCCACTTGGTAAACTTGTCGACAGCTACAAGCATATACTCGTATCCTCCTGGCCACGCCTTGTGTAATTTGCCCACCATATCAAAACCCCATTGAGCAAAGGGCCACGACAAAGGTATTGGCGTCAATTCCGCTGCCGGAGAGTGGGGTTTGGCGGCAAACCTTTGACACGCATCACAAGTACGCACTATGTCCTTTGCATCCTTGATGGCTGTTAGCCAATAAAATCCTGCTCTGAAAACCTTGGCCGCAATAACTCGACTGCTGGCATGGTGTCCGCATACTCCCTCGTGCACGTCCTTTAAAAGTACCCAACCTTCTTCAGCTGTGACGCAACGCTGTAAGACTCCCGATATACTTTTCTTATAAAGCTCGCCTTTAACCACAGTAAAAGCTTTGGATCTCCGAATAATTCGCCTTGCTTCTACTGGATCGTCGGGTATCTTCTGCATTGAAATATATGCAATATAAGCCTGCATCTATGGTACTTGTACTACCATTACCTCGTGTGATTCTTCCTCATCTCCAGGTGCGCCTGCTGCGAGGGCTGTCGAAGCCCCCGATCCCTTCTCAACCTTTTATTTCTTATTTTGTTGTTTCTTTGCCTTAGTCGACCTTTCACTTATCTCCTCCCAAAATACTCCAGGTGGTATTGCTAGGCATTGTGACCCGATATTTGCCAAAACATCGGCTTCGTCATTGCTAAGCCTGCTAACATGATTCACTTCACACCCGTCGAAAAGCTTCTCGAGTTCATTATATAACTCCTTGTATTCTATCATGCTATCATTGACTGCGTCACATTGATTCATAACTTGTTGAGCCACCAGCTGGGAATCACCGTATATTTTTAATCGGGTCGCACCACAAGCCTTCGCCATCCTCATCCCATGTATCAGTGCTTCATACTCTGCCTCATTGTTAGATGCGTTGGGAAACGTCATCCGTAGTACATATTTTAGCTTGTCTCCTTGAGGTGAGACCAATATCACGCCCGCTCCTGCTCCTTCTAACCTCTTGGACCCGTCAAAGTTCATGGTCCAGGTTCTCGATAAATCAGGCGGTCTCGTGTTTTGCAGCTCCATCCACTCTGCGACGAAGTCTGGTAAGATATGCGACTTAATCGCTTTTCTTTTTTCGTATGTGATGTCCCGAGGGGAAAGTTATATTCCCCAAAGGGAGACACGTCCCGTAGCTTCCAGTTTATTCAGTATATTTGACAATGGTGCCTCATTGACCACTATTATCGGGTGTGCCGAAAAATAGTGTCGTAGCTTTCTTGCTGTTGTAAATACTCCGTATGCTAACTTCTGATAATGTGGGTACCTCTGTTTTGAAGGCGATAGAACTTCACTGATGAAGTATACCGGCCTTTGTACTCCATGTAATTTCCCTTCTTCCTCTTGCTCAACCACGAGTGACGTGCTGACCACCTGAGGTGTGGCCGCAATGTATAACAGGAGAGGTTCATTTTCCTTGGGCGCCACCAATATTGGAGGTGTCGAGATTGTGCGCTTGAGATCTTCAAAAGCTTTGTCTACTTCTTCGTTCCACTCGAACTTTTCTCCTTGTTTGATCAAGGCGTAAAATGGCAACGCCCTTTCGCCTAACCTGGCGACAAATCTGCTCAAAGCTGCGACTCGTCCAGTTAGCTGTTGTATCTCTTTTAGCTTTGTTGGCTTCCGCATCGTCATGATAGCCTGAATTTTCTCCGGGTTAGCCTCGATTCCTCTTGATGATACCAGGAACCCGAGAAGTTCTCCTGCAGGGACGCCAAAAGAGCACTTTGTCGGGTTTAGCTTGAGACAGAATTTGTCGAGGTTGTCGAAGGTTTCTCTAAGATCATCGATCAATGTTGATCCTACCTTTGTTGTTATGACGACATCATCAATGTATACTTGGACGTTCTTGCCAATCTGCGTGGCCAAGCACTTCTGCATCATCTGCTGGTATGTTGCACCCGCGTTTTTTAACCCAAAAGGCATCGTTTTGTAACAAAACACGCCATAAGGGGTGATAAAAGCTGTTTTGACTTCATCTTCCTCCTTCAGTCGAATCTGGTTATAACCAGAATATGCGTCCAAGAAAGAAAGACGTTCACAACCTGCCGTGGAGTCGATGATTTGATCGATCCTCGGAAGGGGAAAGTGATCTTTTGGACAATGTTTATTTAGACACGTGAAGTCGACACACATGCGAAGGACCTCCGTGTTTTTCTTCGGGACCAACACTGGGTTTGCTACCCACGTGGCTTCTGTGTGTATCTCTTTGATGAACCCAGCTTCTCTGAGTCGATTGGTTTCTGATAACATAGCTTTGCGGTTAGGTTCCGAAAAACGCCACAAAGGTTGTCTGATTGGCCTAGCCAATGGATCCAAGTTTAGGAGGTGCTCGGCAAGTTCCCTGGGTACTCCTGGCATGTCAGCTGGACACCATGCGAAGATTTCCCAGCGCTCACGGAGGAACTCGACGAGCGCGCTTTCCTATGCGAGGTCCATGTTTGTGGCAATAGCTGTCGTTTTCTTGGGATCTGTCGGGTGTATCTGCACTTCCTTCGAGTTCTTGGTAGTGTCAAAGGTTGGTTCTTTGAGCGACCTCCCGACGTCTGGCAGCACGTCATAGTCTGTTGTCAATTTTGACGCCATATACTCCGCTTGCATCCCGAAGGTTTCTGACAGGCGATGAAAATCCCTGTCGCACTTATCCGCTAGCGCAAAACTGCCTTTCACTGTGATTGGTCCCTTGGGTCCAGGGAGCCTCCACAACAAATATGTGTAGTGTGGTACTGCCATGAATCTGGCATACGCAGGTCGTCCCAATAAAGCATGATACTGTGATGGGAAATCCACGACTTCAAACTCCAGCCTTTCGATCCTGTAATTCTCTCGGGTTCCAAACTGAACGTCGAGATTAATCTTCCCCAATGGGTAACTTGGCTTGTCGGGTGTGATACCATGGAAACGCGTATCCATTGGTTTTAAGTTTGTCAAGGATATGTTCATCTTCCTCAATGTATCTGCGTACATAAGGTTTAGACTGCTGCCTCCATCTATAAAAACTCGCGACACATCAAATCCTGCGATCACCGCTGGTAAAATTAAAGCTGATTGCCCTGGTCGAGGAACTTGCTGCGGGTGATCCGCTATGGTGAAGGCAATGTCCTGTCCCGACCAATTTAGATACTCTATTGTTGGTGGAGGCATCTTCTCTGCCATAAAAATTGCCGAGAAATCACTTTCTGTGCTCTGTTGGATGGCCTGGCCTTCTGAATCATCGAGACCGCGCCGTTGGTGTCGATATATGGAGGCGGTGGTGGCGCTGCCGCTATTCTGAGCTGGTGTCGATTTTCGTCCGTAATTGCGGGAGGAGGCGGAAGATGAACCTCGCTCCTTGGCCCCTGAGGGTATCTGTTTGCTGCCTGTGCGTTGGCATGCCCCGCAAATCTATTCAATGCCTGAAAAGTTCGGCAGTCTTTCTGCAGGTGTCCTGACTGCCTCTTTCCATTGTTGTCGAGGTAAAAGTGCATTTGGCATGGTCCGTTCATCATATCTTCGGGAGATACATACGGCCTCTGGAACCTTGGACCATTATTTTGCCTATTTTGACGAGGACCATCCCTGTAGTCACCACGCTGCTCCCCGCACTTCTGATAATCCTCTCGATTATTTCCTTCGTTATTTCCTCGAACCCGGCCGATATTTGGCCGGGACCGTTGTGATCTGAATATTGGCGAGGGAAACACCGTCTATATTGGAAATTTCTGTTCCGATCTTCCTCGGGTGACCTATGTCAATTGTTGTTGACGACATCTTCTCCATCCGCCCAACGATTTGCTATCTCCATGAGTGCTGCTATTGTCTTTGGATTAGTTCTCCCAAGATCCTCGATGAAGTCCTTCCTTCGGATCCCTCCGACAAAAGCATCTATCGCTCTCTCGTCAGATACATTTTCTGCCGAGTTTTTGATGATATTCCACCTCTGTATATATGCCCTCATCGACTCGTCATACTTCTGTCGACAGGCTCTCAACTCCTCTATCGACGCAGGCTTCTTGCATGTAGACAAGAAATTCTTTACGAACAGGTCCTCGAAGGTTTCCCAACTGTCGATAGGTGGTAACTTCTTGATCTATGATCGAGCCGCGCCACTTAGGTATACCTGGATACTTTGCATAGCCGTTGCCTTAGTTCCACCTGTCAACTTTACTGTCTCCAGGTAATCAACCAACCAATCCTCAGGGTCTTGCAGTCCATCGAATTTTTTGTAACTGTCAGACAACTTGAAATCTGACGGTACTCGCGTTTTGCGGACTCGTCGAGTAAAACAGAGGAGTCCGCACAGATCTTCGTCATCTACTTCAGGTGACTGCCAACGTTCTCTCCTCTCGTGTCGCGCTCTATCAACCCGAGTTTGCGCCGCTGTGTCTCTTGCCGACGTTCTCGGAGGTTCTTGCACTGCCACTGTAGGTCGTGGACTATTTTGCCTTGCAGCACCTTTGGGAGGTGTGCTTGTTCCTGCGAACGCTGTCCCCATAACTCCAACTCCTGCCAAAGCCATGTTATACAATGCCTCTCTTGGATCTCCTTCAGGTGGTCTGTTCGCAAATATGAAGGCATGTGTCGCCATATATCCTACTTCCGGGGTTTTTGGGATAATATTCCCTCTCGTGTCAATCGACATGAAGGACATGTCGAGGTTCTGGATCAAGTTCTCCCTATCTGCCTCTGGTATATGCTGCAGTCGAGATCTTGCCGTGTTGCGACCAACTCTGTGGTTGTCTCCCGAAGTTCCTGAATGTCGGCTCAGCTCAGCCCTTCGCCTGCTTGACACGGAAGCAGCAGCTCTTCTCTTCTCAAGTTCCACTGCTTGTTTTTCGAGCACTCTTCCCTTACGGGCTAGCCTATATTGGTACGCCTGCAATTCCGCGACTGTTGCAGTGGTGTTCATCGGCTCCGTGCCATTCATGGCTCTTGTCGCTCTATCCCAAGCTTCTTGCGGGAGCTGCACCCTGTCTCTAGGCTCGGGACCAATGTATTTGGTGCCCAAACCTCGCGTGAGATCATCGGGATCGCCGTATGTATTTCCTAAATTGTCGAAAACCTCTGACGTCTCCGGCTCAGACCGGCTTGCTTCCTCAATGGCATACACTTGGTGATGTGTTGAAGCTTGATTGTTATCGATATTGGTGACACCGTCATATAGATCGGCGAAGACCTCACGAATAGAAGCAGATATGTCGATAAGGTCGAAATCGTCGATGCTGTCGTAGTCGCTGCTTATATTTGAGTCCGTAGACAACCCGACGGATATGTTGCCGAAGATCTTGACGAGTTCATCGCTTGATGCGAGCTTGGTGGAGATTGCCGACGAAACCTCTTCATCGCCGGACTCGTACGATGAAACCGATCCCGATGAATCGGAACCGGTTGCAACCGATCTCGCCGAATTCGATCTTGCGAGACGATGAGATCCTTCCTTCCCGATGCGGAAGTGGAACCTTCCGAACGCCATGTCCATGGGCTCCTCCAGATACGCATATGCATCCATACGAGAGGGTGGGTGAGGAACAAAATCGACTAGAGCGGTTTCGATCTGTTTACCTCGATCCATCGCGTTGCTTGCTACCGAAGATGCCGATGATGTTGAACGTGCCATCGAGATCAGAACCTTGTCGCCTCTAATTCCCACAGATGGCGCCAATTGATAAGGGATTAACTTATCAATGCCTACAAGTTGTAGACTAGGGTTTAGTTGGAAGTAGAGGGCAAGTAGATCTCGAAGGTTTCAGCCGGAAAGTACTCGACTGCTATGAAAACTAGAGTTGTCTGGAAAACAATGAATCGATCCTCTCTTTTTCCCTCGACTCCCCCTTATATAGGAGGCGGAGCCGAGGGTTTCGTGATATACAAGTTACAGAGTTCGGGAGGGTTCTGACCCGTCCCGCAATAGTTACAAGTCAATATTCCTAATACAATTCTATCTTTCCAAACTATCTCTCGATTGGGCTTCTGGGCTTTGTAAAACTTCAGGTCGTGGGCCTTCAGTAAACCCCGGGTACCTTCTTCGGCAGGCCCATTAGGGATTCCTATGTCACCGGCGCCGTAGGCGTAAACCTCAACAGAGGTGTGGACTGCGCGTAGCTGTCGTGGAACATGGCAGGTGAAGCCGGCGAGAAGGTCGAAGGTGAGCCAACTGTACCTTGGATTGGCCATGGAGGCATGGACCGAGTCCGACTTTTACGTAAGAGAATCATATTTCTCAATTTTGTGTGTACATTATCGAATATCCATTTCCGATCCGAGTCCGTTCCCAATCCGTTTCATATCCGCAGTCCGATATAATCCGCATTTGAATTTCCATCCAATCATTATCCGCTCCAATCTAAGAGCATCTCCAGTCGCGTCCCCCAAACTGTCCCCCAAACGGCGTCGGATTGAGCGTTTGGGGGACATGTTTTGTTCGTGCCGCGTTTGAGGGACGTCGCTCCCCAGTCTTGTTCCCCAAACGCCCTCCCCAAATGAATATTTACTGCACGAAAATAAAGGTTTTCATTCAAATTTGATTATATATTACAAAGTTTGAATGAAAACGGCTAGATTTTATCTAAACCCTAGCCTACTGACCGCCCGGAGGTGCGTTCGACGGTCCTGCCCCGTCGTCGCCTCCCCTCCACCGCAGGTCCTGTTGCGCGCCCCGCCTCTCCATGCGTAGGGCGGTGGCTAGACGCCGCTGCTCCAGCAGCGTGTCGTCGCCTGCCCTCCCCTGCTGCGCCGCCTGGAGAGAGAGCTCGACGGCGTGACGAATCTACATCTCTTCGTGGGCACGGACGGCGTCCCGGAGCTTCTTCTCCGACTCGAAGGACTCGACGAGCGCGCGTTGTTGATCGTCTGTCTCGTCCGGGTGCGGCAGGTCGTCGTCGGACCACTCGAACTCGTCGTCGTCCTCCTCCTCCGCCTCGGCCTCCTCCTCCTCCTTCATTCGCGCCTCCAGGCGCGCCGCCAATGCATCCGCATGGCTCCCCCCAGGCCGCCTCCGTTGCCGCCAGCGCCGCCTCCCGCTACTGACGCTCCTCCGCCGCCACCTGCTGCTGGCGCTCCATCGCCTCCCACCGCCGGCGCTCGATCGCCTCCCGCCGTTCATGGTACTGCGCCTCCCGCTCCTCGCGCTGGCGCCGGCGCTCATCAGCCCACCGCTGGCCAATCTCCTTCGTCCGGCGCCGCCGCGCCTCTTCTGCCGTGGCGGCGTCGAACGTCGCAATGGTGTCCACCAGCGCCTCCTCCCACACGCGTTCTCGTTAGCTGCAACTATTTTTTGTCTGCCAACTATTCATCTTTTATAATTTGGGAAACGTGGCTGGCAACTTTTTTTTGTCTGCCAGGCGAAATCCCTTTTGGGGACGGTTCGAGGACGAGATGCTCTAAATCCGTGAAAAAAAATATGGTAAAGATATGGAAACAGAGCAATATCCAATGGATCTTATCCGTTTACACCCCTACTCACACCTACTCATAGCTTCATAGGCAATGCAACCACACCAGATCGGTTTATTCCCTACGAAAGTACTAGTGGCACAGTAACTGCGATTCTCCGTCCGTGACGCAGCGTTCAACGTTTCAGACTCGGGCCAGCCACGAGGAGCGGATTCAGCCTTGACGTACAGTACATGGTCGCCGGGCGGTCAGATGGAGAGGTATCGCTGTCGTCCGCAGACCGCAGCTGGTACGGTATGCATACGCTCGACCAGACAGAGCACGTAAATGCGAGAGCTCAATCTAACCATGCCATGGGCATGCAATGCAAATGCAATGCAGCACCGGTTAGATGAGCCACACAGGCACACACAGAGACACACACCGGGCCAGTCGCCGTCATCCTCCGTCGGTGCCCCTCACAGTCGAGGTCGCTGTCCCAGCCCTGCACACAGATCCCATCTCCCCCTTCCCATTCCATTCGCCACGCCACGCCCCTCCCGCGCTGCGCTGCTCCTTTGCACATACGCGCGCGCCTCTCCTCGCCACCTCCCGCTCCCTCTAGCTCTCGTCCCGCTGATGCCTATAACTCTCCTCCGCGCCACGCGCCTTTCCCTCCCCCGCCCCGCGTTCCCGCTACACACTCCACGCTCTCCGACCCTGAGCTTGTGTAGCTTTCGTTCGCTCATGAGCAGCGGCGCGTCGGCGGCCTCGCGCGAAGGCTTCTATAGGCAATGAGGCTCTACATCACCGCCGCCGCGGCGGTGGCCGACGACGGCGGCCTGACCAAGCCGAATAAGGCGCCGCAGCAGATGCAGGCGGCGCGGCGCGGGTGCCGTTCGGCCGTGGTGACGGGGATCCTGGCCGGCCTGCTGCTCTTCCGCGCCGCGCTCCTCGCCGTCGAGACCGGCGCCTCCCTCTGCCCCTCAGCCGCCGGTAGCTAACCAAGCTCGCCGTTTCTTTAAGTCCATTTCCGTGTTTAATCTTCATGCCATGATGCTTCAGGGTGTCTGGGCTGGAGGGCGGGGCTCGGGGACTGGCTCTACGGCGGCGGCGACGACGACCCGACGGAGGTGAGTTCGGCCAAACTGGCTAGCTCCTAGTGCGTTAGGCCCGTGTAGCCGTGCCGATCGTGTCGCGCGCGAGCTTCAAAACGTGTTAGTAGGAAAAACTTACTAGGCCGCGCGCGTCAGACTTACGCCGGGCTTTCTGTTCGATAGTTTTGGCATCTTTTACCTCTGCGGGCAAAAAATGGCGGGTGGATCGGCACGGAGATTCTCACGCGCTTCCGTCTGCTCGCTGCCACTGCCAGTAAACCGCCCTTCACGGGAATGGGAATGTTGCTGTGTCAGGCGCGAGTCCAGGTCGGCACCACGTCGCTCCGCCCCATCGGTACCACGTGGCCGTGCCCGTCCCGCTGGCTCGGCCTGATCCGGGCACTGTACTTTGGACTGCCGCACCTTGGCGGTTGACGCACCAGCTGCAGTTGGGCTAGCTACAAGCAGTATTCAATGCTGCATGTTCTCCGGTGTCCCGTGTCTTTCAAAATAAATGGGAAAAGATTTGTTTTTTTATTCGTTAAGCGATAACATGAGTTTAAAAATCCGGTGTGCAACTGTAGTATAAAAGCAAATGCAACTGTAACGAGTTGCATTTTTCTCGCAATAAAAGATTACAGCTAACTATTTACTTTGCATTGTGGTTGCAACTATTTTTTGAGGTAGCTGAGACCTACCACAACAGTTAGAAATTATACGTGGCCAAATGCCAAAGCCGACACCGCCGCCGCTCGTCAAGCTAGTTAGGCTGTTTGTTTAACCGGTTTATGACCAACCGAGTCATCCTCGACCAAGTCCAACCGAAATCAAACAGTCTTCTTATCTTAGCTACAAAAAAAAAAGCACTGCTGAATGATGATGATTTGTTTGTCAAAAGTTGAGCCGCTGCATAAAATGGTCATGGCTTGGCTGACTCTTTCTAGTCAAATCATACCTGAAAAACTGCCTAATTTGACGAGGAGGACGAATTATGCATAGTGGTACTAGATTCGTACGAGCCTGCCTGCATTATTCCGGCCTAGCGGGCCCAACCAGTTGGTGCCTTAATTTGGGGTATTGCGCTGCCAGCCGCTACGGATACAAAAACCCTCGTCATTTCTTTCTTCTCGTGAAACAAACACTCTTGTGAGGCGACTTGCTCGCTAGGATTCTCTCCATGCATGACGCGATGGTGGCCTGCAATCCAGGGTGGAAAAATGCTCATCCACGAGACCTTTTGCGTTTGGAGCTACTTGGATTTTCCAACTGGTTGGGACCTTGTGGTCCGTGAGCGTACAATCCATGTTTTCGTGTCTAAAACACCCACAAGGATGCTCGTTACGGTCTTACTTACATTCGATCTTAATAAAATGTTGTTTTTGCAATTACATTCCTTCCCTTCAAAACTAATTGACTTAATTTTATCCACATACACAACACATGCATCTAGACAAAAAAAAAAATTTAAGAGACTAGACAAGTTTTAGACTGTATATACATATCTAGACAAAGTCGAGTGGATTGATTTGAAACCGAGAGAGTATATATCAAGGCGATGATGTTTATTTGCTTATTTTGCGTTCCTCACTGCTTCAGGAAATAACGACTGCTAATCTAACGAATAAAATGATCAGGAGTTCATGAAGCAGTGGAGGAAAAGTCACAGGGAAGCCAGCCTGCTAGACCCGGTGGTGGTGGAAGCGGCGCCGGACTCCTTGAACGGCCTCATGGCGGAGATGGACACCATCCTGGCCACCTATGATCGGCCTGACATGGAAGTCGTCGTGGTCAAGATAATGGCCATGGTACGCATAAGTGCATCACACCTTCTCTCTACCTCTACGTTCTTGGTTCAACTTTAGCAATCTTGCATTATCATGCCTGCATGTTACTAGCACCTTAAGTTCAGCAAGTGCTTTTCTGCGCCGAAAGACCCCATCATCATGGTCCCTGTTCTGCGCTCTCTGTCAAAATTACGGATCGATGGTGTGCTTTTGCATGGTCATGGACATCCTTCGATTTTTCAAACGCGCAAACCGGTTATTACGGTTCTGATATGTCTGTGCACCTGACATAATTGACAGAAATTACGGGGCTATGGTGTGCTTTTGCATGGTCATGGACATCCTTCGATTTTTCAAACGCGCAAAACCGGTTATTACGGTTCTGATATGTCTGTTCACCTGAAATGTTCAGACATCGAAATGCTTTTTGTTGGATTGGTCCCTACCTGCTGCTGCACGCATCTTTCTGAATTGTCTGAAATTTCATAACAATGGACTGCAAAGATGAATGAGGAACGATTTTTTTTTTTGCCACTTAAGGAGCAAAGCTCCCAACTTCAATTAAGAAGCTGATAAACAGCGAAACAAACATAAATTCTCCAGAAGTTCGAAGCTTCTCAGGCGCACATGCGCCCACACCAGGAACGATTCTCCTATCAACTATCCCAGAGTCTAAAAGCAACCTCCAGAATACACAAACATACCACCAACAGAAACTAGAGTTCCAGGTTAACCATGAAGTCTAAGAACCACTAACTAACAACAGCTAGATATCAGTTTTTATAACATTTCCAGAGCTTGGTCGATCCACAGCAACAGGTTTCACTTTTCTGAATTTTTCTCACTCTATTCTTCTAGTCATTGGAGCCCAGCCTCTACTCCCGTGGTAGAAATCAGTTGCCACCACCGGCCAGTAGTTGTTCGTAACATTGGAGTCTTCGCACCTATTCCTCTGCATAACAGCCCAAGATAGAAATAACTGAGAGGTGTCCAACACAAAACTATTAGGATCAACAGGATATACGTTCTCAAAGCAAACTTTGTTTCTAATACGTCATATACCCCACAAATCTGCAGCAATCCCAGAAGATGTAACCTGCCTTACCCCATTTCCTTTAAAAGATAAAAAAACCCAATCATAAAGTTCATCTACTTTCCTAGGATGTGTCTTACAATCTAAAGCACCACAGATAACGCTCCATATATATCTTGCAATGCCACAATAGGGAAAACATATGTTAAATGTTTCTTTCTCGGAACAAACGAGATATCTTTCATCCCCTTTCCAGCCTCTATGTACTAAAGTTATCCTTTGTGAGAATACTACCCTTAAAAGTTAGCCAAAGAGAAAGCTTAACAGGCAAAGGAATTATAATTTTTCAGAATTCCTTATAGGAACAATGAACTTGCTGTGTCTTAAGCATATTACACATGGATTTGACAGTAAATTTACGATCCTTTGTCAAAAGCCATCTACAATCATCTTCCAGCTCCGTAAGAGAAACATTCATACACTAGCCTGAATGAAGCATAATTGATCCACCAGTTGAAGTGTATATACTCGTTGATCTAACTTTGGCAATGATTTGAACCAGCTGCTGAAGATGGACCGGAAGGTTAAGTCATCAAGAATCCAGGCTCTGTTCAACCGCCAACTGGCCTCGCTCGGCATCCCCAAGAGCATACACTGCCTCGCCCTGCGGCTGGCCGAGGAGTTCTCGGTGAACGCCGAGGCCCGCTCCCCTGTGCCGCTGCCGCAGCACGCCCCTCGCCTGACCGACACCTCGCGCCTCCACGTCGCCCTCGTGACCGACAACATCCTCGCAGCTGCCGTCGCCGTGGCCTCAGCTGTCAGCAGCTCGGCCGACCCCTCGAGGCTGGTGTTCCACGTCGTCACCGACAAGAAGAGCTACGTCCCCATGCACTCATGGTTCGCGCTGCACCCGGTTTCTCCGGCGGTCGTCGAGGTCAAGGGCCTCCACCAGTTTGACTGGCGCGATGGTGACGCCATTGCCTCTGTCATGAGGACGATTGACGAGGTCCAGAAGAGCTCGCTATGTTACCACAAGCTGTACGATGGAGAGACAGAGAGGGAGGTCAGAAGGCTCGAAGCATCAAAGCCAAGCACGTTTTCACCACTGAACTATCTGAAGATCCATCTCCCGGAGGTAAATCTTAGAGGAGAAATCCATGCAGTATTTACTCGGACTTGGCCACAGTTGATTTATTCACCTGATGCGGTTGTTTGTGCAGTTCTTCCCAGAGCTCCGGAGGATTATACTACTCGACGACGATGTCGTGGTGCACAAGGATTTGGCCGGGCTATGGGAGCAGGACCTGGACGGGAACATCATGGGCGCGGTTGGCGCGCACCGTCCCGCTGCAGACGGTGGGATCTGCATCGAAAGCGCTCTCGGTGAACACCTCAACTTTTCTGACCCTGCACTGTCGTCGCTGGGCCTCGACGGTTTGCACTGCGCGTGGTCTTGGGGTGCCAACATCATCGACCTTGATGTTTGGCGAAGAACAAACGTTACAGAAACGTATCAGCTATGGCTACAAAAGGCAAGTCCTTAAATCTTCCTCTGAACTTCGAACCACAGACTTCATAGTACTGTCAAGCGACAACAACTGTTAATTTCTTGTGTTGTCATGGTTCCAGAACCGGGAGTCAGAGTTCAGGCTGTGGAAGATGGCATCGCTGCCGCCGGCGCTGATAGCGTTCAATGGCCGGGTTCATGCCATAGAGCCGTTTTGGCACCTGCCGGGCCTCGGCTGGCGCATGCCGGACCCTGACCTGATGCAGTTTTCCGCTGTTCTGCATTTCAGCGGGCCGCGGAAGCCGTGGCTGGAGATTGCGTTCCCGGAGCTGCGGCAATTGTGGCTCGGGCACTTGAACGTGTCAGACAGCTTCCTACGAGGCTGCGGCATAGTCGAATGACAGTAACTGGAACAGGAAGAATTAAGTTCGAAAGGAGAGAAGTACAGTATAATCAGGTCCAAGAACTGGGTGCAGGGCTAGGTTTATGAGGAGAGGGAAGTAGGTGCTGCCTTCAGTCTCTCCTCAACCTGGCTGGCTTTGCTGGTTCAATGCCACTGAGTGGAACTACTCATGGTGTATATATAGCTGAGATATTTTTTTCTTTAGTTACAAAACAAAAGTTGGAAATTTGTAATCAGTGGCCAGGAGATAACTTTTCTTGGCTCCACATGATAAATTGACTGTATGGAACATTTGTTGATTTAATTGGGTCCATCTAAATCTGGAGAAACGTAACGCCCAAATTTATTGAACCGAAAGTGTTTCTCATTTTTAGCTGTGTTGTCTCTGGGTGTCATACACGAGACATACACTAACTATACCAAAGAAAACAATTTTGAGCCCTAGTGTATGATTTGCACCCCTTTGGATATATGTAGTGCATGGTACATACAAAATAGCAGTTGAGATGATTACTATGGGAAATTCCATGTAGTTTTCACTTTTCAAGTTTTAATTTCAGGTTCTCAGATGACATATTTTGTTTACTTAAACAGCAGATTAATAAATTCAAGTCAATAATTACCAGAAAAGGCATCATCTCGGTGCAGTGCAATGCCATCATCTGTGGCTATTTGCGGAGAAGTCGGAGTTGCTTGCTAGACCACGACACGATGTGTGCAACCTTGGCGGGGTTCTCTTCTCAAAGGTATGCATAATGTTTTTGTTGTGATCCAGGTCGGCTGCGTGTCAATGGCGGGCAAATAATATTCGCAATGGGTAATCAAAGTGAAAATAAATAAAATCCAATGCACTATTCTGGTGTGGAGGTGGAGCTCACCAGAAGAAGAATTGCTTTGATTTTGAGGTCCAGATTCAACTTCAACACATTATTTTTCTGGTGTGGAGGTGGAACCAGTCTTCTTTTTCTTTCAAGCTCTCTCCCACAATTACTTCAAATCACCACTGCTCATCTTCATCTCTTTGACGGTGTTCTCAGTTTCTCACCACAAATTCAGTACAACTGCAAACTAGATCAATCAATAAGTAGTCTAATTGGAACCTGGAAGAGCAATTTCTGATTTGCTAGTTCAGAGTTTGGAAAAGAAACCAGCGAGGATGATTTTAGAACCCTACCCTGAGATGATTTGGGGACTCCATATCGCTGGGGTCTGCACGTTGCAGCCCAATGCCACCGCCGGTCGCCGGGTTCGGGGCCCCTGCCGCCTGCCCGGCCTCCGGTGCTCCCGCCGCTCGCTGGCCCCTGCCCCCTACCGATGGCATCGCTGCGCCGGCCCGGCCGCCTTGGAGCCAGCCTAGAGGACTGAGGCCTCGCGGGACAATACGGGAGACTGCTTCATGACGGCCGGTTAGGGATTTTTTTTGGTTTTTATTTTTCTTAATTATTACTCCGTTCGTATTGGTGCTTGCGTGTATTTTTATATCACCAATTTAACCAATATATAATAAAATTGCACAACACAAAAACGAATTTACTATCTAGAGATACGTGCGTGACTTATGAACCGAGAGAAAAGGAGTAATAAAAATTATGTAAAAAGAGTACAAATGACTATAAAAATTAATGCCACATAAATAATCACATCATAACAAGGATGTACCTGGTGGCTAGGTTATCGACGCCCCTCCAAGCTCTTGAAGGTGCTCCTATGCCCTAGTGCAGGGTCGATGAGTCACAGCAGTTGATCGAGTGAAATGTGGATGTTATAGGCCTACAGTCAATAGGTATATTTATAAGGGTCTGTTTGGTTCCCAGCCACACTTTGCCAAGTCTAACTTTGGCAAGTGCGGAAGCCTCAAAAGTGTGGCTAGTATGGCAAAAATTGACAAAAAATTCACTCTATGACAAGTGGGCTATATGGATAGTGAAGTGTGGCAAGAACCAAAGACATGTCAAATTGCCAAACTTTGGCTTGGCAAAGTGTGGCTGGAAATCAAACAGGCCCTAAATTGTTGGATAAATCGTGTTTACTTACTTGTAAGTGTGTATCAATGCCATTGTGGCTAATGCTTAGGTTTTCGGCATTTCTACACTTGTAGGACTTGGACTGATGGGTCCCCCTTTTCACTGATGGTCGTGGTATAAGGGTCTGTTCGGTTGTGGAACTAGATGGAACAAAATGGAACGGTTTCATTCCTGGGAGCCGTTCTCGCGTTCGGTTGCTAGATAGGATGGAATGAGCTCGTTCCCCGAATGGGAATATTCGGCCCAGATGCGGAAGGCCGAACGAGGTGGAACCGAGAGCAATGGAAAAAAAATCACATCCAGCTGCGTGTCTAACCCTCCAACCGTATTCTCACCCTTCTCTCCACCGTGCCACCTCCACCCCGCATGGTCGCCGCCACCTCCACCCGCGCCGGCGCCGCCACCACCACTCGCACCCACGCCGGCGCCGCCACCGTCTCCCACGCACGCAGAGGCGGGATCGAGCGGGAGCAGGCGGGGCGGGGACGGACGAGGCAGAGCCAGGGAAGGGTGGGAGAAGGCAAGAGCAGGCTGGAGCCGACGCGAAGACGGAGGATTTCGAACCGGCGTGGCAGATTTCAAAGGTGAGCAACTCGATTTGGATCCAATATCTGACCCGATTTGCTTTCCTATCCCTTGAATCAAAAAATCGCATGAGTGCAGTGAAATACATGAAATTTCTTCACAATATGTGCTGATCTATGATGCTGCTCGAATTTATGATATGAATGTTGGAGATATGCCCAAGAGGCAATAATAAAATGGTTATTATAATCTTTGTGTTTATGATAAATGTTTACATACCATGCTATAATTGTATTAACCGAAACATTGATACATGTGTGTTATGTAAACAACAAGGAGTCCCTAGTAAGCCTCTTGTATAACTAGCTTGTTGATTAATAGATGATCAAGGTTTCATGATCATGAACATTGGATGTTATTAATAAAAAGGTTATGTCATTAAGTGAATGATATAATGGACATACACCCAAATAAGCGTAGCATAAGATCACGTCATTAAGTTCAGTTTGCTATAAGCTTTCGATACATAGTTACCTAGTCCTTCGACCATGAGATCATGTAAATCACTTATACCGGAAGGGTACTTTGATTACATCAAACGCCACTGCGTAAATGGGTGGTTATAAAGGTGGGATTAAGTATTCAGAAAGTATGAGTTGAGGCATATGGATCAAAAGTGGGATTTGTCCATCCCGATGACGGATAGATATACTCTGGGCCCTCTCGGTGGAATGTCGTCTGATTAGCTTGCAAGCATATGAATGGTTCATAAGAGATGACATACCATGGTACGAGTAAAGAGTACTTGTTGGAGACGAGGTTGAACAAGGTATCGTGATACCGAGGATCAAACCTCGGACAAGTAAAATATCGCGAGACAAAGGGAATCGGTATCGTATGTAAATGGTTGATACGTCTCAAACGTATCTATAATTTCTTATGTTCCATGCTACTTTTATTACAATACTTGAGTGTTTTACACATACTTTACAACATTATTTTACATTTTCCGGCACTAACCTATTAACAAGATGCCGAAGTGCCAGTTGTTGTTTTTCTGTTGTTTTTGGTTTCAGAAATCCTAGTAAGGAAATATTCTCGGAATTGGACGAAATCAACGCCCAGGGTCCTATTTTTGCACGAAGCTTCCAGAAGACCGAGGGAGGTACGAAGTGGGGCCACGAGGCGCCGACACAATAGGGCGGCACGGCCTGGCACCTGGCCGCGCGGCCCTGGTGTGTGGGGCCCTCGTGCCGCCACTTGACCTACCCTTTCGCCTACTTAAAGCCTCCGTCGCGAAACCCCCTGTATCGAGAGCCACGATACGGAAAACATTACTGAGAGGCCGCCGCCGCCAATCCCATCTCGGGGGATTCAGGAGATCGCCTCCGGCACCCTGCCGGAGAGGGGAATCATCACCGGAGGGGCTCTACATCATCATGCCCGCCTCCGGATTGATGCGTGAGTAGTTCATCCTTGGACTATGGGTCCATAGCAGATAGCTAGATGGTTGTCTTCTCCGCTTGTGCTTTCATTGTTATAGATCTTGTGAGCTGCCTAACATGATCAAGATCATCTATTTGTAATGCTACATGTTGTGTTTGGTGAGATCCGATGAATAGAGAATATTATGTTAAGTTGATTATCAATCTATCATATATGTGTTGTTTATGTTCTTGCATGCTCTCCGTTGCTAGTAGAGGCTCGGCCAAGTTGATACTTGTAACTCCAAGAGGGAGTAATTATGCTCGACAGTGGGTTCATGCCTCCATTAAATGCGGGACAAGTGACGTGAAAGTTCTAAGGTTGTGGATGTGTTGTTGCTACTAGGGATAAAACATTGATGCTTTGTCTAAGGATATTTGTGTTGATTACATTACGCACCATACTTAATGCAATTATCCGTTGTTCGCAACTTAATACCGGAAGGGGTTCGGATGATAACCTCGAAGGTGGATTATTTAGGCATAGATGCATGCTTGGATAGCGGTCTATGTACTTTGTCGTAATGCCCTGATTAAATCACATAGTAATCATCGTTGATATGTATTGAATCTTTATTTTTCAATTGCTCGCCTGTAATTTGTTCACCCAGCATGTTAGTTATCTATTTGAGAGACACCACTAGTGAACTGTGGTCCCCGGTCCATTCTTTTACATCTGAATACATTCTACTGCTTTTACAGTTCTTTGCAAACAAACACCATCTTCCACTCGATACGTTTAATCCTTTGTTTTCAGCAAGCCGGTGAGATTGACAACCTCACTGTTACGTTGGGGCAAAGTACTTTGATTGTGTTGTGCAGGTTCCACGTTGGCGCCGGTTTCACTGGTGTTGCGCCGCACTACACTCCTCCACCAACAACCTTCATGTGCTTCTTGGCTCCTACTGGTTCGATAACCTTGGTTTCATACTGAGGGAAACTTGCTTCTATACGCATCTGTTACCCTCCAAAACCCACCGACGGGCAATGGTTAAGCAACACGAAGAGCCGGGAGGCTCCCAAGGCCGCTTAGTGGACCCTGGCACCTCGCGTCGTCCCGCAAATCTTCCAGCCACGTCTTGGCGGTTGCTAGGGCGTGCCACCTGACCTAGACCCGATCAGGAAGGTGTTAGAGTGCTTCGATTGTTCCTGCATGGTAGACACGTAAACATTAAATACGAGCCCTATCGGCTCTCAAGGTTGCTCCGTGGATCGGCTCAAGGAGCCGATCGCCCCATGGTTCACGTTGGATTTACAATGACATGGGGATCCCGCTTGATCAAAACAAAGCTAAAACGATCCACGACAGCTTAGGGTTTTCACCGCATAACCGGAACGTCCTACGCGTGATCGGGCCTAGCAGATACGGAAGATGATGAAAACTACCCCTACAAGAGGCCTAAAAACCAACATAACGTCAATTCCCGGAACATCCCTTGTAGGAACGGTAAACAGCATCTAACGCACTACCGGATCATCCGACCCCGACATAAGGCCTAACTATGCAGATATTAAACTAATCCTTGCGGAGCAAGGAGCAACTATAACGGATCGGATCTACTAAGTAACGAACAAGCAAGATGCTGCCCTTACACCTGGATAGGTGTAAGGGAAGCTAGGTGTCGAGGGACGGCATTGCCACGCAGATATGCTCGAGAAAGCATCAATGCAAGCCCCTAAACACCTAATGATAAGTAGTACTGCTCGCCATCAACAACGCTTCAGCACGAGCAGTACAAGGTAGACGAATAAACGTATACTGCCTAGATCGCGAGATGCGATCTAGGCAGCATGGTGCTTACCCGAAAGAAACCCTCGAATGAAGGGGTGGCGATGCGCCTGATTTGTGTTTGTTGTGAACGATGATTGTCCTCCTTTCTCGATAACCCTAGATACATATTTATAGTCCAAGGGACTTTCTAATTGCGGCGTGCACCTAACCGTGCACGGGCCAGACTCTATCTGTTAATTCTAAACACGACACGATCTAACATATTACAGATACATAGGCAGTTAAGCCCAAACTCTTCGCGCGAGGCCGCTTCAAAGACGCTCCACGTGTAACCTTCAAAGCCCATCTTCACTTACGGCCCATCTCCTGATTTGGCCAAAATCGGGTGATAACACATGCCCCCCTGGTTTTGGTAATGATAATATCAAAACCATCTGTTTTTCCTTTGAGGGGTCATGTCGTGGCAGAACCGTCGCAGTATTCTTCATCATGACGTCTTTGCCTCCTCAACTCCTCTGCACGATTTGACAGTTCTGGCACCACGTCCTCGAAAACTGCTCGACAATTAAATCTTCATCTCCTTTTATTCAACCGCATCGAACAGTTCTCCTCTTCACCCCCTTTGTACTAGCACTTCCAAAAAAACCTCCTCGGCCACCATGTCTTCTTCTTCTTCCTCCTCTGCTGCATCAAGCCTCTCTGTCCAATCCTCCCCCCTCCGAGAGCCGACGCCAGAGTGGGACCCTCAAGAGGCCCACGCGGCCAACATCCGCCGCGCCATTGCCGACGGGGATGAGTCGAGCCACGACTTCTCCGTCTGGTCGGAGGACGACAAGTCCTCGACCGACGGGGAGAGCGACCTCCGCTTCCTCGCAGACGGGGAACCGGAGGAGGAGAGCGACGACGACCGCCTCTCCCGGGACGATTTCACCTCTTCCGAGGAGGTGAAGGAAGAAGAAGAGGAGGAGGACAGCACCCCCTCCGACGAGCCGCTGGTCAAGCGCCTCTGCCCTTGGCCGGGCAGCCTTAGTGACTTCGACAGCGACGAAGACGACGCTGGCGAAGACGACGAGGACAATGAGGGCCCTCCAGGTGGTCGCGGCAGCAGCGACGACGAGCCCGCCGAAAGCACCGACAGCGGCGGCGACGGCGATGACGAGGGCGGCAATGGCCCCTAGATAGGATCCCTAGAATAGGATCAGTAGTAGTAGGAGGGGCAATGCATCCCCCTAGGCCTTCCTTTTGAGAGCAATCAGCTCTTCCTTGTAAGAAATCCCCTTTATCAATGAAGAATTTCCTCCAATTTGACTTTGTCGATTTTCCTCAAATTGATTTAGCCGATTCTCCCTAACCAATGCTTAATAAGCCGATGTTAACGCATCGGTCTTACGTAATCCATCCTTCCATTCCTCAACTGACGACTTTGAGACCTGGTAATCTTCAAGAATTCATCATTTGTTGAAGAAAGTTGCAGCGAAGGATCAGCCGATGATATCCCAATCGGCTTCTAAAACAGAACATCCACCAGACCAGCTGCCCCCCGAGCCTCAGTCAAGGCGAGACTAGCGGTGAGGATGCGCAGATCGAACAAAGGGCTTTGCAGGTAATTTGAGGCAGTCACTATGCAGAACCAGCCAAACTTGCCCCCATTGACTACCTTCCCTCCGCTGAAACCCGATGTTGTAGATGAATCACCAACAGCTTAACTGATGCTTCTGACAGTACTGCTGAATTCGCATCTTGAACATGCAGCTGGTAGATCTTGTGTAATTGTACTAGAGTCGATGTCCAAGCACCGGCTATGCTGAAATTTTTCATATTGTTTTCGATTTTTTTACCAGCCGATTAATTTCTGAATCGGCTCACCTGGGTACATTTTCGCGGCCTTGTACGCCCTGTACCTTCTTTGTATATGCCCCCCGAGCTCCTTCAATTCAACGATGCGGCTTCTGGTGAGAATATTGAGATCGTCACCTTTGTCAAGCCTATGGGCAGTCTCGGGCGCCCAAACTGACGCTTATGCTAGCACCGCTACACTTGAAGGCTCTGATACGCGTAGATGTACACGTCCGTTGGGAACCCCAAGAGGAACGTATGATGCGTATAGAAGCAAGTTTCCCTCAGTATGAAACCAAGGTTTAATCGAACCAGTAGGAGCCAAGAAGCACGTTGAAGGTTGATGGTCGCGAAATGTGATGCGGCGCAACACCAGGGATTCCGGCGCCAACGCGGAACCCGCACAACACAACCAAAGTACTTTGTCCCAACGAAACAAGTGAGGTTGTCAATCTCACCGGCTTGCTGTAACAAAGGATTAAACGTATCGAGTGGAAGATGTTTGCAAAGAAAATAGTAAAACACAATTGCAGTAGATTGTATGCTATGTAAAGAATAGGACCGGGGTCCACAGCTCACTAGAGGTGTCTCTCCCATAAGATAAAAGCATGTTGGGTGAACAAATTACAGTCGGGCAATTGACAAATAGAGAAAGGCATAACAATGCATATACATGATATGATAAATATAGTGAGATTTAATTGGGCATTACGACAAAGTACATAGACCGCCATCCAACTGCATCTATGCCTAAAAAGTCCACCTTCAGGTTATCATCCGAACCCCATTCGGTATTAAGTTGCTAAGCAACAGACAATTGCATTAAGTATGGTGCGTAATGTAATCGACAACGACATCCTTAGACATAGAATCAATGTTTTATCCCTAGTGGCAACAAGCACATCACAACCTTAGAACCTCATCGTCACGATCCCAGGTGTCAATGAAGGCATGAACCCACTATCGAGCATAAATACTCCCTCTTGGAGTTAAGAGCAAAAACTTGGCCGAGCCTCTACTAATAACGGAGAGCATGCAAGATCATAAACAACACATAAACAATAGATTGATAATCACCATAATCATAGTACTCTCTATCCATCGGATCCCGACAAACACAACATATAGAATTACGGATAGATGATCTTGATCATGTTAGGCAGCTCACAAGATCCAACAATGAAGCACAACAAGGAGAAGACGACCATCTAGCTACTGCTATGGACCCATGGTCCAGGGGTGAACTACTCACTCATCACTCCGGAGGCGACCATGGCGGTGTAGAGTCCTCCGGGAGATGAATCCCCTCTCCGGCAGGGTGCCGGAGGCGATCTCCTGAATCCCCCGAGATGGGATTCGTGGCGGCGGCGTCTCTGGAAGGTTTTCCGTATCGTGGCTCTCGGTACTGGGGGTTTCGCGACGGGGGCTTTAAGTAGGCGGAAGGGCAACGTGGGGGGCACACGAGGTGCCCAGGGGTAGGGCCGCGCGGCCGGGGCTTGGGCCGCGCCGCCCTGTCCCCCGGCTGCCTCGTGGCCCCACTTCGTTATCTCTTCGGTCTTCCGGAAGCTTCGTGCAAAAATAGGACCCCGGGCGAAAGTTTCGTCCAATTCCGAGAATATTTCCTTACTAGGATTTCTGAAACCAAAAACAGCGAGAAAACAGCAATCGGCTCTTCGGCATCTTGTTAATAGGTTAGTTCCGTAAAATGCATAAATATGACATATAATGTGCATAAAACATGTAGGTATCATCAATAAAGTAGCATGGAACATAAGAAATTATCGATACGTTGGAGACGTATCAGCATCCCCAAGCTTAGTTCGCTTCGTCCCGAGCAGGTAAAACGATAACAAAGATAATTTCTGAAGTGACATGCCATCATAATCTTGATCATACTATTTGTAAACATATGTAATGAATGCAGCGATCAAAACAAAGGTAATGACATGAGTAAACAAGTGAATCATATAGCAAAGACTTTTCATGAATAGTACTTCAAGACAAGCATCAATAAGTCTTGCATAAGAGTTAACTCATAAAGCAATAAATCAAAGTAAAGGTGTTGAAGCAACACAAAGGAAGATGAAGTTTCAGCAGTTGCTTTCAACTTATCACATGTATATCTCATGGATATTGTCAACATAAAGTAATATAACAAGTGCAATATGCAAGTATGTAGGAATCAATGCACAGTTCACACAAGTGTTTGCTTCTTAAGGTGGAAGGAGATCGGTAAACTGACTCAACAATAAAAGTAAAAGAAAGGTCCTTCAAAGAGGAAAGCATCGATTGCTGTATTTGTGCTAGAGCTTTTATTTTGAAAACATGAAACAATTTTGTCAACGGTAGTAATAAAGCATATGAGTTATGTAAATTATATCTTACAAGTTGCAAGCCTCATGCATAGTATACTAATAGTGCCCGCATCTCGTCCTACTTAACTTGGACTACCGGATCTTTGCATGCCATGTTTCAACCAAGTGTCACAAAGGGGTACCTCCATGCCGCCTGTACAAAGGTCTAAGGAGAATGCTCGCATTTTGGATTTCTCGCTTTTGATTATTCTCAACTTAGACATCCATACCGGGACAACATGGACAACAGATAATGGACTCCTCTTTAATGCATAAGCATGTAGCAACAATTATTATTCTCATATGAGATTGAGGATATATGTCCAAAACTGAAACTTCCACCATGATTCATGGCTTTAGTTAGCGGCCCAATGTTCTTCTCTAACAATTTTGCATGCTCCAACCACTAAAATGATAGATCCTTCAGACAAGACGGACATGCATAGCAACTCACATGATATTCAACAATAGTTGATGGCGTTCCCGTAAGCATGGTTATCGCACAACAAGCAACTTAATAAAATATAAATTGCATAAGTACATATTCAATACTACGATAGTTTTTAAGGCTATTTTGTCCCATGAGCTATATATTGCAAAGGTGAATGATGGAATTTTAAAGGTAGCACTCAAGCAATTTACTTTGGAATGGCGGAGAAATACCATGTAGTAGGTAGGTATGGTGGACACAAATGGCATAGTAGTTGGCTCAAGGATTTTGGATGCATGAGAAGTATTCCCTCTCGATACAAGGTTTAGGCTAGCAAGGTTATTTGAAGCAAACTCAAGGATGAACCGGTGCAGCAAAACTCACATAAAAGACATATTGTAAACATTATAAGACTCTACACCGTCTTCCTTGTTGTTCAAAACTCAATACTAGATATTATCTAGACCTTAGAGAGACCAAATATGCAAATCAGATTTTAGCAAGCTCTATGTATTTCTTCATTAATGGGTGCAAATCATATGATGCAAGAGCTTAAACATGAGCACAACAATTGCAAAGTATCACATTATCCAAGACATTTTAGAATTACTACATGTAGCATTTTCCAATTCCAACCATATAACAATTTAACGAAGAAGAAACTTCGCCATGAATATTATGAGTAAAACCTAAGGACACATGTGTCCATATGCAACAGCGGAGCGTGTCTCTCTCCCACAAAGTGAATGCTAGGATCCATTTTATTCAAACAAAAACAAAAACAAAAACAAACCGACGCTCCAAGTAAAGAACACAAGATGTGATTGAATAAAAATATAGTTTCAGGGGAGGAACCTGATGATGTTGTCGATGAAGAAGGGGATGCCTTGGGCATCCCCAAGCTTAGACGCTTGAGTCTTCTTAAAATATGCAGGGGTGAACCACGGGGGCATCCCCAAGCTTAGAGCTTTCACTCCTCTTGATCATAGTATATCATTCTCCTCTCTTGACCCTTGAAAACTTCCTTCACACCAAACTTCAAGCAAACTCATTAGAGAGTTAGTGCACAATTAATAATTCATACATTCAGAGGTGACACAATCATTATTTTCACTTCTGGACATTGCATAATGCTACTGGACATTAATGGATCAAAGAAATAAATCCAACATAGCAAAAGAGGCAATGCGAAATAAAAGGCAGAATCTGTCAAAAACAGAACAGTCCGTAAAGACGAATTTAAAGCTGGCACCAGACTTGCTCAAATGGAAAAACTCAAAACTAATGAAAGTTGCGTACATATCTGAGGATCACGCTCGTAAATTGGCAGATTTTTTCGAATTTTCTACAGAGGCCTGTGCCCAGATTCGTGACAGACAGCAATGCTGTTTCTGCGCAGCGATCCCAAATATAACATCAACTTTAACATAGAAACTTTACTTGGCACAAAAACATGATAAGGAGAGGTTGCTACAGTAGTAAACAACTTCCAAGACTCAACAAAACAAAAAATTGCTATAGTAAAAACATGGGTTGTCTCCCATAAGCGCTTTTCTTTAACGCCTTTCAGCTAGGCGCAGAAAGTGCAAATCAAGTAACATCGAGAGATGGAGCATCAACATCATTATTTTTCATGCAAACACAACTTGTTGCAGAGGGTGCTTTAGGTGCTCCATTATCTAAATTCTCTATGGTGGTGCTAGGGGTTTTAGAAATTTTAGGCCTATAATAATTCTTTTGTTTAGGCACTTTAGAGGCGTACATGAATTTTTGCTCTTTACCCACATAAGCTTTCTCATTATACTTGAGAGAAGAAAAGGTTGAACCCAAGGTTCCCATAGCTTTTTCAAGTTCATCAATCCTATTGGTTTGATTATCATGGACTACACAAGTTCCTAGGACACTAATTCTTTCATCAATTCCTCCTAGGGATTTATCAAGTTCATCAGTTTTATCCAATAACATTTCCAATTTAGTTTCAATACTTGGAAAATTTTTCTCTATGGTTTCCAATTTTTTCATAACATCCTCAAGAGAGATTTCAATTTTAACTTCATTAACAGGTGGTATTCCAACTAGACTCTCAATGATGCAACTAGCTTCTAAAGCGGGAGTACCTAGGAAATTACCTCCCGAAAGAGTATCAAGAACATATCTATTCCAACTAGATAAACCAACATAAAAGTTCCTAAGAAGGATAGTGGTGGAGTGTTTCTTAATGCACCTATGATGAGCATTACTAATTCTATACCAAGCATCTTTAAAACTTTCTCCACCTTGTTGCTTAAAAGAACGAACTTCAACTTCAGGATTACTCATGGTAACAGTAATAAAGTAAACTAGGCAAATAAAGTAAATGCAAGTAACTATTTTTTTTTGTGTTTTTGATATAGAGAGCAAGACAGTAAATAAGGTAAAACTAGCAACTAATTTTTGTGTGTTTTGTTTTAGTGCAGCAAACAAAGTAGTAAATAAAATAAAGCAAGACAAAAACAAAGTAAAGAGATTGAGAAGTGGAGACTCCCCTTGCAGCGTGTCTTGATCTCCCCGGCAACGGCGCCAGAAATTTTATGCTTGATACGCGTAGATGTACACGTCCGTTGGGAACCCCAAGAGGAAGGTATGATGCGTATAGAAGCAAGTTTCCCTCAGTATGAAACCAAGGTTTAATCGAACCAGTAGGAGCCAAGAAGCACGTTGAAGGTTGATGGTCGCGAAATGTGATGCGGCACAACACCAGGGATTCCGGCGCCAACGCTGAACCTGCACAACACAACCAAAGTACTTTGTCCCAACGAAACAGTGAGGTTGTCAATCTCACCGGCTTGCTGTAACAAAGGATTAAACGTATCGAGTGGAAGATGTTTGCAAAGAAAATAGTAAAACACAATTGCAGTAGATTGTATGCTATGTAAAGAATAGGACCGGGGTCCACAGTTCACTAGAGGTGTCTCTCCCATAAGATAAAAGCATGTTGGGTGAACAAATTACAGTCGGGCAATTGACAAATAGAGAAAGGCATAACAATGCATATACATGATATGATAAATATAGTGAGATTTAATTGGGCATTACGACAAAGTACATAGACCGCCATCCAACCGCATCTATGCCTAAAAAGTCCACCTTCGAGTTATCATCCGAACCCCATTCAGTATTAAGTTGCTAAGCAACAGACAATTGCATTAAGTATGGTGCGTAATGTAATCGACAACTACATCCTTAGACATAGAATCAATATTTTATCCCTAGTGGCAACAAGCACATCACAACCTTAGAACCTACTGTCACGATCCCAGGTGTCAATGAAGGCATGAACCCACTATCGAGCATAAATACTCCCTCTTGGAGTTAAGAGCAAAAACTTGGCCAGAGCCTCTACTAATAACGGAGAGCATGCAAGATCATAAACAACACATAAACAATAGATTGATAATCACCATAATCATAGTACTCTCTATCCATCGGATCCCGACAAACACAACATATAGAATTACGGATAGATGATCTTGATCATGTTAGGCAGCTCACAAGATCCAACAATGAAGCACAACAAGGAGAAGACGACCATCTAGCTACTGCTATGGACCCATGGTCCAGGGGTGAACTACTCACTCATCACTCCGGAGGCGACCATGGCGGTGTAGAGTCCTCCGGGAGATGAATCCCCTCTCCGGCAGGGTGCCGGAGGCGATCTCCTGAATCCCCCGAGATGGGATTCGTGGCGGCGGCGTCTCTGGAAGGTTTTCCGTATCGTGGCTCTCGGTACTGGGGGTTTCGCGACGGGGGCTTTAAGTAGGCGGAAGGGCAACGCGGGGGGCCACACGAGGTGCCCAGGGGGTAGGGCCGCGCGGCCAGGGCTTGGGCCACGCCGCCCTGTCCCCTGGCTGCCTCGTGGCCCCACTTCGTTATCTCTTCGGTCTTCTGGAAGCTTCGTGCAAAAATAGGACCCTGGGCGAAAGTTTCGTCCTATTCCGAGAATATTTCCTTACTAGGATTTCTGAAACCAAAAACAGCAGAAAACAGAGCAATCGGCTCTTCGGCATCTTGTTAATAGGTTAGTTCCAGAAAATGCATAAATATGACATATAATGTGCATAAAACATGTAGGTATCATCAATAAAGTAGCATGGAACATAAGAAATTATCGATACGTTGGAGACGTATCAGGCTCGCAAACGAAGTTGGAGGTCCTCGCAGAGAAGACCTGAGTCACCAAGCAGTTGGAGAATAGAGCCTCGCCATGTAACTCGATGACTGCTCCATTAGGCTCCTGTTTGTAACAGTCGCATCCCTTGAGTCGATGGCCGTGCATCGGCTTTTAATCCTTAAGTCGATGTCTACGCATCGGCTGTGCCCAAAATTTTTGGATTTTCCATTTTTTATATGGCCGATTTGTTTACGTATCGGCCCCCATATTTGAGCTGCTCTGCTGGGCATTTGATATCCATTCTCAGCTTCGTATCCTCGTGTCTCATCCATCTATGTGCCCCCCGAGCCGATTCTGTCAAGTAATTGATGGTATCGGCTCTTTAGGCATCTGTTGGATCAATGCTGAACACAGACAAATGTATGTTGAGGATCATTTTGGCCGATTGCCAGAATCGGCCTCCTTTTCCGTTGCAATGCTTGACAATGGTTTGCAACTTCTTGGATTCCCACTGTAGCTACGTGACATGCTGGAGATAAGATCCTTTGCTTTCCCTTTTTTTGAGGGCCGATCGCAGGGATCGGCCTTGCCACGTATGTCCAATGTCTTGGACCTGCTACTATGTCCGGATCACGGATACCATGTTTGTATCAGCCGATGCCTCTGCATCGGCATCAGCCGATGCCTGTGCATCGGCTTTCGTCTGTTTGGGGCGCCATACTATCTTTGGCGGGCGCGCCTTCGTCTCCAATGTCTGCTGAATTTTCACGGCCAGATCGGGCCGTGCTCTTCTCAACGTGTACAGTGCATCGTGCCTCGGCTTCTTCCGGGTTTCGCAGCCGCTGCACTCTACGCTTCTGAGAATGGCTGAGTCCATCAGGGCACCACCTTGGTCGGTGATACCTATCTTCTTCTCCATGTGACTCCTCAAAGTCTTCTTCTTGAGATGACTCAGCTTGTTTATTATGAGGTGGGAGAGGTCCTAGACGCTCGAACACTGAAACTTCATTTGTCCTCCTCCTTTGCTGTTTGCATTCTGGGCAATTCTCGATTGTTGGCAATCGGCTCATTCCGGAGTCCCAGCAATGTTTGAAGAAAGGACAGTCCCAGTGCTTGTCCACGTCGTCTTGCTCCCTTGACCTCCCTCTAGCGTGACGTTTGTACCCGTCGTTGACTCTGTTATGCTGACGATACCTCCTGTCTTCTGCATCAGACCGACGATATTTTTCATCGTCTTCGTCGTAGCGCCGACGTCGGTCGTACTGCTGCTCATATTTGTTGAGGAGATGCACGGAGATTGGGCGCTGATACCGTATGCTTCTCACCTCCTCTTCGGTTAGGTACCGTCTATCATCATCTTGGGGCCGGTCGCGTGGAACGGCCTCCTCTTTATCTTTGCCACGAGAGTGGCTGCTCTTTGCTTTATCTTTGCCATGGCGGATCACAAACCCTGCCATATTGACATCAAAAGAGAACCCTGGCTCCCTTATGGAGTGGCTTAGGTCCACCATGTTGACGTCCGGAAACGGACGCATGTCTACCTTCATGGCAAACTGCCCGAAAGTTAATCGGCCTGATTCTATCGCCATCTGAATTTGTGCGCGCAATACTTTGCAGTCGTTGGTGGCGTGCGTGAACGTATGATGCCATTTGCGGTATGGCCTTTTGTTCATCTCTTGTGCCGTAGGGATCTTGTGGCCTTCGGGTAGCTTCAACTCGTTTCTCTTTCAGCAGCGGATCGAAGATCCGTTCGGCTTTGCTCACATCAAAGTCCAACCCTCTTCGAGGCCCTGGTGGGTTCACCCATTTGCAGGACACAGGTACTGGCGTCCGAGTCCATTCGGCTACTGCGACTTCCTGATCTTCCGCAGAATCTTCATCCTCATCAGTATTGACCAGGGTTATCGCGCGCTTGAACTTGTCCTGGTACAGTTCTGGATGGCGCTGTTCATATAAGGTCAGTCTCTGGACCATGTGCGCCAGCGAGTTGTACTCCACTTGGAACGTCAGATCCTTGAATGACGCTGCAAGGCCTGCCACGGCCAGCTCGACTGCTTCTTTCTCAGTTAAATGAACCGAATAGCATCGGTTCTTGATAGTTCTGAAATGCTGAATGTACTCAGACACTGTCTCTCCTCGCCTCTGCCAAACCTGTGCTAGTTCGGCAATACCAGCTTCAGTAGCTTCTGAATGGTATTGTGTGTGAAACTGTTCCTCCAGCTGCTTCCATGATCGTACTGAATTTGGCTGCAACGAGGTGTACCATCCAAAAGCTGGACCGGTAAGGGATTGCGAGAAGAACCTCACCCGTAGCGGATCTGATGTTGAAACCATGCCCAACTGGGCCAAGTATCGGCTCACGTGCTCGATTGAGCTAGATCCTTCTGACCCACTGAATTTGGTGAAGTCCGGGAGCCGGTACTTAGGTGGTAGTGGGATCAGATCGAACTCATTGGGGTACGGCTTGGAATAACCGATTATCTTCTTCTTCGGCAGGATGCCGAACTGGTCTCTCAAGACTGCACTGATCTGATCCGCGGTGGAGGTAGTAGCAGCTGAGCTTTCATGGACTGGTGTAGTGGCATGCTTGGCTAGCCACGCCTGTTTCTCAGCATCTGCTCCCAAACTCCCCGCCGCTGCAGTCGTCCCTCCTGCCGGAACAATTGCGCCCGCTCCGGCAATCCCTCCCGTTGGAGCCTGGATCGCCTGCGTCCAGTTGTTGCAGTCCGGCACAAACGTGCACACGTATCCGTGTGGGATCTCCTTGGGCGGCTCATATAAGAACTGATAGTCGCCCGGATCACCTCCAACCTTGTAGACAACGTATGCCGGTGAACCTTGTTGCTGTGGAGCTGCCATCGCGTACGGCAATGGTGGCCTGGTGTGGAGTTGCACCTCTCCCTGGTGAGTCCCTAGAACAGGTCCTGAAGGGGAGTACCGACGCTCCATGATCTCTTGCACCACATGGAGCGCAACGCGCTCCAAAGAATTTACCAGGCTCTCAGAATGCCGATGCAGCGAGTGAGCCACCACGTAGTTGATTTCCGTCGCGAGGCCCCGGTACGTTCCTCGTGAAGGGAGAGACAGATCCACCCCTTCAAGGACGCCTTGTGGCGTGAATCCTTTGAACCTGATGCCGTGCGAACGGGTCTTCTCAAAGGAGCCGATGAGTTCGGCTTCAACGATGGCCTTCAGGTCATCGTACTTCTTCTTGTGCTCCGCAAGGAGATCCTCGTATGTGATCTGCTCCTCTGCCATCTCGGATGTCGGTGTTGACGTGGATGTTGCAGAAGAGGTCCCACCGAGCGTGCCAGAATGTGTTACCCTCCAAAACCCACCGACGGGCAATGGTTAAGCAACACGAAGAGCCGGGAGGCTCCCAAGGCCGCTTAGTGGACCCTGGCACCTCGCGTCGTCCCGCAAATCTTCCAGCCACGTCCTGGCGGTTGCTAGGGCGTGCCACCCGACCTAGACCCGATCGGGAAGGTGTTAGAGTGCTTCGATTGTTCCCGCATGGTAGACACGTAAACATTAAATACGAGCCCTATCGGCTCTCAGGTTGCCCTGTGGATCGGCTCAAGGAGCCGATCGCCCCATGGTTCACGTTGGATTTACAATGACATGGGGATCCTGCTTGATCAAAACAAAGCTAAAACGATCCACGACAGCTTAGGGTTTTCACCGCATAACCGGAACGTCCTACGCGTGATCGGGCCTAGGAGATACGGAAGATGATGAAAACTACCCCTACAAGAGGCCTAAAAACCAACATAACGTCAATTCCCGGAACATCCCTTGTAGGAACGGTAAACAGCATCTAACGCACTACCGGATCATCCGACCCCGACATAAGGCCTAACTATGCAGATATTAAACTAATCCTTGCGGAGCAAGGAGCAACTATAACGGACCGGATCTACTAAGTAACGAACAAGCAAGATGCTGCCCTTACACCTGGATAGGTGTAAGGGCAGCTAGGTGTCGAGGGACGGCATTGCCACGCAGATATGCACGAGAAAGCATCAATGCAAGCCCCTAAACACCTAATGATAAGTAGTACTCGCTCGCCATCAACAACGCTTCAAGCACGAGCAAGTACAAGGTAGACGAATAACGTATATCGCCTAGATCGCGAGATGCGATCTAGGCAGACATGGTGCTTACCCGGAAGAAACCCTCGAAGGAAGGGGTGGCGGTGCGCCTGATTTGTGTTTGTTGTGAACGATGATTTTCCTCCTTTCTCGATAACCCTAGATACATATTTATAGTCCAAGGGACTTTCTAATTGCGGCGTGCACCTAACCGTGCACGGGCCAGACTCTATCTGTTAATTCTAAACACGACACGATCTAACATATTACGTATACATAGGCAGTTAAGCCCAAACTCTTCGCGCGAGGCCGCTTCAAAGACGCTCCACGTGTAACCTTCAAAGCCCATCTTCACTTACGGCCCATCTCCTGATTTGGCCAAAATCGGGTGATAACAGCATCATACCTTCCACTTGGGGTTCCCAACGGACGTGTGCATCTACGCGTATCAATGGTTCAATCGATCACTAAGTCATCGTTGAATATTTGGGAGCCATTATGGATCTCCAGATCCAGCTATTGGTTATTGGTCGGAGAGAAGTCTCAACCATGTCTGCATAGTTCACGAACCGTAGGGTGACACACTTAAGGTTTGATGTCGTTTAAGTAGATATGAAATATGGAATGGAGTTCGAAGTTTTATTCGGAGTCTCGGATGGGATCCAGGACATCACGAGGAGTTCCGGAATGGTCCGGAGAATAAGATTCATATATAGGAAGTCACTTTCCAAGTTTGTAAATGATCCGGTGCATTTATGGAAGGCGCTAGAATATTCTAGAACCTTCCGGAAGAAATCACTATGGAAGGTGGAGTCCCGGTGGGACTCCACCAACCCTAACCAGCCAACCAAGTGGGAGGGTGGAATCCATGGCGGACTCCACCTCCTTGGCCGGCCAACAAAGGGGGAAAGGGGCGAGTCCCTGTCCCTCTAGGTTTCGTCCATATGGCAGTTTTTGAATTGGGGTCTTATTCGAAGACTTTGGGCAAACCCTAGGGATTCCACCTATATAATGAGGAGGAGAGGGAGGGGGGCAGCTACACCTTGGCCGCACCACCCCTGCCCCCTTGAGGCCGGCTCCCATAGCCCCCACTCCCCAAACCCTAGCCACCTCCTCCTCCACATACAACTCCCGTAGCGCATCGGCGAAGCCCTGCCGGAGTTCTCCACCACCGCCGCCACCACGCCGTTGTGCTGCTGGGATTCCGAGGAGGATCTACTACATCCGCTGCCCGCTGGAACGGGGAGGAGGACGTCGTCATCAACACCGTACGTGTGACCGAGTACGGAGGTGCTGCCCGACTGTGGCACCATCAAGATCTTCTACGCGCTTTTGCAAGCGGTCAAGATCTTCTACGCGCTTTTGCAAGCGGTCAAGATCTTCTACACCCTTTTGCAAGCGGCAAGTGATCGACTACATCCACCACGAGATCTAATCTCGTTAGGCTTTGGAAATCTTCAAGGGTTAGTCTCGTGATCTTCTCGTTGCTACCATCTACTAGATTAGATCTTGGCTTGTGTTTCGTTCTTGCGGTAGGAAATTTTTTGTTTTCTATGCTACAAATCCCATCAGTGGTATCAGAGCCGTGTCTATGCATAGATTGGTTGCACGAGTAGAACACAATTGTTTTGTGGGCGTTGATGCTTTTGTTGTCTTTAGTTCGTGTACTTTGCATCTTGCGGCATGATACGTCCAAAACGTATCTACTTTCCCGAACACTTTTGCTATTGTTTTGCCTCTAATTTGTGTATTTTGGATACAACTAACACGGACTAACGCTGTTTTCAGCAGAACCGCCTCGTGTCTCGTTTTTGTGCAGAAATCCAACTTTCGGGAAAATCCTCGGAATTTATGCGAAGGCCCTATTTTACCAAAATATTGGCGGAGCCAGAAGGGCGAGAGAGATGGAGGCCCGAGGGCCCCACACCACATGGCGGCGCGGCCCAGGGGGGGCCCGCGCGGCCATGTGGTGTGGCCCCCTCGGCCGGCCTCCGACGCCCCCCTTCGGACTATATATCGGCCTCGACCTAAAAACGCACGGGGAGAAGTCGAAATCGCCAGAAACCCTCCAGAGAGCCGCCACATCGCGAAACTCCGTCGCGGGAGCCAGAAGTCTCCGTTCTGGCACTCCGCCGGACGGGGAATTGGAGGAAATCGTCACCGCCATCACCGCCAACGCTTCTCCATCGACCAGCCATGTTTCCCCCATCCATGTGTGAGTAATTCCCCCGCTGTAGGCTGAAGGGGATGGTAGGGATTGGATGAGATTGGTCATGTAATAGTCATAAGATTGTTAGGGCATAGTGCCTAGTATCCGTAGATGTCACTTTTATGATATTGTTGCAACTTGTTATGCTTAATGCTTGTCACTAGGGCCCGAGTGCCATGATCTCAGATCTGAACATGTTATTGATTCATGAAGATATTCGTTGTTTATGATCTTACCTGCAAGTTGTATACACATGTCGCTGTCCGGAACCAATGGCCCCGAAGTGACAGAAATCGGGACAACCGGAGGGGATGGTAGTAATGTGAGGATCACATGTGTTCATGGAGTGTTAATGCTTTGCTCCGGTACTCTATTAAAAGAAGTACCTTAATATCCAGTAGTTTCCCTAGAGGCCCGGCTGCCACCGGCTGGTAGGACAAAAGATGTTGTGCAAGTTTCTCATTGCGAGCACGTACGACTAAATATGGAACACATGCCTATTGATTGATTAGTACTTGGATACCGTTTTATTATTATCTCGCAAATGCCCATGCTTTGATTGTTACATGAGTTTCTCTCATCCATGCAACGCCCGTTAAATCCGTCCCTCGTGCCTACAGTATTTTAATCCCGCTGTTTACTATAATCACTACCGCTGTCTTTATTTCACCGCTGCCGTTATTTCACTATTTCCACCGCCATAAAACCGATGCTACCGATAAACTCTTGCGAGCAAGTTCGTTTCCGTGTGCAGCTGAATTGACAACTCCGCTCGTTAAGGCTTACAAGTATTCTTTGTCTCCCCTTGTGTCGAATCAATAAATTGGGTAATACTTCCTCGAAGACCGTTGCGATCCCCTATACTTGTGGGTCATCAAGACTATTTTCTCGGCGCCGTTGCCGGGGAGCATAGCTTTATTTGGAAGTTCACTTGGATTGATATTGTTCGCTGCAAATTCTCCATCATGGGTAAACCTCGCGATACTAAGGTCGCCATATTACCATCCACTACAAGAAAAGGTACAACTCTTAGTACCTCTCGCTGCTCTTGATTCACCATCCGTGATTGATAAACTTGTTTCACCGCCACATGCTTCACATGTCGGTACTTCTACTCGAATCTGAAAATTCTTATAATATTGATAATGCTTCGCTCGTGCTTGATAATGATGGTTCGTTAGGATCTTTTCTAGATGCTACAATTGCTAAGTCTAGACAAATTGAAAATACCGAAACTCCTAATGAAAATGCTGCTACACCCGTTAATTCACCCGAGTCTCGTTGAATATTCTAGTGATGATCTTAATGAAGATTATGTAGAGCTTGATGATGATTTTATTGAAAAATGCAATGCTACTACCGATGCAAGAAAAATTAAAAAGTTGCTTGCGTAACATGCCGTTAGATATAAACCACCTCCCGATCCTAAATTTGCCACATCTCCTATAAACATTAGGGATAAAGATTATGATTTTTCTCTTGATCTATCTCATATAGCTATTGTTGAGAAAACACCCTTTTGTGGTACTGAAAAAGAAAGTGATGTTGAACACTTGACTGAGTTATCTACTCTTAGTGGCGTGTTTTCTGATGATGTCAAGATGCGTACTTATTTTGTCGCTAAATTTTTTCCTTTCTCATTAAAGGATGATGCTAAAACTTGGTATAATAATTTGCCTCCTGGTTCTATTAAAAGTCCAATTGACTTGCGTGATGTTTTCTTTCGAAAATACTTTCCCGCTAGTGCTCAACATGCTGCTTGCGCAGAATTTATAATTTTGACCAGGAAGATGGAGAGAAATTGCCCGAGGCTTGGGCGAGATTTTGCTCTCTTATTAGAGCTCAGCCCGACCATGATTTGGAAAAGCATGATTTACTTGATATATTTTATAGTGGACTAACCATTGAGTCTAGGGCATACCCGGATAGTTGTGCTGGTTGTGTTTTCAGAAAAGAACTCCGCACGACGCTGAAGAATTATTGGCTAAAATAGGCCGGAATCATGATGATTGGTCTACACCTGAACCAACCCCGACACCGACAGTGAAGAAGAGGGGTATGATTAAATTAAATGATGAAGATATGAGGGAAGCCAAGAAGTCTCTTAAAGAGAAGGGTATTAAACCTGAAGATGTGAAGAATCTACCTCCTATAGAAGATATATGTGAGATAACTCCCCCTTCATCCATGATTGAGGCACACTCGCTTCAACACTTTACTAGGGAAGATATTCCGTATTCAAAATCTCCTGCTCAATGCTTAGATGAATTCGATAATTATATTGTTAAGCAAGAAAACTTTAGTATAAGAGTAGAGAATCATTTAATGGAAAATTCTCGAGCTATTAGTGAATTGCATGGTATTGTGGAGAGAACCTCCAATGATGTTAAGATACTTGTTAAACATTTTCAAATGGTTCAAACTCAAATTGATCAACTTACTAAAGTGCAAAATGACTTGTTGGGAAATAATTCTAAAGAAAAACATGCTTATGAAGTAACAACTAGAGGTGGTGTTTCTACCCAGGATCCTCTATATCCTGAAGGGCATCCCAAAAGAGTTGAACAAGATTCTCAACTAATTAAAACTAGTGCTCCATCTAAGAAAAAGAAAAAGAAACATAAGAATGTTGTAGAATCCTCTAAACCTGTTAATGATCCTAATAGTATTTCTATTTCTGATGCTGAAACTGAAAGTGGTAATGAACATGAGGAAGATAATGATAAGAATGATACTCCTGATAAAGAAGAAATTGAAAAAGAACCTGAAAAGCCTGCTAAAAATAAAAAGTACACTAAAGAAGATTTTATTACAGAGAAACATGGTAATGAAAGAGAACCTAGGGTTCAAAAGCAAATGCCTTTTCCCGCTAAGAAACTAAAATCAAAGGAGGAGGAACATTATAATAAATTTTGTGATTGGATGAAACCTTTATTTTTGCAAATCCCTTTGACTCGATGCTATTAAATTGCCTCCTTATTCAAAGTATATGAAAGATATTGTTACTAACAAAAGGAAAATCCCCAATGAGGAAATTTCCACTATGCTCGCTAATTACTCCTTCAATGGTAAGATTCCAAAGAAGCTTGGAGACCCAGGTATACCGACTATTCCTTGTTCCATAAAGAATAATTATGTTAGAACCGCTCTATGTGATTTGGGAGCAGGTGTGAGTGTGATGCCTTTTTCTCTTTATAAGAGACTTGATTTAGATAAATTGATACCAACTGATATATCTTTGCAAATGGCTGATAAATCTACCGCTATTCCTGTTGGTTTATGTGAAAATGTTCCTGTGCAAGTTACTCAAAGCATTGCTTGATATTAACTGATTTCGTTGTGTTGGAAATGCCCGAAGATGATAATATGTCCATTATTCTTGGAAGACCCTTTCTTAATACTGCAGGGGCTGTTATTGATTGCAATAAAGGCATGGTTACTTTCAATATTGATGATAAGGAACACACCGTCTATTTTCCCAAGAGGATTGATAAAGTATGTGGAGTCAATACAATTTTTAATGTGAAAACTATCAAAGTGGGATCCATTGATTGTCCTATATATGAGCCTAAAGAAGAATATCAAACTCTTGTGATTGGATCCATATCAATTCAATATAAGGTAACATGATTGATTTGAGGTTTATTTCTTCTTATGTCATATAAAATTTATTTGGTAGCAAGACTTGATCAACCTTGTTAACAAGTATATTTTATTGCATAAAAGAGCTAAACAACATTTCTTTCTCTCTTTCTCCCTCCACTTATTTTACTTGCTGTAGCATTTTTGTTTTGCAATATGCTTTAGTCATTTAAGATTTTAGAAATCATTTTCCTGCGCAGTAATCATTAATTTAATACCCAGAAATGTGCATTTTTCGAAGTTCTCTAAAAATTACAAAAATTACACCGTTGGTCCTATTTTTCGACGAGGCATCTGGGAGGACCAGAGGATGACCTGTGGGGCACCAGGAGGTGCCACACCATAGGCCGGCGCGGCCAGCAAGGGGGCCGCGCCACCTTGTGGTGTGGGCCACCCCTTGCCCCACTACACCATCTCTTCCTCCCAGCATCTTCTCTCTCCCGAAAAAGCTCGTACCAAGTTTCTCTCACTCGTGTTTCTGCTCAAGAACTCGCGATTTTTCGATCTCCTTGCTCAGCCCAGATTTCTGTTTGAAATTTGGCACATTTACTCCTTGGTATGTGACTCCTTTGATTGTCCAATTAGAATTTCATTTGGTTGAGTATATCTTGAATATTTTGTTGCTGTAGATAACATGTTTAGTGAGCTTGCATGCTTGTTCTAAGTGGAAGAAATTAGTTTTGATGCATGTTTAGTACTCTAGCAAGTTCCTATAGTAGTTCCCTTCAATTACATACTTTGAAATCAAATTTTATAATGATTGTTGAAAAATTTCAGAAAATGGAAGGAAGTATGCACCAACTTAACCAAGAAGAGTTGGAGGTACAGCAAGTCATGAGAGTTCATCGTGAAGAGGGAGTATACCCCTCTTATTACCCATGCACGGACTTTATGCGGAATGCAGGAATCCTGCAAGAGGTTCAAACACTAATTTCCAATGCAGGATTGGGAGATTTTGTCGTTGGTGAACCTCACCAATATGCTAAACTAACGGTGTCGGCTGTGCAGGATTTCGAATTTCACCGGTCTCAAACCGACCCCATGGTCCGGTATAAGATTTATAACAAAACTATCGACTTGCCTTTCGAGTGATTTTTGTACAAGCGATTAGAGTGCCGCGGTGGGGATCCCTGCGAGAAGATCGTGGGAACGCCGCGGGAGCTCTCAAATCTTTATGCGAGGATTTGTAATGGGAGGAGCTTCTCCAATGATAGTGGTAAGATTAGTAGCATTCAACAACCAGCCATCCGCTACTTTGCCTATTTCATTACAAAGTGCGTTCTTGCGAGAAGGTCTGGAGGTAAGTTATCTGTCCAAGATTTGGCCTTCTTAGTTGCTGCTTTGCAACAGGATAGGACCTATAATTTGGGTGCTTTAATAGCTTGTAGACTTGCTACTAACCGTGAGAAAGGAGGAATTTGTGGAGGTATTATTGCTTCTCGCTTATTAGCTATGCATGGTGTAGGACCTCATCATTTAGATATTCCGCTTTCTATAGAGAAACTTGATGTTGGCTCCATGATCAGACATGAATTTATTTCAGATGCATCTAATTTGAACAACCTGCATTATAGGATAACTTTGTATAAGAAAAGTTGGAGTATAACTAAGAAAATTGAAAAATTAGTACGCCTGCCTCGCACTCTGCTTTGTTTAACCTTGATGCCAGGGACGGGTGGTCGATCACAGAAAATGAGCTAAACGCATACATAGAAAGGGAAAGCCGTCGTGCGAGGGAAGATGTGGAGGAGGCCGAGGAGCACCCCGACTCTTCATCCGATGCAGCGAGCTCCTCATATCAACATCATGAGCATGTGGAACCTCCACGATATTCCTCTGCACAGGGGCCCTATTACCACTCCATGTATGATCCACCGGCGTGGAACTCCGACCCTCGTTGGGAATGAACTCCACTTAGGCCAAAAGCCTAAGCTTGGGGGGAGGTATACCGGCATCACTCATTCTTTGCATATTATGATTGCTGGATACTTGTACATACTTGTTTAGTCTCTTAGAGTGGTTTTCTAATGAGAGGGAGATGATATTTGGGGAAGTGCTGTCCAAAAACAGATTCTGTGCTGTTACCAAAAAAATTCGTACGCACAGCCAGAACGTTATTTTGAGTTGACAATTTTTGAGCATGTTCCCCAGGTAGTTATCTAACTTTCATTAGTTGAACACTTTTTGGTCTGAGCAATGGAAGATTTTTGTTAATTTCGATTTCTGTACTGCTGTCAGGATTTGGCAGATTTCTGTCATCCTGCTTTTCTGTGTTTCTGTTAGTTTGCATTCTTTTGTTTTCGCTTTGTTTCTTTCCTAAAACACAAAAAGACCAAAAATATTTCTGTTGTTTCTCTTCACCATTTGTTTATTTGCTTCTTTGCTCTTAGTTTATTTCGTTTGCTATCGTTGGTTTGCTAAGAGAAAACCCAAAAAGATTTTGCTTTGTTTGCTTGTTTTCTTTCGCTCTTGTTTCTAATTCGAAAATACCAAAAATATTTGCTGTTCTTCTTTGGTTTGTAAAGTTCATCATGAGTTCAATGGTCTTCGGTGGCTGGAGCGTGGTTTTCATTTCATAATATCCAAGCTACACAAGTGAAAAGGCAATAATGACGATCTACGACAATCTGATTGTGGTGAGAGGCTGGTATGAACTCTATTTGCTTTCATTTTTGTACATATACTCATCCATATGAGCATGCTTAGTTGGTTCATGTGAGGTATATGTTATTTGAGAAAGTCTAGTAGTTCATGATCTCTCATGTTTAGTTCCAATTTATTAATATGAGTAGCATGTCATGGATGTTTGCTTGCATTGTTTTATTCATAACTAAGTATGGCATTGTGGTATCCTCCTCTGAATAATTCATTTATATCGACTTGGCACATGCTCACGCATGCATATGACTGAACAAAAAGTCAATTAAGCCTCGATGATTTATATTGCTTCAGAGTTCTTGCATCACTTTTATGCCTCCGTTAATTTATTTTGCCGCAAGCATGATTATGACAGTTACTGCTCTCTTGATTTGTCGTTCCCTAGTCTTTTGCCAGCCTTCACTTGTACTGAGCGGGAACGCCGCTCGTGCTTCCAAACCATTCCAAGTAAATTCTCATGCGCTACCTTTAAAACTTTCAAAATGCTTCTAAATTTGTGTTAATGTTTCATAGCTCATGAGGAAGTATGTGGTGTTTAGCTTTCAACCTTGTCATTTACTTTTGACGGATTCTCATATGGACTAGTGGCACATCCGCTTATCCAATAATTTTGCAAAAAGAGCCGGCAATGGGATTCCCAGTCCCGAATTAATCAACTTAAATAGACACTCCTCCATGGTTTGTGATTGTTGGACGGCACCCGAAGGATTCGGTTAGCCATGGCTTGTGTAAGCAAAGGTTGGGGGGAGTGTCATCATCATAATAAAACTTAAATAAAAAGGCACTCCTTCATGGTATGTGATCGTATGGTGCACCCGAGGATTCGGTTAGCCATGGTTTGAGAAAGAAAGGTTGGAAGGAGTGCCAACCAAAAATAAATAAAATGGGAGCCGCTCTTGTGAGTCCGGTTGATGAGGTAGTTAGTGTGCCCATTACCATTCGTTGACAACAACAAACACCTCTCAAAATAATTTTACTCCCGCTTTACAAATGAAAAGCTCTAGCGCATGTTAATCCCCGCTTCCTCTCGCGAAGGGTCAATCTTTTACTTTTATGTTGTGTCTCCATTCTTTCTTTGAGCACTATCTTGAGAGCACAACTGTCATTCTTAGTATAATATGCTTGTCTCAAAATATGATTAATTGTGGTATAACTTTGATGCTTTTATCTTTGACAATCACTACTTCTAGTCTTTCTATGAACTCAAGAGGTGCCTCGGCATTTATGTTTTGCCGATCAAATACAGCAAGCGAGATACCACTTTGTCATATTCTCTTATGAACATTGCAATCCTGCTTATATACATGATTCATGGTGCTTATTATTAATTGTTGGTACTTCTCCATGATTGACATAGCTGTTGGATGATCTTATTTGCATGTATCTCATTATGAACTCTTTAAGTATTAGCCATAGCATGAGAATATATACATCATATGAGCAAATGTGTTCGTGAAAGTCCTTTTATCGCTCAGTTGTTAACTGAATTGCTTGAGGACAAGCAATAAGCTAAGCTTGGGGGAGTTGATACGTCCAAAACGTATCTACTTTCCCGAACACTTTTGCTATTGTTTTGCCTCTAATTTGTGTATTTTGGATACAACTAACACGGACTAACGCCGTTTTCAGCAGAACTCGCTCCGGTGTCTCGTTTTTGTGCAGTAAATCCAACTTTCGGGAAAATCCTCGGAATTTATGCGAAGGCCCTATTTTACCAAAATATTGGCGGAGCCGTAAGGGCGAGAGAGGTGGAGGCCCGAGGACCCCACACCACATGGCGGCGCGGCCTGTGGGGGCCCGCGCGGCCATGTGGTGTGGCCCCTCGGCCGGCCTCCGACGCCCCTTCGGACTATATATCGGCCTCGACCTAAAAACGCACGGGGAGAAGTCGAAATCGCCAGAAACCCTCCAGAGAGCCGCCACATCGCGAAACTCCGTCGCGGGAGCCAGAAGTCTCCGTTCTGGCACTCCGTCGGGACGGGGAATTGGAGGAGATCGTCACCGCCATCACCGCCAACGCTTCTCCATCGACCAGCCATGTTTCCCCCATCCATGTGTGAGTAATTCCCCCGCTGTAGGCTGAAGGGGATGGTAGGGATTGGATGAGATTGGTCATGTAATAGTCATAAGATTGTTAGGGCATAGTGCCTAGTATCCGTAGATGTCACTTTTATGATATTGTTGCAACTTGTTATGCTTAATGCTTGTCACTAGGGCCCGAGTGCCATGATCTCAGATCTGAACATGTTATTTATTCATGAAGATATTCGTTGTTTATGATCTTACCCGCAAGTTGTATACACATGTCGCTGTCCGGAACCAATGGCCCCGAAGTGACGAAATCGGGACAACCTGGAGGGGATGGTAGTGATGTGAGGATCACATGTGTTCACGGAGTGTTAATGCTTTGCTCCGGTACTCTATTAAAAGGAGTACCTTAATATCCAAGTAGTTTCCCTAGAGGCCCGGCTGCCACCGGCTGGTAGGACAAAAGATGTTGTGCAAGTTTCTCATTGCGAGCACGTACGACTAAATATGGAACACATGCCTATTGATTGATTAGTACTTGGATACCGTTTTATTATTATCTGCAAATGTCCATGCTTTGATTGTTACATGAGTTTCTCTCATCCATGCAACGCCCGTTAAATCCGTCCCCGTGCCTACGTATTTTAATCCCGCTGTTTAGTATAATCACTACTCGCTGTCTTTATTTCACCGCCGTCGTTATTTCACTATTTCCACCGCCATAAAACCGTTGCTACCGATAAACTCTTGCGAGCAAGTCTCGTTTCCAGTGCAGCTGAATTGACAACTCCGCTGTTAAGGCTTACAAGTATTCTTTGTCTCCCCTTGTGTCGAATCAATAAATTGGGTAATACTTCCCTCGAAGACTGTTGCGATCCCCTATACTTGTGGGTCATCACGGCATAGTGGGATGAAGCGCTCGGGCTAACTTTACATGACCGCGTTCATGAGATTTGCTCCACGCTCGACATGCAACTAGTATTGCATAAGTGGCTTTGCGGGTGTCTGTCTCTCCCACTATAGTGAAGATCCAATTTACTCTTTCTATTGACAACACTAGTATCACCGTTGTGGTTCATGTTCGTAGGTAGATTGGATCTTACTCGAAAACCCTAAACCACGTAAAATATGCAAACCAAATTAGAGGTGTCTAACTTGTTTTTGCAGGGTTTGGTGATACGTCCATTTTGCATCACTATTTTATATCATAATTTGTTGTTATTCATTGATATATTTTATATTTAGAGATGATACTTATGTTATTTCACCTATTTTGCATGTTTCATGATCATTGGAGAATTATTCACCGGAGTCAGGATTCTGCTGTAAAAAGCACCGTCAGGACACCATATTTCGGAAGATCAACAATTGACGGAAATTACATGAAAAATCCTATTTTTCCAGAAGACGAAGGGAGCCAAAAGGAGGGGCCGAGAGGGGCCGCCATGGCCCCCCCATAGGCCGGCGCGGGCCCAGGCCTAGCCGTGCCGCCATGTGGGGAGGGGGCCCACAGCCCCCTCTGGCCTCCTCTCCTTCGCGTACTTCTTCACCCAGAAAACCTAAGGCACGGGGAGTTACGGAGAATAGACAGAGCCGCCTCTGCGGGGCGGAGAAACACCAGAGAGAAAAGAGCTCTCCGGCGGGCAGGAATCCGCCGGGGAAATTCCCTCCCGGAGGGGGAAATCGACGCCATCGCCATCGTCATCGAGCTGGACATCATCTCCATCATCATCATCATCTCCACCATCTACACCGCCATCTCCACCGCTGCATCTCGTCACCGCTGTAACGATTTGGGTTGGATCTTGATTGTTTGATAGGGGAAACTCTCCCGGTGTTGATTACTACTTGTTATTGATGCTATTGAGTGAAACCATTGAACCAAGGTTTATTTTCAGATTGTTATTCATCATCATATCACCTCTGATCATGTTCCATATGATGTCTCGTGAGTAGTTCGTTTAGTTCTTGAGGACATGGGTGAAGTCTAAATGTTAGTAGTGAATTATTGTTGAGTAGTATTCATTGTTATGATATTTAAGTTGTGGTGTTACTCTTCTAGTGGTGTCATGTGAACGTCGACTACATGATACTTCACCTTTATGGGCCTAGGGGAGTACATCTTGTATTTGTTTGCTAATTGTGGGGTTGCCGGAGTGACAGCAACCTAAACCCCCGTTAGTATATCGGTGCAGGAGGGATAGCAGGATCTCGCAGTTTAAGGCTGTGGTTAGATTTATCTTAATTACTTTCTTGTATTTGCGGATGCTTGCAAGGGGTATAATCACAAGTATGTATTAGTCCTAGGAAGGGCGGTGCATTAGCATAGGTTCACCCACACAACACTTATCAAAACAATGAAGATTAATCAGCTGTATGAAGCGAAAGCACTAGACTAAAATCCCCGTGTGTCCAACGTTTGGTCATAATAAGTAAACAAACCGGCTTGTCCTTTGTGCTAAAAAGGATTGGGCCACTCGCTGCAATTATTTCTCTCGCATTTTATTTACTTGTACTTTATTTATCTCGCTATATCAAAACCCCCCGAAAACTTGTCTGTGAGCATTTACAGTGAATCCTTCATCGAAACTGCTTGTCAACACCTTCTGCTCCTCGTTGGGTTCGACACTCTTATTTATCGAAAGTACTACGATACACCCCCTATACTTGTGGGTCATCAATGATGAATATGTATGAGATGATCATTATTGTATTGTGGCAACCGGCAGGAGCCTTATGGTTGTCTTTATATTTCATGTTGTAGTATTATTTCAAAGTAGTTGTAATAGTTGCTACACACGGTGAACAATCATGAAGACGACGCCATGGACCTTGACGCTACGCCGACGATGATGGAGATTGATGTCTACGTGTGCTTCTATTCTTGTAGACAGTGTTGGGCCTCCAAGAGCAGAGGTTTGTAGAACAGCAGCAAGTTTCCCTTAAGTGAATCACCCAAGGTTTATCGAACTCAGGGAGGTAGAGGTCAAAGATAGTCCTCTCAAGCAACCCTGCAATTAAGATACAAGAAGTCTCTTGTGTCCCCAACACACCTAATACACTTGCCAGATGTATAGGTGCACTAGTTCGGCGAAGAGATAGTAAAACACAGGTGGTATAGATGGTGGTAATATTGCAGGAAGTAAAGATGCAGTAAAACAGTAAACAAGCGATGTTTGCAATATTTGGAAACAAGACATAGGGATCATACTTTCACTAGTGGACACTCTCAACAATGCAATCATAATTGAATATAAATATAAGCACTTCACTATGCTATTCTGAATTACTCTCTGGCTGGATAACGAACACTAATTCACCATGTAGGGATGCAAAAGCAAACCTTAAAGATGTATTCCCAAGTACTAATAAACACCCCACGCTGTCACTTTGAGGATTCATAGGAGGTACTAACACACCACAATTTCATAGAGACATCCAACTCAAATCATAACCCAGATGAACAAGTATTCCGTGAAATATAGCCTAAGAGACCCACACGGTGCACACACTGTCACCTTTACACACGTGGGACAAGGAGTCTCCGGAGATCACATAAGTAATATCCACTTGAATAGCATAACTACATCTAGATTACAAAGCTCATCATATGGATCTCAATCATGTAAGGCAGCTCATGAGATCATTGTATTGAAGTACATGAGAGAGAGATTAACCACATAGCTACCGGTAGAGCCCTTAGCCTCGATGGAGAACTACTCCCTCCTCATCATGGGAGACAGCAACGGCGATGAAGATGGAGGTGGTGTCGATGGAGATGGATTCCGGGGGCAATTCCCCATCCCAGCGGCGTGCCGGAACAGAGACTTCTGTCCCCCGAACTTGACTTCACGATGACGGCGGCTGCGTAACTTTTCTCGTCTCGTGGCTTATGTTTTTAGGGTTTTCGAGGCGGAGAGACTTTATAGGCGGAAGGGCAGCCTCGGAAGAGTCCTGGTGGTCCCACACCATAGGGGGGGCGCCCCCCCTTGGCCACGCCGCCCTGTGGGGTGGGGCCCCCAGGGCTCTCCTCTGGTGCCTCTCTGGCTCTCTGGAAGCTTCGTGGAAAAATAAGATTCTGGGCGTTGATTTTGTCCAATTCCGAGAATATTTCCTTTGTAGGATTTCTGAAACCAAAAACAACAGAAAACAGGAACTAGCGCTTCGGCATCTTGTTAATAGGTTAGTTCCGGAAAATGCATCAAAACATCATAAAGTGTGAACAAAACATGTAGGTATTGTCATAAAACTAGCATGGAACATAAGAAATTATAGATACGTTGGAGACGTATCAAGCATCCCCAAGCTTGGTTCCTACTCGCCCTCGAGTAGGTAAATGATAACAAATAATTTCTGAAGTGACATGCTACCAACATAATCTTGATCAACAATATTGTAAAGCATATGAGATGAATGAAGTGATTCAAAGCAATGGTAAAGATGATGATTAAACAACTGAATCATATAGCAAAGACTTTTCATGAATAGTACTTTCAAGACAAGCATCAAAAAGACTTGCATAAGAGCTAACTCATAAAGCAATATATTCAAAGTAGAAGGTTTCGAAGCAACACAAAGGATGATTAAGTTTCAGCAATTGCTTTCAACTTGTAACATGTATATCTCATGGATATTTGTCAACATAGAGTAATATAACAAGTGCAATAAGTAAACATGTAAGAATCAATGCACATAGTTGACACAAGTGTTTGCTTCTAAGATAGAAAGAAGTAGGTAAACTGACTCAACATAAAGTAAAAGAAAGGCCCTTCACAGAGGGAAGCATGGATTACTATTTTTGTGCTAGAGCTTTTATTTTGAAAACATAGAAACAATTTTGTCAACGGTAGTAATAATTCATATGTGTTATGCATAATACTTCCTACAAGTTGCAAGCCTCATGCATAGAATACCAATAGTGCCCGCACCTTGTCCTAATTAGCTTGGATTTACATGGATTATCATTGCATAACATATGTTTCAACCAAGTGTCACAAAGGGGTACCTCTATGCCGCCTGTACAAAGGTCCAAGGAGATAAATCGCATTTGATTTCTCGTTTTTGAATAATCTCAACTTAGGACATCCATACCGGGACAACATAGAAAACAGATAATGGACTCCTCTTTAATGCATAAGCATTCAACAACAAATAATATTCTCATAAGAAATTGAGGATGAATGTCCAAACTGAAAACTTCCACCATGATACATGGCTTTGGTTAGCGGCCCAATGTTCTTCTCTAACATATGCATACTCAAACCATTTGATCATGATAAATCACCCTTACTTCAGACAAGACGAACATACATAGCAACTCACATGATATTCAACAAAGGTGTAAAAAGTTGATGGCGTCCCCAGAAACATAGTTACCGCTCAACAAGCAACTTATAAGAACTAAAACACATAGCTACATATTCATCACCACAATAGTTTTTAAGCTATTTTCCCATGAGCTATATATTGTAAAGACAAAGGAATGAAATTTTAAAGGTAGCACTCAAGTAATTTACTTTGGAATGGCAGAAAAATACCACATAGTAGGTAGATATGGTGGACACAAATGGCATGGGTTTTGGCTCAAGGTGTTTGGATGCACGAGAATCATTTCCTCTCAGTACAAGGCTTTGGGCTAGCAAGGTTGTTTGAAGCAAACACAAGTATGAACAGGTACATCAAAACTTACACAAGAACATATTACAAGCATTATAAGACTCTACACTGTCTTCCTTGTTGTTCAAACACTTTTACCAGAAAATATTTAGACCTTAGAGAGACCAATCATGCAAACCAATTTTCAACAAGGTCTACGGTAATTCTCCACTAATAGATTTAAAATACATGATGCAAGAGCTTAAACATTATCTATGAGAGCTCAAAAAAATTGCCAAGTATCAAATTATTCAAGACCATATGAAGCATTTTCTGATTCCAACCAAATAGCAATTAACGAAGCAGTTTCAGCCTTCGCCATGAACATTAAAGCATAACTAAGAACACAAGTGTTCCATATGAAAAAGCGGAGCGTAATATATCCAATACAAGGATTGTGGGATCCAACTTTATTCAAACCAAAACAAAAATAAAAGCAAACAGACGCTCCAAGTAAAGAACATAAGATATGATGGAATAAAAATATAGTTTCACTAGAAGTGACCTGATAAGTTGTCGATGAAGAAGGGGATGCCTTGGGCATCCCCAAGCTTAGATGCTTGAGTCTTCTTGAAATATGCAGGGATGAACCACGGGGGCATCCCCAAGCTTAGACTTTTCACTCTTCTTGATCATATTGTATCATCCTCTTCTCTTGACCCTTGAAAACTTCCTCCACACCAAACTTAAAGCAAACTCATTAGAGGGTTAGTGCATAATCAAAAATTCACATATTCAGAGGTGACATAATCATTCTTAACACTTCTGGACATTGCACAAAGCTACTGAAAGTTAATGGAACAAAGAAATCCATTCAACATAGCAAAAGAGGCAATGCGAAATAAAATGCAGAATCTGTCAAAACAGAACAGTCCGTAAAGACGAATTTTTCTGAGGAACTTAACTTGCTCAGACGGAAAAACTCATAACTAATGAAAGTTGTGTACATATCTGAGGATCACGCACGTAAATTGGCAGATTTTTTTGATTTTTGTACAGAGAGATCAACGCAAATTCGTGACAGACATCAAATATGTTTCTGTGCAGTAATCCAAATCTAGTATCAACTTTACCATAGAGACTTTAATTGGCACAAAAACATGATAAGTAGAGGTTGCTACAGTAGTAACAACTTCCAAGACACAACAAAACAGTAGCAAAATAAACACATGGGTTATCTCCCAAGAAGTGCTTTCTTTATAGCCATTAAGATGGGCTCAACAATTTTAATGATGTTCTCACAAGAAATAAGAGTTGAAGAAAAAGAGAGCATCAAGAAGCAAATTCAAAACACATTTAAGTCTAACCCACTTCCTATGAAAAGGAATCTTGTACACAAATAGATTAGTGAAGAACAAAGTGACAAGCATAGGAAGATAAAACACGAGTAACTTCAAAATTTTCAGCATATAGAGAGGAAACTTAATATTATTAAGATGCATATAACCATGTTTCCCTCTCTCATAATAACTTTCAGTAGCATCATGAACAAACTCAACAATATAACTATCACATGGAACATTCTTACCATGAGCTACATGCATAAAATTATTACTCTCCACATAAGCATAGTTATTACTATTAATTGTAGTGGGAGAAAATTCAATAAAATAGCTATCATTATTATTCTCATCACCATAGTCATCATATATAGGAGGCATATTGTAATCATAATTAATTTTCTCCTCAATAGTAGGTGGACTGAAAATATCATATTCATCATTGTAAACATCATAAATGGGAGGCAAAGTATCATCAAAGTAAATTTTCTCCTCCATGCTTGGGGGACTAAAAATATCACAACCAGCTTCCCCAAGCTTAAATTCTTCCATAGCATTAGCAATAATAGTGTTCAAAGAGTTCATACTAATAACATTGCCATTAGCATGCATATAAAACTCCATAGGTTTTTTAATTTTCTCTTCAAACACCTCATGTCCTAACTCAAGATAAATATTATAAAGATCTCTAATTTTTTTGTTGTTTTCCATTAAGCCTAACTAGTGAAAATAAAAACAAGAAACAAAAAGATTTAATTGCAGAATCTAAAGGAGACACCTTCGAGCACTCACACACCGGCAACCGTGCTAGGAAATAGCTTAGTAGTCGGAGGATGTGAATACCTTTTACCTTACCTCCCCGGCAACGGCGCCAGAAAACAGCTTGATGTCTACGTGTGCTTCTATTCTTGTAGACAGTGTTGGGCCTCCAAGAGCAGAGGTTTGTAGAACAGCAGCAAGTTTCCCTTAAGTGAATCACCCAAGGTTTATCGAACTCAGGGAGGTAGAGGTCAAAGATAGTCCTCTCAAGCAACCCTGCAATTAAGATACAAGAAGTCTCTTGTGTCCCCAACACACCTAATACACTTGTCAGATGTATAGGTGCACTAGTTCGGCGAAGAGATAGTAAAACACAGGTGGTATAGATGGTGGTAATATTGCAGGAAGTAAAGATGCAGTAAAACAGTAAACAAGCGATGTTTGCAGTATTTGGAAACAAGGCCTAGGGATCATACTTTCACTAGTGGACACTCTCAACAATGCAATCATAATTGAATATAAATATAAGCACTTCACTATGCTATTCTGAATTACTCTCTGGCTGGATAACGAACACTAATTCACCATGTAGGGATGCAAAAGCAAACCTTAAAGATGTATTCCCAAGTACTAATAAACACCCCACGCTGTCACTTTGAGCATTCATAGGAGGTACTAACACACCACAATTTCATAGAGACATCCAACTCAAATCATAACCCAGTGAACAAGTATTCTGTGAAATATAGCCTAAGAGACCCACATGGTGCACACACTGTCACTTTTACACACGTGGGACAAGGAGTCTCCGGAGATCACATAAGTAAAATCCACTTGAATAGCATAACTACATCTAGATTACAAAGCTCATCATACGGATCTCAATCATGTAAGGCAGCTCATGAGATCATTGTATTGAAGTACATGAGAGAGAGATTAACCGCATAGCTACCGGTAGAGCCCTTAGCCTCGAGGGAGAACTACTCCCGCCTCATCATGGGAGACAGCAACGACGATGAAGATGGCGGTGGTGTCGATGGAGATGGATTCCGGGGGCAATTCCCCGTCCCGGCAGCGTGCCGGAACAGAGACTTCTGTCCCCCGAACTTGACTTCGCGATGACGGCGGTTGCGTAACTTTTCTCATCCCGTGGCTTATGTTTTTAGGGTTTTCGAGGCGGAGAGACTTTATAGGCGGAAGGGCAGCCTCGGAAGAGTCCTGGTGGTCCCACACCATAGGGGGGCGCCCCCCCTTGGCCGCGCCGCCCTGTGGGGTGGGGCCCCCAGGGCTCTCCTCTGGTGCCTCTCTGGCTCTCTGGAAGCTTCGTGGAAAAATAAGATTCTGGGCGTTGATTTCGTCCAATTCCGAGAATATTTCCTTTGTAGGATTTCTGAAACCAAAAACAGCAGAAAACAGGAACTGGCGCTTCGGCATCTTGTTAATAGGTTAGTTCCGGAAAATGCATCAAAACATCATAAAGTGTGAACAAAACATGTATGTATTGTCATAAAACTAGCATGGAACATAAGAAATTATAGATACGTTGGAGACGTATCAGAGATCATGCCCGATGATGATGGAGATCATGTTCGTGCTTGAAGATGAAGATCAAAGGCGCAAAGACTAAAGGGCCATATCATATCACATATGAATTGCATGTGATGTTAATCCTTTATGCATCTTATTTTTTTTAGATCGCAACGGTAGCATTATAAGATGATCCCTCACATTAATATCAAGATAATAAAGTGTTCTCCCCTCGTATGCACCGTTGCTACAGCTCGTCGTTTTGAAGCATCTCGTGATGATCGGATGTGATAGATTCTACGTTCACATACAACGGGTGTAAGCCATGTTGCACACGCAGAAATACTTGGGTTTGCTTGACGAGCCTAGCATGTACAAACATGGCCTCGGGACAACGGAAACCGAAAGGTTGAACACGAGTCATATGGATGATATGATCAACATGTTGATGTTCACCATTGAAGATACATCATCTCACGTGATGATCGGTTTTGGTGTACTGGATGTGGATCGTGTGCCACTTAACAACTATGAGGGATGTTGTATTAAGTGGGAGTTCATTAGTAATTAGATTAAAACTTGAACTAATTATCATGAACATAGTCTGAATAGTATTTTGAATTAAATTTGTAGAATTGGCATCCATTTTCTATCATGCGCTAGTCTTGTAATTGAGATAGAAATACTGTTAAGTCTGACAAGTAACTTTACGGACTGGTACCGTATTGTTAAAGAATCAATAAATGATTAAGTCCTATTGCAAACTTTTAGTAAACCTCACATTGTTGATTCAAAGAACAATGGTTTCAATTAGTACCTAAAATCATCTTGTCTCCATGAAACTTGAAGTTCAAATCCGTTTGAAATCTCTACTACTTAAATAGAAGGAACATGTTCCCCCTTCTCCCCCTATTTCTGTCGTCCTTTTGGTCGTTCCCTTCGTCGAGCATTCCTCCGCACAGGCTCAACTGGGCCGAAGCCCAACTACCTTGTCATGACCCTCGCCCCTGAGCTTGTCATCCTCCTCCCCCTACGCGAGCCACCGACCACCCTCCGCCTCCTCCCGCTTCCAAAGTCCTGTGGAGCTCGGAGGACCTCCAGTTCGCTGGCTTCCTCCCTCAGATCCACACAGTCGCCGGCCGGGATCGCCCCTTCGCGCATCCAAATGGGTGTATCTCGCAATCCAAACCCTATCCGGAGGAGGAACTTTCGATCTAGATCGAGTAGAGCAGTCGCGTCAGTGCTCCTCCTCGCCACCGGCATCCCACCTCTAGTAAAAGTAAGGAGCTGGAAATTTTGTTTTCAGAAATAAGCAAGGTATGAGATATATGTGATATCTAAGACCTTATTGCAAGATGATAGAATATAATCTAGTGAGACTACATAAACTCATAAGTTTTATGGGAATGTACGAAGGTTGAAGACGCTAGACGTCCCAATCCTCCAACTATTTGGGCACTAACGATATTCGCATATCCATGAAGTGATCGTCCTTAGTATGCACCGTTGCTAAGACTCGTCGTTTCGAAGCATCACGTGATGATCGGTTGTTAGATATTCTACGAGTGCATACAACGGATGCAAGCCAGATTTGCACATGCGAATACTAAGGTTAAACTTTACGAGCCTAGCATGTACAGACATGGTCTCGGAAAGTCGTCATGATATGATGGATAAAATTATGAGTGAAATTGTTCATCATATTACAAAGTTACTAATAGTGAAATCTGGAACATTTGTCATATGATGATCAACTTCAAAGTAAGAACCTCAAGGTTATTGGTATTTGACCAATGGACCTAGAAGTTATTGAAGGTGAAGTGTTTTCTGAGAATGAGGAAAGCTAAAAGAGAAACTACAAAAGATATTTTGGCAGAAAGAAAGAAAAGACTAGGAAGTCTAGCTCAGGTGTATATAGATAATATACATGTTATGGATGTATTCCTTGTTTGGTCACATAATGAAATTCTTGGGTATTTGTACCAGATTGGTTGGTATGAGATGTCATACAATAAAACGCAATACAAGAATACGATGGCCTAAGTGACTGATAAGGAATATGGTAATAATACACGTCTAGAACATAATAAAGTGTTGTTATGTTTGTCGTTGGCATTCTACCTAGCCCTTAGAATTTATAATAAAGAACTTAATAATTGTTATTTTGCTCTGGTCAAATGAAAACAATGAGTTGTTCAAATTATGACATTACTCCATGTACGATGGATAAGTTATTATAAATATTAATGGTGAAACACACATACATAACACTGCCGCTAAAATGCCATAAGGAAAATGATTTGAATTCCACTTATTTGTGGAACCGCCATTTAGGTTATACTAGAAAGGACCGCATGAAGAAACCCCATGCAGATGGATTTTTGGAGTCATTTGATTTTTGAATCATTTGGCACTTGCAAATCTTTTCTAAAGAGAATGACTGAAATACCGTTCGTAGCTAGGCCAAGAGTTGAACGGGCAACTAACTTAGTGGAAAAATACATGATGATGTATGTGGTTCACTGGGCATAGTTATGTGCGGGAGATTCTTCTACTTCATGAAAACTTCCAACAATGAATTGAGTATATATATGTGGATATATTCGATAAGGATGAAGTTTGAAACATTTGAATGAATTCAAATAAATTTCAGCATGAAGTGGAAATCATCGTAATAGAAAAGTCAAATATCTATGATTGGATCATGGTGGAAATATTTGAATTACGAGTTTTAGCGGACATCTAAAAGAGTTATTAAATTGTTCTACAACTCACGTTTCTTGGAGTATCATAATGATGATGGAGTATCCGAGAGACGTATCCAAACTTTGTTGGATTAATGATGAGATAAAATAAAATGACGCCATTATATTTTTGTGGATTATGCTTTAGAGACTACCGCTTTTACACTGAATAGAGCGTCATCATGATCCGTGGAAATGACACCATACAAGTTATGGCATGGGTATAAACCCTAATAGTCACTTCTTAAATATTGGTATAAGTAAATGAGTTTACAACCAAAATCGGATGAATGTCTTTGTTGGTTATCCCAGAGAATTGATTGGGAATTCTTTCCACTATGAAGTAAAAGATGAAATTGTTTGTTAATGTTACTTGCTTATTTCTAAGAAATTGTTTTCTAGCGAAGTATTTGAGTGGGAGGACAATAGAACTTGATAAGGTTGATGAACCTGAGCATGATGATCAGATTAGCGCAGCATCAGAAATAGGTTCTGGAAGCGGCCACGACGATCATGGCTTCCATGACTACAAAGTGTTTACCCATGGAGATCGAAGTACTATTGAACCTTGTAGGTTTGGTTTACTTTGTGATCAAATAAATGATTTGTGGACAAAGGATTGATTTTGAACAATGATAAACCAACTACATACAAAGAAGTTATGATGGGCCCTGACTCCGTTAAAATGGCTATGCGCCATGAAATCCAAGATAGGTGAATACTTTTTGAAAGTAAATGAATCTATGAAATTGATGGACTTGGATGAAATATCCTTGAAGAAGCTCGACTTGTCGAAAATTTGTTTACGACAAAGTTCAAAGAGTTGACTACGATAAGATTAGATCTTCCATAGCGATGCTTATAGTCTATGTGGATTGTTCTAGTAATCGCTACATATTTCTTTTATGAGATATGCTAGTAGGATGACAAAATATATTACTTAACAGAAGTGTGTATTAAAAGTGTATACAAGATGCAACCAAGAGTTTTGCTAGTCCGTGGAATACTAGATAGGTATACGAACTTCAATTGGATGAAGTGAGTATCGCGGAGTTGAAATCTTCACCGGATGAAATAATCAAAGAGTTTTTGATTTCATTAGAAACGATGAAGATGCTTGCATTTGCATGAAATTAAGTGGGAGCGCTGAGACATATTTATAATACTTTATGTAGATGACATATCGTTGATTATAAATAGTGTAATTATATAATTGATTAAAGAGGTTTCATTGAGAATTAACATCAATGAAAGGATATGAATTGAAACATATTTAGTGTCAAGATCTATGAAGATAGATTGAAACATATAATAAGTTTAAGTTAAAGTACATAGAATGGATATTGAAGTAGTTCAATATAGAAGTATTAAGAAGGTGTTCTTTTCATGTGAAGGTTTAACAAGACTTGAGTGTATTTGACACTCGATGATTAAAAACACATGAGTGATGATACGTCTCCAACGTATCTATAATTTCTGATGTTCCATGCTTGTTTTATGATGATACTCACATGTGGGATCTCCTTGGGCGGCTCATATAAGAACTGATAGTCGCCCGGATCACCTCCAACCTTGTAGACAACGTATGCCGGTGAACCTTGTTGCTGTGGAGCTGCCATCGCGTACGGCAATGGTGGCCTGGTGTGGAGTTGCACCTCTCCCCGGTGAGTCCCTAGAACAGGTCCTCGAAGGGGAGTACCGACGCTCCATGATCTCTTGCACCACATGGAGCGCAACGCGCTCCAAAGAATTTACCAGGCTCTCGAATGCCGATGCGGCGAGTGAGCCACCACGTAGTTGATTTCCTGTCGCGAGGCTCGTGTACGTTCTCGTGAAGGGAGAGACAGATCCACCCCTTCAAGGACGCCTTGTGGCGTGAATCCTTTGAACCTGATGCCGTGCGAACGGGTCTTCTCAAAGGAGCCGATGAGTTCGGCTTCAACGATGGCCTTCAGGTCATCGTACTTCTTCTTGTGCTCCGCAGGGAGATCCTCGTATGTGATCTGCTCCTCTGCCATCTCGGATGTCGGTGTTGACGTGGATGTTGCGAAGAGGTCCCACCGGGCGTGCCATAATGTGTTACCCTCCAAAACCCACCGACGGGCAATGGTTAAGCAACACGAAGAGCCGGGAGGCTCCCAAGGCCGCTTAGTGGACCCTGGCACCTCGCGTCGTCCCGCAAATCTTCCAGCCACGTCCTGGCGGTTGCTAGGGCGTGCCACCTGACCTAGACCCGATCGGGAAGGTGTTAGAGTGCTTCGATTGTTCCCGCATGGTAGACACGTAAACATTAAATACGAGCCCTATCGGCTCTCGGGTTGCCCCGTGGATCGGCTCAAGGAGCCGATCGCCCCATGGTTCACGTTGGATTTACAATGACATGGGGATCCCGCTTGATCAAAACAAAGCTAAAACGATCCACGACAAGCTTAGGGTTTTCACCGCATAACCGGAACGTCCTACGCGTGATCGGGCCTAGCAGTATACGGAAGATGATGAAAACTACCCCTACAAGAGGCCTAAAAACCAACATAACGTCAATTCCCGGAACATCCCTTGTAGGAACGGTAAACAACATCTAACGCACTACCGGATCATCCGACCCCGACATAAGGCCTAACTATGCAGATATTAAACTAATCCTTGCGGAGCAAGGAGCAACTATAACGGACCGGATCTACTAAGTAACGAACAAGCAAGATGCTGCCCGGATAGGTGTAAGGGCAGCTAGGTGTCGAGGGACGGCATTGCCACGCAGATATGCACGAGAAAGCATCAATGCAAGCCCCTAAACACCTAATGATAAGTAGTACTCGCTCGCCATCAACAACGCTTCAGCGACGAGCAAGTACAAGGTAGACGAATAAACGTATACTGTCTAGATCGCGAGATGCGATCTAGGCAGCATGGTGCTTACCCGGAAGAAACCCTCGAAGGAAGGGGTGGCGGTGCGCCTGATTTGTGTTTGTTGTGAACGATGATTTTCCTCCTTTCTCGATAACCCTAGATACATATTTATAGTCCAAGGGACTTTCTAATTGCGGCGTGCACCTAACCGTGCACGGGCCAGACTCTATCTGTTAATTCTAAACACGACACGATCTAACATATTACAGATACATAGGCAGTTAAGCCCAAACTCTTCGCGCGAGGCCGCTTCAAAGATGCTCCACGTGTAACCTTCAAAGCCCATCTTCACTTACGGCCCATCTCCTGATTTGGCCAAAATCGGGTGATAACAGCATCATACCTTCCACTTGGGGTTCCCAACGGACGTGTGCATCTACGCGTATCAATGGTTCAATCGATCACTAAGTCATCGTTGAATATTTGGGAGCCATTATGGATCTCCAGATCCAGCTATTGGTTATTGGTCGGAGAGAAGTCTCAACCATGTCTGCATAGTTCACGAACCGTAGGGTGACACACTTAAGGTTTGATGTCGTTTAAGTAGATATGAAATATGGAATGGAGTTCGAAGTTTTATTCGGAGTCTCGGATGGGATCCAGGACATCACGAGGAGTTCCGAATGGTCCGGAGAATAAGATTCATATATAGGAAGTCACTTTCCAAGTTTGTAAATGATCCGGTGCATTTATGGAAGGCGCTAGAATATTCTAGAACCTTCCGAAGAAATCACTATGGAAGGTGGAGTCCCGGTGGGACTCCACCAACCCTAACCAGCCAACCAAGTGGGAGGGTGGAATCCATGGCGGACTCCACCTCCTTGGCCGGCCAACAAAGGGGGAAAGGGGCGAGTCCCTCGTCCCTCTAGGTTTCGTCCATATGGCAGTTTTTGAATTGGGGTCTTATTCGAAGACTTTGGGCAAACCCTAGGGATTCCACCTATATAATGAGGAGGAGAGGGAGGGGGGCAGCTACACCTTGGCCGCACCACCCCTGCCCCTTGAGGCCGGCTCCCATAGCCCCCACTCCCCAAACCCTAGCCACCTCCTCCTCCACATACAACTCCCGTAGCGCATAGGCGAAGCCCTGCCGGAGTTCTCCACCACCGCCGCCACCACGCCGTTGTGCTGCTGGGATTCCGAGGAGGATCTACTACATCCGCTGCCCGCTGGAACGGGGAGGAGGACGTCGTCATCAACACCGTACGTGTGACCGAGTACGGAGGTGCTGCCCGACTGTGGCACCATCAAGATCTTCTACGCGCTTTTGCAAGCGGTCAAGATCTTCTACGCGCTTTGCAAGCGGTCAAGATCTTCTACACCCTTTTGCAAGCGGCAAGTGATCGACTACATCCACCACGAGATCTAATCTCGTTAGGCTTTGGAAATCTTCAAGGGTTAGTCTCGTGATCTTCTCGTTGCTACCATCTACTAGATTAGATCTTGGCTTGTGTTTCGTTCTTGCGGTAGGAAATTTTTTGTTTTCTATGCTACAAATCCCATCGGTGGTATCGAGCCGTGTCTATGCATAGATTGGTTGCACGAGTAGAACACAATTGTTTTGTGGGCGTTGATGCTTTTGTTGTCTTTAGTTCGTGTACTTTGCATCTTG